>NC_141689.1:883245718-884445718 GCF_964263255.1 Lissotriton vulgaris | reverse complement strand
AAAGTAGCTGATACACCCATATAGCCACTCAAACACTCATATACACAAGAATACATATAGTCACACAGCCACTCACATAATATATGTTAGAAGTAGTATCATTCAGTAGTAGTGCACCTAATATACTAAATACATTTTTGTAGTAGGTTAGTATATATGTTTGACAATCATAAACTCCTAGCAAACACTTACACTCACTAGATGATGTCATCAGTGATGTTATTTAAGATGTCATGAGTGATGTCACTGACCATGTCATGAGTGATGTAATAAGTGAAGTCATAAGCAGTGCATTGTGGGGGCATAAGTTATATTTAGTTCGGGTAACTATAACTGCTGAATTTCTATGGTTTTATACAAGTGAAATCTGAGCCTAACTATAATGTCCCTTTAACCTTTGTTATTTTTTGCATCGCAGAAATCTTTAATCTCCTTCTTTAAACCATCTAAAAAAGAACAGGTCGCAAAACATATAAATTAGATCATTTCCATGTAGTTGACATCGGGGACAGCATGTACCAACGTACCCGCCCCATCTGGCAATTTTTCTGGAGTGTAATTTAGATCAAAACAAGTTTTAAAATGTTGAACTTGAAAATTAGCAGACAGCAATAAAAATTGAGTTTGTGTAAATCTTCATCTGTTGAAGTGATTCTACCCAGTAGTAAAGCTTGAAATTCAGAACGGCCCATCCCCTCGATGTCTTGAAAGAGTCCAAAATATCAACACCCTTCTAGGACTGGAATACTCCCATAAGAATCTAGAAACCATACTGTCAATTAATTTAAACGAACAATTTCCCACTTCAAGAGGAATAGCCCTAAAAAATATAAGATTTTGGGTAAAAACATAATATTAACAATGTTACTTCTACATGATATTATTGATAGCTGTAAATTATTCATCCTTCTAAAAATCAATTTTATTTTTCTTTATTAAAGAATCAAGATTAATCTCCACAATTTTATCTACATCTGGAGAGATACTGACTCCAAGGTATACCGCACTGTCGACCACTTTCCTGTCCCTAAATTGTGCATTGCCATTAAAAACAACCTGAGTCTTTTCTGCATTTAATAAATATCCAGAGAAGCTACCAAAGCTGGAAACCCCTTTTTTATTCTCCCTGAGCAAAGCCCTTGGATCTGATGTAACTACTGCCAAGTCGTCGGAATAAGCCAATATTTTAGTATTCCAGCCATGATAGTTTATTGGTAGAATTGATGAGTTGTCATCAATCCTCCTGATCATAGGATCTATATAAATAGCAAATAGTAAGGGAAAACATTTGGGTCCCTGCCTGCAGCAGCGGCCGGTGTTTGCTACTAGTGGAAGGGTGGGCGGGGTGGGGGTGAGGCGGGGGGGCATATGGATTGCGAAGAAATAATAAGTCCCTGTACCCACCTTTCCTATTACCGCCCAGAGATATTGCCAGAAGACCTTGACAAACGCATTTTCTGTGTCAAGAAGTATTAAAGTCATAGGGTCTCCTCAAGTTGTAGCAACATCAAAAAGGGAAATAACACTATGGATGTGGTCCGTCGGCCCCCCTCCCTGGAATAAACCCATGTTGCTTGGGCGACACGAGCTTACTGACTACACCCGAAAGTCGCATAGCGATTATTTTAAAATACATTTTAGCATCGGCATTCAAAAGTGTAATAGGCCAATATGACCCCAATTCCTGTTAAGGCTTATTTGACTTTGGAAATACTACTATATTTGAAGAGGCCCAAGACTAAGGCGGATGTGCTCCTTTCTGAATCTGCACAAAAACCTCAATTATATATGCCTGCAAGCTAGCAGAAAAGACCTGATAAGACTCCATAGGAATCATATCAGTTCCAAATGCCTTCCCGAAGGGCAGGCTTGCCATAGGCAATTGAATTCCGTCCCACAAGAGAAGTTAATCTACACAATCGTGATTTTCCTCATACAGTTTTTTATAAAGAACTGAATCTACATACCGCCAGATTTCTCCAGCTGCTGACCCCTCCTTTACTGTGTACAACTGCTGATAAAACGTTTGGAAGGCAGCTCTTATACCTACCAGATCAGATCCAATTTGAAGATCCCATATTGGACCCTGTACCGCAGATCGGACTGCTAGTAAATGCCCCACCCGTTTACTATACTCATAGAAATTTTGTTTCCACGCTACATATTTATTCTCAGCCTTTTTAGCAGAAATATCTGTAATTACTGCTTTGGCGATAGCCACTTTATGTTGAGCACTCTCTATATCCGCATCGTTAAGAATGGTCTCAGCTAATAAAAGGACACTATACAGATCTAGCAAGTACTGCTTTTCATTTCTTTGTCAGGACCAGTAAAACCGCATTGTCTCCCCATAAATACCCACCTTAAAAGCATACCATATCACCCCAAAAGGTCAGGAGTGATGTAATATGTGAGGTCATAAACACTGCATTGTGGGGGCATAATTTATAGTTAGTTCAGGTAACTATAATTGCTGTACTTCAATGGTTTTGTACGAGTGAAATCTGAGCCTATCTATACTGTCCTGTATACTTTGTTTTTTTTCAGTGAATATATATATTCCTTGTCAAGTCCAGGCACTGTTAAATGTTAGTTATGGTTTAGGTAAAACAATCCCAAAAATTCACCAGTTACTCTTACGCAAAACACACCATGTTTTGCTCTTGGTAGTCAGATTTTTCCTATGGCATTGACAACATGGTGTACTGAGCATGGCAGGTGTCTTGAGTTATGGTGCACATTGCACACCATAACTGACAAATTTTAGGTGTTTTTATGGACTGTACCCATTCAGCGTTCTGCACTGCCTTGTGGTTTTGCGCAACAGGATTAGACATAGACCCTGATTTTTGGTTAAACATTCAGCACCTGTCTGTGCATCATACTAGGGTGTTTTCTCTACCAGAACCTTTTTTCTAACTATCATAATTTTTATGTAGATTGTTATTATTTTGAAAAACCTGTGCCTTTTTTACTTATACAAAATGGCAGTCCCATGATTGTAATTTTTCAAGAAAATTGCAATTCTATTGTAGAAATTAATTTTTTTAACGAAGAATTACTGTGCAGGTCTCACAGAGTTTGTGGAGTTTTCCACACTCCGCGCTTCGCGCAGCACGTAGTGTTCTGAAAAACTCTGCACCGCAAAGCAGAGCACAGTTTTTCCTAGCTCATGCTTGCCAACGTTAGGTTGGTGAGCTCGAACAAGGAAAATCCAGTGCTAGACTACCTCCTAGAGCGATTTCTCAATGCCGGCGGTCACAGATGGTCGTGACAGCTTGAGTTGAGAGACCATGCGTTCGCGTTGAGGAAGCTGCTGCTCCCGTAGAAAATCTAAGTACATTGCAGAAAGGAGCAGCGCCCTCTTGCAGTGCGCATGGTGCCATTTGCACTGATTTTCCACCGCAGGACAAACACTAGGTGTAAAAAATCAGCACAAACTACATGACTGAACGCACTCTGCCGCTTATGGAACTTGGCGTAGCACGGCGGAGTCTTTTGGTCACTTTGCGGAGTTCTGGGTAGTGGAAGTCCACAAACTCCACCTAGGCCTACTGCTATTGTGATTTAGATGCCTTCAATATTGATCATAACAAGTCTTGCATACAGGACCATATATATTTTGAGAGTGCCAGCAAGTACTTTCAATCGGCAAAGACTGCCTTCAGGGGCGAAGGGCTCATTGTCTCGCCCTCTCCCTGTACGGGCCGGCTTAAATTGGTGGCCGCGCCTCAGCAACTCTTGATGCCTCCAACATACCGATACTCAACTGGATGAAGTACGGCATAACATATCAGAATCCTGGTACCAGCTTCATCAGCCAGCTAATATATTTGTATTCACATCTCCCCATGGGATGGATTATTGACACACCCCTTGCATACCAACCTTCAATTGGGACACCACACCGATGCCTGATTGGACTGTCCATCCTCTTGTCCCCCTTACTTTGGGCACCCGGTTGGGTCCTTCTGTGAGTAACCCTTGTTTTTTCCTACACCCGTCTTGAGCCACACATTTTTCGGTGTGCACCACTCACACTGACGGTCCAATAATATCAATCGAGGTGTTCTGCATTATATGGTCCTGATGAGACCCCTTCTGTGCCTTGGGGGTCAAAACGTCATTGTCACAAATCACAA
The DNA here is from genome assembly GCF_964263255.1 of Lissotriton vulgaris. Classification (NCBI taxonomy): domain Eukaryota; kingdom Metazoa; phylum Chordata; class Amphibia; order Caudata; family Salamandridae; genus Lissotriton; species Lissotriton vulgaris. The sequence continues at coordinate 884,441,576 of NC_141689.1, read as the reverse complement.
ACAAACCACTCTTTCAGCCTTAATCTTTGTATAAGAGGACTGCTAATTCATTGAATATACTTGCCTTCGGTCATTTTGTACAAACAGAAACCTTCTTTTATAGGTCAGCCACTCCTTCCTTTCGATCTTCTAGTTCACTTGGGACACTGACCACGCTGTCTGTTTGATTTTATGATGCAAACAGTTAAGGCTTAGAAAAAGTACTTTTGAAAATTTACGGTGTGTATGATTCTGACTTTCTCTCTGACATTCCTTTCCCATTAGTACGAATAGGACACTTTACCATGCACTTTTACTCAGCGTGCCATTCCCCCGCAGTTTTTCCACCTCTAAATCTTTTACAACTCAGGGCTTTGCAACACAATCCATTACAACGCATTCCCCATTACAATGCAATTTACTATTCCAACTCCACCGTGGCATTACTTTGGGGAATGCATTGTAATAGTTTGCAGTGTAAAGCCATGTGTTGTTAAAGATTTTGCGGTGTAAAAACTGTGGGTTAATGGCACTGCGGAGTAATGAATGCAGGGTAAAGGATGTGTCCCCACGAATACATGCCATTGGGCTATTTAACCAAATATTGTGCACATAGTCCACAGGAGCCACTGTTCCTTGTTACAAAATAGATACCCTGGTTCCGTGTGAGTAGGGTCACCCTTGTTTCTAATACATATAGCAGGTGGATTAAGAGGATGATTGTTATTTACAGGTCACAGCTGTGACACCGATCTTGCTTCTTGTGACTCCTGGCACTGCTTTTGAGAATCCTGGCTTCGGAGGTGCAAACCCAATGCTAAGAAGATGGGTGGTTAGTCCTTATGGGCATCGTGACTCCAATGTCCTTGTTTTTTTCTCCATCTTTATTATACTAGTGGTAAATAATAATCTGATATTCACCGTTCAGGGTTAGAACAAGACCTTCCCTGGCAACTGAGGTAAATAAGATATAATGCCGTTATATGCATGTTGTATGCTTGTGTGCAGGTGAGAGTGTTTTTGTGTGAGAGAGTGTGTGTGTGTGAGCATGTGTGTATGAGTGAGCATGTGTGAGCGAAGTTTACTTTTTATTTTGTTATTCACAAACTACCAATAACATTTTACTAATAGTAATTTTACAACTGTGTAGACTACACAGTTGTGGTGGAGAATCCATACATAAAAAGAAAGGCCTCTCCAATCCTATTATGTCCAGAGTTCTCTGGCTGTGGACTCTCCACAGTCATAAAATTACTATTGGCAGAATAAAACTCCTAGTTTGTGAATACCAATTATTTTTTTTAAAAATTACATAAAAGTGTAAGATTATCTTTGTAAATCAGGCTCTAAGTGCCAGCAAGTGAGTTTGAGTGACGAGTGAGAAAGAGTGAGCAAGAATGAGTGTGAGTGAGCATTACAGTAGTACGGCAGTGTGAGTGAAAATGAGTATGAATGAGAATAAGTGTGAACGAGTGTAACAGACAGAATCAATGAGTCAAGAGTAAGTGAGGTCAACTTAGAATGAGTGAATGACAGTTACCGTGAGTATACATTGGATGTATGACGGTACAACGCGTACCGTCACAACGCGTGCTGTTACAACGCGTCCCTTACAACGCAAGTCGTTACCACGACTTGCGTTGGGGGCGCGGATTTCGAATAGTATAATTTACTATTCTAACACCAGTCCCCGTGGGCACTAGGGAAGGTGTTGGAATAGTAAATTTACTATTTTTAATCTTCTAGCGCCCTCCAGCGCAAGTCATGGTAACGACTTGCGTTGTAACGGACGCGTCGTAACAGCACCACGTTGAAACATCCGCGTTGTAACGGATGTTTCCCATATACATTGGATGAATGTGAGTGAGAATGAATGTATGACTGCGAATTAGTGAGTCAGAGTAAGTGAGGAAAACTGATAGTGAGAGAAACTGTGCAAGAATGAGTGAGTAAAAGGGAAAGTGAGTACAAGTGAGTGTGGGTGAGAAAGGATGAATGAGTCACAGTTAGGGAGTAAGCAGGTTTGAAGGAGTGAGGATGAATTTGGTAGAGTAAGAGTTGGCACAATGGAGTGAATAAGAATTTATGGGTGAGTGGAAGTGGGAGAATACATGAGAATGAGTATGTATGAGTGAGTGTAAGGGAGCGTGAGTGAGAATGCAAGTGTGTAGTTTTCTCTGGCATTATGAGGGTTATTCTAGGCTTATATAGTGACCCTAAACCTTCCTTAGAAAAGGCTAGGCTCACTCATTTTGCTTGCTACATTGCAGGGCAAGTATTACACCCAGCACTCTCAAAGATTGCCAGCCTTCCCTGAAAGAGCAGATGGTATGCAGTGTCTTGATGAGCCCTATTTTCATTTTGCAGGTTCCATGAGAACGTAGATAATTAGGTTTTGTATAATAAGTACATTCAGCAGTACAATCTGCACTCTAGTGGTTAAATAAAAGATGAAATACAAAGCAAACACATTTTAAACTAGTTGTTGCAGTGTTTCATTATTGTGAATGCATATAAAATAATGTGTCTGAATAAACCTTCATCTCTGTACTTCTCACAGTGAAGTGCCCCGTTAAATGACCATAAATCAAAATGCATTAACAATATGGAATAATTTAAGCACATAATACTAAACACAAGAGGAGCTACTAAATCATGACAGTTTGTGCTATAAATAATTGAGGTTCCCAGTGCTGTTCTCTGTTTTGTTACACTATATCCTCTTCAGATGTACATATACATGTTTTCAAATAATACAAAGAGAAACAAGTAATGTTCCACTGGCATATCATGTCAGCAATACGCCTGAGTGAAATTTAAATTACACCAGCATAATTTGTGGGATTTTGCATTGCATTTCCTATACAAAATTAAAAAAAATGATGGCTTTTTACATACTTATATGTAATTCTGGGAAATATTTACAGTGCATGGTGCAATTCATGGTACGTTTACCACAAATGCAATGGAAGTATAGAACGCAAGCATCTGTTGTTCATGGTGCTTTTGTTTAAATGCATCCTCGTGCACAAAACAAATGCAATGATACATTATGTGCTAAAATATTGATTTTCATTTTGCGTAATTATGCATATTTTGGTATAACTTCCTGAAATTATGTGAATGTGAATTATACAAATTTTGCACACAATTAGCCAGCACCCAATATAAAAGTTGTATACAATTGACACAAATGCATTTACACTGCATGCCTTTACCACTCATCTATTAAAACGCAATGCATTTACCACGCATTGCCTTTACCACTCAAACATTTACCACACATACACTTTTACCACCATGCCTTTACAACGCAAGGTAAGTAAATATATGAGAAGAGAAATCCTTATATATAATTTATATATAGATATATATCTATATATAGAAATATATCTATATATATAGAAATATATATATTTAGATATATCTATATACACACACTATATATATATGTATATATATGCAAAAAAGAAGGAGAGAGGTATAGCTTTGTCCAGACACAAGGGAGCACCCAGTATTAAGTCAAAACAAAACCCTTTCAGGCATAGAGTGACACATATATTATGCAAAAAAGAAGGAGAGAACTCTGTGTAGTTCTCAAGTTTAGGTGGAAAGAAGCTCCTGTTAGAGCACTCTCAACACCAGCGACACTCTAGATCTGCTCACCTCAAATGTCTGTTTTTCTATCAAAGTTTTTAAGCATAGGATTAGCACAGTGCTATCCACGCCGGGATAGAAAAGGACAAAGTATTTTGCCATTTATACAGCAAAGTCTTTAAGCATAGGACTAGTATAGTGCTGTCCTTGCCGAGCTGTAAATGACAAAAGCCATTTATCACTCCAGGCACAATATTACAGCTTTGAATTGGTAAAATACCAAATCAAGCCAACCTGAAATGAGTAAAAGCAACCCCTGATACAGTGTTTCGCTCTAATTAGAGCTCTTCAGAGAGGAATAGCTTTGTCCAGACACAAGGGAGCACCCAGTATTAAGTCAAAACAAAACCCTTTCAGGCATAGAATGACGCATATATTATGCAAAAAAGAAGGAGAGAAATCTGGGTAGTTCTCAAGTTTAGGTGGAAAGCAGCTCCTGTTAGAGCACTCTCAACACCAGCGACACTCTAGATCTGCTCACCTCAAATGTCTGTTTTACTATCAAAGTTTTTAAGCATAGGATTAGCAAAGCTATACCTCTCTGAAGAGCTCTAATTAGAGCGAAACACTGTGTCAGGGGTTGCTTTTACTCATTTCAGGTTGGCTTGATTTGGTATTTTACCAACTCAAAGCTGTATATATATTTATATATATATATATATATTTTCTTTTTTTTATTGAAGGTGCCCGGAGCTTTGGAAGCGCACACGACACGACATCACTCAGCCAGCCGGCTTTCAAAGATGCAGCCTGCCTTTCAGCTCTCCATTATTATTCAATTGCCAACGCGTTTCAAGGTTCCACGACCTCTTCATCTCGGGCTGAAAACAAACTCTATTTGAGGCTCGCATTTTCATTTCCGGTTTTAATTTATTAACATCACTGCCCCCAACGGTCGTTTTTTTCATAGTTCAGTGTCTGATGGGACATGTAGTTCTAATGCGAGAATAATTATACTTCAAGTAAGTTCAAATGCAAGGTTGTATTATTTTTCATCCATTGTTGCCTATAGTAGGCTGGGTTGCAGAACGCAGGCTCAGTTTGCATATCGAGTGATGTGCTGTTCCAGTTATGAGTGTCCTAACGGCAGCCTCGCTCAGCTGGTGACAGGCTCCTTTCTCCAGCCGGTCGATGGTGCTGCTCCCCACGGCCGGACCGCCGTGCAGTAATATTTTTATTCGGGCTGAAAACAAACTCCATTTCGGTCGTTTTTTTCATAGTTCAGTGTCTGATGGGACATGTAGTTCTAATGAAAAATAATACAACCTTGCATTTGAACTTACTTGAAGTATAATTATTCTCGCATTAGAACTACATGTCCCATCAGACACTGAACTATGAAAAAAACGACCGTTGGGGGCAGAGATGTTAATAAATTAAAACCGGAAATGAAAATGCGAGCCTTAAATGGAGTTTGTTTTCAGCCCGAGATGAAGAGGTCGTGGAACCTTGAAACGCGTTGGCAATTGAATAATAATGGAGAGCAGGAAGGCAGCCTGCATCTTTGAAAGCCGGTTAGCTGAGTGATGTCATCTGCGCTTCCAAAGCTCAGGGCACCTTGAATAAAAAAAAAATATATATATATATCCAATGGTTTCTTTAAATGCTCCAGTTGTAGGGCTTGTAAGTTTGGGGTCACTACCACCCAGTACTACACCCCATTCAGTAAAGTTGCCAAAAACATCTATGGCAACTACAACTGCAAGACTGATCATGCTGTCTACGTTCTGACGTGCACCTGTGGGCTTAGATATGTTGGAAGCACTAAGCTCCAGGTGCACGCCCGAATTTTGCAGCATCTCAGGGCCATTTTACATAGTGACCCCGCGTACCCTGTCGCCCGTCACTTTAAACGAGTGCACAACAAAGATCTTAGTTGTTTAAGCTATTTCGTGATAGGGGCAGTTCCTTTATCTAGAAGAGGAGGTGATCGTGAGGTCCAACTCAGAAAATTGGAGTCTAAATATATATTGGAGCTCGATAGCCGCTGGCCTAACGGGCTCAACAATATTGAGGAGATGCATCACTTTTTATAAATTCATTAGGCCTTGCCAGCCTCTGATTCCACCTTCATCTGTGTTCTGATTCAGGGCTCTTCTAGTTAGGTTCCCTATTAGAAGTCCCATATATATGTCCCTTATTCTGCAATTACAACTGGTGAAACTCACATCGACCTTCACCCATAGGGACATCTATGCACTTTACTTGGCAACTTTTAGGCACTAGGCATCATTATATATACTTAATTTTCATACATTCTTATTCACATATCACGTACAATATTTTAATGACGGACAAGATGCATTATCTTTTAAGTGTACAGTGATTTTTACCATTTTGTGAGTACCATGTATAGAATTTTGATATTGATATTATTTTGATCTTGGGCTTAGTGTTGCACATGAAAGCGCGTATGTATATATCGAATTGCACAGATGCACTTTATAAATAATTATGAGAGGGTTCTTTAGTTGGGTGTATATATAGTTTTTTAGTTTTTTAGTTGGGTGTGTATATATACAGTTATTGCCATTTATGTTGCTTTGTTTTGCTCCATACAAGCACATAGGATTCTTGTAATCCATTGAAATATTCACTCTCTATAAAATGGGTTAGGTTTGTGGGGTGGTGGGTATAAAGGTGGGGATGTGTATAGGTATGTATATATATGAATTAGAAATCTTTTTATACATACTGTAATTTTTAGCTTCTTGATAGAATGGTCCTTCTTGTTCTATTTTGACCTTCCAAATAGAAATAATTAGAAACTAGGATGATGAATTTTTGTATTCAAACATTGAGAAATGATGCCTAATTGTTAATAATTGTTTCAGTGGTAGTTCCATAGGTTTTCCGCTAATTCTTGCACTTTATCACAATTCTTTCATCACTTATGCACTTTTAGGCACACGCACTTTACTATCTTGCTGCTAAAGGTATTAGATTGCTTATTTGCACATATGAGAGATATTTCTTTGAAACTCAACATGTAAGGATTGTACCTTGGTATATTTGCATATAATTGAATATATGTTGATGATTTCCTGGATTTAACCAGTTATAATTTCTTGTATGTCTATTCAGCAATAGCAACTATATATCAGCGGTAGTGCATTGTCACTGTTTAGTATTTACCACATGATCATGGTGGGCGTCACCAGGGGGTGGCGCCCAATTCACTGCATACACCTACAAAAAGAGCATAATTGATTATAAACATGTTGCAGCGTGATCAAGGGCTTTCCGCCCGAAACGCGTCGCTGGTTCTGTTTTAATCTGCAATAAAATTACCATCTTTGCTGAATTGCTGGTCCGGTCCTCTTCCTTGCTGGCGTGGAGGCGGTGTCTGCGAGCGCAGAGCAGGCTGGGGAGGAATCTTTCTTCATATATATATATATATATATATATATATATATATATATATATATATATATATATATATATATATATATATATATATATATATATATATATATATATATATATATATAATGAAAGCCGCCTGGGGAGGGGGGGGCGTGTGGCCTCCCTCCCCATTATCCTTAATAGTATGCAAAGGTCTCTCCCCTTTTCCCACGTTTATGGACAGTTTAACAAAAGTCCCACAAGCTCTTTTCGAGCTGATTTTGGTGATGCTTTATTGATGCAGAGAAATACCAGGACATCTCCACCAAACAAAGAAGCACTTACTTCATTTAGTTAAGGGGAAGTTCCCCTGCTTGGTGGAGATTCACCTCTTTGAAGTTTAATCTCCTTCTCTTGACGAAGATTCATGTCATCACAGATTTGTTGATGAAGACAGTCACACAAGGCACTGGAAAAACTACCCTGTGGTCCTTTACACAGCTGTAGTGCAGAATATGCTTCTGACATTTACCCAACAAGGTAGCACTTACTAATTAACCACATGAAAGTACTCCACTTGTGTAGATGTCTTCATCAAAACTCGGGACTCTCTTGGGAAAAAGTGAGGTTCCAGTCTGGCACTGGTGCACATTTCACAGAAATGAAACCTCAACGGGAAGCACTTACAAATATAAACATAGAAGGTGCCCCCGTTGAAGCTCCACTTCAGTAAAGCACAAACATTCATAACGTCTTGGGCTTGGTGAAGTCAAATCAAATGTGTTTACTCTTGCATTCCAAATTGGAAAACAATCTGAAATCCTTAATAAGGTGAATGCATCATTGATCTAATGGAGCACAATCGGAACTGTATTGGCTGTGGTCAGTGGTTTCTTTCTGGTGATTTCCTTGTGAAAGCAGAGTCCATGGTTTTCCCTTTTAAATACCCTGAGTATGCAAATGCTCCAAAATCCATAGCACCACTCACACACCCACTCACGGACATACACAGGCACTCACACACCCACTCACAGACCCACACAGCCACTCACACACCCATTCACAGACCCATAGTGCCACTCACAAACCCAGTCACAGTCTCACACAGGCACTCACACACCCACTCACAGACTTACACATGCACTCACACTCCCACTCACAGACCAACAAAGGCACTCTCACACCCAATAACAGTCCTGTAGCAGCTATCACACATCCATTCAGAGACACACACTGGCAGGGCTCTCCCTTTTAAATACCCTGAGTATGCAAATGCCCAAAATTCAGAGCACCACTCACACCCACTCACATACCCACACAGCCACTCACACACCTACTCATAGACCTATAGTGCCACTCATAGACCCAGTCATAGACCCGCACAGGCGCTCACACATCCACTCACAGACCAACACAGGCACTCATACACCCACTCACAGACCAACACAGGCACTCACACACCTACTCACAGACCCATAGCACCACTCATGCACATACTCAAAGGCACACACAGGCACTCACAGACCCACACAGCAACTCACACACCCACTCACAGACCCATAGTGTCACTCACAGACCCAGTCACAGATCCACAGAGGCATTCACACTTCCACTCTCAGACCCACACAGACACCTGCACACCTACTCACAGACCTATACAGCCAGTCATACAACCACTCACTGACCTATACAGCCACTCACATATCCATTCTCAAAGTTTACAAGTTACAGTTAGGAAATACACTTTTAACAACTATAGAAATTCACTGAAAAAACAAAGGTTAGAGGAACATTATAGTTAGGAAAAAGAATTTTAAAAAATGTAAAAATTCACTGAAAAAAATAAAGGTTACAGGGATGTTATAGTTGAGCTCAGATTTCACTCCAACAAAACCAGTGAAATTTAGCAGTTATAGTTACCTGAGCTAACTATAACTTGCAATGCACTGCTTATGACCTCACATATTACATCACTCATGACATGGTCAGTGACATCACTCATAACATCACAAATGACATCACTGATGACATCATCCACAGAACCCCTCACAAACCCACTCCCAGCCCATAGAGCATCTCATAAACTCACTCCCACAGAACCACACATACCTAATCACAGACCCATACAAGCTCTCGTACACCCACTCACTGATCCATGGAGCCACTCACATATCCACTCACTCATACAGCCACACATACAACCAATATCTCACCCATACAGCCACTCATGCATCCACTCACTCACTCATACAGCCACTCACACACTGAGTCAGTCACCCACACAGCTACTCACACAACTATGCAGTCACTCACACACCCACTCACTCACCCATACAACATGTATGCACCTACTTCGTTAGACCGGGCATCATTGGTGTGGATTCCCCAGTCTTTTTGCTTCTGTCTAATGTATTTTTGACTTATGCTAGACTCCATTTTTGCTGGTTTTTGAACTCCTGTCCCTTTACCATTGTTGATCATGGATGTATGTCGTTACAACGCATACTTTTACTCCGCATACCATTACAACGCGGTTTTTACAACGCATACCATTACAACGCATAGCGCTTTGAGGTGCTGGATAGTGGTAAGTATAATTTACTATTCTAACTCCAGTCCCCGTGGACCCTAGGGAAGGTGTTGGATAGTAAATTAAACTTACCTCTTATCCTAGAGCGCCCCCCAGCGCAATGCGTTGTAATGTCATGCGTTGTAATGCCTGCGTTGTAATGGTAGTGCGGAGTAAAAGTTGCATTGTAACGGGTGTATACCGTTGATCATTGCTAAAGTGCAAGTGCTCCCTGTGTAAATGATGATTAGTTATCCGTGATTGGCATTTTTCGATTTACAGGTAAGACCGTAGTAAAGTGCACTACATGTGCTCAAGGCCTGCAATTCAAATGCTACTACTGGGCCTGTAGCACTGATTGTGCCTCTCACATGAGTAGCCCTGCAAACCTGTCTTAGGCCTGCCACTGCAGGGTCTGTGAGGGCAGTTTTAAACTGCCTTGCCAACCTGGCAATTGCACCCATTTAGCAGACCCAAACCATCCCTTTTATTACAAATAAGGTGACCCTCAGGCAGACCAAGGTAGCTTCATGGGCATGGTGCAGTGTATTTGAAAGATAGGACATGCACTGGTGTGTTTTACATGTCCTGATAGTTGTAAGGACTATCTCTCTCATATGTTATCATCGGAGCTGCCTTGTAACACCTTTCAATTGGGAAGCGCTAGAGTTCTGGGGTTTGGATTCCCTGAACTCAGGATTTAAAAACACATTTTTCAGTGAAGGTGGCTTTTAAATGGTGTGTTTGAAAATGGCACTTTTAGAAAGTGTATCTAGTGAGGGGTTTTGTCCTACGGGGCCAGGCTGGACTATATACGTTTTAGAAAAAACAAAAATGCCTGGTCTCGAATTTGATGCTGTTTTTTATTTTACAGCGAGTTAGAAGCTTCTAATTAATCGTAAAGCTTCCATGATTTATTAGATATTTTCCCTCTTTTCGCAATTTTTTGAGCTAATACGAGGTTTGAACACAAACTTTAACAAAAAATGTTTCTGGCATTCAGTGAAATACAATTATACTCAAATTAAACAACATTTCAAATACAAAGTAAATAAAATACTCATTTTTATACAGTGTAAGAAAAACAAGTTAGTAAGGTACACCAGAAAAAGTTATAACAGTCCTATTGGCCGAATTTCCTTTGCTATTTAGGACTGGGTTCACCATAGGCTTTTTATTTAATTAGGATCGGGTCCCACAGCCTGGGACTGGTATTTAGTGCCTTTGGTGGGAAGAAGGGATGAATCCTTTGGGAAAGCCGACGCGTTTCCAAACCCGGACCGTGAGTTTACGGGTTTTTCCTCAGGGCTACTTAGGTACCTGATGGTATAAATAATAAAGAAAGCTTCTTTTAGTGCCTGCTCCTATTTAGTTAAAACTGAACTTAGCGCTATAATGGACATAGGAGTACCTTTGTGTTCCAGCGCTTCGGTTTCTTCTGTTTTCAGGGGAGGAAGGTTTTCAGACCTGTGTTTGTATAAAGAGAGACTGTTTGACCTTATTTCCTGAACGGGGGGCATTTCTTGTTGATTCGTAAGTGTATGAGTCACTACTTACTTGAGAATAGGCTGGTAATGTAGTTCGATTTCACTGATTCGTCTGTCTTGAAATTAGCACCACCTGTTAAAGGGAGGCAGGTTTTACTTATATGTGGATTTTATATATATTGAGAAATGCAAAGCTGATTTAAAATGGACCACACTGCTTACTTGTGAGACGCCGTCTTGTTAATGGCGGTGCATCTCCATTGCTTAAGTCAGCAACCACTGGACTTTTCTCCTGCTGAATTAATAGACAAACCTAAATTTAGATTTTTGCTCCTGGCGTTTGCAAGGGCTGAAACTTATCAAAGTCTGTGGCTTCTCACCTTATAGTAATTTCGTGAGTTCTGCTACGCTTCCTCCTGTTGCTGTTCGGTGCGTGTCTCCACTGTGTTTGGATCAATCACGGAAGTGTTCTGTTTGGTCACGTGATTTTATATGAAATTGGGGTTTCTGGGACTTGTGGTTTGAAAGTGGAAACGAGCTGCATTTAGGTCAATACCAAATATATTTGTTTCCCTGCTAATATCGTTTTTTAACTCGCAGGGAGTTTAGGGGCGTCGGTGGTGTGCATTGAGGTCAGTGGATGTTTCTCTGTAGTTCAGACAATTCGTTCATTCCATCATTGACGCAATTGAACTTGAGTATCAAATATGCTTCTCTCTGCATGAGTAATGTATCTACATTCCCTCCACGTGTGGGAGTTTTTATGGCAGATAACACTGTCCAATGGAATTCCTTTTCGGTGTGCCCATTTTGTTGAAAGTGTTGCACCATTGGGGCTGTTACTATGTTTTGTTTTATTCGTGAGCGGTGTTGGGCTATTCGCTGATTTATTTGTTGTGTCGTCTTGCCTATGTACAGTTTCGGACAAGGGCAGGTGATTGCGTATACCAAATTGCGGCTTTTACAATTTGTAAATTCCTTGTGTGTCCATGTTATGGCCTTGTGCTGGAATTCAGTGCCTTCCACTGTATTGGCACATGACACACATGTGCCACATTTATGATGTCCCTCTATTGGTTTTAATCTCCATAGGGTACGTAAATCAGATTTGGCCTGACTCGTTCCCAAATCTGCCCGAACTAACTGTTGCCCTAAATTTTTGTTTTTTCTGAGGGCAAAAAGAGGTTTTTCAAAGGGTGTGTCTAGCCCCGACAACAAGTGCCAATTTTTTAAAATGATGGCTTTGAATTTGTTAGTGTGTGGCCCATATGTCGTCACACACACCAACTTATCAAGTGGTGCTTTTTGTTTTTTTGTCAATAATTTTTCTCTGGGCGTGTTCCAGGCTCTTTTGGTGGAATGTTTTAACATTTTGCTTGGATAGCCTCTTGTTTTTAACTGGTTACTTAAGATTTCAGCGTGAGCTTCAAAATCCTTTTTTCTTGAACAATTTCTCCTGATCCTAAGCATTTGGCTATAGGGGAGATTTGCTTTAAGATTTTGGGGATGATGGCTTTTGTAGTGGAGGATTGTGTTTTTGTCCGTTTCTTTACGATGTAAAGTCGTGGTGAGTTTTTGATTTTCTGGAACTACCTCTACATCGAGGAATGTGAGGCGTGTTTTGCTGGATGAAACAGTAAATTTGATATCGGGGTGTCTCGTGTTGAGCCACTCATGGAATTGGACTAAAGTTTCTATTGAGCCGTTCCATTGACATTTTCATGAATTCCAGCACAAGGCCATAACATGGACACACAAGGAATTTACAAATTGTAAAAGCCGCAATTTGGTATACGCAATCACCTGCCCTTGTCCGAAACTGTACATAGGCAAGACGACACAACACATAAATCAGCGAATAGCCCAACACCGCTCACGAATAAAACAAAACATAGTAACAGCCCCAATGGTGCAACACTTTCAACAAAATGGGCACACCGAAAAGGAATTCCAGTGGACAGTGTTATCTGCCATGAAAACTCCCACACGTGGAGGGAATGTAGATACATTACTCATGCAGAGAGAAGCATATTTGATACTCAAGTTCAATTGCGTGAATGATGGAATGAACGAATTGTCTGAACTACAGAGAAACATCCACTGACCTCAATGCACACCACCGACACCCCTAAATTCCCTGCGAGTTAAAAAACGATATTAGCAGGGAAACAAATATATTTGTTATTGACCTAAATGCAGCTCGATTCCACTTTCAAACCACAAGTCCCAGAAACCCCAATTTCATATAAAATCACGTGACCAAACAGAACACTTCCGTGATTGATCCAAACACAGTGGAGACACGCACCGAACAGCAACAGGAGAAAGCGTAGCAGAACTCACGAAATTACTATAAGGTGAGAAGCCACAGACTTTGATAAGTTTCAGCCCTTGCAAACGCCAGGAGCAAAAATCTAAATTTAGGTTTGTCTATTAATTCAGCAGGAGAAAAGTCCCGTGGTTGGCTGACTTAAGCAATGGAGATGCACCGCCATTAACAAGACGGCGTCTCACAAGTAAGCAGTGTGGTCCATTTTAAATCAGCTTTGCATTTCTCAATATATATAAAATCCACATATAAGTAAAACCTGCCTCCCTTTAACAGGCGGTGCTAATTTCAAGACAGACGAATCAGTGAAATCGAACTACATTACAAGCCTATTCTCAAGTAAGTAGTGACTCATACACTTACGAATCAACAAGAAATGCCCCCCGTTCAGGAAATAAGGTCAAACAGTCTCTCTTTATACAAACACAGGTCTGTAAACCTTCCTCCCCTGAAAACAGAAGAAACCGAAGCGCTGGAACACAAAGGTACTCCTATGTCCATTATAGCGCTAAGTTCAGTTTTAACTAAATAGGAGCAGGCACTAAAAGAAGCTTTCTTTATTATTTACACCATCAGGTACCCAAGTAGCCCTGAGGAAAAACCCGTAAACTCACGGTCCGGGTTTGGAAACACGTCGGCTTTCCCAAAGGATTCATCCCTTCTTCCCACCAAAGGCACTAAATACCAGTCCCAGGCTGTGGGACCCGATCCTAATTAAATAAAAAGCCTATGGTGAACCCAGTCCTAAATAGCAAAGGAAATTCGGCCAATAGGACTGTTATAACTTTTTCTGGTGTACCTTACTAACTTGTTTTTCTTACACTGTATAAAAATGAGTATTTTATTTACTTTGTATTTGAAATGTTGTTTAATTTGAGTATAATTGTATTTCACTGAATGTCAGAAACATTTTTTGTTAAAGTTTGTGTTCAAACCTCGTATTAGCTCAAAAAATTGGGAAAAGAGGGAAAATATCTAATAAATCATGGAAGCTTTATGATTAATTAGAAGCTTCTAACTCGCTGTAAAATAAAAAACAGCATCAAATTCGAGACCAGGCATTTTTGTTTTTTCTAAAACTTTTAGAAAGTGGGCATTTTCTTATTTTTTTTTATTGTCATTATTTTTGTGAAATAAGTGAGATATGGAAAGACGAAAATCCCTCTTTTGAAACTTTACCAACATGTCTCACCTCACCAGGTGGGGTAACGAGCTTTCATGTTTTAACATGAGATTCTGTCTTATGAGCTCCAAATCCCATGGGAAAGTTACTTGTGCCTCCACCACGGTAAAGTCCCGGAATTTGTTTATTTTTTTATTGAAATGCAGGTAATCATTGACCTTCCCTTCCCACCATACTCTTTTTCGCTACCCTCTCCTTAAAACCTGCTTCTGTCCCATATCTCCCAAAATGTTGTCTGCTTAGTTTCCTCTCTACTCAGATCCAATTTTTTAACTTTACGCACCGATGTTAACCATTCGCTTAACGTTGGGGGGCTTGTAAGTATCCATTTCATACATACCTCCAGCCTAGCAAGTAAAATTAGTACAAATAGTAGGCTTTCTTGTTTATCATTAAAGGTGGATGGTCCCACATTATCACTCACAACTCCAAAAATGGTTACATCTATGCTTACCTCCATATCTTGTCCCAACACTTCATTTATGACATGTTAGACCTGGCATCCTTGGCGTGGTTTCCCCCTATCTTTTTGCCTCTACCACCTGTATTTTTGATGCTGTGCTGGATTTCGTTTTTGCTGGTTTAGATGCTTTGGGCACTTTGCCACTGCTGATCAGTGTCAAAGTGCAAGTGCTCCCTGTATACATTGTTACTGTAATTGGTTATCCATGATTGGCATATTTGTATCACCAAAATGTCCCCAGTAAAGTGCATTGGGTGTGCTAGGGCTGGTGGTCTAAATGCTACTAGTGGGCCTGCAGCACTGATTATGCCACCCACATGAGTAGCCCTAAAATGGTGTCTCAGGCCTGCCACTGCAGTGCCTGTGTGCAGTCTGTGAACTACCATGTCCTCCTGGTCAGTGTCCCCACTGACCAGACCTAACTCTTCCCTTTCTGTACACCTTGGTCACCCCTATGGAAGGCCCAAGGTACCTCCTTTGGCAGGGTGCAGTGTATGTGAAAGGTAGAGCATGTACTAGTGCAGGTGACATGCTCTGGTAGTGAATTACAGCCATTTTTTCACTATTGTAAGGCTATCTTGCCCATAGGCTATCATGGGGAATGCTGGCTACAGTGGCTACCAGCATATCTTCCCATAGGAGCAAGATAGGACATAAAAGTCTGGCATCCCTGAACTCCGAATTTAATAACACATCTTTTAGGAAAGGTTGTTTTTAAATCCTGTGTTTGAGAACAGCACTTTTAGAAAGTGGCTGTTACCTTGTCTGACCTTTCTGTGTGCCTTGGCCTGTTTGTGAATTGACTGTCTGGTTTGTGAGTGACAGGGGCTGGGTGGCTCCCAGGGGCTGAATGGGCCATCTTTGGGTTGCATAGCTCCATCTGCATCTAGAGTGGTGGGAGGGGGTAGCACCTGGCCCTGAATAGGGTTGTGCCTGCCTTCCACAATGCTGGCTCCACCTCCTGCTGGGCGGCTGATGACCCTGCTCCTCACTCTGAAAGGAAAGGAGAGGCCAGGAAAACAAAGTGCTCAAGGAACACCCAGAACTGGTTCAGACCGGCCTCAGAGCCCTCCTGCACAAAGGGAACAAAGGGCCAGATGTAGGTCACCAAATACCGGTCGGTAACGGCTGATTTCGGCCATTACCGACGGGTATTTGGTGATTGAGATGTAGGGGGCCTAAATTTTACAGAATCGGTAAATTTACCGATTCAGTAAATTTACAGATTCTGTAAAATTTAGGCCCCCTACATCTCAATCACCAAATGCCGGTCGGTAACGGCCGAAATCATCTGTAAAATACCGATTCGGTAACTTTACCGAATCGGTGAATCTATATGTAGGTGGCACTGCAAACAGTGCCACAGGCCCCTAAGAACTTGTTATTTACCACGTAATACTATTGCATGGTAAATAACGAATTCCTGTGTACATGCACATCTGTGCATGTACACCTGTGCCATGTGGCACACAGACATGCCCTAAGGGCATGTATGTGTGTCACATGACACACAAGCCTGAATCAGGGGTGCAACAGGGTGTCAAAGTGACACCCTGTCCCCCTTGTCAATTCGGTAATTTTACCGAATCGGTATTTAGCGATTCGGTAATTGCCATAGGAATCAATGGCAATTGGTGATAACTGAATCATTCCGATTCGGTAAAAATTACCGAATAATTACCTACATCTTATTTACCGAATCTAAAATACCTAATCAGTAAAATTCTGTATTTTAGAGTCGGTAAATAAGATTTACCTACATCTGGCCCAAAGACTTTTAGGGGTATAAGTACAGGACCCCTGACTACAGGAAATTAGATCGTCCTGGAATCAAGAAGGAATCTCTTCCAAGGAGAAAGCTGGAAGACTGAAGAAGGAAGACTGTCCTGCTGTTGCTTTGCTGGACTGACCTGCAGTTGCTTTGCTGCACTGACCTGCAGTTGGTTTGCTGCCAAGGAGAGGGGAAGGACTTTGTTGTTGCTTTGTCCCCTTGCTTGAAAAGATCTCCAAGGGCCTGTTGTGAGCTGGCCTCCTGTTAAGAAGTCCCAGGAACAAAGGTACATCACCCCCAGCTTTCCCGGAACTCTTCTGAGAGAGTTCTGCCCTTCCTGAGTGCTGAGTCTGACTGAGGGGCATCTGGAAGTTGTGGCATGCTGCTTGGAAAGTTGGAGAACAAGAAACTAAGACTACCTGCAAATTTTCACGCATTGCTCGCTTGCGGAGCGCATCCCAGTCAGTGCGAGGACATTCCCGCCGCCACGAAGATCGAGTTCGTCGCAGCACCTGTTGCAGCTGCAAGAACCGACGCATCCTTCGCTTGCGGAACGCATCGCTCCGGTGCAGGAAAAATACCATTGCTGCGAGTATCGTCGCAGAGCCTGTCATTGCTGGGTGAGATCGCCGCACTGCTTGCTTGTGGACTGCATCACGCCACTGCGAACATCGTAGCCGAGCCATCGCATCAAGGGGCCGGGAGAGGAGAAGATCCTCTGAGATCGTCGCCGTCCCAAAGATCGTCGCATCGTGCCTTTGCGAGACACTCCCTACGGAACCTATGCCCCGGAATTCATACAAGGTATCGCCTCCCTCCCCATACAGACCGGATTCGTCGCAACATGCCCGCTACGTCCAGCAGGGCTGTCGCATCGCCTCCCCAGGTTCTCAGGAGTGACGCATCGCTTGTTTTCCACCCCACCAGCTTCTGTTTTGGAACTTTGTCGCATCTAAAGGTACTGTTGGCTAAACATGACGCAACTGTGAACTATTTTCAAGCAACTGTGGATTATTTTAACGCAATCTTAAGAACTCCTTTGAAACCATATCTTGAACTGTGTATGTTGGATTTGTGTAGTTTTGGTCTTGTGTAGTTTAGATTAAATACCTTTATTTTTCTAAACTGTTGTGGAGTCAGTTTGTGGTGTTTTCACTGTGTTACTGTGAGTGTTGGTACAAATACTTTGCACATTGCCTTCAATAAGCCTGACTGCTTGTGCCAAGCTACCAAGGGGGTGAGCAGGAGTTATCTGAAGAGTGTTTCCTCCTTACCCTGACTAGAAGCAAGGGTCCCTATTTGGACAGTGGTACCTACCTCTGCCAAATAGAGACCCCTAGTTCTAACATGACATTACCCACACAGGACCAGAACAACTGGAGCTGAGGACACTGCTGAAACATGTGGATGTCATTTGACCTTATTTCTCCACTTTCATGTTAATCTTTGTTAGCTTTTCCTGGGACCAGTATGCTTTGTGTAAGGTTAAAAGATGGTTTTTATTAAGTGGTGCAGATTTTATTGTGCGCCATGATGTGATCATAGATACTTGCCATAATGTACATCCCACATCGGCAGGTCTCCCTCCCATAGCTCTATTGGTAAAGTCTTCCCCAGCCTGAGTCATTAACCAGTACCACTTTGATACTTCCTCACGCAATGGGTCCCATTGTAGTTCTTCCTCCAGTTCTGAGTTTCCCACATAGTCTATACCCGTTCCTTTTACTGAGTTTGTCAGCTGGTAAAATTTAAAACTGAACAGTTTTCCACTGGTACTTAATAACAGGGAATCCCGGCTTACCAAGGATCCTGCATTTATCAGCTGCCCCCATTTCGTTATACCTGCATCTTTCATAGGGGCTGCCAGTTTGTCCTTCAAGCATTGTGGAGTTCCTGGGGATTCCCACATTCGGGCAAAAGTGTTATATTATGGGATTTTTAGCACTTTTCTGATCTGGTACCAAAGTTTGTAAGCGGTGCGAAGGACCGTCAGCCTACTTTTTTAAAAGTACTTTGGCTGACCGAACTGGTATAGAAAGAAACCCCCTTCTAATATTGTTTTGCAGTAAGGGATGTAGGAAGAGTGATCTTTGAATAGTGACCTCACATTCTTCAATTGGAAGGCCCCATAGTAACGTAGGAGGTCCGGACAGGCAATACCTCCTTGTTCTTTTTTGTAGGCAGTTTTTTGAGCCCCCTGGCCAAAATAGTGGAGGAAACAGGGCTTTTAATGTTTTCTTACGCTGATGATTCCCAGCTGCTTTTTTCTTTATCAGCTGCAGATTCTGATAATTCCTCCACCCTACAACTCGGACTCTGTAAAATCGCCGACTGGATGCAAAAAAACTTCCTAAAACTTAACGGCGAAAAAACCGAGTTAATCGTGTTGGGCAAAAATAAAGAACTTTGGGGACCCCAACATTGGCTAACTGAAATGGGCACCCCCCCTACCCCGGTTACTCATGCTCGCAACCTGGGCGTCATTATTGACGACTCACTCAGTTTACATCAGCAAGCGGTAAAGACTTCAGCCACCTGCTTTGCCATATTAAAATGGCTAAAAAAGATCTGTTGGATGCTGCCTGAAAACACCAAGAAAACAGTTGTCAATGCCCTAATAACATCTAGGCTAGATTATGGCAACGTTTTGTACCTGGGGGCGAACAAAGCTACTGTCCGCAGGTTACAATCAGTGCAAAATGCAGCAGCCAGACTACTCTGTAAAATTCCCATCTCTACTCCAACCACTAAATACATCAGGAAGTTACACTGGCTAAAAATTGAAAACCGAGTTAAATTCAAATCTCTATGTTTTATGCACAGGATTTCCACCAACACCGCTCCTAAATATCTGCAAAACCTGGTGCGCCCCTACCGTCCTTCCAGATCTCTTCGATCTTCCACGGCAAATCATTTTGAAATTCCAAGGACCAGGCTGTCACGCATGGGTGGCAAGTCCTTCTCATTCCTAGGACCTTCTCTCTGGAATTCAATGCCACATACATTGCGGTCTGAGTCAAATTACATCAAATTCAGAAAAGCCCTAAAAACATGGCTCTTTAACATCTAGTTTTCTGTAACCGCATTGCTATTGGGATCTGCCGCGCCGGGAAACCCTTTGTTGGGTAGCTGTGCGCATTACAAATGCAAACAAATAAATAAAAAATAAATAAATCCCTTTCGAGGCCCAGATAAAACTGTTTAGTTCTCCTTGTATCTTCTTAATCCATTGTATTCTGAATTCAAGCGGTATGGTATTGAAGATAAAAGTGAATTTGGGAAGAATAGTCATCTTTATTGTGTTGGATCTCCCCATAAAAGACTGTGGTAGCCCACTCCAAACTTTTAGTAGTTTCCTGGTCTCTTTCGCTCTCATATCAAAATTTATTTGAGCTATTTCGTCAATGTTTTTTAATATCTCTATTCCTAGGTATTTTATTCTACTCTTTGTGATAGGGAGTTTGGGGGTTCCATTCCATGATTTCTGTTTTTTGGTGGTTAATTAGATACCCCAAAACCACCCCAAAATCATCTAGTAAGTTAGTAATGTTTGGTAGTGACATATTTAGATTGCTCGTGAACACCATTAAGTCATCTGCATATAGTGCTACTTTTTCTTGCCACCCTTGATACCTAAAAGGGATAACCTCTTGTGCCACTCTTATAGCATTGGCTAAAGGCTTCATATACAGGTTGAACAAAGATGGTGAGATTGGGCATCCTTGGTGAGTGCCTCTTTTAATTTGTATCTCTTTAGTGAGATTGCCATTTATCAATATTTTGGCCATTGGAGTTTCATATATATTTGTCACTGCCTTTAGGAATGTCTCACCTAGACCATATTGATTTATTACTTTGTGCAAGAAAAGCCAACTTACTTGATCAAAGGCTTTGGAAGCAACAAATGTAAGGATTGAGAGGGGAATATTCTCTTGAGTGGCTATATATGTCGTTTCGATCAGTTCATGGTTTAAATCGTACAAATGTCTTCCCTTAATAAATTCTTTCTGGTCCCCATGGACCAGGCGGCCTTTTGCTTGACCCAATCTTGTTGCTAAAATCTATGTATAAAGTTCATAATCATTTCAAGGGGTCTTTTCGTGGTTTAAAAATTATGGTGATGATGGCATCTTTCCAGGATTTTGGCAGAGTTTGTCCTTCGAAAAAAAAACACGTTTACAGGTTCACCAATATAGGGGCCAATACTTCCTTCAGAGTAATATATAATTCATTTGGTAACACATCCAGGCCGGCTGCCTTCCCTCTCTTTAGTTTCTTCAAAGCAGTCATCACTTCATCTAGCTTTATTTCTGAGTTAAGTACTTCCCTATGTTCTTCCTCTAAATTTGGAGTGAACAGCTTGCTCAAGTAAAATTTGACCTTTTCCTCTAAAACCTACAAATCTTCAGTATATAAAGTGTGGAAGAAGTTGACAAAAGCTTTCTCAATCTCTGAGTCATCTGCCTCCTGCCTAGCCTGGTCATCTCTCTGTATAACTGCGATTTTATTTCTATTGTGTTCAGTTTTCAGTTTCCTAGCAAGTAGTTTCCCTGTACCTTCCCCACACTCATAATTTGATAGCTCGCTGGCTTCCTATTTTTTCCCAATTCTTGTATCTAATATTTTAATCAAATCATTTTTCTTTTCCTTTATTTCTTCTTCTATTATCCCTTGCTCTTGTGTGGACTCAGCACTATCTCATTTTCTGTATTGCTCTGAGATTTCAGCCTCTAACTGACCGATTTTATGTCAAGTGCTCTTATTCCTATACGTGGCCAAGCTAACAAGGGCTCCCCTGATTACTGCTTTATATGCATCCCAGAAAGTGGTTTCTTTGTTATTATTGATTTCAAAATATTCCTTCATTATTGATTTCAACTTGTCTATGACCTGCTGATCTAGAAGGGGGGTGTGATCTAGGGTCCATTTGGGCGCTGCTTGGGATTTCCCTGTTTTTATTGTCATGGAAACTGGAGAGAGATCGAGAGATGAGTATGTATGTGTTCCATTTTGTCAACACTATTGCTTAAGGTTTTGTTTTTAAATTCCAGATGTGTGACCGTATTTTTTGCTTTTATAAGTAAACCTGTTTCTTAAATCCCCTTTACTCTTCCACAAACCCCAAATCCTCTATATACCTTTTCAGCCAAGTCCTCATTCTTAGGAGATTTGAGCCGTTACCCGGGGGAAATCTATCCTCCTTGAGATCTACTAATAGGTTGAAGTCTCCACCCATAATTATTGGGGCTGACACTTCTATTAATTTAGAATATAGGGCCTGGAGTGAAGCAGGGTCATCTATATTTGGGCCATAGTATCCAGTTATAATATATAATTGACCACCCAATTTTACTTTGACTATCACCCATCTTCCCTTTGATCTGTAGAAACTTCTATAATAGTTGCTTTTGCAGATTTTTTAAATATAATTGCCACACCTTTGATACAACAGGATTGATTGCTACAGACATAACTGTTGACCCATTTTTTATATTTCATAATCTTATCCCATTCTGTTTTCAGAAGATGCGTTTCTTGAAGGATTAGAACTTAATTATTCATTTTTTTAAATACTCAAAAATGTTCCCTTCCTCATTTTTACTCTAAGACAATTTATGTTCCATGACATAATATTCACTGTATTATTAGCCATGTTCTTTCTGTGCAACCAATTTATAGTTCATGCTGCTTTCTCTAATTTGTGTACTAGGACCTCGTACTTTCTGGTATTTTGCACAAAGGAAAAAAAAAAACATTTCCCCCCTTTGCTCCCACACCTAGTGAAAAAATTACGATAAAGTTTAGTGAAACCCTCCTTTTCCCTCCCGCCCTTCCCAGGAGAACCCTACCTGTTTCCTTTGGGCAAACATAGTTTGACTTATTCAAGAGCCGTCCTCTGTAGGCATCTATATAATCGTGGCTTATTTCCCCCCAGGTATCTCATCTATTTCTGTTAGGACTCAAATCGTTCTATGAGGTTTGCTACCTCTTTAGGCTCCTTAATGTGGTGCATCTGATTCTTCGAAATGATTTTCAGGGAGACCGGGAATCTTATCTGGACTGTCGCCCCAAGGACCTAAGCTCTTGCATATACTGGCCCAATTCCCACTGCCTATCCTGTGTGGCTCTTGAAATGTCAGATCGAATTCTAAATTTAAGTCTCCTTTGGTAAAAAGTACTCTGAAGTTTTTCTTTCAGCACATAGGTTTTGAAGTTGACTAGGATTCTTTGCGCATTTTTCTTTAGTTTCCCTTTTTTGAAGGGAACTCTGTGGACTCTTTGTATGCCATCCTCTAATGCTTTTTTGTCGATTCCGGGAATGAAGTCTTTCAGAAGGTTAACCATAAAATTCTTAATGTTCTCTCCTTCCATTCCCTCTGGTATATTTAAAATCCTGAGGTTACTTTGTTTCGCATTACTTTCTAGTGGCTCAATCTTGTCTTTTAGGTCCTTCTCATTTGCTTTTAGAGGCTGAATTTCTCCTTGACTATCCATTACTTCTCTCCTTAGTTTTTCTAAGGTTGTTTCTACCAATAGTACTCGTTCCATTAGTGTGTTCACTTTTATTTCAAGGGCCTCGCATGCTGCCTGTATTTTCTCTTGGGTGTTCTCTGATTTAGCAAAATTTGCTCTCATTTCTACGATTAGGGTTTCCATCAATTCCCCATCTCTGGTTGCGCGAGTTGGTTTGGTATTTGCCCTTGAAATTAATTTTCATTGTCAGTGTACTCATTTCGAGGGATATTCAGCATTATTGGATTTTCTTCCTCAGGCCCTTCATTTAATTCTCCCCGGCGGGGATGGGCATATTTCTACCTCTGGCCCATCCATGGCTAACACTTGGGATCTATTATTTGTGTCTGTCCCACCACTCCTAGAGCCTTGGATGTCTCCTTGCATGATCGTGTCTGTGCAAACCTTGTTTCCACCCTCCTCTTTTGATCCCCTGGCTGATATACTGTTAGAAGTTTGTTTGTCTTTAATTTAAAAAAATAGCAATGGGAGGGGGTGATTAATTCTTGCTCCTTGTTTGTTTTGTGCAGATTTGTCGGATGATGAGGTGGTGATGTCTGTCTCCCAGACATGATTTACTCTTTGCTTTTCTTCTGCCTTATTGGATATCAGGACTGTGACCGGGCTTTTTCGTGTAGTTCCAAATTCTATGTCTTCTATATCAAAATGTCTGTTCTCAGGCAGTAGCTAATTCCTCTGCATCGTATTCCTCCATTGCTAATCTCTTCAGAGGAGTTGTGTTTTGGCCTTTTCTACCATTAAGGAATGTTATGCCTGTTGTGGGGTTTGTCTGGGTTGTATGGTCACTAGCCGCGAGATTGCTTCTCTTTCTCCTCCCCCTACCACTTACTGGAGTCATGCACGCCCTCTTTTTGTTCTTCTCGATGCAGCCACTGCTAGAGCCTGGCACGCCACTTTCCCAGCTCCTTGTGGGACTTCGGTAGACTATGCTGGTCCACTGTAGGTCCATGGCTGTCTCTGCCCACACGCAAATGCCGTGTGCGCGTAGACTCACGCTCTCCTCCCGCTGGCCCTTATGGCATTGCAAACTTGTTCCCGGCCACTCTCACATGGAAATCTTGTGCTTGTGTCTTTGGAGGGATTTTCCTGCTGTTGAGTATCCTTCGAGGTAAGTTGCATCATTATTTTGTACGGTTCAGTGTAGAGTCACATTGGGGGATAATACATGGAGTTTTTGTGATTTTGCCCTGAGAGAGTTGGCGCTCTCAACCGGGCTTCTCAGCCAGCCGCCATGTTCTTCCCTCTGTATAAATAACCCATAATATAACATTATACTAATGGGAGAGGGGGCACGCAGACCCCCTCTCTGGTCCGCTTTTTGCCCAAGGGACCACATCTCTCAGAGCTCAGCCATATTCTAAATCGGGAGGAAGGTACAGCCCCCCTACCCGGGATGATTTTTGCCCAAGGACCCCATTCCCCAGGGTCTGGAACATTTTGTAGGGGAGAAGGGCATGTGTCCCCTCCCTGGTCCGATTTTGGCCCTGGGTACCCCAAACCCCAGGGCCAGTGCATTTTATTTAGGGGGTGGGGTACTTGGCCCCCTCTTCCCTCAACATTAATATGTATGGGGGTGGGGGCATGCAGCCTCAATCCCCGTTTCAGCCTTGTGGACCCCACCTCCATGGGCCCGGCCAAAGTTAATAAGCAGAGAGGGGATGCAGCCTACCTCCCCTGGGCCAAGTTCAGTCCAGATGACCCCGTTCCATGGAGCCTGACCAATTACTAAAGGGAGTGGTGGCTGATATCGGCCCTAGAGACCCTATCCACTGAGGACCAGCCAACAAAGCGTGGGTGCCTTGGTGCCCACCCAGGGCACCCACCATATCCTTGTTGGGTACTGCAGAGGAAGCCCCAAGGCCCTGTGGCCCTAGCCAGGTTCCAGCATCCAGTGAGAGCTGGAAATGCTCCCACCAGCAGAGAGCAGCTAAAAATTCTACCTGTGGGCAGAGCAATATTCAGATCTGGTTCCCTGCCAGCAGAATTGAGGACCACTCGCCAGCTGGCGGGATTATTTTATAGCTCCCGCCAGTTGGGGGTGGACTTCATGTTTGCTCTCGCTTGGCCGGCACTTTGAAATTAAGTTACACAATTACAGGTTTTCCTGCCTCCACTAGTGCAGGCAGGGAAATTGTTATGTTCTGGGTTGGGCACCCAGGGACATAGGAGGAGCCGGCCCTGGTGAAGGGCCATTAATGACTCTGAAAGGGTGGTTCCTTTCTTATTGCAGTCCCTCCCGATTACTAACAGGGCCGGGCCCTGGGGTATGGAGACCTCTGGGCCAAATCAGCCCAGGAGTGGGGCACACAGACCCCCTTCCCATTACTAACATGGCCATGCCCCAGGGGATGGGGTCCCTGGGGCCAAACTTGGCCCAATGAGGGGGTCATGCAGTCCTCCTCCCCTTCTTCATGTTGGCTGGGCCCAGGTGGATGGGGTCCCAGAGGCCGAAATTGGCCTGTGGAGGGGGCTACTTGTGCCCCCCCCATGATAACATAAACATGTCCCCCCCCGGGAGCTGGCCCACCCGAGGGGGTTAAAAACAACAAGCACAGGAAACTGTCCCTGTTTTTTTTTTTATTAAAAGCAAAATGATTTTGGCCCCAGGCGGGGTCCCTGTGGGAGCCACCACCAGGCCTTGGAGTTCAGGGTATTCCTACCCTGAATTGAACTGAGCGAAAAATAATTAACTACATGAACCATCATGCAAAAGGTAATTTCGTTGGGGCGTGTCTGGTGCGCTCCCACCTCCCTGAAAGTATCAAATTCCTGTGAGCTGACGAGCTCGGGAGCCTGCACCTTCATGCTGTGAGTGGAACTGGTCCTGAGAGATAAGGCAGCATGCCCTTCAACCTATGAACTTTGCTTTTTTTCCCTACTGACGATTGAGGAATCATGAAACACGTGTCTAGGGATACGAATTGAAACTAATAATACAGCACTGGCTATGAACACTTTGAATTGAACTGAGCGAAAAATAATGAACTACATGAACCATCATGCAAAAGGTAATTTCATTGGGGCGTGTCTGGTGCGCTCCCACCTCCCTGAAAGTGACGTAAATAATTAATTTACTCTCTTAATTTCTATGCAGGTAAGTACTTAATCAATAATAACTCAGGTCGGAAGAAAAAGACAGAGTCCGTGGTGTTAGAGTTCTTAGGGGTTTTATTCCTTAAAAAGGAATGGTCGTGACCAGGATATCATGTTCTGACCACCACAGGGGTGTCAGAAGGGATAGAGCGCTACATTTTATTAACAGTACATAGCTTATATACTTAATTCATGCCATAAGCAACGGTGCAGGAGGCGTAACAGCTGAGAGAAGACAAGATAACAGTATACACGTGTTACAAGTGCGTAATCAAGAGGCGTGAACTAGAGGTGTAACTGGAGGTGTGTTCTAGAAACGTCACAGGTAGGTGTCACGAAAGGGGTGGCACTAACAGAAATGTTGCAATGTCAGCAGAAATCGGAAACTTGGATGCGCGCGCAGCTGCATGACGTGTGATGCACGTGAGACTAGAGGGTGCATGGGGACTTGACATTTACACTGACGGAAAGAGACAGAAGTCTGGCATGTCAGATCAACTTGTGCTTCTATCATATCTGGTATCTGGTGTTTAGGAACTAAGCTATCTGGGCGGAAAGGTCTCTAGGGCAGAAGCTATTCTATACTTGCTGTGAGTGCGTGTATAAGCGCCTGAGTGTCTGTATGAGAAGCGTAGGGGCATGGGCCTTCCATGGGAGCATGGCAACAAGGGCTATGAATTACTAGAATTACTTGAACAGAGACAGGCCGGCCCTTTGGCTCTGCAGCTGAGGGGAATGTTTACTGAAACTAGCAGGCAGGAATGTATTTTCGGGGAGCGAAACAGATAACTCGAAGGTTATAGTCAATCTTGGCAGGCAGCAGGCTGAGCTGAGCGCGAGGGGCCGCGCTAGAAGTAAGTCAGAGTTCACTGGTACAGAGGCGGCCTGGGCAGAGGCCCTTGGAGTCAGAAGCCAGAAAAGAGGCTCGGTGGCAGAAATTCAGGGCCTACTCAGCTAGAGCTGAAAAACGTAGAAGTACACTACAAAAAGACGTTGGCATAGCATACTTAGGAACGGACCATTCAACCCATTCATGGTGGGTCTGAAAGAGGACATGTTAACGTTGGACGCAAATGTATTTGCGTCTTCATAGCTGATACAGGAGGGAAGTTACATGCACTTTAACTCGTACATGGAGACGGTGGGGTACGCGCTAGGGAACACATCATGACCATAAAATTTATATTTCCTCATTCCCTCCTTGTTCCCTACGGACCCTTCATGAGATATTAATCATCATAAATTGATCAGTTTGTTCTTGCAACATCATTTGCTCATCTTTCTTTCTTTGACGATTTGAGAGGAAACTGGAATGTTCAATGCATGATGTGGCACACAGTCCACATATCGCCGGCCCACACTGTAGGCACAGGCAGCAGCTGAATACTATGACAAGGCCGAAACCTAGGAAGGATAGGATCTTCCATCCCCAGGCGGTTAACGTTGTCCAGAACCAACCGGACCAAGTCCAGGTGCCTGGATTCTGATGTATCTGATTTGCAATTTTATGCAGACGGGTAATAGCTTGATAGACAGATGGCGCATTTTGTGGAATGAAAACACAGCAACTTGACCCGATGACCTTACAGGCTCCACCTTTATCTGCCAAGATGACGTCAATAACAAGACGATTTTGAAGGACAACAACCCGCATAGCAGATTGCTCCTCTGTTAAGTTACCTAAGGCGGAGGCAGTTTCATGTACTACAGCTTCAAGTGTTCTAGTTAATCTACGTATTAGTTTACTGTTTTGGACAGGTCCTAAAAAGAAAAAGAATCCTTTATTGAAATCAGTGTACTGTTCCCATGCCGTTTCTGTGTAGTCGACAAGTGGGATATCTCTTCTGGGTCTATTCTTTACTAGATTGGTATTTCTATGGTAATCAGGGGGAGCTAGAAAAACAGGGGGCAGAAGGAATGCAATATAACAGGTACCATCCCAATCTGGAGGCAAACGTATGTATGCGGTATGACCACAAACAAAATAGGAATGACGAGTAGCTTTAAAGGACGATTTACCATGATCACTGAATTCGACCACAGTAGTGCATTTACTATGACCTAAGTGTACTGAACCTTTCTTGCTAACACATAGTTCACCTGTGACTGGTAATACTGACATATGAGGCAGAGCTGGTGCGGCTTCGGATTCTACAGTAAGGATCATGAGGCTAATTGTGTAATTACCTAATCCATATACTTCATTTTCTAGATCAGTTCCTATTCGAGTGGGGAGTCCCTCTTTATCAGGGTAACAGACGTTGAGCAGAACTAAGTTCAGGTTTCCCCAAACCCAGCCCCCATCGAAGACAGCAATATCAGGATCTAAGGAATTAATTATTTTAAACCATGCCCCACAGGAGCCATTGTGAGTGAACGGGTACGGAAAGAGGGGCAGAGCTCCCTTGTAGTTCTGGTAGGGAGGGAGTCGGCCACATATCCAGCAGTCTGTAGCATTATTAGTCTGATGGGAGTGATGTAACATACTAATGAATGTATTGTTGCGCAGCGCAAGTCTGTAAGAGAGTTCGTGTGCAGGTAATTCACTAAAAGTGTGTTCAGCAGAGACATTGTAAACAGACTGTTCACGCTTGAAAATAGGCCAGTAGATAGGTAGCAGAAGGCTAGCAACAATAACTAAAATGCTTAGAATAAACATGATTAATAGGGTCACTATACAGTGACTACGGAGTGATTTACAATATGCACCTTTTTTAACTTGTCTCTCTCTCTCTCTATCTCGATCTAGGGGATACATGTCAGAAACTATTTAACCGATTCACCTAGGGGAGGACTTAAACAATTAAACTGTCTGACTTGCTAGATCGGAGTTTCATACGGTACTCTTCTTGGGGAGTTTTTTCTCGTTCGGATACTGTAAAGTCTTTTTTCTCAACACAGTCTTTGGTGGGGGTGGACGAGTCTCGATCAGGTTTCAGTCCACAAAATTTTTTCACATGACTCGTGTGGACCCACCCCTTTCTCCCCTCAATCTTCACGGCGGTCCTCGTGGTGAGAAGGACGGTCTTCGGACATTTCCAGCGGGGCTCCAGCGGACTCTTCCTGTCGAAATTTCGGACCAATACTAGGTCCCCAGGACGGACCTCGTGCGGCTTTACATCAGTGTTGTCAGGGAAGGCTGCGGCAACCTGTGAACGACATGATTGGAGTGCAGACATCAAGGAGGCAAGGTAATCTGTCAACATATTACAATCAACATCAGTGATCTTTTTTGGAATGGGCGTCCCCCACATATTCGGTGGTCTGCCAAAGACCACTTCGTACGGAGATAGCCCTGATCTCGAGTGGGCGACCATCCTCATGTAGAATAGTGCCACGGGCAGGGCGACTATCCAGTCTACCCCTTTCTCCTGACATATCTTTGCAAGGCGGATTTTTAGTGTCTGGTTATGCCTTTCTACAAGGCCTGCTGCTTCGGGGTGTCGGACACAGTGGAACTTCCACTGATATCCTAGCAAAAGGGAAACCTGTTTCATCAACTCGGATGAGAATGGCTGTCCGTTATCTGAATACACGACACGGGGCAAACCGTACCGTGGGAAGAATTCACGAACCAGCTGCTTGGCAGTGGTTGGGGCGGTGTAATCTGATACTGGGTAAGCTTCTGTCCAACGGGAAAGTGCACAAACAACTACAAGGACATATTTGAAACCTCGACAACTGTCCATCTGGATATAATCCATCTGGAGGACTTCAAAAGGGTGATCGGGAGGATGAAATCCACCTTGCTCTACAGGGACGCTTTTACCTGGATTGAACTGACAACAGATCATGCAAGTACGCACTTTCTGTTTTGCTGCTGCTCGTAAGTGTTTGTTGTACCAGAGATTCTGCAAACAATCTATCATGGCTTTCTCTCCTAGATGTGCAGGACTATGTGCTGTATTTATCATGCTTTGAACCATTGAGTCGGGGAGAAACCATGTACATTTTCCCTTCGTCATCCAACCTTGATCTGTCTGAATCCCTCCTAGTTCAGTCCATTTCTTTATTTCATCTGGAGTAGCGTGTGTCTGGATATCGATTACGTCTAGGGTGGGATCTCTAACTGCCATACACTTTGTCGGTACTATTGTCTTTGTCACATCCGTAATCTGGGTGTGAGTCAGTGCTGTATGTTTTGCTGTCTGGTCTGCCATGTCGTTACCCTGGGAAACAGAATCTGTAACTTTAGTATGTGCTTTACACTTCATGACTGATATGCCCGAGGGCAAATGTATTGCTTCTAACAGTGCTTGAATGAGGGGACCATGTTGTATCTTGGCCCCATGAGAGGTCAGAAAACCTCGTTCTTGCCAGAGGACTCCGAAGTCGTGTACAACTCCGAATGCATAACGTGAATCTGTGTATATGTTAACATTTCTGTTCTTGGCTAGAATACAAGCTCGGGTCAGAGCGATGAGCTCTGCTGCTTGAGCAGACAGTGTGTCAATACGACGTGTTTCTTTAACTTCAGTTTCAGTGGTCACGGCATACGCAGCCACTAATTCTCCTGTATTTGTTCTCATGCATGAACCGTCCACATAAAGTGTCAGGTCTGGATTTGTCAGCGGGACATCTGTTAAGTCTCGTCTTTGTTACTGCATTAATGACCTCTATGCAATCATGCGGGGCTGGATCTGTCATAATTGTAGGTAACAGTGTTGCGGGGTTCAGAATACTGCAGCGTCTGATTTCTATGTGTGGCTGGAATAGTGTTAATTCATAACCTGTCAGTCGTGCTATAGTCAAGTGCTGAGTCTGGGTTCTGTTTAACAGAACCTCTACAGAGTGTGGAACTTGTACTGTTAACTGATGACCTAAAACAATTGAATCACTTTGTCTTATTGCTAACGCTGTTGCTGCTACTGACTTTAAGCACGCAGGGAGTGCCTGGGCTACTGAATCCAATGTACTTGAGAAATAAGCGCAAGGCTTATGTGAACCTGCTTGATCTTGGGTGAGGACAGACAACGCTGTACCATCACGTTCTGTAACAAAAAGTGTAAACGGTTTGCTGTAACATGGTGTCGCTAAAACTGGTGCTTGGCATAAAGCTTTCTTTAATTCTTCAAAAGCCTGTGTATGTTCTTGAGTCCAAGGGAGGGCAGTCGAAGTCGCTGCCTCCTGCGTCGTTAACTGGATGAGTGGTTTAGCTAGAAATGCATATTGTGGAATCCATTGTCTGCAGTATGAGGTGAGGCCTATGAAGGCCCGCACTTCCTTTTGTGTCTGGGGTTGTGGCATATTTACAATTAACTGAATGCGATCGGGAGTGAGCTGTCTCCCCACTTTGGACAGCAAGTGACCCAGGTACACAACTTGCTGAACACAGAATTGTAACTTTGAAGGGGACACCTTGTGTCCCTTGTCTGCCAGGAAATGTAAAACTGTCAGTGATGCTTGTTCACATTCGGGCTCACTTCGTGCGGTGATCAGTAGATCATCGACGTATTGCAGTAAAGCGGTGTTAACTGGCATTTGAATACAATCTAGTTGTCTTTTCAGTGCTTGACTATAGATACTGGGGCTTTCTGTGAATCCTTGAGGTGCGCGTGAAAATTTGAAGCTGCGTCCATTTAAACTGAATCCGAAGAGATATTGGCTCTCTGGATCAATAGGCACGCTGAAGAAGGCGTTCTTGAGATCAATTACGGTAAAGAACGTTGCTTCTGGATCAATAGCAGTCAATAGGGATGAGATATCGGGGACCACAGGATACTGTGGTATAATGCATTTATTTAATTCTCGAAGATCAATCACCAGCCGATATACTGGCGGTGCATTGGGATCAGTACGTTTAAGAATCGGAATGATGGGTGAATTACAGACATTGGAGTCAGTCTCTACGACCACTCCTTGGGCAATGAGCTCTTCAATGATTTTCAGTAAAGCCACTACAGCATCGGGTGGTAACTTGTATTGTCTGATTCGGGGTAGAACCACACCTGCCTTGAGTGTAACGCGGTATGGTGTAATGTGCATACAACCTACATCAGTTGGGCCTTTTGCCCACAAGTAATCTGGTACATTTTTTAGTCTGACATCGAATTCTCGCAAAACATAATGACCCTTGAAATCCCGTAGAAAGAGTCTAACTCCCTCCGGGGAACAGCATATTATAGCTCCTAGAGCCTTCAATGTTTTAATTCCTAACAGATTTTCTGGACATGATTTTGTAAGTAATAAGTCTGTGACACGTGATAACGGACCCACAGCCAGGGGAACTGGTTCTGATACCTCATTTACAATGGGCTGTCCTGAAAAACCAAGGGAAACATTCTGTGAGCCTGAGAGGGGTGCCCCTGGAACTTCATCATGGCTGATTGTGGTGCGACTTGCCCCTGTGTCAATTAAAAACTTTCTGTCTTTTCCTAATACTTGACTATGTACATAAGGACCTTCTTGATCTACAGGAATCTCAATAAGAGGCAAGTCACCTTCCCTCTCTAGGCTGTTTCATGTGTATCGTGAATATTCGGGATAAGCGGACTGGGCATACTGGTACATCTGTTGTGAAACTTGCTGAGACGCGGCAATGGGCTGTGGCTGTGGTACCGCTACTGTCTGTGCTGGAGCTGAAGAAGCATGCATAGGCTGTGTATTCTGTGTATTCTGTGAAGACTGATGCTGGTTATGGTCTTGTCTAGGCGGATGCGGTCTTTCTTTAGTTTTACCTGTCGCTATGTTATGTTTTAGAACTGGGCATTCATGTACGTAGTGACCTGGCTGCTTGCAATAATTGCATGTCCCTTTAACGGGAGCTGTAGGGTGACTTGTCTGGGTCGTACCCTTTCTGTGACCGTCGGCTGGGACCGTCTGTGCTACTAACATTTTCATCTTCGTGTCTTTCATACGTTTCTGTTCCTGATCTTGTTCTTCTCTAATTCTGTTCTGGTGATATTGTAACATCTGTAACATCTGTGATGGCGTATTTGCTTGCCATGTACTCTCGACCTTGTATACACGGTTTTTAACTAACGGTAGGGAATTCTCGACTAACTTTGATACAAAAAGATGCGGGTACGACTCGCTACTTGGTTTGAGGCCACTATTGATAATAAAACATTTCTCAAATCTTGAATAGAAGTCACTAGTATCTTCATCATGTTTCTGTTTACAGGACGAGATCGCGTCCCAATCTTCCTTTCTAGTTGTCAATAATCTGGGCAGAACCTGTACTATCAGACCTGGTAATGCTTTAGTTTTGTCCCCAAGGCCTACCCCTGGGACCCGTTTTCTTTCTTCATCCTCTATTTCTGCCCATGCAATCTTTGTGTCCCCCACCTCCCATTCCTTTTCTTTTAATTTCTCGAAGATACCCGTGGGCAATAATACTTTCAACATTTTCATGATATCATCATACGTGAAATCCCCCATCAGTAACATGTCTTTAAGCTCTCTGTGAAAACCTGCAAGGTCTTTATCATGGCACGGGACTAGTTTCTTCATTTCTAACAGTTCTAGCTTGGTCAATGGCGTGTGTACATATACACGTTTCAAGGTATTATCTGTACCCATAACTGGGTGTACTTCTCGTAAGGGGTTCTGACTTTCAACGCCACTCAGGCGTTGCATGTGATACATTTTCCTTTCTGGGGGCGGGGCGGGAACGTATTCAGAGCTGATGAAAGTGTCATATCTACGGCGTTGTTCTAGAATTATTTGTATTAACTTAGTACTTAAGCCTCTCCATCTATCCATGAGTAGCGCTTCTAGTGTTTCGTGTAAGGGACCTGGATCAGAATAATGTTTTCTGTATTTGATGAGGAGGTGCTGAATCATGTATACACCTGCTAATTTCTGTTCGTCAGGGGAGAGGTTCAGAAATGTCTGCGCTACCGTGTCATCATTATATATGTCCGCATTTTCGGCCCATGATACAGCTGATCGGGCTAGTTCTTGTTCATCCATAGAATTGAGTACGTGGTACCCAACTCGATCTCGAAGCCTTTTATCAGTTTCCTGGAACTGATGTTCAGCAGAATTCGGATTTGTCAAGGCAGAGAAGAAAACTCTTACTTTCTGGACCAATGCCCTTCCTAAGGTAATTTCCCTTACTTACATATGCTATAGTATCTGCAGTCTTTTCTGGTTCTTCAGATTCTTCTTCCTCCTCGGAGGGAGCTTTGTCTTTCTCTTTTTCGTGTATCTCTATTACTGTCTTTCTTATTTTCTTGTACATGCTAGCTATGCAATTCTGTCTATCATGTTTTCCTTCCGATATATTTTGACCCCACTTGTGGAGTGCCTCTATTTCATCCTGATCTGTCTCAGGCCTGTCTCGTTCTCTTATTAGACAGTTTATGAAAAATCGTAATATCTGTGCTTGAATGTCAACTTTCTGTTTCTCCATGGCATCCTTGATGCTGTCAGGGTCTTTCCCTGTCTGAACAAACTCGTATATTCTATCTAGACGGTCCTTCATTCCTACATAGCATAGCAAGATATCAGTAGCAGATCTTAACCGTAGTGATGCCAATATCATTAGATCGTCTTTTCCGGGTACTGGATCGTATCTGCAAACTGAAATGTTTTCTTTGAATGCATCAAAGCGGGGTGATCTGAACGTGAGAGGACTCTGTATATCCCTGACATTTAATCTGTGAGTTAATGGCGGGGTCCGAGGACCCGCGGTCGCACCCCCTGAAGCGGAGGCTTGTGTATTATCTCCTTGTGGAGTCTGTTTTTGTACTTGAATTTGTCTTTTTGTTAGATCAGGTAAACGTGGTTTCGGTAGATCTGTTTTGAGTGCAGGAAGTGGCGGGGCTGGCGGAACGGGGGAGGTCTGTCGTGGTACTGGCGGAGCATGATTTGGGGGCGGGGTGCCACCCTCGTCCCTGTCAGTAGGCAGGGCGCGGACAGGCAGATTGGTGTAAGCGGGAACTACATCTTCTAGATAGGAATTCAGGAATATATCTTTAGTGGTCCTATGAGTTACTTTAGTTGGAACCAGTGGTGGCGGCAGATTTTTCGGTATTTCTGAAATGGCGTCAGGTGTACCCTCGGCCATGAGATACATGCCGTTTACTTGGCTATTTCGGATGCGATCTATTTGTTCTGTTTTTACTCGGATTCCTTCAGTAACTAATTCGTTTTCTTGAGCTCTATCTGATTCTTTAAGTCTGTCTTCTCTACGGAGTGCTTTTTCAGTACGTTTATGTGATTCCTTACGCCAGAATTCTATGGCGTCTTTCTGAGATTGTCTGGCTTTCTTTTTCCATAATGCCTCTTCTACCTTCATGATGCACTCGGCATCCCATGTTCCATTAACTGGCCATCTGTGTCTCTCGTCTAGATGTTTCGTATAATCAGTCCATAATTCTAGATACAATATGGCATCTATGCCATGCTTGTTATACATAAAGTTACCTGGAGTGTCCCTAGGGGGGATAGGAATTTCTTCCTCTAGTATCCCTTTCCTAGTTCCTATCTGCTTTAACTTGTTGAAAAACGGCATTTTGCTTACTTAATACTGAATGCTCGATCCTTGATACTTAATTCTGAATATAACTAGTTATACAAGAAAACACAATAATGCACATAAAACGGTCACATTCATACCACAACATTAATCACATGAAAAGACATTTGAGACATAGATGACTACCCCCTATACCGGATGTACTGCTAAACAGTACAGATACACTGCTGTAACAGTGCAGAAATTCAGAAATTCAGAATACTAGATATACTGCTAAACAGTACAGATACACTGCCTAAAAACAGTGCAGACCGGACTTGTGTACCCAAACCCGTCTAGATACGTCCCAGCAATGGTACTCACCGGGAAGCACGGAAAACAGAAGGCCTCGGAAAACTCGACTGGACTCGACTCGAAACTTCGGAAAACTTCGGGAAACTTCGGAAAACTTCGGAAACCTGGTGGGCCTCTTGACACCTCGGACCTTGTTTCTTTCGGCTAGGCTCTGGTCGGGATCCTCCGCACTCCTTACCGCCTCGTCTGGGTACTGATCGCAATCTTCGTCACCTCCGTGGGCCAGAGGGAGATACAGGAAATCCTGCCGGTACGCGTAGGTTCCGTCTAACTGATGGCAGGGGACGGAGCGTGCAACGCACCAACCGGCGCGTAAGGTGGGGGAGGGGTCCCTATTCGGGCGCCAAATGACGTAAATAATTAATTTACTCTCTTAATTTCTATGCAGGTAAGTACTTAATCAATAATAACTCAGGTCGGAAGAAAAAGACAGAGTCCGTGGTGTTAGAGTTCTTAGGGGTTTTATTCCTTAAAAAGGAATGGTCGTGACCAGGATATCATGTTCTGACCACCACAGGGGTGTCAGAAGGGATAGAGCGCTACATTTTATTAACAGTACATAGCTTATATACTTAATTCATGCCATAAGCAACAGTGCAGGAGGCGTAACAGCTGAGAGAAGACAAGATAACAGTATACACGTGTTACAAGTGCGTAATCAAGAGGCGTGAACTAGAGGTGTAACTGGAGGTGTGTTCTAGAAACGTCACAGGTAGGTGTCACGAAAGGGGTGGCACTAACAGAAATGTTGCAATGTCAGCAGAAATCGGAAACTTGGATGCGCGCGCAGCTGCATGACGTGTGATGCACGTGAGACTAGAGGGTGCATGGGGACTTGACATTTACACTGACGGAAAGAGACAGAAGTCTGGCATGTCAGATCAACTTGTGCTTCTATCATATCTGGTATCTGGTGTTTAGGAACTAAGCTATCTGGGCGGAAAGGTCTCTAGGGCAGAAGCTATTCTATACTTGCTGTGAGTGCGTGTATAAGCGCCTGAGTGTCTGTATGAGAAGCGTAGGGGCATGGGCCTTCCATGGGAGCATGGCAACAAGGGCTATGAATTACTAGAATTACTTGCACAGAGACAGGCCGGCCCTTTGGCTCTGCAGCTGAGGGGAATGTTTACTGAAACTAGCAGGCAGGAATGTATTTTCGGGGAGCGAAACAGATAACTCGAAGGTTATAGTCAATCTTGGAAGGCAGCAGGCTGAGCTGAGCGCGAGGGGCCGCGCTAGAAGTAAGTCAGAGTTCACTGGTACAGAGGCGGCCTGGGCAGAGGCCCTTGGAGTCAGAAGCCAGAAAAGAGGCTCGGTGGCAGAAATTCAGGGCCTACTCAGCTAGAGCTGAAAAACGTAGAAGTACACTACAAAAAGACGTTGGCATAGCATACTTAGGAACGGACCATTCAACCCATTCATGGTGGGTCTGAAAGAGGACATGTTAACGTTGGACGCAAATGTATTTGCGTCTTCATAGCTGATACAGGAGGGAAGTTACATGCACTTTAACTCGTACATGGAGACGGTGGGGTACGCGCTAGGGAACACATCATGACCATAAAATTTATATTTCCTCAAAAGTATCATATTCCTACCCTGCACCCTTGTGCTATTTTTTCCATTTGTCTTGGAACTTGAGCTGAGTCTTGAGTCTCAAGATGCCTGTCACCACTTCTTGGTTGAAGTGGTAGCAACAAATTACTCCTGGGTAGCCCTGCAGAGAACCTACCTACTATTAAGAGAGGCTCCAGTCGATGGGGTTTCCCCAGTGTTACTAAACATTTCCATTAACTATAAAGTTACCTTAACGTTTGCGTGTTTTTTCTTCACTGCATAAATATATATATATACGCATATATTTTAGCCAAATACATTTTGTTGAAAAACATCCTGGAGTGCGGGTGTCTTCTTGCTCAACAGCGCGAGTACTTTCATTATTCAACATATGGGTCCTGCACCCGTTTTGCCAGGCACCAGCCCCGCGATGGAAGAACTGAAGGAAGCAGCTTTAAAGATATATAAATGACTTTCTGACGGTAGTAGGTAGTTATAGCTAGGACCATGTTTCCATAGGTAAAGCGTTTTTTGGCTTGCCTATATCTTTGGTGCCGTTTGATGAATCTTCACAAAACTTTCCCCAAAAAAGTGTGCCAGTGATTCTTGTTGTGCATAGAAAGTTTTGGGGCCATCCGTCAAGCGAGGGATGAGAAAAAGGCAGGATCCAAAAAGTATGTTTTGATGTTAGTTCCTATAGTAGCTTTGAACATGACTACAGCCGGAACCGCTGGACGGAATTACACCAAGTTTGGCAGGAAGCTAGCTTTTGGTCGGCAGATTGTGCTTTTTGTTATTTGGTGTAAATCTGTTCAGAAGTTGTTGAGAAATTTAAGGAAATCCAAATGAGGATGTCTGGGATTGCAGGTGATGGCAACCGTCTTGAGACTCAGATGACCCACAAAAGAAAATGTGAAAAAAATAAAAAGGGGCAGGCGATAAATACCCTGACCTCCAAGCCTTTGTCTTCGGGTCCCAGAGGAACCCCAGCAGAGGAAAAAAGTGTTTAAAAAAATATTTTACTGTAAATTATCGACAAAAACATTTTTGAAAAACAAGAGCGGGTTCCCACTCTTGTTTTCAAAATGGCCCCGGGTGGCTCTTTGAGCCCCAGGGACCACCACCTCCCATAGGCTTTTAAAAAAAATAATGGAAGGGGGCCATGCAGACCCATCTCCTGGACTTCTAGAAGCCCCGGTGCCACCATTTCGCCGGTGCTTTGTTTTATTAAAGGAGGCAGGCCACACAGACCCCCCTCCTGGCCTTCTATAAGCTCTGGGAATTACCAGCTTCCCGGGGCAATTAAAACAATTGGTGGGGGCCACGTGGACACCTGGCGTCCCGGGGATCACCGCCTTCCGGGGGCTTTCTTTGTTTTTTAAGAAGGAGGGGGGCCTATGAGTGCTGAAAGTTTTGGGTCCGGACAAATGCTGGCTTGCTCCACGGCATTTGACTTTGTGCTTCCAGGTATGGATACATCCGGAACCCTCCTTTCCCTTGGGGTGATCAGAGCGGTTGAGGTATTTTACCTCTTTCTGTGGCATGGCCCCTGCTCATTGGTCGCTTCACTCGAGCGGTTCGACAGTGTGAGAGGGCTCAAGGAGCGACTTTGGGATCACAGGACTGACACATGGGTACATGGCGCCCTGCTGCTATTGTTCCCCGCCTCCATTTCTTTTCATCAAAGGGTCCTCCCCCATTACATCAGCCCGTTCTGCTTGAACATAAAGCATTTTGGGAGTTGTGGTGCGGTGATGTTCAAACGCACTACAACAGGTGAGCAGCACAGCTGGGGGGAGGAGCGGACGAACGCCATCCATACAAAACAGCAGGGGTACTTACCAGGAAATTTCCGCCAGGTGTTGGGCACTGAAGAAGGCAATGCGCCGAAATGCATCCGCCGCCACCAGACTGTTCTGTTTTAATAAAGCCTCTCCAACCAGTCCCCCTCTGGGCTTCTGCTTCCTTCTCCGCGAGGAGGAATTTTCATGTATATATATATATATATATATATATATATATATATATATATATATATATATATATATATATATATATATATATATATACACATTTATATATAAATGGGACAAATATTGCTTAAAGAAACGGCATCACCCACCGGAAGGAAATAATTGTAGAACTGAGAACGAACAACAAGTGGAAAACAAGTAGGAGAGTAAGGAGTTGTGTCCGTGAACGTCGGACGGGAAATACTCCTGATTCCCTGGTCAAGGATCAAAAAGAACAAAATGGAGGAGTACTACCCAATGAGGGTATATGAAGGCTCTTGTCTGAACTCAGGAAGAATTGTTCCTTTGTTAGGAAACCCCTCACTCACCACCTGGTGGTGACTTGCTTCATCATCGGGGCCCACCCAAGTGGCCTAGCGTCACTTGGGTGTGCTTCAACACCTGCAATTGCAGTGGAGCTGGTAGTGAAATGTGGGGTGCAAACAAAAAAGAATGTGAGTGTTAAAATTGTCCTGGTATTCTTTTGTATAGAGTTTTAATAAAAAAGTTACTGGACAAAATTAAAAGATAAGGTTGAGATAATAGTGGGGAAGTTACGGCCCACTTATCTCTATTTTATGTGTTGGTCGACATGTTTCTACCATAAGGGGAAAATCCCCGGTATTCCTCAGGACCAAAACAAGGAAGTGGGTGGTATGTGCCCCCTAAAAGACACACCCAGTCCTAAATCCTTGGACAGCCAGAAGAAAAATCAGCTTCTGGGATGCACACCTAAAATAGAGGGTGCTGTAAAACCTGTGGGGAAGGAAAAGAAATAAAATAAAATAATTACTATCCTGTTACGTAGTGCAGTGCTAGAGTGCAGGATTCGTGCAATTATTCTGGCTTCCCACAGTGGTGTTTGACACAGTGCCTTCATCGAAGCAGAGCGTGTCTACATGTGTTGTGCAAACGTGCTCTTAGCTATGGAGATGAAATATATATGGAATAAGGTCTGATTTTAGCCTTAGTGCGTGCTATATAGGAAAGAAACATGCTGGCATCAAAGTCAGGGGTGCACTATGTAGGAGTGCTCATATTGTGTACCGCCGTGGATTGAATAATGTGCCAGCTAGGTAATATTTAATTACTTTTGTATGACCTGATCATGGTTTGTGGTCAACAGAAAAAGACAAACTGGACTGACAAACATACACAACATAGAGTAATTCACAACTTAAGATATGGCAGACTGATGGAAACAGGGCTTACAATGTTGTAGCTCAACTCGAGCTGCATCAAGCAGGAGTGGGGCGCTATGCCGGTAACAACATAGTCTAAGGAGAAAAAGATATGTTGATAGTAATATACGCTAATATAGTGGCATACGCTGCCACCTCACTGAAAATACCAAGACCATCAACTTGGAACCAGGAAAGACATGGGAACAGAGATCCCATACTAATTGCAATAGCTCCAATGTGGTTTATCTTATCACCTGCACCTGTGGCAAACC
Organism: Lissotriton vulgaris; assembly: GCF_964263255.1. Classification (NCBI taxonomy): domain Eukaryota; kingdom Metazoa; phylum Chordata; class Amphibia; order Caudata; family Salamandridae; genus Lissotriton; species Lissotriton vulgaris. Next base: position 884,400,363 of record NC_141689.1, on the reverse strand, counting down.
GTATGTCGGCATGACGACGCGAAAAATCAAACAACGAATCTGTGAACACAGGAGTACAATAAGATGTAAAAAGAACGTGACAAAACTCACAGATCATTTTCTAACGGCCCACCACACCACAAACGACATGAAGTGGACGGTCATCGAACAGCTGCAAGCGGGCCCTAATATCCAGGCCCGCCTATTTGAAAAGGAACAGAGATGGATATATAGACTTTCCACTCATATCCATGGGCTTAATGATAATATCCCATGGAACTCTGTGCTGAGATGAACCATCTTCTCCGATTGGAAATTATCTCCCACAGATACGAGTACACCTATGGCTGTAGGACACTGTTCCCTCTCTCTCTTAACTATCAACCAACTTTTGAAGTACCATGCAAAACCCATCCAGTTCCCCATGGCCTAAGCAACGTCTTTTCACCTCCTATGCCCTTGAGCATTAGGCTCTACTGACTGAAGACACTCCTTCAGTCCGGCTATAAGTCCCCCGTGACACCTCCGGCAAGTTACCAAGGAATAACCTTGTCCAGTTCCTCCTATTCTTCCAGTGTTTTCTGTGAATGGCTCATGTGGCATATAAACCACATACAGTTCCCCCCTGTGTGTTTTCATCATCTCGCACGCCCTTGAGTTACACTCCCTACAGACTGAAGACACTTCTTCTGTCTGTTTATGATGCGCCATTTGTCATCTCCGATGAGGTCCCAAGGAGATTCCCCGTCCCGTAGACCTATTATCTCATTAATTCCCTTCCCTACTCTGAGATCACCCAACACTCGGCGCCGGGCGGCATACTCCGCTTCTCCCGGGCCACCAGTGTTTACATTTCTTCTGCGCAGGCGCAGCCCCTTGAACACTCTCATAGCCCAAACACTCGGCGCCGGGCGGCATACTCCGCTACCCCCGGGCCACCAGTGTTTACATTTCTTCGGCGCAGGCGCAGCGCCTTGCCGTTGCCATGCCAACCTCTTGAACACTCTCATTACGGTGCCGAGCGATTCCCACGCCCACCACCAGAAGTCAGCCTCGCGCTACAACGCATGCGCGGCTTCTGCCAGTTACTATGCCTACCCTTGTCCCTCCCAGGCTCCCATACCCACACTGGCTTCACCGGAAGCGACCATACGCTTTTAAACACCACGCCCACGCTGCCTCATTACGACCGAGCAGCGAGGACGGGGAAGTAGGTGAATCGCCTGATCCCGCCCTGACAACTGTAAGTTATTCTTTCCTTCCTTACAAACAGGACCTACAACGGAGGCCATCGCCCAGTGCCTAACAGGGAACCCCCTCTTACTATCAACATATCTTTTTCTCCTTAGACTATGTTGTTACCGGCATAGCGCCCCACTCCTGCTTGATGCAGCTCGAGTTGAGCTACAACATTGTAAGCCCTGTTTCCATCAGTCTGCCATATCTTAAGTTGTGAATTACTCTATGTTGTGTATGTTTGTCAGTCCAGTTTGTCTTTTTCTGTTGACCACAAACCATGATCAGGTCATACAAAAGTAATTAAATATTACCTAGCTGGCACATTATTCAATCCACAGCGGTACACAATATGAGCACTCCTACATAGTGCACCCCTGACTTTGATGCCAGCATGTTTCTTTCCTATATAGCACGCACTAAGGCTAAAATCAGACCTTATTCCATATATATTTCATCTCCATAGCTAAGAGCACGTTTGCACAACACATGTAGACACGCTCTGCTTCGATGAAGGCACTGTGTCAAACACCACTGTGGGAAGCCAGAATAATTGCACGAATCCTGCACTCTAGCACTGCACTACGTAACAGGATAGTAATTATTTTATTTTATTTCTTTTCCTTCCCCACAGGTTTTACAGCACCCTCTATTTTAGGTGTGCATCCCAGAAGCTGATTTTTCTTCTGGCTGTCCAAGGATTTAGGACTGGGTGTGTCTTTTAGGGGGCACATACCACCCACTTCCTTGTTTTGGTCCTGAGGAATACCGGGGATTTTCCCCTTATGGTAGAAACATGTCGACCAACACATAAAATAGAGATAGGTGGGCCGTAACTTCCCCACTATTATCTCAACCTTATCTTTTAATTTTGTCCAGTAACTTTTTTATTAAAACTCTATACAAAAGAATACCAGGACAATTTTAACACTCACATTCTTTTTTGTTTGCACCCCACATTTCACTACCAGCTCCACTGCAATTGCAGGTGTTGAAGCACACCCAAGTGACGCTAGGCCACTTGGGTGGGCCCCGATGATGAAGCAAGTCACCACCAGGTGGTGAGTGAGGGGTTTCCTAACAAAGGAACAATTCTTCCTGAGTTCAGACAAGAGCCTTCATATACCCTCATCGGGTAGTACTCCTCCATTTTGTTCTTTTTGAACGAACAACAAGTACCAGCATGCTCAAAATTATGTGGCCTGTCGAGGCGCCCACCAGGGGGCAAAAACTACATATAGGAGCAATTGTTTGTTTGGGATGTACTCAGTTACCGGATGCCGTGGCTGTCCTTTGATAAAAGTCAAATGATTGACAGAAACGTGCCAGGATAATGCCAGCGCTAGAAGTTCAATAAATGAATGTGTATATATATATATATTTATATACACACACACATGCTCACTTGACGTATATATACTTGAAAATGTGTTGTAAAGGCATGAGTGTTAAAAGCATTGTGTGGTAATGGATGACTGGTAAAGGCAGTACGATGTAAAGCCTGCGTGGTGAAGGTTGTTTCCCCAGTATAGGTAATATCTAAAACAGACATTGGTCTGTGTTGTGTTGGTATGTTAATCCTGTAGTTATTATGAAACTTCAGTGATGTTAATTATTGTGATATTGTCAGGGTTGTCCTGGGAACATTCAGGGCTAAAAGTCATTTAATGTTATTTCGTGCAATGTTATTGATTTTAAAGGATGAGTGATTTCACTTTCGTGGATTGATGTCCATGATTAAGAGCTTCTTTTGTTATTTTTTTTAAATGCTACCCCATGTTTAAGTCAGCAGGTTAGATAGCCCTTCAGCCAGCAAAAGATTTGCCTTTTAGTAGTTTTAATAGTTTAAGCAGTGCTCGAATCGGGGTACCACGCGGGTGGACAGCGTCCCCCCATTTATTTTACAGGGAGCTTGATAACTATAAACTGCAACTGAGTGCAAGCCACCTTTCGTGACGTCACTTCCTGTTGTGACGTCAGCGTCCCCCCACTTCTTTTTTTATGACTTGTGCCCTGAGTTTAAGGCATTTTAATTTATTGGTAATCCGTTTGCTGTCAGGAGTCAAAATTAAATATTAACATCTTTATCTGGAAATAAGTTCTTTGTGCTGTGCACTTCATCAGTGAAAATAATTCAGAGGAAACAATGTAACCATGCTAGCAGACAAAGGGAAAGGAAGCCCAACAGAGTGCGCATCGTTAGGATTCTACATTTGTCTGTTTTCCCGTCTCTTTTCTCCAAAGGCCCTCGATGGGAATGCATTGCTTTGTACAGCTGGACAGGCTACTCCGTTTTTAGCGGACTTTGGAGGCATGTGCTGAATCACCTCATGAATTCCCAGCTTTGTCACGCGGGTGACTATAGTATCGTCTTCTACATCTTTTCTGTCTCGCAGGAGAGAGGCTTGGGCAGAATTCAAGCCAGATTTGTCCATGAATGAATCACTGTGTGATTGAGAGGGAAGTGTAAATGTGTTTCGATTTGAGTCAGGCTGCTCGCTTTGTGGCGTCACACCAAATTGGCAGAATCCTCGCTATTGATCTCGTGTGACTCCCACAGAAGAGGACGAGTGAACATGTTAAAAATTAAAACAGCCCCTGGGAAGATCCAGGTTGACAAATGTATGGTGCATTTCGCAAACAGCTTCGTTTGCTTTCTTCCAAACCTCCCTCATTTATAAGCAACGAGCGCACAATTATTTATTTTAATCATCAAATGGAATACTATATTTTAAAAAACATCAAGAGGATTTGTGATAACAGATTGCGTGTGAAATATTTATAGACTTTCAACGATGTTGTCAGGAATGTGTAAAAGAAAGCGAAGATAGTCGTGCAATCGTGATGCAATGTTTAATTGTACGTGTAACCCCGCACTGAATCAAGACCTTCAAGTGAAGTTTTAAGAGGCAGTGGGGCAGATTTACAAGCCCCGTACGCCACTTTTGCACCGCCCTTGTGTCACTTTTGTGACGCAGCGGCGGTGCAAAGCCAGCGCCATGCTGCAGGGTATTTACTATAATATAAACATATAGTATCCCAACTGGTAATATTTTAAGACAGTTACAAAGGGATATGTTCTAAACATTATCAGAAAGGAAAAAAGGAGACTCTTTTGTAGTTGTAAATGTGCTCATGGCATCATATTTATCCAAAACAGAGAAAGGACAGGTTATAGTTGTATCAGCACTGTAATCAAATCAATTAATACAACCCTCATTGTACTTGGTGCTCAATTAGTGCAAGTGATATACACGGTGGCGACGCAAGTGAAAATGTGATCAGCATACACGGCGCAAAGAGACTGGTGCAGGAATATATACAGTGAGTCGAAGAAACAATATGGTTCCAGCTGAATCGTGGTCTTTGGATCTACTTTGGGCTGGCTTTAGTTTAGATGAACCATATTCTGTGTTGCGCCTTGGATTGCGCTCAGTGGTCGACGGAGTTTCGATCCTCATGAATTGGGATCTTCATCAGGACTGGGATGAGTGGTAAACGGTGCTGTAAATGGAGGGTAGAGCGAAGGGGGAGGGAAGGGTAGTGGGGTTAAAGGGAGGGAACGAGGGGAGGGTATGCGCGAAAGAAGCGGGCGCGAGTAGTGGGTAAGGAATAAAACTCGTGGAAGGGAGGGTTAGCAGTGTTCGCGATTAATGCGGGGCGTCTGTGTGGCGGGCCCTGGTGGTGACTGTTATGTCAAAACTGTACTGGTTGGAAGCGGCTATCAAATGGCAGCATAGAGGTGAGCCAGAGCTAACGGACCAAAAGGGGCAAGGTGATGGGGGCCCAGTGCAAGGAACCTGCTGGGAATTAGTAAGCCAAGGAGTAAAGTCAGAGGAGCACTGGGGTCTGAGAGGTCCAATTACTTTTTCTATAATGGGATCCTCGGCACCTCTCAGACCCCAGTGCTCCTCTGACTCTAGGACTGCGGTCTCTGTACCATGGGCGGCACAGAAGCCTGATTGGGACGGATCTAAGGTCCCATGTGCCTCCACAAATGTAGTGAGTCGTTTGTTCACTAGGTATTCCAAAACTTTCCCAAAGTAAGGTAACAGGGAGATGGGCCGGTAGTTAACCAATTGGGTAGGATCATTAAAAGTTTTTTTTAAAATAGGCCTGACTAGTGCATGTTTCCATGTTTCCGGTACCCTAGCTTGGTCTAATGAAGAATTAAAAATATACATGAGTGGATCTGCCAGTTGTGGTATGATTTTGGCGCAGGAACAGGGAGGGAGGGGATCCGTTGGGGAGCCAGATTTTACTTTGTGTAGGGCCTTCGGTACATCTGCAAATCTTATTGGATCAAATTGGGTTAAGCACATGAAACCTGTGTCAGGTTTCATGTGGGTGTTCCGGCGCTGGGGGTGGGGGGGGGAGGGGGCGTTCTGGCACAGGAACGCCTTGGAAAAGTCTCAGAGTGAAATCTACAAGATTTCACTCAGTCACATTTCCGACCCCGCTGCGTCAAAACCTTACGCCTGCTTGTAGCAGGCATAAGGAATGACGCAGCACAGCTAGTATAGGGCGCCCGAGCAGTGATGGAGTTGTGTTGCGCTTGCGACACAACTCCAGCACTGCATCACCTTTACGGCTTCAGATGCGTCACGCATTTGTCTATTCTTGCGCCACATTGTAAATGCGGCGCATCCATGGTGGCGCAAGAGGTGTCTGCCGTGATGCAATATAACTGGTGCATCCCTGCTGATATGCAGGGTTGCGCCAGTTATTGTAAATCTGCCCCACTGTGCCTAATTTAGATTTTTGAGGTATGAATGCCCCGTCGCAACGGTGAAGGAGTATACATACCACAAAGTTAGTGGTCTGCTTGCCCAATTTTGATGGGAGCGAACCATAGGTTTAATCACAGCGACACTACTCCGTCTCTGGCATGATTAAACCCCTCCGATGGCCCTGCGGAGTAAGGGCAGTGAGGCAGACCTCTAATTCTGGCCACTTAATTTAGATGGGCAGAATTAGAGGTCAGTTTTCACTGCCTGTCACAGCCAGAAAAACCTTGGCCGTGAGGGGCAGTGAAAACTGCTAAATGCTCCCACCGCTATGGGAAAGGACTCCCAAGGCGAGGGGAGCATTTGTTTATTATATTCTGTTATGGGACAGAAGATTCAGCAAGATATCATTACCTCCTGCCCAACCACAGAACCTGTAAGTAAAAAGATCTTTAACACTTACCTAAAAGTGAAAAGTGTTGTTTTCGATACTGTCTCTCATACAGGAGACTATACTATAGTTTGGGGCAAGGGACTGACAATCTACGACCCCCCTCTACAAAGAAATCTGATGTTCTGTACCTCAAGTTATCCCTCTCTTCTTGACCTTCAGGTCACGTTTATAATGTATAGCATAAATGTATACTGCAGAAGTTTTGGGGAAGTCACTCGACGTCACTGTATACCCAGCATTTTAAACACAGTGGAACAAATCACAAACTACTTTTAGCAGTACGAAAAGTAGTACCACAGTAGTACTAGCCATGTACTACTAAATGCAATTCACAAACCTACAACCAAAGACGTCCATCTCCTGCTCTCCTTTATTTTCTCTGTAGAGACCTCTGCCAAGCTGAATTTTAAAGACGGGTTTTGGACGCATATACTGACATAAAACACACACACGAAAGAGTAAGACAGTTATAAATCACAAAACACACTTTTTAAGTTACTACAACCATAGAGGTTTCAAAACAGACTACTATGTACTCCAGCTCAGCCTTGGAATAAATCATGGACCACACTTGGCCAAACACTCCCATATAAAAACAATGAAGGCCGGAAATCCAAATTACAACTCATAGAAACAAATATATATTACATATGAAAAGGAAATTATATATATTTATTGATTTTTTAGTAAGAAAAGTAATAAGCTTATTTAAATTTGAATTACACTTTAAAACTTTAAAAATGAATTTAAAGTTAATACAATATATTACATTAACCAATTTTATTAACATAATAAATAAAAATGCTAGCAATGTCTGGTTATTTTAAATGTATTTTAAAAAAATTAAAATGTATACATTCTGTTAATATATTTAAATAATTGTAATATTTAATACACATTTTACTTGATGAGTTAGAGTTCTTTAAAATGATATTTTATTTATTTTCAGTTTCCTAATAAATATTTTGAATTAATTTACTTTTATATTATCCGTGAAAAATCAATTTTTTCAATAAGAACATTTATTAATTTCCTAATAATTTAACAAAGGGAGATTTCAATCTCAGTGGTGGAGAGTGCCAACAAAAGATGAAAATCTACTAGTAGTAACTTCTCACTCGTAAATTCTGTGTGGGAGGCTCCACACCCTCATTTGAAGGGATGAAGAAGGTGAAGACATATAAGCCTACAGCTAGGTGTAAATCCCCTCCTGGAAATTGTGGATAGGAAAAAAAGTGGAGCATTAAACAAAGGTATCGCAATAAATACACAAGTCAATATACACAAGAATATTTACATTTGTGAATCCGCCTCAATGTGTCTCTCCACAGCTAGCCAATGCAGAGACTTTACAAATGCGGTCATATTTATCAATCTTAAGGACTGGGTGTGTAACACTGTTTTAAACCTGTTGTAACTGTGAATTTTTGAAAATTGGAAGGCCTTCACAGAAGGAGTTAGCATAGTCCAATTTAAAATTGAATAGTAGCCTTCCAATATCTTGGGGGTAGACATTATCTTCAAAAGGAAATAGTGTTTTAGCCATCGTCAATTAAAAAAGCCAGATTGGAAACCGGCCATAATTATTGTAGAATTTCTGGGTCCAGGGTGGTTTGTTATGAGGGGAGATGGAATTTCCTACATCAGGCTAGACCCAAACCTCATTCAAACAATCAATTAACCCATGGTGACACATGCTGCTGCCTTGTGCGAGGCTACCATGAACGGTAACGCATTATTCATCAAAGCCCTCAGGTAAAGTATTAGATTGACTTTCTATAATTGTGCCTTCATACTCTGGAGTGGAGCTCTGAAGGAAATTTGGCTCATTTGTATTCTCCACAACAGATACGTTTTCTACAAGTAGATGAGGTGCAATTCCTGACTGGGTGAGGCATGCAAAAAAGGTATAAGAAGTACACTACTATTAGTGGTAACAATAGTTTCAGAAAGTACACTAGAGTATGTTGATGTCACTCAGTCTGCACTCAACGTAATCTCTTTTTTACTGCTGCCAACCATGGCTCGTTCGTACAGTCTAGAACCCACCCAATATGATTCCTTGCTCTGGGGCTCTTCCTTTGAATACAGAGAAGCACATCTTGCCTGCTCTGGAATATACATGACTCTTACATCATCTCCAATAGATGCTCTGGCTGTCCCTCTTTTATTTGTGGGTTGGAAGACATTGCAATAATTATCCAAGGGATTATCGCATATTCTTGCAACAATCGCCGAAATGTTTAATCATAACACTAAAAGCTTAATAAATTAGAAGATACTCTTTTGACAGTATTTTAAGCGTGTGCAGCTAAAGTATTGATTTGGTTTACATATGAAAAATGTATGCCTTAGAAGCTAAGTAGATTTAAGTTCCAGAATACCAGGGTGCTGAACGACATGACTACGACGATTTCAACCTTTTTCTGTTTTTGAGCAACCATTATGCTGCGCTAAGATATCTAATACATATAACAAATTACATTTTATGGGATGTAAGGGTCACTATATATATCCATTCAATTCTCTCTCAGTGTTTCAACCTGTTTTTAGGTCTGGTGTTAGACAAGAAACTTTGATTTTACTGAAATTATGTATATAAAATATATTTGAAGAGGCTGTCAGCCTGTTCTCTTCACCCATTGGTCTGTTGTTGTGTCATTAAAAAATGTCTTCTTTTCCTATAGCATACAGCATGGGTAATGGATCAGCTCACTTCAGCCAGACTAAAAAAACAAAAGTGAATCAGTTACTGCTCCAATTTGGGAGTCAGTGAGTGGTCAGTGGTTTGCAATCAGAAGTATGGTCAGAAACCATTGATTCATGAGGATCCTAATCAGTATTTGAAAGGGATGGCCACAAAAGGCTCTTTCCAGATTGTGATTTGGTAACCATTTGGAATCTGGAGCCTGATTTACTAACATGTTTCGTGGTCACAAGCCCTCCAATTCAGGCAAGTGCTTGCAAATGCAAAAGAGGTATTTCTAATGTATCAACTCCACTTTAGAAGCTGGTCAACTTTTTCCAACTCCTAAAACAGGATTCCAAAGGTTTACCCTATCACAATTTGGAAGGGGCATGTTGTGGAAGTCCCTTCCAAAATGCATTTTGGGAACTTATGTATCAATGATTTGTGACTACAATTCGAGTTGTGAACCATTGAAAAGTTACTGACTACCAAATTGGGGGTGGTATATTATTCGCAAAAGGAAGGGGTCCCCTTTGTCACCTGTAGAGAAAATTCTGGGGTAATAGTCAGTGGTCCAGGGAACCACTGACAAATTCATGAAAACTTAAAAAATATATATTACTTAAATCAGTCTCTTTCCTGCTTATTTCAAAGCAATCACAGAGATGGTGGTCTGCTGACACTTGCAGGCCACTATCCTCTCGTGACCAGTGGTAGTGAGTTGCAAATTGCAACATGCCTCATGAATATTCATTAGGCAGGGTGGTCTGACCAAATCTTGAGGCCACATTTTTGTAAGTACTAGGACAGACTAAAGGCAGTCTAATAAAAGAGAACTAAAAATCTGAAATCTAAATAACGAGCCCAATAAGCTTATATTCCTTTACCTGAGCAAGTTACACTGGAGGCAATGACAGATACAGGAATGTAATAAAGACATTCAGATCATTAAAAGGAATTAACTAACAAAACAAAACCGGTGAGAATTTTTCAATAAAAGAGAAATTCAATAGAGGTGGATATGTCACAGTAAAAAAGTTGCAGTATAAGAAACTACATTGTCACAAAATGACATGTGGAGTGCATTGTTCAGGGTACCCTATTATGTCATGGATGTCAGGAATGGGCAGTCACAAAAAAGAACATGGGTAAAGACCAATAGAACTAAAACACACACAGAGTGGACAGAGAACACAGGGTCATGGGCAAACTGAAGAGGCAGGCAGTCTTTACCTGCTGTCAAAATGTAGGGCCGTATTACGATGCCGGTCAGACTAACCGTCCAACAACCGCGAACCAATTCTGCCTGCCTTGGCGGTCAGGCAGGGGAAAAGTTTCCCCTGCCATATTATGATGCAACCGCTGCTATCGTGGAAGTCTTATCTACCCCCAAATATCTCGCTGCAAGTGCATGCAAAATCCCAGGAAACATGTGATATGTACACACATGCATGACATATGTGGGGATTTGCCTTTTGCACCATGTACCCTATTGCTGGAGTGTTGCAATCTGTGCACAGTCCATTCAATAGGGATATATGCCATTAATGGACTTACCGCCATTCCTGGGGCCCACTGGGTAGTAGTCTTCGAGGTTCAAGTGCTTCTGTGTAGGGGCGACCTGGAGAAAGGGATCCACGCCGCAAATCGTTGGGGAGAACCTGATTTGGGTGAGTATGCACCCCAAATCCGTCGTTTTCAACGACTCCAGGCAGCCAGTCTGATTGCCATGGTCGGGTTGTCGGAAACACACATCACAATCTGTATGGTTGTCGGAGATCCCTGTACTGCCTTAGGGATGCTGTTTTTCTCTGACCACCATCTCGGCAGTCAGAGTTGGCGGTCTTACAGCAGTTGGTCGGAGTACAAGAGGCATGCCTCATAGTCCGGCAGTCGGAACGACCACTTCCAATGAGAGCGCAGCGGTCAGACCGCCTCTGACCGGACCGCGGAAGTCGGTCCAACCTGTATCATAATCAGGCCCGTAGTTTCAATATTAGCACAACATTGTTTTGATAGTCAGGTGTGATTAGCCTGATTTACGTCAGAAATTCTGAGGTTATCATCACATTACACTTAGCTATCATGCTTTCATTGAAATTACTTTAACATATCTGCCAAAGAGAATACTCCAAAGAGAATAAAGAGCACAATATGGTCTTGATGGTTGGGATATATTACTCATCTGCAAACCTTACATGTCAAATTAAATGAAAAAATGTATGTGTGCAAATAGTTCAAGGAAGTCATTTTCATAATCTGACCTAAAGACTTGTGTTGTTGAGCTATATTTGCTTGTTTCTTAAATAGCACACTTGAGGTGTCTCAAGATTGGACTGCTGGTCACACTGGTGGATATAAAATCTTCCCTTACCTTTCTGTGGCTGGGTCCACTACTGCCAGAGGAGGGAGCTGTGATGGTGGGTTGTGGGGACTGCTCTGGGCATTGTGTGCTGGAGAAGGGTGACTTGGAGGATGAGGAGGAACGATTCCAGCCGCTGTTCCGCTTCGACTTGAATGAGTGCTGGAGTAGAGAGTTACTGAAATGAAACAGAAGGATTTTAGGCTATCTGATGTACTCTTTTGACCAAGCACCAACAGGATAAAATCCATAAGCAGATAGTTACTTCTGTTCCTACAACCTAGAATGGGTTGTAAGAAAGAACGTCGCTGGTATAGCACACAACACACTGCTATCTGTTCTGTCCTTTAGGCCCCTCATTCCCTATCTTTAAATCTATTTCTACGGCAGCGGTTCTTAACCTGTGGTCCGGGGGCCCATAGCAGTCCATGGCACCTACTCAAGAGGTTCACGATTTCTTAGAACATTAAATAACAGATTAATAAAGTGTATGTAAATAAACAAAGCAAGGTGTATACAAATGAGAATTATAAGTGGTCTGTAATGACGATGGGATCCTCATATTTATTTGTGGGACCAGTGGAAGTGCATCAAATAGAACATCGTTTTGGTGATAGGTGGCCTCAATTGAATTTAGAAAATCTCTAACCTTCCCATTAAAATTTAGATTTTTTAAAATATATTTATGATTTAAATATAATATTTCATCATTTGTGTATTTATTTGAGGAAAGCTTGTTTCCATATTTTTATGTATTGTTTTGCAGTTCAAATTAGCGAAATTGTATAGGACGGAGGCCCCAGATTCCAAAAATGACTCAGTGTGGGTCCCCACCTTCCAATAATGCTTCAGTGGGGAGGTACAAAGAAGCCTAAATGTTAAGAACCACTGGTCTAGGGCATTACTGTGCTGCAAAGTCTTCAAAACTCATCACACCCTCCTTCATTACTACTTACTCGATGTTATTTATACATGCTATTTGCCACATCTAGCTTATTGTCTGTCTGTCACAATCAGTCTCTCAGCTTGAAAGATATACCAATTTTCTTATATTGATCCTATGACCTACAGTTCGCACTTAGGGGCATATTTACAAGCCTCTTTCGTCACCACAATGTCACTTTTTCTGACGTTGTGGTGGTAATTGGGGCTTTACCTTATTTACAAGGTAGCGTTAAGCCACTAACATGGCTTAATTCTGCCTTGTGAATAAGGCCCCCTTTCACACTATACTTAGCTTGAAAGGGGTGGGTGATGGGTGTTGCGGTGTGCGTTCCACCACAACACCCATTCATTTTGACACTGCCCCATATTTACAAGGGCAGTGTAATTATGGGGCAGCACCAAAATTAAGACCAGAGAAAACCTGGTCATAAACTTTTTGATGTTTCTATGTGTGCTACATTGTGTAGCACACATAGAAAGAGCAAAATGCCATTGATTGTTTATGTGCAGGAAGGTGACCCTTCCAGCACCTAAACAATCAATAAAAAAATATTATATTTTCCAACTTCTTTAATGTTTATGTGCAGGAAGAGACACCTTCCTGCACATAAACAATCTTCCCCTACAACGCAGGCCCCCTTGCACTATAGTGCAAGGGTGTCTGCGTTGGTGCTAGGCAGCTAAAATTAGAGCCAGCGTAGGAGGAAATGCAGGGTTTCCTTGTAAATATGGTGCAGCCCTGTGTTTTTGAAGTGGCGGAGTGCGGCGTTAAGCCAAAGTGGCTACCGTCGCGCTCCGCCACTTCCGCTTAACTATGCCCCTAAATCTGCACTAGCTCTCTACATCTGCTCCTGTTCATGAACGTATTAAATATATTTACAAATGTCTATCTCAAAAGTTATTTTGAGCAGTTTCCTGGCTTATCTAGCCAGGGGCTTATAAATTACAAACTGCCCAGAGCCCTGGTGTGATGAGGTGTACTGCAGCATGTAGGATGCCTTTTTGGGAGGGGTTAGTGTGATGCCTAGATGGCGATGAAGCAGGGGATTATCACATGGAACAGTGTGAGGGCTTGGGAAACTGTTCTAAATTCATATTCTGGGGGAAATTGTGTCACTTTCTCTAGCAGTGAGTACTGGTTCTTCTTGACGTTGTGTTATCTGAGGAGGAGTTTAGTGTTGAAGATGAAACTGAGAGACTTAGTAATGGGATGGTTTATGGTGTCAAGTGGGGTTGGACAAAATGTTATTTGGTTGTTGGCCTAACAGAAGAAATTTGATCTCGTGAGTTTCAGGTAGGTGATGGACATCTATGTCTGGATGAGATGCAGGCAGTGCCTTGAGGTGTTGGATGGCGAGAACAGAGGAGACTTTCATGTAAGACTGTATATCATCATTGTAGTGGTGAATTTTATGTTTTTATCTGTGAATATTGTGTTCCTAGGATTCCTAGAGGTACCTTGTAAGGGTCGAAGAAGACCGCAGGTTCTGGGAACTTGAGTGACCATGTGGCTGAAATGTAGTCAACTGTAAAGGTAGGAAAAGAGCTAGTGGAGGACACTGCCAATTAATCCCATTCAAGGCTTCAGGGTGTGAATAAGGGTCAGATAGTTGATGGTGGTGGTGTTGAAGATAGCGTGTATGTCCAGCAGTATCAGAAGGGAGGGATCATCTTTATCTGTGATGATCAGGGATTTGTCTGCTATTTGTAAGATCGTTGTTTCTTTGCTGCAGTGTAATCTAAAGTCTGATCATCAGGAAGAATTTGGTTGAAATGAATGTGATCTTGGAGTTGTGTGCTGACTGTTTTTTCTATGTTCATACTGTAGAAGGACAGAGGGGTGAAGGGCCAGCAGTTAGTAAGTCTTGGAAGGGTTTTTTGGTAGTGAAAGGATTTAACCTGCCTGGAGAGCCTCTGGGAATATGCTTTATGAGAGGCAAAGGTGAGCAAGTGTGAGAGAGTTCCACCAGTGCGGGCTTTGATGAAGCACGAGGGCAAAATACCACCATCACATGTTAAACAGAGAGCAAGTTGGGGGTGCAGGCATCGGCCTTTCGATGTCATGTCCTATCTTCTGAAGATTTTGAATGGGGATAAGGTTAGGGACATTGCACATGTTTTTCGAACATTGGATTTGTGGACCTGACAGGAAGTTGATGCAATTATTAATTATCTTGAAGGGTTTTCTGCTTCCTTTGGCTGCTTTATTGATGGTGTTGGTAAGGTATTTGTTTATCATTGACAGTTTCCTTTCCATGAAAGAGCAAATTACCACAGTCTGCTGTACCTTCCATGGGATCCTATGCATGTGGCGCAAAATCTTTCAATGGCTTCCTTTGAACTTTTGCAAAACCTCACCCAAGTACTAATAAACGGTTGGCTGGTTTCTAGTAATGCTCTTAACGTGGGCATTGCTGAATCCCTATTGTAAAGACTTCAAACTGCTCAAAACATTGCAGTCCTTTGGGGCATAACTTTCCCATGCAATCTCCCCTCCCACAACTCTCAAATCTCTACACTGGTTACCAGTGCTTAAGTGATCCTTATGTAAACTTATATGACCCTCACACAGAGCTATCCATGCTGCAGGTACTTATTACATTCATAACATAATGTCTATTCATAGACTAGTTGGAATCTCCAGATTCTCCACTTTGGCTCTAGCCCACACCCCCATTTCCGTCTTTCTCGATCAGGTGGCTATTTATTTTCATATCTTGCGGCCCACCACTGGAACTCCCTTCCTCTGGATATAAAATTCACAACGAACTTCCTCAATTTCAGAAAACTGCCTCAAATGTGGGTTTTTGGTTACCTCTCCACCTTTCTTCCTGTACTAGGTTGTGGGCTAACTGTATCTCCTTTTAGGAGTCCTTAGCACCTGTATACCCAATATATGGTGAGTTTGGTGCTACATACTACCCTCCTAACATAACATGACAGTGAAGCCTTTAGAGTACTAGGGCGGAAATGCTTTAGGTTTGCACAATGGTTTCCATTGGAAAACAGGCTAGGATCTTTTTTCATGGTTATTCAGGAATTATTTGAAGTTGTTGAAATGGATATTGACGAGGGAGGCAGGAGGGCAGAGATAACATTGAACTGAAATTGGCAATGAAGAAGATAATAAAAAGTCTGCAGGTTTGTTTTTCTCTTTTGGATAGACCTCAGCATGGTGGTTGTATGTGCAGCAGGGCATAGACGATCGCAAAATGGTCAGTCCAATGGTATGGGTGGTGTGAATTCCATCCTGGTGATGATGAGTTCAAGAATGCAGCCTTTAGAGTGGTGGCTGAGTAACATGTTGTGGCCACATCAGTGGACGACTGTAATTCACATTTCAAAAGCCCTACTGTTATCAACTCACTATTCTACTAAGGCAGATCCTGCTGGCATGGCTGGCTGCCTCCAGCACTACATGGGTGTGACAGCAAACCTAACAAAATGGAAAATCCTGTCACAACTATGAGCCCTGGAATCTACCCAAAGCAGGGGGACATTTACAGTACCAACTTTATAAATATCACGTATATTGCTGGGAGCATACAGTTGGCCCTTCTGTGTCAATAACGACAACCATGATTTACATGGAGTTCTTGCACAGCGGTGACAGTGGTGGAAATGGTGGCGGGCCAGCCACCTTGAGTTAGGTAGATCTTCTGAAGCCATTTATTATAGTCTCACAGCCACATGATTCAACACCATTCCCTGCATTTCACATAGGACAGTGGAACACAGAGGTGGGCAGGTAGGACTTCTATCCCTTTTTGAAAGACACCCATTACTACTAATCTTTAAATAAGTCCCATCGTTTTGCTGTGTGTAGCTAGCAGATCTATTCATGTATGGCTTATTCACCTCATGTGAAGTATTACGTTTGGTTCTGGAAATCCCATCTGCAGTAATGTGACTAGTTCCAAGCCTTCATCTGGATATTCTGTCAGTTCTAGAGTTCATCTCTGGCACATTGTATCAAGTGCTGTAACCACTGCTGATGTGTTCTGTTCTACTCTGGAGGTCATAAATAGCGTGCTGTGTGCAGCTCTCTGGTCTCATCTGCGGCACTGAGTCCAGCTGTAGAGGACTCATTAGAAGTATTTCAACCAGTAACAGAGGCTACATACACCAAGAGAATTGTGCTCAGATTTGGAAGCTGCATTCAGAATTTAGTTTTGAGGTCTGGGGGCCTCGCTGGTGCATTGTGTCAGTCTCTGGCAGTCGCCTCTGACACATTGCTTCTACGTCTGATAGCCATCTCTGGTGTATTGCGTCATGATCTGTGAGTCTCCTTTGGCATGTTGTATTCTGAAGTCAACATCTGGAGTATCTAGAGTATTGTATCGTGATTTAGATTCCACAACTGGTGTATTCAGTCCAGTTCTGAAGTGACCTCAACTGATGCCCACATTTGAAAGGACTTCTGTGGAGTGTTTCAAAATTTGTCAAACATTCAGACCAGGAGAGGGAAATTATGTTTATAATACTTAACACATTTCTTTAAACCACTATCTGTTTCCACACGCATTTACAGTGACAGAGACATATCATCAAAATAGCAATAGGAATTATATTAAAATACAATGAAAACTGCAATGGATTCCAAAGTAAGGCTAAGGTTTAAGCGTTGAAAGTAGGATAAAGCTGCGAAATGATGAATATTGTTTTAGGGGCTGACATACTTTTGCAGCCCACAGCAGAACAGACATTTTCTTGGCAGATTTAGACATTTGCTTTGGAAAATGAAAGACTATTCAGCTGCAAAACAACATTTTCGGAGAGAGGTTAGTTCTTTCTTCCTTATAAATCCATTGTTAAGATAGCAGTTGGCTTTAGTTCCTGACAGGCAGAGGGAGAGGATGGAGATGGACTGATTACAATCGACTGTGTAACGACTCCACTCAATCTCCATACTGAACACCAGAAGAGGCACTTTCCTTGGCTCTGATGAAAAAGGCAGGCCCCACAGCAGTCAAAACTAAACTCTGAGGGGCTGGGCCAAGTTACCAAGATGGCAATCGCAAACAATAGGATTCCAGAGACTTCTGGGAGAATTGCATCAGG
The DNA here is from genome assembly GCF_964263255.1 of Lissotriton vulgaris. NCBI lineage: Eukaryota > Metazoa > Chordata > Amphibia > Caudata > Salamandridae > Lissotriton > Lissotriton vulgaris. The sequence goes on along the minus strand of NC_141689.1, from coordinate 884,382,910 downwards.
TAGGAGCTTAAAGATGACCACAGCAGGTAGAAACAAGATCATAGTGCATAGGGATCATAGCAAATCAAGCTATGGCCAAAAACAACACTGTCATGGTGAAGGAGAGGCATCCTGGGGAAGGAAAGAGCAGGGACAAGATGGCGGCTGGAAACTGAGAAGCCTCAGCACTGAGCATTAGGAGAGGGCAGTAGGAAGCCACACACAAAAGCCAGACAGAGAGAAAAGCAGAGCCAATGTGTGGCCATTTAAAATAAATAATCGAAGAAACATGGGAACAGTGAAGAACTTGGCAGAGAAGACTAAGCTACAAGTATTGTTGTAAGAAGTCCCTAGAATGAGTAAGAGGCAACAGGAATCGACATGGTGTGGATCATGAGTAAAAATATGACACGAACACCTGGGCCCAAGCCGGGAGTAAAGAGAAGCAGAACTGCATTACTGAAGCGGCAGGGAGCACTTTGGGGCAACTGTACAAGAACCTCGCTGGCAAATATGAGCAGGTGCGTACTCATTAGGCACTAGAGGCAAGAAAAGACTCCAATGAGTAGGGAAGACCATTGGGGCAGGAAGAAATAACACCACCTCATGAGAGGGGTCGGGCACGGTTTTGATGAAAGGCCCACAACCCAACAACTCTGTTTAATGGCACCCAGGGGACAGGTTCACTCCAGATCTGTATGAGACCAAAACTGGGGAGCCACAACATGATTTTAGCTGGTGGTCAAAATGGTCGGCAGAGAGCGGGATCCAAGTGCATAGTAATGCGGAACATACTTGATAGCATCATTAAAGGATGGGCAAAGCCTGATGAAAGATGGCATTCACTCACTTCTAAAATACCCCAGGAAAGAATGGAAAGAATCTTTACAGAGCAATGATCTCATTAAAGCAAGACCTGTACCAGGACCAGGACGGGTAGAGAGTAGTGGAAGCAGAGGGGAGGCTGCAGAATACAGAAGCTTCAGGGACTCTGTGCGCGATGGACTAAAGGTGCTTGGAAATGACCTTAAGTCTTGACCATCTGAATCACAGGGGGAGAAAAATGGGGGAACTGATGAAGGAGTGAATGGAAGGCTGAAATCAACTGTTCACCCTTCTGGTCTAATGATTGGGGTGAGAAGTAACCAATGCCAATTATATCAAATGTGGAGAGTGCAATGACAATGTTAGATTTCAAACGTGAGCAAAGAAGGGCGAGCAGGACCTCACAAGAGACATTCATATTTCTGTGTGAGGCCAAGGACATACAACTAAGGCTGGAAACCAAGATGCAGTGCCTCAGACAATGAGTGGACCACATGAGGTACCCATGGGGTCCATGTGCATCAGATTGAGCTTCAATTACATAAATATTTGCAAAAGTTTAAATGAGGGTTTCCTTTAAACACCATGCTCGGTGTGTCTGCCAATTGTCTCATAGCCATCGCCAGAGGCTCTGCAGCTAAGACTATTGAATGATAGCCGTGAAGCCTCTGACGAGGGCACTTAGACAATCGGCAGACATACCGAGCATGGTGTTTTAAGGAAACGCACAAGAACTCTTTCTCTGTCTGATGTCCTGATTTATCATACCAAACGGGTTGAGGAAATGTCTACCTTGCTTCATTTAATACAGGTGCTCGGACAAGTGTCTGGTTACAATATGAATCACGACAATTCTGCATTAGTACTGATAGGGTTGGAATGGGGGGATGAGGAGTGGTTTAGAACCTATACCTTTAAGATAGCAGAAGGGAAAATGGAATATTTGGGAGTTTTATTATGCCTTGCATATGGGAACTAGAAGGGGCCTTTATATCACTCATATGGAGGACATTAAGACAGATCTATGCAAGTGGAGACAGTTTTATTTCTCATGATGGGAAGGTTAGCTGCCATCAAAATGTCTGTAATTCCTTTGCTCCTGTGTTTTTTCCAGGCACTTCTGATCAGAATAGAGGGGATTGCCTTTAAAATGATATGAAAAGCCTTGTTGAACTTTGTGTGCCTAGCTTGGCCACAAGGGTAATGGTGGCCCCTAGGCCCAAGAGAGATTGGGCTTCTCAGTGGGGAGTGAACACTGCTGGGTTGAGAAACCTCAGTTTCTAGGGGAATGGCTTTGAGTCAGTCTTTAAGACATTGGATGCACATGGACATGTAGTTGGCAGGCAGGACGAATATATGACAGTACAACACAAACAATTACAGCGCATGCTTTTACAATGCAGTTTTTACATCACAACTACTATTACATCGCATGATTGTACAACGCATGTCATTACAATGCATTTTTAAACACTACCATTACAACGCATTCCATTACAACACATACCATTACAACGCATAATATTTTTAGGGCAACAGTAGGGTAAGTGTTGGATAGTGTAGGGGTAAAAATTACGATTTCCACTCCAGTGAGTGCAACAGTAGGGTAAGTGTTAGATAGTGTAGGGGTAAAAATTACTATTCCCACTCAAGTGAGTGCAACAGTAGGGTAAGTGTTATATAGTGTAGGAGTAAAAATTACTATTCCCACTCCAGTGAGTGCAACAGTAGGGTAAGTGTTAGATAATGTAGGGGTAAAAATTACTATTCACACTCAAGTGAGTGCAACAGTAGGGAAAGTGTTGGATAGTGTAGGGTTACAAATTACTATTTCCATCCTCCCCAAAACGCATAACCCCCCTAAAACTAAAAAATCTCCATTACTTACCTTATAATGCATTGTAATGGCATGCGTTGTAATGGTGTGCGTTGTAATGGCATGCATTGTAGTGACATGCATTGTAATGGCATGCGATGTAAAGGCAGTTGCGTTGTAACAGTTGTGTTGTAAAAGCAATGACTGCGTTGTAATGGATGTTTCCCGGCAGGACACTATGGGACATGAAAATGTTACTCCAAGGCGTATGTATCAGAGTCAAATCACTAGAACACTGCTGAACATATGAAATTCAATAGAAGCTAGAAAAGGCGTAACCAGTGTTTCCATGCCGCTAAAGCCCATTGACAAGAACCCTGAATTTGGACCAGGTTTTTTTGGAGATAACTTTGAGGCATTGGAAATGTACAATACTGGTGGGTGTATTTGAAAAAGGGTTAATCAGGGCATTCAAAAGCTGTAAGAATACTTTTGGGTGGGGGAACCAGATTGATTTCAATATCACCAGCTAAGGCAATAGAGTCTCCCCCCCAAAACAAATCAGCAGTGCAAGAGATAAAACCAATTTCAAAAAACGTATTTACTATACACTTTTGCTTAAAAAGTATAGTCCAACTTGTATAAAGTAGTAACAATCTAAAACCTAGAGGCAAGGGGAAATATGAAAAGCTGGAATATGAAGTTAGGGAAGGAAATCGGCTGTGTGGAATAGGAATGGCTTTGGGGAGATGTAGTACTGTAAAATAAGGCAATGAACAGAGAATCCTTGATTAAGGTGTTGAACGGATTGTACAGGATACCAGACAACAATGTTCCACTGGGGCTTGACAAAACGCTATAGAAACTGAAGGGGGCATAGAGGACCCCCATACATATCTGGTGGGAGGGTCCCAAAGTGAATTTATACAGGAAGGATGTGCAAGCAGCCATAAAGCTCTTTACTGGAGGACCATTACAGATGATCCTCGGCATGAGATTAGAGGAAGGGGATGGGTTGATGGGAAGGAGGTGGAAGCTAGAGTTTCAGCTGGTGATTTGTACTAGTATAGTGTAAACCCCATTTTGAAAGCAAACAAATTTGCCATCAATCAACAACTGGTTAATCAAGCTATGACAATGGAACAGCCCTCAAACCATTTAATGATAATTTCTTGATGGTGTGGTAATCTATGTTACATGATAAGGTTGAGGACAACGGAGAAGTTTCATGCCTGCTTGGATACAGTGCCCTAGCACTGTATGATTAAAAGGAGAAGGTAGTGACAAATATAAGGAGGAGTTCCATAGAGAACATAAGAAAACAGGATAAAACTGAACCATGACTACAAAGAATTATAAGATTGAATCTTGGGCATGGGGAGTTTTGAGCTGCCACACAACAGTGAGTTTTCTTCAGTGTCCAAAAACGATGTGATAACTTGTCTGTGAAAACCCAGCTCACAGGAGAGCGAGAGTAACAGGGTTGCTGAAAGCAGGTGCCGGGGTGGAGCTAGGAACAGAACAGGGACACAACCATATGAGGGGTAAGGGGTTGATGCTTGGTTCTAATTTCTTTTCAAGTTACACGGTTACTGCAGCCTCATGACCTAGACCATTAGGTCCTGCATACTATTTTGTACACTGTGCTATGCATCGGCAGCAATGCAAGCTAAAGGCTTCGTTGCATCGTTTTTGCACCACGCAATGTGGTGCATGCACAACACAACCTTAAATGTGGTTTATCGGGTCATGCAAGATCACCTTGCGGGGCCCTGAATGGCTCGATAAATCTATAGTAACACAACGCAGCTCAAATTGCTGCGTTGCGTTACTGTGCCCCAGGGAGGCATTCTATGCCCGGTGCATGGGTGTTCCCATGAAAAACTCGTATATTTTGATGCATTCCCAGATTTGCCATAAGTGGTAGAACTGGGAATGCACCAAACCTGCCAGGCATTACCAGGGGAGGCGTAACGAGGAGAAATATGTTTTTTTCTCCTCGCTTTTCTTCTTTGTATGTGTGCTGCATTCTGCAGCACACATGCAAAGAGGAAAATGCTGCAGGTGATTGTTTTGGTGCAGGAAGGTGTTCCTTCCTGCACAAAAACACTCCTGCTTACAACGCAGGCTCCCTTGGACCATGTGCAAGAGTGACTGCATTGGCGCTAGGCAGCATTTTGTGCGCCAGCGCTGGGAAAAGGTAAGAATGCACTGTATTTTGTTAAATACAGTGAATTCCTGCTCTTTCCCTGTTACGCAGCGTAGCACTGCATAATATATTGGTAAATAGGCCCTTGTTAATGATTCTAACGCATTACTACACCAAAATAAAGCATTTTTTTCTGATTTAGAACAGGACATCCCCTGTTTCTGCGTCTTATTCGGAAATATGTATACAAAAACATATTTTCAATCATATTATGTAAAGAAATGGCCTGTTTCATAAAAAAACAATGTTTCTATGATTTAACACTATTGTTCAGCAACAAAACACAAGTCACTGTCTGTCGTCTGTGTTGTAATACAGTAATGTCTGTGGGGTTTACTAGACGCTGCCTCTATAGGCCTTTTGCTGTCACAATTTGGTCACAGCTGTGTTCTTGGTTGGCAGGTTGCTTTAAATAGGCCTTAAGATATTTCTATGGATTGGAAGCTGGAACAATTGATTAGGCATGGCAGATAAACATATCAAAAACCTCTTTTTTTTTTTTTTTTTTTTTTATTGAAAATTCATTGGTACAAAAAACATATACATCTTAATGAAGAAGAAGAAATTCCATTGTTTCATAATACGTTTCAGTATACATTTAAAACATCATACATAGCGCTAGTCATTCTATAAATTACTTTGTACAGGGGTTTGCATATGCAAATAAATATACATATTAGAAGCTCATCATCCGATGTTCAACGCTGCCCCTCTCTCCAGATTTTAAAGGGGTCCCAAATCTTATTTCCAAAATCCCGTTTTTTCTTCCCCTTATAAGAATATAAAGTAGATTCGATATTATGGATACCAAGAAGCCTGTTCAGCCACAATTGGAAGGTTGGGGCATTAGGATCCTTCCAAGCAGCTGATAGTAGGATGCGTAAAACAGCAACAGCTATAAAAATAAAGGCCTCTGTTTCTTTGTTCAGACGGGCCGTTTTACTATCACTCCCGAGGATCATTATTGTCGGGGATAGGCAGATCTTTAAGCCTAGCAGCCCCTCTAGAAATTTCTCTATCTCAGATTTGATCGAATTAAGCTGCTCACAGTAAAAGAACATATGTAATAAATCCCCTGGACCTTTCTGACACCTGGGGCAGTTACTGTCATTTCTCATGCCCCAATCATGTAGCTTAGATGGTGTATAATACAAGTTAAAAAGTGTTTTAAAATGCTGAACCTTCAAATTTGAGGATCGAAGTACCTGCTTATCCAAGCTCAGGGCCTTATCAAAATCGGTATCTGGATCTTGGAGTCTAACTGCCCAGGCAACCTCGTGTTTCTCAAGATCGTCGGGGGATTTTTCAATTAGTGCTTGATATATACTGCTAATCCTATCTCCTCCTCCTAGCAAATACCCCAGTACCGGGCAATATGACTCAGACAGGATATCAGACATAACCGATTTAAGTGTTTGTGACACCTGGAGGTACTTAAAGATTTGGTCGTTGGGGAGACCATATTTCTCTTGCAGCCAGTTGAAGCTAGCGACGCTTCCATTCAACGTCACATTGCCCACCGTCCGAATACCCAACTGCTCCCAGCACTTCCAAGCCCCATCCACACCCAAATTAGGTGTATACCCTGAGTTCCACAGCGGAGTATATAGATTTATCTTAGGGATATGGAATAGTTTCTGCAGATTTTTCCACAAATCCCAGGCACTTAAAGCCGCCTTATAGCGGGATTTTTTAAAAAATCTGCGACTGGTTTTTCTCAACAAAACCCCCACAGCCTCCTTTCCCATCAGTAGTTCGTACATTGAAGGTAAAACATATAGATCTGAGGTAGGGTCATTTGTATATCTTTCTCTGGACATTGGCTCAAATAATATGGACATCTGAGTTAGCAACCCAGCCCAGTGATAGAATCTAATATTTGGAATCGCCAAGCCTCCGCGTTCCTGGGGGAGGGTCATAAATTTTAATGCCCTCCTGGTTTTACCATACTGCCATAAAAAACTGTTAAAGATAGACTCGATCTTTTTTAACATACCCTCGTCAATTAGATATGGTATGCATCTAAACAGATACAGTAGTTTAGGCAGCATGGTCATCTTTAACACATTGGCTCTCCCAATAAGTGTAAGGTGCAATGAGTCCATCCGCTTTAAATCCGATTCAATTTTCTTAAAAAGCGGGAGATAATTATCTTGTATAATAGAGCCTATTTCAGCATTAATTATTACCCCGAGGTAAGTGGCCGAGTCGACATATCTTTGATCGATTTTAACTATCCCCCTGGAACAAATTACCTGGGTCTTTGACTCATTCAAGCGATACCCCGAATGCATACCAAACTCGCTAGCAATCTCTACCAATACCTTCATAGCCTCAGCTGGCTTTGGTGTAGTTACTGCCAGGTCATCGGCATATGCCAGTATTTTGCTCGTAAATCCATTTGTTACTGCCGGCTGTATTCCCCCGTTCCCTAGAATCTGCCTAACCAGAGGGTCGATATACAGAGCAAACAGGATGGGTGAGCAGGGACACCCCTGACGGGTGCCCCTGCTTATCCCAATCCTGTCCGAACTCTGGCCCATCAGCTGTATTCGGGCCCTTGGGTCACAATACATGGCTTTAATGGCCGTCCTGATTTTTGGGCCAAACCCTCTCGCCATCAATACATTCCATAGATAGACCCATCTGACGCGATCGAACGCTTTTTCTGCGTCCAGGAGGATCATGGCTACTCCTCTCCCCCCAGCAGCATAGGCCTCGAACAGTGAGATTGCTCTTCTAACGTGATCCGCCGTTCCACGACCGGGGATAAACCCATGCTGCCATGGGGAGACGAGTCCGCCAATAACCCTCCCCAACCGCATAGCCAGGATCTTGGCATAAAGCTTGTTATCCGAGTTTATCAAAGATATAGGCCTGTATGACCCTGGGTCTTCCCTCGGCTTTCCTTTTTTATGGAAGACTATGATGTTGGTATCTTTCCATGTTTCCGGGATCTTACCCGTACCTATGATACCATTAAATAGGTCCAAAAATATTGGACCCAGCTCTCCTGAGAGGCATTTATACATCTCAAGAGGAATGCCATCTGGCCCAGCCGCCTTGCCAGCAGCCAGGTCAGATAGTGCCTCGCGGATCTCATCCCCCGTTATATCCAGCTCCAATTTTTCTCTCTCTACTGGTCCCAATTTAGGCCCATTATCTGGAAAACCATCGGTTACGTATGTCCCATCCATTTCCTCCTTATACAGGGTTTTATAGAAATTAGCAAAAACTGAAAGGATGCCCTGGGGTTCCGCCACATCCCGTCCATTCTCACGAATGCTTGTTATTATGCTCTTAGTATAGTCTTGTCTGATCCTTAGCGCTAATTCCTTACCAGCCTGCTCCCCAGTTTCATATACCCTCCCCCTGTATGTCCAATATTCTGCTGCCGCCTTTTCTGCAAAATATTTTTGTAGTTCGGCTTTAATTAGACAAATGTTCATTTGGCTCTCTCTACCTTCCCTCCCTTGGGTTATATCCTGGCAGTGTTGTTCTTCTGCCTTACCTAACTCCCCCAAAAGCCTGACCTTAGTGGCTTGCTCTTTTTTCCTAGACTGCGCAGAGTAACTAATAACCTCCCCCCTCAATACTGCTTTAAATGAGTCCCACACAGAATTCCTTGATGCACTGTACCGATTGGCATCAAAAAATTTGCGTGCCCATTTCTTCATATGTTCAACAAAAAGTGCGTCGGCCAGAAGCTTTCGATTGAATGTCCAAGCCCTGGAGCTCCTAACTGGCCCCAAACCTTTATATATAATTGCCAATGGGTTATGATCCGAGAGGACCATGGGGAGTTTCCTAATACTAATCTTACTAATTTCTGTTGATGATATCAAGAAATAGTCCAATTTGCTATACCTCTGGTGGGGACAGGAGAAATATGTATAGCCTGGATCTTTAGGCTCCTTTGCCCCCCAGACATCCATTAAGCCGTGCGACAACATCATGGAACGAAGGGCCATGAAGACCCTGGGTTTTCTGCCAGCATAGGAACTTCCCTCAGAAAGATCCGTGAAGACATGTAGTTGGCAGGCAGGAAGAATATATGACAGTACAACACAAACAATTACAGCGCATGCTTTTACAATGCAGTTTTTACATCACAACTACTATTACATCGCATGATTGTACAACGCATGTCATTACAATGCATTTTTAAACACTACCATTACAACGCATTCCATTACAACACATACCATTACAACGCATAATATTTTTAGGGCAACAGTAGGGTAAGTGTTGGATAGTGTAGGGGTAAAAATTACGATTTCCACTCCAGTGAGTGCAATAGTAGGGTAAGTGTTAGATAGTGTAGGGGTAAAAATTACTATTCCCACTCAAGTGAGTGCAACAGTAGGGTAAGTGTTATATAGTGTAGGAGTAAAAATTACTATTCCCACTCCAGTGAGTGCAACAGTAGGGTAAGTGTTAGATAATGTAGGGGTAAAAATTACTATTCACACTCAAGTGAGTGCAACAGTAGGGAAAGTGTTGGATAGTGTAGGGTTACAAATTACTATTTCCATCCTCCCCAAAACGCATAACCCCCCTAAAACTAAAAAATCTCCATTACTTACCTTATAATGCATTGTAATGGCATGCGTTGTAATGGTGTGCGTTGTAATGGCATGCATTGTAGTGACATGCATGGGGGCGTGGCTTGGGCGCCGATGGCGATGGTCGCCTGAGAGCTCGGCTCCGGGACTAAGCCCGAGATTATCCTGAAATTCGGAGGCTGCGGGGCACCCCAGACCCCGCATTCGGCTGAGCGAGGCGACGACACCCTGCCGGGGGCCTTGGTGGAGTTTGGACGAGGGTTGCTCCGAAGAAATGCCGAAGTTTGCGGAGTTGCGGAGTGCGACCCAACATGGCGCCCGGACTCCTTTGTCCCCTTGATCGAAACTACTGAGTTGAAGAGGTGTCGCAGGTGTCGACTGGCGCCCGGCTTCACCATCCTCGGTTGTTCTAGACATTGGACATTCACAGGATTGGACCTTTTGCATCGGGTTCATACTTGGTTGGACGGCCGGACGGGTGCCCGCGCACTGGAGGGCACCGGGTGCGGGTGCCCTCTGATCCAGGCGGTGGACCACATCGCGACTCCGCAACTAGCTACGATTTTCTGGCCAGTCCAACTTCATGGGAGGCGCGACACTCTGGCGCCACGGATCAACCGAGGGAGTTGGTGGCCCTCACCCCGGAGCTATAGTGGGTGAACGGGTCTGCCCGACCCGGCGACGGTTGTCTCCGCCCCCTCATCGGTGCCCTCGGACGCCGTGGCGGTGGCGTGAGCCGAAGCGGCGGAGTCTCCACAGGCTCTGGAGAAGGAGATCGCCCATACCCGACGTGAGAACGAACACCTGGGAAGGTCGTGATCGACACCTGTACACGGAGACGCCTACTCCGGGTCCCTCACGGAGAGCCCCTGGCAGCATGGGGAAACCTAAAGGAGCCAAGGGATCCAACCAGACCACCTCGGACTCTGAAGCCCAGGACAAGGAAGAGCATGGGGACCCGAAAAGATCTGGTAGCGCACCACTGCAGCAACAGTTCGACCGTGTACTGGAGGCGATAGAGGCCACGCGGTCGGCCCTCCAACAGGACATTGCTCAGGTGGCGACGGGCCTGGGCCTCCTTAGGGCGGACCATGGCAAACTCTCAGACCGGGTCAAGGAGGTGGAGGGCACGGTGAAAACTTTGGAACCGGCGCAGAGAACCTTGGCTGCGACGATAAAGGACGCCTTATCCCGAATCGAGACCCTCGAACGGAGGGCGGAGTATGCGGAAGGCCGCAACAGGAGGAATAACATCCGAGTGGTGGGCCTGCCGGAAAAAATCGAGGATGGCGATATGGTGCGATACTTGGAGACCTGGCTCCGAGACACGGTGGTCCCGGAGGGTCTGTCCTCCTTCTACACTCTAGAACGGGCCCACAGAGTCCCAGCACGGCCCCTACAACAGGGACGTACCCCGAGGCCGGTGGTGGCGCGGTTGCTACATTTTCGGGACAGGGACTTGATCCTCAATGCCGCCAGGCACAATGGCCCGTTCCACGTTGCGAACAGTCAGGTGAACATCTTCCCTGACTACACCTACGAGACGCAGCGCAAGCGGTTCTCCTTCCTAGCGGTTAAGCGCGAACTCAGGAGTGAGGGCATTCAATATTCACTCCTGTATCCTGCAAAGCTCCGCGTCATTGTCGACGACAAAACCCAGTTCTTCGGCACCCCGGAGGAGGTCTGTGCCTGGCTCGAACTGTACCGGACAGGGAAAGATGGTTTTGGCTCCTCGACCCAACAGGCGGATGAGCCGGAACAACGGAGGGGATCCAAGAGGGTCAGGAATCGCCGCGGCCGCACCGGAGGGCCCTCGACTGCGGAGACATCATCGGAACGGAGGGGAGTGTTGGAAGTTCTGTCGGAACTGTCGGGAGCAAGAGACGAAGCCGTCGAGGAGGAAGAAAACCCGGGTGCTCAGGGGGCACCATCGGACTCGGAGGATTCAGTGGCAGACAGTACCCATACACCGGTGATCACACCGAAATCGGTGGAGGACCTTCTGGATGGACAAGGGTAACGGGGTATGCTGCCTTGTTTTGGGTGGGGGCCCGGCAGGGGGGAGGCGGTTGCCGTCCTTTATTGCTGACAATGAAGGAGAGAGGGTTGGGGGGCCTCTGCTCTTGCCCCGGAAGGTTTTGACACTGGGGGGGGCTTGCTATAGTCCTGGTAGCCTGGGCGACGAGGGCCCGCTGCCTCCGCCCAGCCCGCACCTGGCCCATAAGGCCTTCCTACGGTGGCGACCGTAGGACTAGTGGGGGTTCTGGGGTTGATACACGTCGAGGTTTGGATGGGATCTAGATGGTGCAGTTTGGGTCCTGTTCTGGGATGGTTGGGGGGGGGCTTTGTTGGTTTTTGGGTGGTTTTGTTTTGGTTGGGGAAAATGGCCGCCATCAGCGCTGGGAGGATTGATGTTTCTTCTTTGTGGGGACCCGAACGGGGAGACTGTGCAAGAACACTCTGGGACAATGGCTGATGTTGCTAACTTGAAATGTGTTACTTGGAACGTGAGGGGGCTTCACACTATGTCCAGGCGTCACAAGGTCCATGCTTATTTAGTGCGTAGGGGAGTGCAAATGGCGCTGCTGCAGGAAACGCATCTGAACAAGGCGGAAGGGGCGGCGCTTCAGCGTAGATGGCGAGGGCAGGTCTTTTCCACGGCGTACTCTGCTTATGCCAGGGGGGCGCTAATATGGATCAGGGCAGGGGTCCCCTTCCAGGTCACGAGGACAGTGTTGGACCCAGAGGGGCGTTTCGTGGCCATCTCAGGCACTCTAGGAGGGAGGGACCTGAACGTTTGCTGTGTGTACGCTCCTAATGTAGACCAGACTGCCTTCCTTTCCAGGTTATCGGGCTCGTTGGCCCACTTTTTCGCCGGGCCCCTCCTGCTGGGGGGAGACTTTAACTCCGTAGTGGATGTGGACTTGGACCGCTCGCATCCCCCGCTCCCCGATTCCCCGGTCCGTCGCACGGCTAAGGGTCGTCAAGATTGGCAGACCCGCTGGGGTTTGACGGACGTTTGGAGGGCGCATCACCCCGCGTCTAGGGATTATTCATACTTCTCGAGCCTCCATGAGCTGCATGTCAGGCTAGATGGCTTTCTTGGTTCGCCCGAACTAGTTTCGGCAGCGGTCCGTTCAGAGTACTTATCGAGGACCATCTCGGACCATAACCCCCTCCTGCTGGACATTCGCTGGTTTCCTGGGACGCCGGCGGTACCCACCTGGAAGATGCGCCCCGAGATCCTCGAGGACAGTGTCTTCAAGGCGGACCTAGGGGAGAGAATCTCGGATTATTTTGCGTCCAACGGCGGTTCCGCGAGTACTAGGGCGTTCGAATGGGACGCTTTTAAGGTAGTGGTGAGGGGCTACTGTATCTCTAAGAAGGTGGGCATGAGGCGTGTTATCCTGGCTGATTTAGACACAGCGGACCGGGCACTCCGCGAGCTTGAAGTTAGCCGCCCCGGACACCCGGAATTGCAAACACAAACGGTAGAGGCGAGGGAGAGGGCAGCGGTGGAGGTCGAGCGGCTCCGCTGCTTTGATTATAAGGCCTATACGGTCCGGTCTATTGCGGAGGGAGACAGGTCGAGTGCGTTGCTGGCGTGGTTGGCCAACCCTACGCGCCAGTCCCAGACGACGACAAATATGCGTAGGGCAGATGGGACCGAGGTATGCACCCAACCGGAGATTCTTAGTTGCTTCCGGCATTACTACGAAAGTTTATACCGCAGTCGCTCCGCACGTGACCCAGACCGGCTTGATAACTATCTTCGCCCACTGGAACTCCGCACAGTAGGACAGGAAGTAGCGGAAACCCTGGGCTCTGATATCAACTTGGGGGAGATCCGCGGGGCCATCAAAAGGATGGCGAGGAACAAGACCCCGGGCCTAGATGGCCTTCCGGTGGAGTTCTATGCAGCTTACGCTGACCTCTTGGCCCCTCGGTTACTGGTGGTCTACAGGGAGGCGAAGAGGTTGGGTCGACTCCCTGGCTCGATGTGTGAAGCGTTGGTGGTTCCTCTCCTCAAACCGGGCCGAGACTCATCTGACCCGGGGTCCTACCGTCCCCTATCAATGCTGACGGTAGACTACAAAATATTGAGCCGCATCTTGGCCTCGAGGCTGCTGGGACATATGAGTTCCCTAGTACATGAGGACCAGGCCGGCTTCATCCCACGGCGGAATACGACTATGAACATCCGAAGGTTGTTCCGATTGCTTGGGGAACCACTTGTGGATGCCCCGTCCCCGGTAGTCTTGTCGGTGGACCTGGAGAAGGCTTTTGATAGCCTAGAGTGGGACTACCTATGCACGGTGTTACGGAGATTCGGCCTCGGGGAGGGATTTGTCAAATGGACTGCGGTCCTCTATGCTTCCGCTTCGGCCAGGGTTAGATCGGGCCCTTTGATTTCATCGCGATATCCGGTGGAACGTGGCACGCGGCAGGGGTGCTCCTTATCCCCGCTTCTTTTTGCACTAGCGGTGGAGCCACTGGCGATGCACCTTCGCTCGGGAGCCCACTATACGGGCTTATGGACGGCAGCGGGCCCGCATTATGTTTCGCTATATGCGGACGACCTGTTGCTCTTCCTGGAGGATCCGGTCGACGCTTTGCGGGGAGCGGAATTGGCGCTAACGGAGTTCGGAGCGGTTTCAGGCCTCCGAGTGAATTGGTCTAAGACCTGTCTCTTTCCGATGCGCAGGGGTACCCCCGACCCTGCGCTAAGTAGGGAGATCAGATGGGTGCCCGACTGCTTTAAATACCTTGGGGTATTTGTTTACCACGACCAACCCGACCTCCTAGATGAGAACATTGCCCGTTGTATTCGAGCACTTCGAGGTTGCATGGACTTTTGGGCCACGCTGCCGCTCTCAGTGGCGGGACGTATCGCCCTGCTCAAAATGGTGGCGCTCCCCCGGCTATTATATTACTTCCGAACTTTGCCGATCTGGGTCCCACCGGCCACGTTCCGTCGCTTACGTTCTATGGTGGTCGGGTTCCTCTGGGGAACGGGCCGGCGGCGGGTGGCCCTCAATACCCTGATGAGGCCGAAGGACGAGGGGGGGCTTGCTGTGCCGGACTTCGAGAAGTACTATCTGGCGGCGCAACTCCAGACCTTCGCCCAGGAGATAGCCAGGGAATTCAGAGGCCCGGAAGACGGTAGAGGGACGGGTATGGCCAGGCACGTCCTCTCCTTTATCGCGCTGCGACAACGCTTGGTCCTACGGGACTTGTCGATGGAGGAGCGGACTATCCGACTATGTTGGAATCGGGCTCACGCCAGAGGCCGCCTACGGACGCCATATGCGCCTGCAATACCGTTGGGGATGCTGACGGCCCTCCCCCACGGAGGGGATTGGTCACGATTGGCGGACTGGGAGGATTCCGGTTTACAGCTCGTCTGGGATCTGTATGAGGACGGAGCGCTCCTGTCCTTTCAGGATCTCATTGACCGCTTTGGGATCCCCCGGGGCGACTTTCTGCTGCACTCGGCCATTGTGCGAGCGATCCAGGCGCACTGGCAGAACGGGCTGGAGGAACCCCAATTGTCTCAGGTGTGCCAGTACGTGATGATGTCGGCGGGCACGGTGAAGGCGGTCACTTGCCTCTACGGCAGGTTGATTACCGAGGGGTTGGTTCCTCTCACCACATTGAAGTCCCGCTGGGAAGAGGACATTGGTAGGGAGATCCCGGAGACGACCTGGGCCCAATTGGTGAGACGTGCCTGGAAGGGTACACGTAGCGCCCGTTTCCAACTGGTCCACTATTATGTTCTCCATAGAGCGTACCTGACCCCGGTAAAGATCAGGCGTTATTTTGCCACGGCTTCAGCGGAATGTCCTAGGTGCCCGGCTCAGGAGGCGGACCTCCTACACATGTTATGGGCCTGTCCGGGACTGACGTCCTACTGGCAGGAGGTAGCGACGACTCTGGAGGAGGTGACGGGGAGGCACTTATCATTCGATGTGGTGGTAGGGCTCTTGCACTGGTTCCCCCACACCCCCCGGAATAAAATCTCCAGTAAATTTATCGACCTGGGGCTCCTACTTGCTAAGCGAGAGGTGACCAGGAACTGGAAGGCACGAGCTGGTCCGGCAGGTAGCAGATGGCACAGTGAGCTTTTGAAATGGGCGGCGGGTGAGAGCGCGCTGAGATACCAGCTGGCTTGGAGGCAGGGTAATGAGAAGGCGCAGGAGGCCGTGTTGGAGTGGGAAACGCTGGTGCAGGCCCTCAGGGATTATTGTGCCCCCAGCGACTTCGAAAGTGAAGAAGCGACTCGCCCCGAGTCCCGATGAACGTCAGCATTGACAGTACTATTACCTTCCCCGTGGGTCAAGTAGTGGATCCTATGTTGATAAGCTCCCTGGCGCTGATGGTGGGGGGGGGGGGAGGGGGGGTTTCACAGTTAAACGGGTATTTCGAGGGGGGGGTTTATTTTGGGGGTTTTGGGTTTGTTTAGAAAAGCAGATGACGGACAGTGTGTTATCCGGACCAGCTCCAGCATTCTACTGACCCCTGTTGCATTTCGCCGCCCAACCCTAGGGTTATGGGCTGGTTGGCTGTGTACAGACTTTACGGAGGGGGGTCGGTGGGCTTTATTCTGTATATGTTGCTTATGATACAATGCTGGTCGCTTCTGTATTGATTTACTGATTCCTGCAATAAAAATATATTTAAAAAAAAAAAAAAATTGTAGTGACATGCATTGTAATGGCATGCGATGTAAAGGCAGTTGCGTTGTAACAGTTGTGTTGTAAAAGCAATGACTGCGTTGTAATGGATGTTTCCCGGCAGGACACTATGGGACATGAAAATGTTACTCCAAGGCGTATGTATCAGAGTCAAATCACTAGAACACTGCTGAACATATGAAATTTAATAAAAGCTAGAAAAGGCGTAACCAGTGTTTCCATGCCGCTAAAGCCCATTGACAAGAACCCTGAATTTGGACCAGGTTTTGTTGGAGATAACTTTGAGGCATTGGAAATGTACGATACTGGTGGGTGTATTTGAAAAAGGGTTAATCAGGGAATTCAAAAGCTGTAAGAATACTTTTGGGTGGGGGAACCAGATTGATTTCAATATCACCAGCTAAGGCAATAGAGTCTCCCCCCCAAAACAAATCAGCAGTGCAAGAGATAAAACCAATTTCAAAAAACGTATTTACTATACACTTTTGCTTAAAAAGTATAGTCCAACTTGTATAAAGTAGTAACAATCTAAAACCTAGAGGCAAGGGGAAATATGAAAGGCTGGAATATGAAGTTAGGGAAGGAAATCGGCTGTGTGGAATAGGAATGGCTTTTGGGAGATGTAGTACTGTAAAATAAGGCAATGAACAGAGAATCCTTGATTAAGGTGTTGAACGGATTGTACAGGATACCAGACAACAATGTTCCACTGGGGCTTGACAAAACGCTATAGAAACTGAAGGGGGCATAGAGGACCCCCATACATATCTGGTGGGAGGGTCCCAAAGTGAATTTATACAGGAAGGATGTGCAAGCAGCCATAAAGCTCTTTACTGGAGGACCATTACAGATGATCCTCGGCATGAGATTAGAGGAAGGGGATGGGTTGATGGGAAGGAGGTGGAAGCTAGAGTTTCAGCTGGTGATTTGTACTAGTATAGTGTAAACCCCATTTTGAAAGCAAACAAATTTGCCATCAATCAACAACTGGTTAATCAAGCTATGACAATGGAACAGCCCTCAAACCATTTAATGATAATTTCTTGATGGTGTGGTAATCTATGTTACATGATAAGGTTGAGGACAACGGAGAAGTTTCATGCCTGCTTGGATACAGTGCCCTAGCACTGTATGATTAAAAGGAGAAGGTAGTGACAAATATAAGGAGGAGTTCCATAGAGAACATAAGAAAACAGGATAAAACTGAACCATGACTACAAAGAATTATAAGATTGAATCTTGGGCATGGGGAGTTTTGAGCTGCCACACAACAGTGAGTTTTCTTCAGTGTCCAAAAACGATGTGATAACTTGTCTGTGAAAACCCAGCTCACAGGAGAGCGAGAGTAACAGGGTTGCTGAAAGCAGGTGCTGGGGTGGAGCTGGGAAAGGAACAGGGACAGAGCCACATGAGGAGTAAGGGGTTGATGCTTGGTTCTAATTTCTTTTTAAGTTACACGGTAACTGCAGCCTCATGACCTAGACCATTAGGTCCTGCATACTATTTTGTACACTGTGCTATGCATCGGCAGCAATGCAAGCTAAAGGCTTTGTTGCATCGTTTTTGCACCACGCAATGTGGTGAATGCACAACACAACCTTAAATGTGGTTTATCGGGTGATGCAAGATCACCTTGCGGGGCCCCGAATGGCTCGATAAATCTATAGTAACACAACGCAGCTCAAATTGCTGCGTTGCGTTACTGTGCCCCCGGGAGGCATTCTATGCCCGGTGCATGGGTGTTCCCATGAAAAGCTTGTATATATTGATGCATTCCCAGATTCACCATAAGTGGTAGAACTGGGAATGCACCAAAACTGCCATGCATTCCCAGGGGAGGCGTAACGAGGAGAAATATGTTTTTTTCACCTTGATTTTCATCTTTGTATGTGTGCTGCATTCTGCAGCACACATGCAAAGAGGAAAATGCTTCAGGTGATTGTTTTGGTGCAGGAGGGTGTTCCTTCCTGCACAAAAACACTCCTGCTTACAACGCAGGCTCCCTTGGACCATGTGCAAGAGTGCCTGCATTGGCGCTAGGCAGCATTTTGTGCGCCAGCGCTGGGAAAAGGTAAGAATGCACTGTATTGTCTTAAATAAGGTGAATTCCTGCCCTTTCCCTGTTACGCAGCATAGCACTGCATAATACATTGGTAAATAGGCCCTTGTTAATGATTCTAACGCATTACTACACCAAAATAAAGCATTTTTTTCTGATTTAGAACAGGACATCCCCTGTTTCTGCGTCTTATTCGGAAATATGTATACAAAAACATATTTTAAATCATATTATGTAAAGAAATGGCCTGTTTTATAAAAAAAGAATGTTTCTATGATTTAACACTATTGTTCAGCAACAAAAACACAAGTGACTGTCTGTCGTCTGTGTTGTAATACAGTAATGTCTGTGGGGTTTACTAGACGCTGCCTCTAAAGGCCTTTTGCTGTCACAATTTGGTCACAGCTGTGTTCTTGGTTGGCAGGTTGCTTTTAAATAGGCCTTAAGATATTTCTATGGATTGGCAGCTGGAACAATTGATTAGGCATGGCAGATAAACATATCAAAAACCTCTTATTGCTTTAGCGATTAAGAGGCAGAGAAATTCCCCAGAGTACAACAGCCTGTGGTCTTGATTAAATCCTGAGTTTTGTGCTTTGTACGGAGGCCATTACATCACTTCTCTACCATTCGAATAAGCCGGTTTGCTTCAGCACATTTCTGCTCCTTGGCGGTAAGATTATAACTGAGAGAAGAAGGGGAGAGCTCAGGTGTGGAGGGGATTTAGCCCCGAGTTGGTTTTTGAGTCAATTCGTTAAGAAAACAGAACAGAACTTTTCACGCTGTCATTTCTAAACAATTCACCATTAACATGCTAATTTAGAGTCATTACACAGACAGTATGAATGAAGAAACCATTTAATACAATCATTGCGGGATAATCAATTTGCCCAGTTTCCAATAGGCACATATAGATTAAAGTCTACTTTTGTATCAGATTTATCTTTTTACCTATTTACCAAAGCATAAACATATTATGTCTGGAAATGTGTTTTTTTCCAAACAAAGCAGGGCAAATGTTTTGTTGCTTTGTGCTAACGCGCATGTGTTTGATGTCAAGCATAGGTTTAACTGGAAAACAGTACTTAATTTGAGCTGTTGGTTAACTTTGGGACTTTCCACATCAGATATTTACTGTGAACAAAAGTGGGATGTTAGAAATGGGGTCTCTAGTTGGCAATAGGACCCTCACTCTTGTCAGGGTAAGATAATCCCTTCTCACCCCATTGATAGTTTGACACGAGGAGTAAGGCTTATCTCAGAGGCGATATGTAAAGCTTTTGTACATACACAGCCAGTAACACAGTGAAAACACCACAAAATGAACCCACACAGTTTAGAAAAATGGCCAATATTTATCTGAATAGAAGAAGGCCAATACAACAAAATTCCAATTTACACAAGTAAGCATATAACTTTTCAGAAATTAAGCAAGTTCAGTCCATAGAAATCTATGGAAGCATTGGTTTTAGCACAAAGTACCTAGGATGCATCAAAATTCAAATACGAAAACTGGAACAGGTAGGTGAGGCACCAGAAAAATCAAAGCGATCCATCTGTTCCTGACTCCCAGAGAAATTGATGCGTCTGTCCCTTACTGTCAGGGGAGGTGATGCGTCAGTTCCATCCTTTAAGGGGAGGTAATGCGTCGGTCTCCGGTCATGCGGTCTCGTTCCTTACTGCTGGACAACGTCGATGAAGAGACAGTGTCAAAGTAAGATGAGGTGAAAATCCAGACGCGCTGTTTCAATGCAGTGGCAAGTGCATACATAAACAATATGCCATTCTTACTTCCTGCCTCACACCCCTGAGCTGTCAAGTTTTGATTATACCAGAGGTTAGATGTCTCTAAACTGGTGCTTAATTTGAGCCAGTGTTTACCAGCTCGGCATCAACACTTAGTAGTCAACACCAGCACTATGACAATCTGCCACATGGTGGCACTGTTACTCTACCTTGAATAAGAGCAGAACTGTTGTTTAATAATTCAATATACATCAAAATGACTTCTACGTGCCACCTTTTACATTTTTTTAAGCCCCCTTTTTATAGCTTTGAGGACCGGGGAAAGTCTGAATTGTCACACGTGTAAGAGTGTGAGGGTTAGTAGATGAGTGGCTGCACTGGCAGGGGCAACATGTGGTGTAAGCAGCATTGGTCTCCTGGTGAGGGTCTAATTAAGCACTGCTCTAAACTAGTTATATGCCCCCTAAGATCAAAATCTGTGGGCTGAAAAATGCACACTGAGAAAGAAACCTTTATTTACATCTATTAAGGACTATTCTTCGAGGTTCTAGAAAATAAATTAAGGCATATATTCTATTGACCAGGAAAGGAATGAGACATTGTATTGCCACTGTTTTTCCAAAGAAGACTACATATGTTAAATTCATTGCTGCATCTTTAGTTTATTATGAGATGTTTCTATGGATCACATGAAACTTACTCCATCATTTCCCCTAGTATTTTGTTCTTTCTAAATCCTATTTAGATTTACTTAAAGACAAAAAAGTAATGTATCAGGATGGGAGAAGGTGAATTGTGGGGCCAGTAGATATAATTTTAAAACCCCACAGACATATTTTCCTTCCGATCCACACAGGATCATGGTAGCAGCCTTTCCCTGTTGATTTTCAGCTCTTAAAAGCATTTATTATTCTAAGAGGGATACTGATTAGATAAATAAGTTGAACCTAATTAAGGGCAGGATAAAAGCTCTTTCCTACCTACCACCCAACCCCTTTTCATGTCTTACGCATCCAACTGCGGGCACTGGCACTGATATTTGCTGCTCTGTGTAAATACACATTGAAGGCTAACTTTGGCTGAGCATTGTTCCCTGTAGCATGCGCGCCTGAGCAGACGCGCACCCTGCCTTTCCCCAGCGTGCGCACGCTCTCCCACAGCGTGCACTTCACTGCTCATCTCAAGACCAAGAGATGGTTTGTGAGCGGTGCAACAAAAAGCTCACTTTCTTGGAGCTGAACTGCCGTGACAGTGAGTTTTCAAGGCCGGGCTGAAGAGCAGAATGCGTGTGGAAGGACTTGAAAGTCTTTCTCTTACGTGCATGGGTTTTGCTACGGTGGATGACAGCACTCAGAGCAGGCAGTTGTTAAATTGCTGATTTCATTGTTATTGTTGAATGGGGGGCCTGCAAGGATTCAACAGCAACAGTGGCCTCTGAGAGACTGTTGCAGCAGAGTGCTGATAAAACTTAATATATGTTATCTGTTCTAAAGCACTGGGTAAAACTGCAAAAAAATAAAAGGTGGACTCTGCCTGGAACCAAAATCTAATTACATCCTTTAAGAATTCATCCCAAAGCATTTACCTTTGATGGAACTAAGAGATACCAATCTAGTGGTTGAAGTGCACAGCCTGAAACTGGAAAGCCTAGGATCAGTTTCTGCTTGACCAAATTGTGTGATCCTATGCAAATACATTATTTCATTGAGCAACTTTTTTGTTCGTTATCACATATAAGACCATTTTAACATAATTAAGACAGGAGGTGTGCTGTACAAAAAAACTTTTCTTGTGTGTGATTTAATAGCTTATACAGTTGTTCTATCTAAAATCGGAATCTAGGCCATATTTCATGCATATAACTGGCTTGCCTCTTTGTTCACTTATAGCATGGTCATCAGGGCCCAGGTAAGAAGATTTTTCAGTTCATGTTTAAAAACTCCCACTTTTTAGAACAACTTTACAAATATACTGATGCGGTAAGGTGGAATGCTTCTGTGTGTTGAAGAAATACTCTCTCTTGAATTTCAAACACAACTTATTATAATCTAATGTAATGTTTGTAGTGCGATTTAGATGGCACATATATTCAGGGTGCAGTTGGTACAGAGGTTCTTAGAGCCAGACCCAATCATTGGCTCAGCTTTCTGTTACAAAGAAGAATGATGCGTAGACCAGGTGAAGTAGATAATAAGATCTCTACTTTATTCTTAAGAACTCTTCTTAGATACAGGTGACCAGATGTATTTAGATCCATTAAAGTAACCATGGATGGTTTTAAATGGGATGAAAAAGTGGGGAGTCTCTAAAAGGGGTTCAGCAAAAAGAAGTGGAACTGTTACAGGGGTTTGTTGAAGGAGTAGTGATCTTTATAGTGTCACAATCACCTGCTCACTTGTAAGGACTGCATTTATTTTCACCTTGTTTAAAATTACACTTCTCATGACTATCCACGCATTACATAGCGACTTTTGCCCCTACTTCTCATCTTGTAGGATTTCACCCCACAATCAATCCACAAGTAGAGGCTGTCTTATGCAGACTGTGAATTAGAGACACCCAATTTTAGCTTCAAGGATTCCAAGCAAAGGTTCTCAATGTCACAGTCTGAGGCCAATACCTGTTTGAACTCTACTTTGATAGCCGGAGTCAAACAGTTCTCAAAATGGTTCAAAATCACTGACACACTTTGCCCTATTTGTTTTTCACCAGTATGATGAGAAATATACTTTCACTTGCGCTTCCAGCTTCATGGTGGATCAGCAGATAGCAATGCCACTGAGTAGAGTGGTATAGTGGGTCTGTCGAGGAGTAAGGGGACGCTGATAATGTTGCTGGACAGATTTAGTGAGTAGATAATGTGAAGTTCAAAGTCCACAGACCTAACACCCGTAGAGGTCCTGGATTCGTTAAAGGAGAGCCTGGGAAAGGGAGATCAGGGCCTGAAGGGGAAGAGACTCAGGGGTAGAAAGGCAAGAAGGAAAAAATATAGCAGAAGAAAAACAACAGACTTCATGCCAAGAATGCATACTCCTACTGGGCCATGATTACCCTGATGATTCAGAGCTTCAAGGAGTGACTCACACTGTTGCAGTTAAGATGACCACCACTCTCTTCGTTGGGCACTTATGACTCATTCGCCATTAGGATTGCTTTGGAAGATGTTTTCTAATGATATGCTGTAAAAATACCACCTACCTCAACCCCCTCTTCTGGGCCCATAAAAGCTGCATTAACTAGCTCTAACCCTTTCAGGTCATTAGCGCAAGGCCACCACTTTAACTTCAGCAACATTGTATAATGGTCCTATCTTTTTCTAAGCCTGTGGTCCAGGTGCCACTAGAGTAAACAATACATGTCATGACGAAGTGTATCAACATTACAAAACTGCCTTAAAACCTTATTAAATGTAGCTGTATGTGTGAACTGCACCTGTTTTCGCAATTGCTATAAACAAAGTTTGGAGAGCTGATTGCTCCAGATTTACAAAGCTGAGTGCAGCACTCGCATGCATCATTGGATTCTTGGTGCACATAGACTTGTCTGCAGCGCGCAGAGATCTTACACTGCCTCACACAGTGGAATTAAATTAGAGGGAACATTGCCTATGACCAATGGGGGTTGCAGACTCTTGGCATGACTGCAATATGCATCAAATGATGTTGTATAAAAAGCAGAGCTAAACGAGATGGACATAGAAAAAAGACTATTTTATAGACAATGGTAAATCAGTCCTAAAAGCAAGAAGTCAAATAGGCAAACAATTATGGTATTTGTGCTAACATTCTAATGATTCCGGTATATCTGCTATGTAAAATAATGCCCTCTCTAGGGGCGTAGTATTCTTAGACATCTTTGCTAAACTTTGAGTCACAGTGTAAGCCAGTGAGTGAATTGGAGAGTGAGTGAAAAAACGAGCAGATTAGTGAGTTAAGATTATCCAAACGACACCCTATATAAATGTGCTACGCAATCAAATGATGTACGGAATGCTGAATACATCATACATTCACCCCCAGGCAAGAGATCTGGGGTGGCATAGTGAGCAAAAGAATAATGGATTTAAACCAGATCTCGTGACTGGGGATGAGAGTTTGAAAAGTTTTCGTTCTCCGTCCATAATCTTGTTGTGTTTGCTACCCTATTTAACTCCTTCCATGCTCATGACGGAACCGCTCCGTCACGAGCATCGGTTGAGCTGTGCTCATGACGGAGCGGTTCCGTCATGGCCCGCTCGGCGCGCCTGCGCGGCGCGAATTCCGCTCCTGCGCTGGACGTTCCATTGAGCGGGCGGGGCCATGACGGAACCGCTCCATCATGAGCACAGCTCAACCGAGGCTCGTGACGGAGCGGTTCCGTCACGAGTATGTGAGCGCCGCTCGCCCCCCCCCCCCCCCCTAGCGCTGCAACAGAATTGTCGCCGCAGCGAAAGGCATAAATGAGCTATAATGACGTTGAGGCCAGAGGGTAGAAACAGACTGATATATTAACAGCACTCACCTAAATGTCTGAAAGCTTTAAAAATACTTTAAACCAAGATGAGTCTTCGTCTCCCAACTCCCTGAATACACTGTCATGTAACAGGTATGTGTTCATCCCAACACGGACCCCAATAGCACCACTGAGGACACTGTAAAGAGCATCGCATACGGCATCACTGACTACTGCCTCTGGGCATCATAACTGCAGCAGCAGAAACTTAGATTTTGGGGAACTACACCCAATAATCCTTACAAATAGACACAAGACAGGACCTAGATCCCAGTATATTCTCGCTCCCAAGAGCATTATTACAATCACTCTCATTGTTACTTTATCTGATGTTTGCAGTATTGTACAGCGCTTACAAGATCTTGGCACCCTTCATGGCGCTGGGAGTCCCATTGAATGGAGTCAAGGTTATCTGCTGTGTTTATTAGGGAGCATCTGTCAGTACAATGCCTGGTGCAGCAATGGTTCACTTTGAACATGAAAATACTTTGTGTTCAATCCTGTTCACAGTGAATTGTCTGTGTGGGCGTGTGTGTGCCAGTGGTAGTCACTTGTTATTATTTGGATTGAAGGGGATGTTCTGTTTGTAATATCACTGTTATTATTATCATTAGTAGTAGCAGGATTATTAGTGGCACTAGTATTAAAAGCATTAGTAGTCATGATCATGTTGTTGTTTTTGTCGTTGTTATCACTAAAATGCTATTCTTTTCACGCTATTGTTGTGTTTCTTGCTAAGCTGCCATGGGGAAGTGTACTGCACTGCAGGTGTACACCGTGCAGGAGAGGGAGATGGACTGAGCCAACAGTAAGGGGCCAAGAAATCGAGGTGAACTTTGCTATTTGTAGAGGCGGTAAAGAAATGCAACTCGTGTGATCCCTCTGTAGAGTGAGGCTGGAAGGACAGACTGGGCATAATGATGTGAGTGATCCTTTCTATGCATCTTAGTGAGAACATTTTCAGAGAAAAGAAGGACAGAATGAATATTTTTCCCATTACATTGCATTAGGCGAAGATGCGCCAATGACAGCTCACTGCACGCTGCATCAATTCTGCAGTTTGGTCCAGCACAGGAGGCATTTCAAGGGCGCATCATTTCTCAAAATAAGGAAGTCAATTTGGCAATTGCTCCACCATTGAAGATATTGATATTGACTCATGCCGTGTGTGCATTCATTAATTGTTGAAATTTGGATGTCACCAGTGATGTAACCGATGTGTTTATTTACATTAGATGCCCTATTGGATGTTATAAGCATTGTCTAAAAGATGAATTATTGTCGTGTGGGTCCTTAACTGACACGTTCCCGACTTTCCTAAGTTTAGATTGAAACAATACCGTCACTTCAACAGCAGGCTCTTTAACGGTATAACCTGCTTTCTTACTTTAATTTGACACCAGTAGACCGTAAATCGTACATTCATTGAAGTAATTTGGAAAATATTTATTACATTAAAAAAACGTAATTACTGTACCCTTAAGTTTAGAATGTCTTCCTAACCATCAACAGATATAATCGAAAGACCCTAAAAAATCAAGAAGTAGCAAGGTAGTGTCCACATACAATTTCCAGATAAACTGCCAGAGGTCATTACAAGGTCACCTACGTACAGTACAGCTAAATATAAAGCATGCTAATATCTTCAAACAGCCGCCAGTACCCGCATGGAAGTCTTAACATGCCAGCTCCATTCCTGGCTAGTAATTCTTTGAGACGCCCGAGTGATTTCCCTCGTGTGAAAAGGCCCCCCTTATCTGACCTCACCAAGAAACTTATTTCGAAATGGATTGTTTTTGCCATTCCTTTGACGTTCTTGCCTCTTCACAAATCAAAACCCTGGGTCAGACAATCTAGAAACCTTTATGGCTCTCAAATCTTTTAAGGTCTACCATGTGGTAAAGCATCTTTGTGTATCTGCAGAATAGCTTCGATGATGCATCCAAGGGGAAGGCAGCCCTTATTTATGAGAACCCGACTGAACCTCCTGGAAAATATAGAAAGCAAACATACATGTATTGAACCAAAAATCCCGAGTCACTAGCCAGCACTTCTAGATGGATTTCTTAGAAGGAGTCCAATATTTCAGTTTTTGCAATTATTGATGAATCAGTAGATTCACACCCTTGAATTAAGTTGTCACTGCAGTGAAAACTGAAACGGTGCCATTAAATGTCTGTTGAGGTAATATGCCTACTTTAGCCAACAGTGCCGTGGACTCCAAACAGGGTTGTGGTGAATTAGATTGCTATGTTTTTAAAACTGGCTTAGATGTAGCAGTATGTGTCTTGCCAGCCTTGTGTAATAAAATCAATTCATAAATAAAATAAAAAGTACATATATACATGAATAAATTGGATGTTTGTCAGTCCTCTTTATTCATTGTCTCTTCAACTATCATTCACTTTTTGCATCAACCCACCAAATAAATCAGCTTGGGGCTATGGATTAGCTTACTCCAGCTATTCACTCTCTGGCACTATATCATAGTTTTCTGATCACATGAACACTTCTGCCTACAATGAAATGCGCTTCAGTGACAGGGCTGGTGGGCCACTACTTTACTTTTCTATTTCTTTTCTTTTAATTCTTTACCATTTTTTTATTTTTATTCATCCTTATGTGTTCAAACAATATTTTCAGGTTAAAGTAATTTAAATTTAATAGTACCTTTTCTTTCTACCAGTGGTAATCATATTTTCTTGTGATGCGGATTAAACTAAATACAGTATCCATACCAATTCTAGTACACACGCTGCAAAGGAGCACCAGTACAATTCTATTAAAATTATATTCTATGATTAGTTTATTCTTATTGCAAGTAAATGACAGCCAAGTTTAAGTGGGAGCATGCTTTCTTTTTGTCGACTTTTTTATTTTGTGGCTTATCCTTGCAATTAAAAAAAATTAAACATTGCACCAGCTATAAAAGCCAGACAAGTTGGCTTTTCTAATGCTCCTTTTGTTGGATGCAAATACTGTTGCTTTAAGAGCTCAAAAACATTATTTTAGTCTTTGGAAACATAATCTCCAAATGTTTAGGAAGCTAGATATTTGCTCCTGAGGGACCACTCCTATGGTTCAAGCAAGTTTCTGACTGTTGTGAACTTCTTTAGAAATTCCAGGAGTATTCAAAACACGAATCTTTTCATATGCGAAAATGAGACAGGTGTACCCCAGGGCCTGAGTACATTGAAAGCAAATGTGATTGTGTATGTTAATCTTTTCTGTTGTTTCCCCACAACAAAACATTTCCCCATCGATACATGTTATCCATAATCTCTTCAAGGAAAGGTATTCCCTATCAATGTTCACCTTAGAAACACACCTTCTCATGTCTCTGACACCAGTAAATCTGTGTGCCTTTCCGGAGTTGGAAACCACATGCAAATTGTTGGTTTATTCCAACCTATGTGATAGTTGATATTAACCCACCTTGGTCCACTCAGAAACTCCCAGAAATCCTCCCAGGAATTTGCAAGGAAACCAAATCCCAACTTACTATAAGACCTTGAGTATTGACAAAGCTTGTTTCTGACGCCATACTTCGTTTTTTAAATCAAGATACATGTTTGCACCCTCACAAATGCTTTGCACCTTTATATTGCCCTTATGACACCAGAAACTTTAGGAATGTGGCCCACAAGAATTGCTAGGGCTATTACCTATTTCCGTATATCTGAGATAAAAACAAATGAATGCCAAGAGAATCTTACTAAATGAGCTTGTTGTCTGCAGCCTTAAATAGGCAGACATAGCTGTGGTCGAAAAATGTACTATTTAACAACAGTTTACAAGGATGGATAGATGGATGTTTGCTAATGATAAGCCTTCATGAAATGTGGACAACCACAAAAATGCAACCTAGTGATAATTACGTGGTGGGGAAATTACAGTAAACCAAAACACACAAGATGATGAACGGAATGTTGCACAATGGCAAAACATTCACCCCCCGTCGCAGATCTGGGTTTAATCCATTGTTATTTTGCTCACCAAGCCACCCCAGTTCAGACATGGCCATATGCAAATCAGTCTTGACCCTGTGCCTCAGAGGAACAGTCCAGCCCGAACTGCCAAGCCATGTCTTTCCTGGCCCGAAATCAAGCATCCTAGGACCGGTTTCTGGCTACCAGCCGTCTTCAGCCAGGATAGCTTGACTCCAGTCGCCTAGTGAGCACGGGACCCACATCTGGGCATACCCTTCCCACATAGGGTGAACAGCAAAACACACAAGATGATGGACAGAATGTTGCACAATGGCAAAACATTCAACCCCAGTCACAGATCTGGGTTTAATCCATCGTTATTTTGCTCACCAAGCCACCCCAGTTCAAATTACAGTAAAGGTCATAAGAGAGGCATTTTGTCTACTCTTCTTAAGATGTCTCAATCTTTGAAAATTTCTCCTATAAATTCAAACAAAGAAAATAAGTATTTGAAAGAAACATAGGTGTTTCTTTTTAATGTGTGTGTTGCTACAACAAAAAATCTGTCAATAATGGACATAATAAGGCCAATATTTTGGCTAAGATTCTTACTGAAGCCACTATAAAGCTAGGAAACTCGTAATGACAGTATCCATCCCATGTACTCTTTATCTTTATAGCTACCCAGTGCAGTTACAGTATCCAAGAATGGACTTAGATATTTTATGGTTGTATCTGCTCATGCAGATATGTCCACACATGGGATATAGTACACCCTGCCTTATAGCTGTAAGGCCTGCAGCGTCTGGGGGCATGGCACACAGGGCTGTGTGCCATGTTGACTCTACAGTTTTCTCTGCACCACGACACACAGCCTGACATGGCAGTATGCATGATCTTGGTGAGGGGTCCCTATGGTGGCACAATTTGTGCTGCAGCCCTAGTGGACCATCTTCAATCCCAGTGTGCTAGGTACCAAGGGTAACATCTACTAGGGACTCACAGGGATTGCTGAAGTTGTACTAATTGTGCTACAGTTTTAGGGAAAAAAACACTGGCACTGGGAACCAGTTAAAGTTGCATCAAAAACCATGCAAAAAGTGGGGGTACTGCAACAGAAACCCAGCTTCCAACAAATAGTCAGAGGAGACTAATTACATGTAGACTGTTATAGACAACACACTAAACTCTGATGTCTAATGTTGTGATACCAAGTACAACATATATGAACAATGTTCTGATGTATGTCTGAACCACGCACAAATTTACCATTTACCACGTATGCCTTTACAACGCGGTCCGAACCACCAATGCGTCTTTACAGTGCATTCCTATACCATGCAAGTCATTACAATTACTTGCCTTAGGGAAAGCACTGGTCTTTAGAATAGTATAATTTACTATTCCAACTCCAGTCTGCGCAACAGTAGGGAAAGATTGTGAGTTAAAATCCTGCATCAATCCAACAACACTTTCTCTAAGGCAAGTATTTGTACCAACTTGTGTGGTAAAGGAATGCACTGTAAAGACGCATGCTTGGTAAAGTCACAGAGTGGTTCCAGCCGCATTGTGAAGGCTGTTTCCCATGATGTTCATCTACATTATCTGAAAAAGCAAGAACTGCGCATTTGTTCAAGTTTGTGTAGCAACTTATGAAATTTCCAAAATATGCAGGGTCCTTACAGAAGACATTGCCAGGACAAGCATATTAAGCAGAAGGCCAGTTTAAAAGTAAAATGTATGATGACACTGACAAAGCTGATGGGAGGGTTTGACATTCTAATACGTAGGTACATGAAAGTAGCAGCATAAAAGACAACATTGGTACCTTCTCGGTTAAGAATGGCGATAAATCTTGAGTTCTTAATCCCACCAAAACTATATATCTTCAAGGAGCACAAATGTGAAGTTAAGGATAGTTTAAATATATATTTTCACTACATATTTACTTACTTTTTGATATTTTGTTTCTCAATAGTCAGCCCACCATATTCTAATAGCACGATATTCCCTTACTCGATATTCCATAGTACAATCATCAACACACAGCGCCGGGAAAACGTAGTGAAATAGGCAATTGATTGCGTGAAGAACATAATAGTGATGATCGTTGCCAGCATTTAATCAGAGAGAAAGTGTGAAAATAACACTCTTTCCAGTTCAAGGTGGGATAATTCTGCAGAAAGGGGGAAGAATGGCTTGCCAATGTTACCGTTTTGCTCTTTTTCACAGCGGGGGTAGCGCAAGCGTACCCGTAAGAGGAGATGAACATGAATTCATAGAAGCATTGCCCAGGAAAATGCATTTAGAAATGCATGAAAGATGTTTATAGGTTAAGTTAAATTATAATGACATGTTCAGGACATATGTCACCGTAACCCAGGCTATACTGGATTACAAGGCCCTATCACAAATAGAACCACAACATTTAGGAGATGCATCATGACGCCGTAGGTGGGTCAGTGTAAACACTACAAAACCAACTCACTGGAAAAGGGTTAATTGAGGGGATGAGATATCGTTTAATTTAGAGCCCTTTGCCTGTGGGTGGTGGTGGCTAAGCAGTATGCCCTTTGAATTTGTTTACTTTACACAGGGCCATATGTATCAAGCCTTTTGTGATTCGCAAAGGCCGAAATTTGCAGAATTTCGTCCTTTGCCAATCGCAAACGGCCTTTTTGCATGTTTTAGGATGTATGAAACATTCCCAAAATAAGGAATTGCAAATTTGTGCGATTCCTTATTTTGCCATAGCATTTAGGGAATCGCAATTTTGTGATTCCTTAAATGCTATGTATGTAGCATTTTTGGCTAGCGAATTTTGGTTAAGGAATCGCAAATTACCACCAACTTGTAGTTGGTGGTAATTTGCGATTTCTTGTAAATATGCACAATTGTGCATTTGTGAAGGTGGCATATGACGCACATACATGCCCATTGGGCATGTATGTGCGCCATATGCACACACATGTAATTTACAGGGGTGCTGCAGGGTGTCCTTGAGACACCCCTGCACCCTTGCAAAAATTCTCAAATTGCGAATAGCAATTTGCGAATTCGCAATTTGCGAATTATTTGGAAATCATTCCTATGGGCCTCCTGGCCCATAGAAATTTATTGGAAAATATTCCTTAATTGCGAATTAAGGAAGCTTAAGGAATCGTAAATTAAATGCGATTTTGTTCATACATACCATTTTGCATTTCCTAAATAGCGATTCCTTAAAATTCGCTATTTAGGAAATGCAAAATAGTTTGATGCTACATATGGCCCACAGTCTTTACTTTGCAGGATTGTGAAGAAATAAGCTTCTCATTTATTTTCATGTCGCAGGGATTTTCCTTGCAGCTCAAATTCTTGAGGATGCTGTTCAACTCAAATACCTTCTGTGAGTGGAGGTGGTGTCAATGTGTTGTGCTTCTAATAGATTTCCATATTCATGACATCTCTTTTATGAGATGCAGTCTGAAGTCTGTTTCGTGGGAGCAGGAGTGGGCTCATGTAACTAAAGCAAAAAAGCAATATTCACATTTACATTTGGATGAAGATAGAGCATTAGAAACCATGTTGCAAAGTATGCATTAGAATTAGGCAAAAGCTGTAGCAGTGTGTGAATGTGTGTCCAAGAATATTTTGGGAAAATGCCTTGGGCTGTGGCATTCCATTGCCCTTAGCTAGGTCTGCTCCATACAAACACCCACATGCACGCATACAACAGAGTAATATAGGACTGAGTGTATCAACACAACAGCCCATTGACTGTCTAGTTTGTAGTCATGTGACAGAAAATCCAATACTTTACTCACACTCCCTAACCCTTCCATTGACTTCTCATCTCCTTAGCACATGGAAGAACTACACAGAGTGAACAACGTATAAAAAGTGCCCATAGCATATATTATATAACATGTCCATCATATAAATGACAAATATTCTGGAGCCGTATTATTTTTTTTTCCTGATACTCAGATATTCACTCCTTGTATTGACATGATCTAGCGGATTGTCCACACTTTATATTTGAACCAGAATACGCTCCTCAGTTCCAGGGCCAAACTATTCCATTCAGGATCTCATCATAGTACAACTGGTGGTTGCAGACTTCAAGTGTATACTATTGAGTTGTGGTATGCTCCTTAAGGAGCTCTGACAAATATTAACATATACACCAATCCACTTAAAATGTGTAAAAACACATACCTGGTTAATCACATTCTTTCTATTGTTTATCCTCATATATATCTTCATACATGTCTTTAGTTTGTGATGTTTTAACCCCATGGACGCTGATGACGGAACCGCTCCGTCATCAGCTGCGGGTGCGCTGTGCTGATGACGGAGCGGTTCCGTCATGGCCCGCTCAGAGCACCTGCGCGGCGCGGATTCCGCGCCTGCGCTGAACGTTCTATTGAGCGGGGCGGGCCATGACGGAACCGCTCCGTCATGAGCACAGCTCAACCGAGGCTGGTGATGGAGCGGTTCCGTCACCAGCATGTGGCCGTCGCGCGGCCGCCCCGCCCCCTTAGCACTGCGGCGGAATAGCCGCCGCAGTGAAGGGGCTAAAGCTCATATTAACCTGCATCTCTCATAAGGATGCATGCAGCACATTATAAGTGTGTAAAGACCATGCCCCCTAGTCTACAGGGACATGTATATGTTTGTACTCTAACATCACGTAGGGCAACCATTTTGGTTTTGGAAGGGGATCGGAAAAAGCCCAATATACAGGAAAGGGTAAGAATGGGTAATCCTCGTCCAGGTTTCCATAACCCCAGTTTGGCTCCTCCTGGCTCATTAGCCTGTGCTCACCACATTCACTGGGATCTGAATGCTTGAGCCAGAGGGGGTCCTCTTCCCAGAAGGAGGTTGTGCAATTCGGGAAGCCCTATGGGAGACTCGCGAGCCATGCAGCAGCACAGTCGGCAAATGAGGAAAGGAAATTTGGGAAATGGGAAGAACTTTTCCTTTCCAGCAGGAGAAGCTTACTTGGGACTTTGACCAGTGGCCTGCCAATTGTCAGATGGAATCATCAGGGGAGAAAAGGGGGCTGGGCAGATATGATTCAAACTCCATATAAACCTTCCAATAGAGCGCAGGATAGATTTGGTGAAGGTCAGGCAGCCCTCCTGATGCCTCCTCGTCTTTTTTTGTCAGGTTCATGAAGTGAGCCCGCCAGGGTCTGAGACCATTTAAGAGCCCATCTCATGAATAAAATGGACTGCAGGTATCAGGAGGAGGAAAATAATGGATGGCAAGATGTTTCACAACTAATCTAACAAGGTGGCCTATAGGGGGAACTAGGTCCCTGTAAGACACATATAGCAGCCTTTGTGAGGGTACAAAGGACTGGAAAGAGAATCTGTACAGCGAACTCTGAGGCTATAATGGACATGAACTTGCCACAACCTTTAATCTGTCCCAAGGACATGTGACTGTAATATAAACATTGCAACAGTCTAGATGCCTTTACGATTGAGACAAGCATAGCAGAGTATGAGTGTGGAGTTTACATTTTACGTATTACATTTCAGCTTTATTGCCCTGGTGGTAAGATATTCACTGATAGGGAGCCATGCTTTTTCTATGTTCCCTATCTAAACGTGGAATAATCCCTGTGAGTCTATTGATTTGATTTAAGAACCACAGAAATGTAGGTGCTGGAGGATAGGGCAGATGGAAATGGCTGACGGACTTTGTCACCCTCCTTTGACCTTCACTAAACATGTTTGTCAATGTCATTTATTCTCCTTGATGATGTTTCAGCATGACCTACATGTGGTAAAGCACAAAAACATTGGTTATCAAGAGCCTAATGATGGCAACAAAATTATTATCTACAAACTTAACTAGAGAGATTTTATTTGAGAATCAAATCCTGGATTGCCAGCATGTTACACCTGGCCTTCACTGAGTACACCCTACACAGATTGTAGTGAAATAACCACATTAAACAACACATTTGTGGTGACTGCCTTGTTTCTGTGAATTACAGGGCCTATTTCATAGCTTTTATTAGACAAGACAAGAAATTCGATATCCCTTATAGAATAATTTAGTTAATTTATGTAGGCCTTAAATGTAGTTTTTCATAATATATTGTAAAGTACATTAGACTTTTTTGTCCTTTAGAGTACATTAATTGAAGAGCAATTAGGAATTCACAGTCGAAATGTAGTCTGTAGTCTGGACTGCTACCCCTTTCTAGAATATTGCAAAACATATATTCTAATTGTAGTAAACTCAGTGATATGTAAAAAAAAGTCACAATGTGAAAATAAATGTGAAATAATATAAAACTGAAGACCTTTCTCCAATCTTGTTTACATTCTTTCTTTACAAGTCTATTCTGAGATGGCTTCACATTTATTATATACAAAGTAGCACACCTAGTTAGCAAACAATTAACACATACTGCACCTTGTCCAAGTAGGGACCCTTCCTTCTAGTCAGGATAAGGGAGTTACACATTCTAGATAACCCTTACTCGCCCCTTTGGTAGCTTGGCATGAGCAGACAGGCTTATCCCTAAGCAATGTGTAAAGTATTTGTTCCCAAACACACAGTAACACAATGAAAACACCACAAATGTACACCACACCAGTTTAGAAAAAGTAAGTATCTGTATCTAACCCAAACAAGACCAAAATGACAAAAATCCAACATACATATATCAAAATACTACTTTAAAGAGGTTTTAAGCAATTCTGTCCATAGGAATCTATGGATGCGTGGTTTTATACAATATACCTTCAGATGTGTCAAACTTCACAAGGCCAAACAGTTCTAGAGAAAGAAATACAGCATTGCTTCGGTTCCTGAGTCCACAGGGAGGTAATGCATTAGTCCTGCTGCACACAGGAGAAGCGTTGCATGGAATCCGAACTGTAAGGGGAAGCAATGCGGTGATTCCAAGGCGATTCTGGTCTATGGGTGATGCATCAGAAAACTTGTCACACAGGTGCGATGCATTGAAATCTGGATGTGCTGGAGGTCGATGTGGCAGCGGCAAAACAGGCGCTGTGTCAATTTCTTCAACTGCGTATCCACGATGCGTCAATTCTCTCAGCAACACAGCAGAGCCTGCGTGAGAGTCGGTGCGGTGATCTCGGACTTCGGCGGGTAGTGTACTGGACTGTGCAGCAGATTTTTCAACTGCTGACAGGTGCTGCGTCAATTCTTCCGCCGCACGGCAGGGGTGCATCGAAATTCTTCCTGCATGGTGATGCTATGTCGGAAACACAGGAGCTGGAAGAGCAATGTGCTGATTTTCAGGTTTCTTTAGTTCTTTGCAGTATTTTGCAGCAGGACCAGTCTCCAAGGGCCAAGAACTTGATTTGGCACCACAAGACAGGTCAGAACTCCCAACAATTGAGTTCAATGGGGCTGTCTTCTACTCACCGGGGGAATTGAGGAACTGGGTGTGCAGGGCGCAGTCAGCGCTATCATCTTTACTGGCAGCTGGTCCCCCCCGCCGCCGTGACCAGAACTACACGCGGCCGCCGCGCGTGGGGACCACAACCCCCACAAACCTTTGCTTACTTTGCCCCGCCCCCTCCTGCCCACTGACGGGCCCGGAAGGCACAGAAATAGACAGAGCCAATTCCGCGTTGCGGGACGCGCGCGGGTCGGCGCCTGGTGAAGCCCGGGACAAGGGCGGGACCATCTAAGGCCATCATAGGCCAGAAGAGGCCGGGTCGGGGCACCCCCCTTGGTACTGGACCAAGAAATGAAGAAAACTGACTAAAGGTACAGTTACCCACTGACTATTCCCGGTTCTTTGTACAGGTCCTTCTTAACAGTCACCATAGGCCGGCAGCCAATACTGATTCAGTGTTTACTGTTATAAGCTTTCACGCTATGTCTTGCAAGGGTGGCACTAGAAAATTTTCCTCCCAGAGTGACCTGCTTAGGGGAACAATGGACTATTATATTAAGAGTGCAATACTGCCCATTGCAAGCGAAGTAGAGAAAATAGAACGATCCCCAGCTATGGACAGCTCTCTCAGTATGGGTTCTCCTCCACAAACCGCCGATACAGCCCCAGCTATATCATTACTGGAAGAACTAAATAAAATGTGTAAATCCTCGTACGCCCCTGTGGAATTAGAAAATGTGCAAATTACCGCCCCTATCTCCCCTGTAGCAATGACTAGTCCTGGGTCTAGCTGTTCTTCTCAACTAACTCAAATTCTACAGGTTACGCCCCTCATAACTCGACCTATAGCAAATTCTTTATCCGCAGTTTCCACCCAGGTGCTCTCTGCCAAAAGGAAGAGAGATGGGGTCAAACAAACGGGTAGTCAGGCCAAACAACAAAAACTAAACCCAAATCCACTATTACCCAATACTCCTAGCACTGCTACACCGAAAGCATCTACCCAGGCTTCTCTACTGTCCGTGCTCGAAAATATGATGAAGTCAATTATATCCCCGTTGATCGACAAAATGACTAGCTTAGGGGATAGGCTCACGGGTGTCGAGGAAGCAATAAAGTCTAACTCGCTACTTATAAAAACTATGGGAGGTCCCGTACAATTACAGTGTTCAGCCCCCACAAAAACGCCTAATCCCATCATACAAAGCAAGATCACCCGTAACCAATTAGCTGCCCCACATTCGAAAGCCTTAAACATCTCGAAAGCCGCCACAATATCACGGAGCCCTTACACTAGAGCTGGGAAGAATAAAGAAAGGTCATCTCAAAAAAGAATGCGGCTAATCATGTCAATATACCACACAAAACCAACCATCTGCATTTGCCACCAGAAGCCGCTCCTATCGTGTGTGTCCTCTCAGGAATACCAGAACTCCCAAAGGGGAAACACGAAAGACAGCAGGACCTATGAAACAAGGTAGTGTTCTGGCTAACTAAAAATAGACCTCTGCCCCCCAATATAGATGGCACTATACTAAGCGTTAGAAGGGTGGGCTGGCTAGGACCTCTCCCAAAAGACATTGTGGGCGATTTGGTACTTGAAAAATTTAGCAATAAATATGTCGTCCCATACCTCCAATCTTGGCAGCCACAAATAGGTGATGGGCCCATATCTATCTGGAGTCTAAGTGAATTCTACCCTAGAACATTATATGTCCCGTCGCAACGCCAAGCAGCATAGAGCAACTACCGGACGGCCAGAAGTGGTCTTGTACTGAGTGGCCACTTCACCCCCGCGTTCAATTAATTTGCTCTTTTTCCTGCTGCTCATTGATTAGCTGATTTATTCTATTGATTTCATCTTTTCTTAACAGACGTTAGCTTTTATGAAATGAAATGTATTGATGTATTGGTGAATATTTACGTACTGTTGTTGCTTTTATGATTTTTATACTGAAATCGAATAAAGCTAATCAAACGTAAATAAACGAGTTCAATGATGCTCTAGGTGAAGTCTTTGGGTCACTGAGAGTTCAGAACAGGAGGCAAGCTCTGCATTAAACCCCTTTAAGATCTTTAACGAAGATACAACAGCAGTGCAAAAGTTTCAGTCCTTTCCTCTGCCCACAGACAGAAGTAGCAACTGCAGGGCAACCCAGCAAAGCAACACAGCAAAGGGCCAGCACTCTTCTTCTTGGCAGGATCCTCTTAGTTCCACAAGTGATATGAAGTTCTGGGGTTTTTGGTCCAATATACCCCATTTCCTCTTTGCATTCTTTTTTCCAGAGTCAATGAGCTCAGTAAAAACCATTTTTGTGCCCCCTGGTCCAGCTTCACTGCAGTAGGTGGACACAGCATTGTGCTGAACAGACACAGATTATTCAGGTGCTAGTGAAAAGTCCTTCCACCACTCTAAATGCAGAAAGGTCTATTCAGCCTGGCTATAAGTCACCATGAAAGGTAGGACAAACCTCAACCCCTTTGTGACTGTCTGGAGTGACTGTACATCCCTAGCTTAAGCCATTCCAAAAACAGATGGTGAATACACAAACAGGAAAATGTACGCAGGATTTTTAAACAAAAAAATGCCCACTTTCTAAAAGTTCGATTTTCAAACACACAATTTAAAAACAACCTTTACTAAAATGTGGGTTATAAATTCTGAGTTTAGAAAGCCTAAACTCCTCCAACTCTCTAGCTATTCCCACTTGAAGTTTACACATGTATAATGTTACTAGCAGCTCCAATGCTAGCTTATGGGAGAGCTAGTCCTTGTAATAGTGAGAAACTAAATTCACTGTATTTCACTATGAGGACACTTAACACATACCAGTACATGTCCTACCTTTCACATACACTGCACCCTGCCAATGGGGGTACCTTGGGCCTCCCTCAGGGGAGAATGACATGTAGTAAAGGGGAAGGGTTTGGCCTGGCAAGTGGGTACACTTGGCAGTTCGACGTGGCAGTTAAAACTGCATGCAGACACTGCAGTGGCAGGTCGGAGTCACATTGAAAAAGGCTACTTGTGTGGGAGGAACAGCCAGTGCTGCAGCCCCACTAGTAGCATTTGAGTTACAACCCCTGGCATACTCAGTGTACTCTACTAGGGACTTACCAGTAAATCAAATGTGCCAAGTATGGATAGCCAATTGTAATTACAATTTACAGAGGGAGCACTTGCACTTTGACACTGATCAGCATTGATGAAGTACCCAAAGCATCTAAGCCAGCAAAAACAATATCCAGCACACAGTCGAAAATGCAAGAGGTAGAGGCAAATAGTCAGGGAAACCACGCTAAGGATGCCAAGGCTAACAATTCGCCTTTCGATTGTATGTGTGGTAACCATAAAATGAAAATTCTCGAGAGGAAAAAAGGCTTTATTCTACTGCCTCATACGTTCACA
Source organism: Lissotriton vulgaris (assembly GCF_964263255.1). NCBI lineage: Eukaryota > Metazoa > Chordata > Amphibia > Caudata > Salamandridae > Lissotriton > Lissotriton vulgaris. Next base: position 884,343,812 of record NC_141689.1, on the reverse strand, counting down.
CTTCATCAACTTTCAACAAAAGTATTACTTTTATTATTGTGTTTAGTTTGTTCTTTCTTTAATCATAATTTATGTTATTTTACAAACTAGTGATTTGTGCTTTTGGTCCAATAAAAAGTTGTCCTTTTCTAATGAGCTGCAACTGGACTCAAAATTTTACAATCTTTGTGTTATTGGTACATGACTACAAAAATGACTTAATGTCAGTTTCACTATTGCTTTACCTCTCGTAGTCCTGGCTAAAGTGAAATGTGATTATCTTCAATTAAAGCTGAAATGAGATGAAGGTACAGATTCTGGGGTCCCCGTGATGGGCAGTGATACTTCATATAGAGACCACGCCTCCTATTGCTGCACAAAAAGCCAGTTTTTCAGAGATTTTTTGAAAATTGACAGTGATAGAGCGGTTTTAAGTTCCACGGGTAGGCTATTCTAGAGTAAGGCGGTGGTCCTGAAGAAAGTTTTCCTACCCCATCACTTCCCTGGATGGGAAAGGGAGCACCTCTGTTTTCTGTAGTGTAATTTTGGTGTCATAGTAGAGGGATACATTATTTCCCATACGCCTGATCTTTGCCATTTATTTTTTTGTTCATTGGCATGTGTCTAAGGCCCATAATTGTAACCACTTCTCCAGTAGCGGCCAGTTTCTGGGCAAAGTGGCAAGGTGGAGTGAAAGGAGGGACCAGGACAAACAACAACAAAAATGAGAATAATAAAATAACTTGGCTGTTCAACTTTCCTACGCCCAAACTCTCCTCTATGGTTCTGTCCCCGTTCGCTGCAGACAAAGGCTCCCAGAATACCCTGGGTCAATCCTGATGCTGCATGAAGGCAGCGTCAGGATTGGCCTGAGCGGCGATTACTTGCACTCCCAGAAGACTGGGAGCCTGTGCCTGCTGGTCTATCCATCCCACCAACGCAGCTGGGTTGGAGAGAGCTTAAGTGCACATGACAGTTTGGCGGGCCTGAGACGGCGATCAAACCTTCATGCACACTGACAACCAGTGCACCTACGACTCCCTCTCTGCCTGTCATCCCCATGGCCTGGCCCCCCAGGCAACCAATGAAAACAAATAAAACAACACTAAACACAGGTTCATTATCGTTTTCTTTTTCATTTTTGGGCTGCGTTGAAAAACCTGCGTTGTAAAGGCACTGCGTGGTAAAAGTTGCGTCGTAAAGGATGTTTCCCGGTTCTTTGTAAGAATTTCCTCCATCCGAAGCCAGGCCCAATGTGTTAAGCTGATTTATAACACCAGGCTTGTTCCCAGGCCATGAGTCTGGACTAGGATAATTTCTTTTTCTTAGTTTCATTTCATATTTTGTTTACTAGATAAATTGGCTTGTGTGTGGTCTCATTTTGTTATTTTCTTCATTCTTTTTATTCTTCGGTGGAAGGAACTATAATGTGAAAATACAGGTTTTTAGCTTTTTCCTTTATTTCAGGGTGGATAGTGGTCTGTAATGGCACAGAATGATCTAACACCTTACACAAACACACAAGTACAACAACATTTGAAAGTCTTAGTTTATTAAATGCAACTTTATTCTACATAGATTCCCTTCCTTATGCATTTAGATACCTTTCATGTACTTAAGTATCTTTATATTTATTACTTTGCACTACCCTAGATCTCATCATATCTCTCTCGCAATATATTCCCTACCTCCACCCCGACTCATCTCAATCTTCACTCTACTACTCTCTCCAGTGCACTGCCCTATTTCTAACCCTATACCTCTATCAGTATATTCTCTACCTACACTCTTTCATTCATCCTAAACCCCATACTCTTCTCTCCTCTACCCCTCCTTCCATCATCTCATACCTCTTTTAGTATTCAGATCGCCCAAACAAGCCTTTCTAAACCCTTCCCTCTGACTCTTCCACCTCCATCCCAAATCCCCTCCTACTGCTGTGACCCCCCAAAGAAACACATTCTAGACCCTTCCTTCTTTCTTCTATCGCTCCACTATTCCTTTTCAATACAAATAACAGACTAAGATCTCCACCACTCAGATTAATTTCATATTTCCCTAGATCAGTCCCCACTAATTCTCTTTGGGTTCCACAGTAGCGTGCTACCCACCAAAAAGCGCTTCAACACTTCCTATGGGGTAGTAAGTGCGAAGAACAGCAAATGTAACATGATATTATCAAAATGTAAATGCTTTATTATTTTTCATGCACCCTCTGAATTCCAGCATGGTTATTATGGGGGTGCTGCTGCACAGCACCCCACCCGCCCCTACTTCCACTGCCTATACATTAAAGCACCATGCTTTAATGTCTGTACTGCCAATAAATTAATGTTTGTTGGTGCTATAGTTTGTAACAACACTGCAAATGGACACATTGCAAAATCTCAAATTCCTTCTTTGTCTTTGGGGGGTGGACAGAGTCCCCTTTTTTGTGTGAATTATATCTGTCAACATTCTAGGTTTTTCAGAGAGTAGCATGTTGTTGTGGGCTCTTTTGACACAGTTTCATGGGCATTCCATTAAAAAAAAGGGTGCAATTTTAACCATCTATGTAATATCGTTGTGAGACAATATAATGTATTTGAGTGACACTTTATTGCAAGATGAACAAATCCCTTGTCTGTTATATAAATGGTTCACATTACCCTCTGTTCTCCAATTTACTTCTCATAACACTGATTGTTGTCCAGTTTTGAATGCAGAATTTGCCACTTCTTTTTCTTAGCTTGGCCTGAGCATTATCCGATCCTGATTGTCTGCCATTTTAGCCCCGCCCTTATTAGCATGTTAACCACGCCCCTTTGTATGCGATGTTAGCCCCCCCCCCACAACTTAAGACCTAGTTGCGCCCCTGGCCAGGACTGCATTGAGGGGTTAGAGAATACCTACTGTAGTGCAGCCAAACAACATAAAAACCAAGACACAATTTTTGTTACTCCTAGTACCCTTTTCTTTGTGTTTCTCTGTGAAGGACCAGTCCGACACCTTTCAATACCTTCTAAGCTGCGAACAACTAAAATTATTTTGCCCGTTTCTACTTTCATGAGAATAAGAACACATGCTGTGAGTAAAAATAGCCCCAGTAACAATCGAACATTTCAGACCATTATGTGCAAAATGTTCTGCTGTGAATAACGTTTGTTTGAGCATTTGAAGACCTATGATCAACAGCAATTCAGGAAATGCGACAGGCGTTCAGGACTAAAACAGAGAAAATTACAGTCAGGACAATCCGCGGGCTAATTGTGACTGGATCTTTGAATGGTGAAGGGCAAACCAATCCCAGCAGAAATCAGATCAACGATGGCTCAGCTTGTCTGCAGATGCAGGCAGCTTCCTTCAGTCAAACTCATGCACATAAAGTGTTAACCGCGGCTGTTTACTGAAATGCAGCAATACATATTTTTAGTTGTAGAGTGAGTGGGAGAGGAAAAGATTGAGTGATGCAGGTCAGTCAGAGAGCTAGCAATTTCAAGATCATAATTATCTACCTGCCCACTCAGCCCTCACCGGAGACAGCATCAGATACAATAATTATAGGCCAAGATACATAACATTGCGCTGGTGCAGTGCAATTTTGCAATGAAATGTGTTGTTCTAGTGAAAAAAATGAAATTTGAACACTGGGCAATGACTATGATGTTATTTGTGCACTAATAGTCTAGTGCAAATGATGATTGAAAACTGTACTACACATGTGCAAAATGTAAGCTATCTGGCAGCTGAATACATATTGGATGCATACATGTGTAGTCAACCAGTGCTAAAGAAGGTGTGCATCATTGGTCTAGTGAGTTCAAAGTCAGTGGCTTTATTCTGAAAGTGTGCGTCATAATTCCTGCGTACAGTACCATTACCATATGGATGCCGCAATTGAGGTAGGACCTCAAGACCTGGCTCTTCGACTGAAACACAGATCAACTACCTCCGCCCCACTCAGCGCCTGGAGACCCTCACGAGTGCGTAGTCACGCTTTCGAAGAAAACTTATTGATTGATTGATATACACCGGTTGGATGAGCACCGGTCAGTCAATTTACGCTTGCATCTCCATATACCGCAGCACTTGTGTGCCCTGTTCTAGAGATGCTGTGGGCCCATCACCCTTCCCAGTCCGTGGTGGGCGGCCAAGGGACCTCATCCTGGAAGATGCAATCACTAGCTTTACCCCTAGGGAGTTTATAAGTCCCCTTATCTTTGTACCCTCCCGCACCAACATCTCTCCCAGCAAAAGAGTACCTAAAAAAAACTATTTTGAAGAAGTCCCTAGCCTGCCAGAGGTTGTGCAGAGCTAGTCTTGGTGCTGTACCCAGGATTCTGTAAGATCTGGCATTATGTTGGTGCTATCAGACGCTGATGATCCGACTCACCACTTTTACAAATTTCATTTTTAATGCCAATTGAGCTTGTTGAATGCCACTGATGGCAATGAAATGCCACCAATAGCCAGAGTGAACACTACCCGCTTGAATTATTTAAAGCATCATTTTGTATTTGTACTATTCCGTTACCTCACTAGAAGTTGACAAAGGCAGTTGTCCATAGCTCATGCCTACCGATTCCACTTACTATAAAGCCTCTTTACTCCCTGCTACCATTCCATCCGGAAGGAGCATGCCAGGGGCATCATGAACAAAAATATTAGCATATTCACAAACATAGGGGCAGATTAGGATTGCGGTTTTTCCGCATCCTCGGGGCTGGCGGAAGCCACCGCCGGCCCGGGGGATGCGGAAAAACCGCAGCGGACCCACCAAAGACCCACCACCACATTAGGATGGCTGGTGGGTCCTGGTTTTCGTCTGCAGCTTTTCCGCCGCATTTGGCTTACAACCGCGGCGGAAAAGCTCTAATATGGCGATGGTGTCTCTCAGACACCGTCAGCCATATTAGGATGGGCTGTCAAAAATGCTTTTCAGCGGCGGGTTTTCTGCCGTGGAAAAGCATGTGTAACTTCACTGCGGGGGCCCGTTGCAGGCCCCCTGGGTGAAGGGGGCTGGGGGGTGCACATGGGGGGTACCTATGGTACCCCCTGCATTTGTATGAAGAAATCGGCAGGCACCGCATGGTGCCTGCCGCTTTCTGCATACAAATGCAAAGTATGCATTTTTACCATTGCGGCGGATGCAGCTTGAAGCCGCACCCGCAGCAATGGTAAACATAGAGGATGTGACCGCCAGGGTGGCGGTCACATCCTAATTGCACAGGAGGGAACTCCGCAGGCCATGCGGAGGTTCCCTCCTACTCTATGGTGGCGGACGGACTCATGTCCGTCCGCCATCATAATCGGCCCCATAATCTGGCAGCTCCTTTGTGCGATTGTTGAGCTGGAGACCTGCTGTCAGGTGCAGGTCTATGTCTCGGCATTTGCAACTTTTGCCAATGTTGAAATCTAACTCTTGGCCTGGAAATATTATTCCGGTGGACTGACTCTGTCTTTTCGAACAGTCCATTTGTGCTGCAAGGGCTCTTAGCATGTCTTGCAGTACAAAGGAAACAACTACTCCCAGTGCAATGCAAAACTTTGCGCCACCACCACCATTTGTATGTATCTGCAAATTAGAAAATGACACCCTCTTATTGTTTGTTCTTTTTTTGCACCATGATTGGGCTGGCGCAATGTTTGCACTTTTTTCACACTTTTGTGTACTTTTCATGAATGTTTAATTTTAGGACAAGTCATTAGCAAATCAGAAAGTGCTATTCACTATTGTCTTTGCAGTTTTGCAAAAAGAGGCCGCTATTCAAGCAGCTACTAACTTTGACTGTGGCTCCTCTTTTGAGTTTTTCGATCAGATCAGAGCTGATCACATGACATTAGAAGTAGCCCCAGCCGTTGTGACGATAGATCACTAACTAGACACAACCCACAAGAGCTGGGTTCTAGAGCCGCACAGAATACAGCAAAGATGGACTTCACAAAGGAATTCCAACTGAGGTCAGTAGAACTGGATAGAATAGTCTAAATGAGACCCCCTTCTCTGGATCCAGTCTTCTAGATAAGGCCTTCAGAACTGCTTACATTACTTGGCATGAGGCCTGCTGTCCTGGACACAAAATCCAGATACAGTCTCCAGAACTGGACACAATTTCAGGTAAGGCTTCCACAAAACACTATACGTGGTCTAAATAGCTAGACACAGCACCACAGAGGAGTCTTCCCGAAAGGGATGCATTTCTTCAGATGTGGCAACTCATAAAGTGAGTGTGGCAGGGAGCATTGCGGTGTAAATCGGGTACCCATACCATCAAGCCCCGCGTCCATCTGGAGAGAGGCGGGCGCCTAGTGCGGTCCGCTGATGCTACGCTCGGACCCCGCAAGCTGGCGTGACCTTCGCCCTGTTTGTCCAGCTCTCTGCTCATGCGGGGCGCCAGGCTGGGGCCTGCGTGGCGCTCTGCTTCCCCGGCCTAAAGTGCGGCCCACTGGTCATGTTATGGAGCGCCTCCCACGCCTGCAGCACCAAACTTAGGCGGTCATACGGAGGATTTTAATGGGCCAGGTATGGACACCAGACCACGGGTTTAGATACCGCAAATGGCCACGTTCTGGCGCTTTAGCCCCGAAGTCGATTACTACTCTTACGGGGAAGGAATACGGATCTGTAACTGAGTCACTGTTGGGAGCCCACGATAATTTCTGATGTGACAACGAGGTGAGCGCATTGCTGGGGGCGCAAGTGGTAAGGTGCTGGGGATTGCGGTGCGCCTAGTGGAACCTTGAAACTGCAGCAGACATGCCGGCTTGTCTGCCCAGAGGCTCCTGTTCCCGGAGAGCGAGGTGAGTGGTCCCCTCTCCCCTCCACCCATGCGCGAGGCAAAATGGCGGCCCCCACTGTATAGGGAGATGTGTCCTTGTGCATCTACAGGGCGCCTGGGGATGCCGGGAGTGATTGACTTTGTGGCCTGTTTAAACAACTAATGGGTGTCGGACTCTTCCATCCCTGCAAAGCTCCGCCGTACTCAACACTCTCTCGGTATGGTAAAGGGTCTAAGGATGCCTGACCCCATCATGGCTGACAATGATGACCTCGTCCCCCCCCTTGCTGATCTTTGACTTACTCTATCCATCCAAGACTGTGCCTACCCTTATGAGGACGTCTGCAATTCTTTTGGACCATGGCTCCCGCCCTCCCCACTTTTCTGACTATCCCTGAGCTCACATGACCTCTATCCTGACAGCGGAGTCCGAGCATTATGTCCGTCGCCCGGTGGAGCTGCTCTGTTCAGCTAATGAGGAGATGGGCCTCGGCTCACCCCCTGACCGTCACCAGCCCAGGACTTTGGGCACAGTTTCTCCCTTCTCCCCAGGGCCGGACTGGGAAGCAAAACCGGCCCTGGCAAAGTGCTCGGCTGGCCCCCGCACCCCTCCTGAGGGAGAGGGGGGATATCGGGGGTGCGGCTGAGCTCGTTGCCAGGGCCGGTTTTCGGCCGATTATGTTACAGGGCCGATTTTGCAGCTATTACGGCCCTGTAACAAAACCGGCCCCCAGGGGCCCCAAACTGGCCCCCACCCATGCGGCGCACCGGGGGATTGCCCGGTGCCCGCAACGGCCAGTCCGGGCCTGCTTCTCCCTGTCTCGCCCCCACCCCCCCTCTCTTCATATTTCCCACGCTCTGCCTTTGCTCTGTCTCCTTTCTATCCACTTTTCTGACCTATGTCCGTTGGAGATTCCTGTGAGAGCTATAGGAGAGACTCGCTCGCTCTGGACTACCTTTCGGACTGATGACAGTTAGAGCTTCCTTGAGAGCTATAGAGGAGACTGGCCTTGGATTATCTTCCTGGCCGTCACCTACCCACTCGGTCTTTGGGCTGACTTTCCCTTTATCTCTTTTCCATTTTCCCCCTCATCCTCTCCCTTCTCACTCTACCTCTCCCTTTTCCCTCTCTATTTGTCTCTCCGGACATTGGACACAGTTCTTCCGCGTCTTTCTGCTATGGCTAATACCTCCCCTCCTTTCCTTTAAATTCCCTCAACCTAGTTGTTTGTTTACTGTACCTTAGTACACTATTGTAACTGGTGTAAATTGTAACCCAATGTTCCTCTGTTATAGCGCTCTGATACCTACGGTTCTAGCCAGCGCTTTATAATCCTTTTTATGTACCTTCTAATGCAACGTTCCCCTGGTTTTGTGCTCTGATACCTCCGGGTCTAGATAGCGCTATATAACCTTAGCAAATCAAATAAACTAAAAACAGTTTTTTCCTGAACGCTGAGACCTGAGCAACATGGCTGATGACCGGTGGAGCTGCTTGACAGCTAATGAGGAGATTGGCCCTGGTTTTTCCCCTTGACCGTCACCTACCTAGCAGTACATTGGACATTGTTCTTCCTTGTCTCCCCGCTATTACTCCTTCCTCCCCTCCCTCCTACGAATTATTGAAACATTGTTTATGTGTACTGTACCTTACTATGCTCTTGTATCTGATGTAACTTGTAACGCTACGATCCTAAATGGAAAGCGCTCTGAAACCCTCTTGGGTCAAGTTTGCGCTATATAAAACTTTATAAATAAGTAAAATATAAATAATGAATGGGCATACTATGCCACAACTAGGCACTAATCCAGATACAGCCTTTCTAGTCGTGTACACTCTACAGATGCAGCTCACCCGTCTCATTTTGCTGGCAATGGCTTCATTTTGTTTACCCTGGCCTATCATAGGCCCTCTCCATAAGCTAGATATGTTGTTCATCAACTTTGACATCTTGCAATATAAGATCTCCACTATGCCAAAGGAGAGCGCAAGCTTCCACTCATGCTATCTGTAGTGTGATTTCCATGTGTATGAGAAGGAAGCTGGTAGAGCTGCTAGGCCTGTGGCCCTTTTCTCCTTTGTTAATGAAGGCTGCTAAAAACCTTTCCTGACACAAAAGCCAATACTTTGTGTGATCAAAATCTTTGAAAGGCATGCTGTCCTCCCCCCTCTTCCTCTGTGTTCTCATTAAGCTTCAATCAGTTTTTTCATATGTGATCTTTTATCTTAACTTTTTGCCGTTTTGTTATTTGTTCGTGGTCCGAAAGAGCCAAATAAACTGAATAAGCCCGTATGTAGTCTCAACACGCGCTGAGGTTTGAAGCTCACGCAGTCACACTAGGTCTTTTCGCAGAATATTTACCTTCAGTTTGCAGAACCTGTCAATGACATTGAAATCTGAGCTAGATGTCAGCTTAATGGGAACCTGTGTACTCATGGACGCTGCAACTCTGGGATGCCAGTTATCAACATTTTCCATTAAGCATATTTCAGCTGTCAGTTGTCACTCACAAGCTTCTTCGCCTCAATGTAGTAAATATGCATTTCCTGTTTAGTGACAGGATGTGCCTGTGTGAAGGGAATTCTAAGTTCTGAAACCTGGCTCATTAAAGACGTCGATGGTGTTTACTTATTAATACTTGGAAGACTTGTCAAAAGTTGCACTCAGTGCTTTCTGTTTTGTTCCCTTTGCTCCTAGCCCCCTCATGCAGGGGTGGCTCTAGGCTCATGGTGGCCCTGGGCAGGGAGCGCAGGTAGGAGGCCCCAGAAGAGGAGGTCCGGGTGGGGCGGAGCGCAGAGGCCAGTGAAGATGGGGGGGGGTCAGGTTGTTTGGAAGTGGAACAGAGCAGGAGGGCGCCAAATCCCTGCCAGGGGCCGCAACACAAATATGTATCCATCCTCAGAGGATTATTATATTAAGGATATATATTGGTGTGGTTGCCCCTGGGGTTTGGAGGCCCTGTGCAGGTGCACAGCTTGCACATGCCTAAGGCCGCCCCTGCCTCATGCTATTTACATTAAACACCATGAGTCCGCCACTTTTCACATAATATGGTGCAAAAGGACAGAAAATCATGCAGATAGGATTGCCGGTGGCCTGGACGCTTCGAGCCTTTTAAACAAACTTTGGTAGACCAACTGCGTTCAAAATGCCACTCTTAATGGTGGATGACCACTGGTCAATATCAGAGTGAGTCTTTCTTTTAGTGCGACTAGTGATTTAAATGGGCTGGTACTGTCAGGCATGGAGGGCCTGCACTTTTTTTTAATTTCACGAGTACCTGCACTTCTCAACAGAGGTGCAATACTTTTAATTGGAGAGTACCAGCAGTTTTTGGAAACAAGCCGGGACTCAGGCAGGGCTTGAATTGGGACGGGTCCTGCTGTTGCCCAGCACCAGTAGTTTTAAAAAAGCAGTTGCTGAGACTGGTTCCTGTTAGGCTCTTCATTTGTGCCCTTATCCTCAGTGGAAAAACAAATCTTAACTCTGCCGCAGTGCCACCCTTCACTACCTTTGATGTACGTTCAAAGTGACTCGTTATTGTTCTTTCACAATCTCATCATTTCAGAACTAAAGCATTTTCCATATTCCATACAACAAAGCTATAGTTGTTGATCATTTACCTTATGCAACTAACAACCATTGGCAACGCCAATAGTTTGGGCTTGTTGTAGGTGTAACATTACTTTTTTTTATATATAGCGCAAACTTAACCCAAAGGTATCAGAGTGCTTTGCTTGAGCACCAGTTGCATTATAGACGGGCACATTCATTTTCTTAGGCACGGGAAGAGTAAGTGATTTGCCCAGAAAAACAGGATGTTGAGCTTCCATGCTGAGACTTGAACCTGGTTTCCCAGCTTCAAGGTCGACCGCTCTAGCCATTAGGCCACATCCTCTTCCCAATGGTACTTGTATTATATATCTGGATGCAATTACAGAAGCAGCAAAATACCAGTTGTGCCGCACACTATGCTAAACACAGATTTTTAGCTTACATATTACACTTAATTACATCGGGCATGCCCTTTTGAGACCCTCCCAGTTTTTTCATCCGACTGAAAGCCCTGGACTCTGGCATAGGCTACCTGCACTTTAATTTTTCTATTTGAAGCACTGAGTGCGACTGCCATTGTGAGGCTCGTCCGCTAGTTCATTGTGGCAGAACTCTTCACACACCGACAATGCCGCTGCCACCAGGGCCTCAAACGCCTGGCATGGTAGGCTCCTGCCCTTTTGTGGAACAGAGCAGCTTATCTTGCATGTATGCTGGCTTTCTGTTGCATATGCTATGCAAACATCAGTGGCATTAAATCGTGTTTGCATTATCTGACATACTACACTCTTCTCTCCCAATAAGTGGCGAGCATAGTATGTCAACAATCAATAATATATCTCAATAACAATAAACACAGAAATATCTTGACATGCAGTAGTGCAAGCTTACTAATGAAACTAATATTAGTGTTGAAGGACACACTGATTAAAGAAAACATGTATTTTTCTTTATTGTTATTACCAGTAACTCTCTTGATTTGCTTCGTTAGTTCTTACTTTTTCCACTGTGCTCATTAAACAAAATTGCTATTCACCCCATCATACATTGTGAATATCAAGCTTCTAAAACTAGTAGGCTCTAACGCTAACACTAAAAGGAAGCTTGCAAATAGTTGCACCAAATAGCCTGATTTCGAATATGGCGGTTTGGTTACTCTGTCACAAACATGACGATATCCCGCCTGCCATATTTCAAGTACATTATATTCTACGGCACTTGCAATACGGAGGACATTTGTGATGGAGTATCCCATCCATCAAAGTCTAAATCAGCTGCCGCGGCTCATCTGCTATGGTGGAGGACAGTCACCCCACCTGCCAGCAGGCGAAAAAATGAAAAATAAAACGATAATAAACACTTGTTTATTATCGTTTTATTTCTCAGGGGGCCTCCAGGATGGTGGCAAGCTGGAAGGGTTGTGTTGGCCTTTGCCTTCGCTGCACATGTGGGTTTGGCCGGCCGTCTCAGGCTAGCCAAACGCACATGCGCAGTGAAGCTCTCTCCAACCCCAGCTGCATTGCTGAGTTGGAGAGAGCAGGCACAGGCTCCCAGTCTCTGTCGGAGTGCAAACCCACGGAGCTCAGGCCAATCCCAAAGCTGCTTTCAGCAGCGCGATGCGACGAGCAAGTAATTGTTTTTTTTTCTTCATTTATTTGTCTCCCCCCTCCCTGTTAGTCCCCCCCCCCATCCCCGTTCCCCCCGCCACTCTTTCAACTCGTCGGCCGCAAGTGTAAATCAGGCCCCAGGTTTTACGACTTGTCTGTAATTTTACACTGCGACCTAGGCAATAATTGGTCATTTTGCAAAAGCGCAACCTGCCTAACGAATATTACTTAGGAAGATTGCTATTTGCTAACCAATGAGTTTGGCTACGAACACAGGGAAAGAGACTTGTAAGGGATACTACACCACTACCCCTGCAACCGTATCCTGAACCAGGAAACACTTTTTTTAAGCAATCTACCCGTTCATTAAAGGAGCAAGGGCTGTTCTTAAACAAAGTTTTGTGTTTGTGAAAACACCGGGGGCAGCAGGCAGTTGTCCCACCACCTACTGTCCCTGAGACTGCCTGACACAATTCCAAGAAGGGAAGCTAACCAACAGGGGCAACCTTTCCTTTCTGAATGAGTTACCACCTCCATCAAAGTGTTGGTACTTTTTGAGTGGTTCACAGCCACAACTGTGGTCTCAAACTACTGATATATCTCATTTCAGCTGCAACTAGAGGGGGCGCACTTTCACACTCCCTCCTAATTGCACTTCGGAATGAGTCTCAAACTCCATTTTGCAGTACATTTAAAAAACGCTTTTGTGATCACAAACACTGCGATTTTGAAAATAGTAGGGATTGTGATCGTAAAAAAGAATTGTACATCTGGCCCTATATTCTCTAATGAAACGTGAAAGCTATAAATGAAATTGTTGTGTTGGTTTTGTACTATAATCATATCAAGCAATACATTGTCACTAAGTGAAGACTATAGAGAATTAAAGTAATACAATCTAGATTGAAACAGAGTGCTCACAGTAGTTTTTCTGCCTTGTTATTTAGATTACATTTATGGATTTCAGTGGCATTGTTGATCAGAGCTCCAGGGTTGACTTCAGCAACGATGGTCGTTTACAAAGTTGTTAAGGCTTTCTCACACAAACTTCCAGTAATGCTTGCAAATACTACGAGTACTACTTGTATTTCCCAAATTTTTCTGTTCGTGCTATTTCATATTATAATCTGGAATTTTGTGTCCCTGGTAAATTGCTGTCGGAAAAAACGTTGCCAACATGAGTTCAGAAACTGGCATATTTTCAGCTTCAATGAGCACTAATGAGAACATATTACCACTTTGTGGTGAAATTTCCCAAAGCCCAAACCAAAATGTAGGAAAAACCAGAAACTCTAAGAACTACAGGCCGGCCAATTATTAAAATCAACACGCAAGAAGAGAGCAAGGGTATTTGAATATCCACAAACTAAAGTGGATGAAGGCGGCAAGCATCTTATCTGTAACCCAGCTACTCAGATGACCAACATGAGGCACTTTGTTAGATCATTTTTTCCCACACTGACAATGTGACAGTGTATGATATCCCTCTCATCCACACCAGGAACCCTAGTTTACCACTTTTTAAGAAATTATTAGAATGTGGCAACCAGGAATCTGAGCTTGAGTCTAATGAGGATTCTTGTATCATGTAGCCTCCAAAGGTAGGGCCCTTGATCACAGTGGTGTAACGATACTTGAGGGGGCCCCCCTGCAGAGTACATGGAGGGTGACCACACGCTCCGGACCAGGTCAGGTGCTCTTAGTCCAGGTGCCTGCCATCCTTGCACAGTGTTTGGGCAGGGGGCCTGGAACTGGCTATTGTTAAGCCAATGTTTGACCAGTCGAATTTCGATATGACAAGGTATAGTATGTGCTGGGAACGCCGGACGTATAAAAAGCTCAAGGGTAGATCAATAGCAGCTGAATGTACACGACTTGTATGTTAAGTCAAAAGCCAAGCCCAGTAAATTCTGTAAACTCTGCAATGGAGTTTGAATCCTCAAATCTGGCACCTAAAGTATAGGAGGTGGGGTTTGCTTTTGAGCGCTAAGGAAAAAGAGACAGCATGTTTCAGTGCCTGTCACTCTTTCTGCACCTGGTCAGGTACAATCTCTGAAGGTACCTCTGTAGTCATTCTGGCTCCCTCTGATGTCATGGAAGCCAGATGTGTAGGTACCTAAATCTTCTTTGCATTGTGGCCTCAACAGAAGGTAAGTATGGCACCAGCATCAGATAAAGTGCTCCACTATGAATGAAAATCAGCCAGAAATCTGGGAATCCCTGGGAATCCCTGAAGAGTGGCACCCACTCTTTTGTGATGCACGCACTAGCAATACGGACCAAACTCTAGACCTACTGTAGGCCCTCGTGGGAAAATGGTGGCCTCTTTTGTTGTTATGCTTACAATGGTATAACCTTGATCAATCTTTATGTATATTGTAGGCATTCTTGGTAGAACAGTAGGCAGGCCTGGTGTAATCCTTGCACTGTATTCTTGCTATTCTTATGAGATCATTACTATTGCTGTCTGAGGCCAGAACCTATAAGATTGAAATAACCTGTCGCCGCCAACCCTGCATGTAATCATTAATCCATTCAAGCACTCATTAATTCTTTTAAATATCTATCAATGCATTCACTTATTTAACCATTCCCCCTTCGATTAACTCACTCAAGCTATACTGATCCATTAACATCCAAAAACACTACACAATTGTAATGTTGACATAATATTGCAATTACGAATTAGCAGCATAGGTAAAACTTATAAAGTCTGTGGGTAGTAGTAAAATTTATCAGTTAAAATAATTTTAGTTACTGTGTTTAACATCCTCACTATGATATAAAAAACATCTATAGGTGCCAAAAGAGCCAGTAAAAAGTAGCAGGAACGTTTTCACAGGTAAATCTCCATGGCACCAGGATAGCTCACCATTAGGTATTGTATTGTATTGTAAATGCATTTATCGCTTGTTGACGCACGCTATTCAGGAAGCCTATAAAGGATTAGTGGTGAATTATTATGGTGAAATATGAGGTAATTCCAGTGGTGGATATTAGTCTGTTACTTGGAGTGAAAAGGATAGCAGAGGGATAAAAGGGGGAGAAAGATTAGCATCCATATAGCTTGTGTTACCCCTGATGGGTGTTGAAGCTCTTTTCTGGTGAGTATCACGCCACTCCGGAACTCATAAAGGATTAGTGTTGAAAATTAGTATAGTATAAATATAAAGTAATTTGAGTAGTAGATATGTTATTCAGTTATTTGGGCAGTATATTAGTATAGTTGAATATGGAATTTGAGTAGTGAACATGTTAGTCTGTTAATTTCGATTGAAAAGGATAGTGGAGGGATAAAAGAGTGAAGGATTTTTTTTCTTAGGTCTTAGCAGTAGGAAGAGGATTTTGGATGAGTTAAAAGGAGTTTTGGAGGGTAGGAATCAGATGGGAGAGTTTAGAAAGGTTTGTTTTTGGGGATCGGTGTAGTAAAAAGAGGTGTCAGATGATGCAAGGCGGGGTAGAGCAGGAGAGAGTCTAGAAAGGGTTATTTTGGTGATCATAGTAGTGGTATGGGGTTTGGGATAAATGAGAGAGTGGATGTAGAGCATATATTGATAGATCTATAGGATGAGAGATAGGGTAGTGCATTGGAAGGAGTAGTAGAAAGAAGTTTGAGATGAGTCAGAAGGTTGGGCTAGAAGATATATTGAGAGAAGTATAGGCTGAGAAATAGGCTAGTGCATTGGAAATGCTAAATTAGAAGAAAGTGATTAAATATATAGATCCATAAGTACATTGAAAGTATATAGATACATAAAGGAAGTAAGTATAGTTAGAATAAATATATTGATAGAGACACATGATGAGAAATAGGGTAGAGCATTGGATATGCTTTTTCAGGAGAAAAGTAACAGACACACAGATCCAAGCACATGGAAGGTACATAGATGCACAATGGAAGTATGTACATGTAGGCCAAAGATGATTTTTTTTATTGATTAATATTATTATTATTATTTTTTTTTCTTTTCTCCTAACAACATAATTGTTTTACATGTTTTATAAAGTAATACACAAAGATAGTTACACATCTATAGTGAAAACAAAAGCTTATATACAGAGGGATATGTTGTAAATTTCTGTTTTCGTATGGTGCTTATGTGGGGAAGAGCCAAATCTTGAGTAGTTTTCTGAAGATAAGGTGGTTGTTGGTGGATCTTATGTTGGGGGTAAAGATTTCCACAGTTTGGCTGCTTGAACAGAGAAGGATGTGCCACCCATGTTTTTTTTCTTGTATGGTGGGATTTTGAGGCGAGATACTCCTTTAGAGCGGAGGTTCCTTTGTTGAATGTGTTTGGTGATTTTATTCCTGATGAAGAGTGGTCCTATTCCATGTATTGCTTTGTGGGTAATACAAAGCAGCTTGAACGTGGATCTTCTGGCAACCGATAACCAATGCAGGGCTTTCAAGGCAGGGGAGATGTAAATGTAAATGTATAGGCATTTATATAGCGCACTACTTACCCGTAGGGTCCCAAGGCGCTTCGACCGCTGCGAAACCCTTCCTGGCTTCCCTGAGAGATGGTCCCTTAATGGGTATCTCCAGGGTGAGACCAGGCATCCCCGGCGGTCTGGTGGGGCCCAGAGTTGCCGAGTGTGATCGCTGATCACAGTGGCCACCGAGGCGAGAGAATTAATGAGTCCGCTGACCCTGGTCCAGAAACCTGCCGCGCCGGGAATCGAACCCTGGTCCCGGGCCGTCCTCTGCTCTCGGGTCTGCCGCCTCTAACCAGTGAGCCACACTACTTCACTGAGAGGGAGATGTGGTCTTGTGGTTTGATATGCAAGAGTAGTATGGCAGCCGAGTTCTGAATCCATTGTAGCCTTTTCATGGTCGTTAAAGGTGATCCGTGGTAGAGGCTATTGGCGTAATTGAGTTTGGATAGAACAAGGGAGATGGTAGCTTGGACATGTGTGGAAATCTCAAATGAGGGAAAATGCTTTGCAGCGTTGTTATAGTAGCAAAGCTTGAACTTGCTAGTTTATCCACTTGGGCATTCATCGACAGCTTGGAGTCCATGGTCATTCCGAGGTTTCTTACATCCTTCGATACTTTAGGCAGTGATCCCAGTTCATCAGGCCACGCGGCAAGCAGGTTGTAATTTTTCCAATCGCCACACGTGAGTGCATTCAATTTGAGATGGCTCCAAGTCATCCACTGATCCACGGCTCTGAGACAGCTGAAAATTGGTAATTTATGTATGTATGATTTTTTGAGTTCTTCCAGAAATATTCCAGTAGTTAAGCAATCGTTGATGATTCTTCTTACTGGAATGGCAGCAGAGGTTGTTAAAAGAATTGTGTTGAAAGTTTGTGATTTCACAACCAACCAATAGAACAGCTGCAGGAATGTAGCAGCTGCCTGAGAGTGCAAAAGTGATCAATTAGGAGAATATTGGTCATTGCTTGCTGGAAATATAGATTTGTATTAACAACCTATGATGGTGAATGTTACGGTGTGAATGTGTTGCTTTGACATACAGACAGGAGTACACTGATGTGGGATACACTTATATCCTTCAAATGTATACTGATTGCTGTAAAAATCCAATTTAATTTCAATCTCTGTGTTTCTTAAATAAGTCTAACTGGTTATCTAATATGTATTTTTAGAGAATAATGTCATTACCCTGAATACACATTCCATACTGTGTTTTGCCCACAGCAGCTAATGGCCCACATACATGTACATCGTAATTGGTAGCACTCACTGCAAAACAAAATTGATTTATTTAAATTTCTTATTAAATGTTCTGAAAATCCTTGGCTACCAAGGGGTCAACATAATTGACGGCATCAAACATTGGTATATAAATCACTGATGACTGATATAAATCATATATAAGAAAGGTAATCTAAATTAACATGTAGCAAAATGCCTGGTTCTATACTGGAAACTAAATATTACCTGGCAAAAACATCTGGTGTTTTTACCATGCATTCTAATATGTGGCAGAGCACATGCAAACTGTGCAACTGGAAATACTATGGACCAAGGTGTTTCAAATGTGCTAATAAGTTATCTATAGTACACACTCAAATGTACTCAAAATTCAAAACTATTTTTTGTCACAAATAACTGTATAATTGTGCTAAATAAAGTAGAGCCTGTCACCTCTCCAGGAATTTATAATTTTTGGTGTTAAATCCAAAGACGATTTCTCATTGGTTCTGGAGGAGCTTTCTTGTTATATATAGTCATCAATACATTTTGTCTGTAGCAATGTGTGTTTTGCACACTATGTGCACCATATGTCCAGAGATAATACTTGTTATTCAATAAAAACTTACTGCTGACAATATTCCATTTAAAGTTAATCTAACAAGGTAGTGATCACATATATATCTCTTTGGTGGGATTTGTAAAGTCTTTCCCTCTCTTCTCAAACTTAATTCCTACCACTTTCTTTTGCTGGATTCTGAAAAGAAGTATTTTAAATGCTTTTCCAGCTGTTCGCTCAGGATTGTAACTAGCAACCAGTGGTGCTTAGTAAAGAGTATGCTCACTACAATGTTTTCCCTTTCAAGACTCTATTTCACATTAGGGACTTTGACTTGGAAAGAGTGGCGCATATGAGCCAAACTGCTTAGTTCAGTTCTCATTACTTTGCAACACATTTGAAGTAACTATTGGTACGGGTCAACCTCAAGCAGTGCAAAAAGGAATTCCCTCTTTCCTAGAATTTTGCCCGTTTCTCAAAACAATCCCTTGGTCTCCATAGTTTCGCCTTTCCACACGCAAGGTTTTAACCACTAAGATGTATCACTGTCTGTAAGATAGAACTGAAAAGTGTTTTTCAGAGGTACATTTCAACATTAACGAGAAAGATTCCCCAGAGAGTATGGAAACAACATGGTAAATGTCATGCTGAACTAAGCAAAGGATATACAGGAGCACTCCTTCTACAGACCTACTAAATTTGGCTATAAGATCTTGACAGAAATTTGACTTGCAGACAAGAAAGCAAAAACGTTTATTTGAAAAGAACAAACTTGTTATCAAGAATACATGGTTGCACAAACATTAACTACATTACTAATTGAATACATGTAAAATGTGAAATACAGTCACCATGTGCTGCACTACTTTACAAAGTAGAGACAACAATGTAGCCTTTGGCAACAAAGTTGAAAAGATGTTTAGTTTAGTCTAACATTATAGGAACGCTGGTAAATTATTTTGAGGGTGGGGTAATTGCAAGCTTCGTGCTCTTATACATTAGTTCAGATCTCTAAGAACCACATCTTCCTGGAAACCAATTTTGTCTCTCGAAAACAACAAAACAAGGATGCTCTTTTTTAATGAATTTCTGTATGTTAGTTTTCAGCTAGTTGAAACAGTGTTCAGGTAACAGAGGTGTGAATCACGTTTTTCACTAACTAAAAAATGTGTTTACTAACATCAACACAGTTATTAAAGTCCAGTCTTGATGGAAGCAACATTCGTATGTGGAAATTAATTGTTTACTAAGTGAGAAATGTGGCTTTCCTTAATCTAGAAAGTGAAACTCTGTTGTAATTTGACTCAGAAAATTGAAAAGAACAGTAGCTGATTTTTATATCGTGCTCAAAGTTTGAAGTGTATGATAGAGACGGATTACAGACAGCTCACACAACAAGATATTTCAGATGGAATCTGGTTTGAGAAATATTGTTCATGATATGGTAGTTATGAATTCATCATTGTGGAAGAATGAATAGTTAAAGATGAATAATGAATTTCAGTGGATAATTGGGAAACATTCAGACATCAATTCTATTTAACAAATATGGGATAATGGTGAAATGCCCAAATTTGGATTAGAGAGGGTCTGAACCAATAAATTACTGTATGTAAAATTGTACATCATGGAGATCAATTACCAGGCGGTCTGGATGTCCTACTATGTTCTTAGTGCAAACTGCTAGCTCCATTTCAGCAGCATCCCCTTATTCCTATCAGCACAAATATGGATATGGCTCAACATCCTGACTATCCCAGAAGAAAACAGGCAAATAATTGTGGTCACAATACGCATTTTCATGTACATTGCAATCTTAAAAGTAAGCTCGCTTCTCCATGGAATGGAGTTAAATACATTTAAAGCGTTTTCATAAAAAAGAGTTTTCATGAAAGCATTATTTTCCTTCCATCTCAATAGTATTATTCTTTTATCACATTTTTTATTTTTCTTATTTGAACCGCATTCCTTACATAACATTAAACAGCAATGAAATTGCACAAAAGAGGAAATAGGCACAATCACAAATGGTACATTAGACTGATCATACTTGCATGAACTGTTTCTTGTGGGGCACTGAGCATTTTAATATCACTTTTACATAAGATTATGCTTATCTGATCTTATGCTACTGAGAAAAATTAGAGAGAGAGAGAATGGGGATTACAGTTATTTCATAAGTGAATTGAAGCTATCTGTATCTGTTATTTGGTATTAACAAAGTACTCTCTGCTATGCTAAGGTGTTTTCTTTCCTGGGAAGGCTTTTTAATCAGCCTAAACTAGACTTTTCCAAGGGTCACATAACAGCAATAATTTGTCTTCTTTCTACCCATTGATAACACTATGGCAATTAGTACTCCAGCGATCCTGAATTTTGATATTCATTAACTTTGGCCTGTTTTAACGGCAATGCCATTATCCTATTAGGACCTTTTACAATTTGACCCACCCATCAATATATATCTCAAGCTGCAAAGAGCACAGGAGTAGTGAACATTGTTTCAAATTATGAATAATAAAGTTTTCATAAATACGTAATCATCTAGCTACATTACAACTAGCTTTCAGAAGAAAAGGAGGTCCCCATAATGTGCAGAAAAGGTCAGGAAGGATAATCTTGCCCTCATGCTTTGCCTGCAGAAACTGTCTGGTTCTGATCATTTGACCCCTCATACTATTTTCCTGAACTGTATCTTTTTGAAGGTCCTAATCACAATTGCAATACTGTAATATTCACTCAGGCATTCATATTTTGTAAAATCCTAAAAGCAGACACTTCTTTTTCATCTAAGACAATTTATCATTTAATATAATTTTGTCCAGGAAATACATCAGCTGCATTTGTGACAGGTGATTTTGTGAAACTAACAAGAATATTATCATATTCCTAAAATGTAAAACAACAGCTACAGGAGCACCAATAAAATATGATATAAGAAAATGGTCTTAATCTCAGGGGGAAAAGACATTTTTTTTAAAGTTTATACTTGCTGTCAAAACACATTGACTTCTTTACCTGGATATACATCATGGACAGGGCATGGTGAACGTCCCATGGTTGTATCTGCACCATCATGTGGAGAAACAGATGTCTGTAGAGGTTGGATTGTTAGGCAGTCACTGAGGATATCTTGTTCAAGCTCAGTGCTGGATCGCAACTGAAAAGTAGAAAGAACCATAGGTACATAAAAAAATTTCAGTGCATAAAATCATCATAGATGTGAATCTTGAGAATGGCAACTCAAGCAAAGAAATTGAATTAAAGAGGTCTTTGTGGTTATTACATCTGAAGTCACACAAAAATTCTGCAAAACATAATGGTGGAGCCAGCAGCTGACAAAGCAACGGAGACTTGTCAGTCTCTAGAAACAAAAGTACATTATCATTCAATACTTAGGGCCTGATTTAGGATTTTTCGGACAGAGTAACGGTAAACAGGATGGTGGAGGACTTTTTATTTGCCAACCTATCTTTACTCTGCCCCTCAAATTTAGAAATGTCCACCAGCCCAGAAGACATCTCTATATATTGGTGGTTTCAGTCAATGAAGAAAAAGTTTGACGGACGGCTTTACCAAACAGGAAAGCCATCTATCAGACGTTTGCTGAGTTTTTTATTTTCCAAAAACAAACTCACATTCAAGGAGTGCATTTTTGAAAAATAAAAAATTTACAGAGTTTCTTTCGATGGTGCGGGGTAATTTGTTTTTTACTGTCCTTAACCTCCAGGATATAACTGGTGCTCAAGGACAGTAAAAGCATGTCATCATATCGCCCACTTGAAATAGATGATTGTATGCTCTCTACTACCTTGAGCCGTCGGAGGAAGGTTTATGCTGACCAAGTACATTTTACTCCATGGGGGTGAACCTGGTGGTCTGCCCACCTCTAGATCAGGCAGGGACACCGAGAGTTTGACAGAGAGGGTATCCTGTCACTACTGCAATGGAGTACCCTCTCAGCCATACTCTAAATCATCCCTCTAGTGACTAAGAAGAAACACTCTTTTCAGGCATACAGAAACCAAAACTCAAATGGAAATTAAAGAAGAGAGACCCGGCAAAATGCATGCTTTTATGATTTGGTTTCCCAAAACAAATGCTGAAGTGTGGATAAGTTAGCTGGGCCCACCACAAGCCTTTGGGCAGATCATGTTTTATAGTATTCATACATTATTTCTCTTCCAGTTCCTTTTTTGAAAGATTCAACAATTTTTTAAAGTGGAAGTCGGTCATACCTTCAGGGATGCAAGCTGTCAGCAGTCGCTAGTAAGTTTTGCCTACAATAAATGTAGTTACAGACAAATAGTGGACACTAGGCACGGGGTTGTTCTTTGGCACTAAAACACAAACATTTTAGAGTTAAGCCATGATTTTAAGGATGGCGGTCTGAGTGAGTGAGCAAGATTTTGTATTCCATAGATCATGTACCTAAGCACTTTGTTGATCAGTGTTTTTCAGATAGGGGAGATGGTGCATAGGCAGAGAAAGTGATGTGACCAAAGCGAAACTATTTGAGAAAGTGGAGAAGCCAAGGATCAATGTCCTGCCCATGGGTTCTATAATCTAAGTCAGAGCCTATGCCTTATCGGCTATAACTGTCTGGCCAAATATGAAATGCATCTTTTGTTTATTTAGTGCAACAGGACAAATGACAAAAGCAGTAACAGAATTATTTTCGTACATTTGGGGTTGCCGCCTTAGTTTTGTCGAAGTGCCTGAATTGTTCAGAACTCATGACACACTCCTAGCACTTGGAAAACAGCATTACAGTCCACAGTAACTTAAAAATACAATGGGACAAATTTAGTGACTGGTGCTACTGGGGTAGTGCTTAAATAATATTGAGAAATTAATACAGTTTATAACAATGTGCAGAAATAGCGTGCAGTTTTTAATGAAAACAAAATGCATTTAAATGCAAAAATTGTAGTAGGTAACCATATTTACTTATACTAGTCCATACAATGACTGAAGAAACATTGCCTTACAAGCTGACTTGAGTTAAAAAAATTGCTAAATGTGCATAACTTGTTTATTTCCTGGCCTTCCCATTAACATGTTTTCATAGTTAATAATAGTTGCATAAATGTTTTCATTTAATTCTGCAAATGTTTCCTCTTATGCAATGATTGTTGCTAGCAAACAAATAAGTGTTCTTATTTAAAATGATAGATATAAAGATTCCCTCATGAGAAAGTAGTTTTAAATGAGAAAATGTATAATAAGTAGACAAGAGGAAACCGCTAGGTGAAAAGAAATAGTTACAACCATGGAGCTGCTATGTAGAAGTCATTGTGTTTTCTGTGAGGAGATGAGGAATGATCCTGTACCCATGAGAGCACCACAAGATGACTGGCTGGCTGAAGAAAGAAGAAGACTGCAAGCTGCAACAGTGATAAAACATGCGTGTTTTCTATATTAGTAAGTGTTTCTAGAGTATGTTAACACTCCTAAAACACTTTCTTTTCACATTTCCACAGTGCTCTGAGAATCTATTAAGTTTCTTGAACCTATTTGTATGAGAAGTTCTGCTTTTATTGATTTTTTGTATATATAAGCTGACTTTTTTTATATAATTATTTTTATTAACATTCATCGACATAAAATATGCAGTATAAAAAGTATGTTTTAAGGTTAAGGTAGCACATTTCCAATCAACTGAGACAATGAGCAACAGTATGCCATTACATTACATCGCAACGCCTGGCTACGGGGTAGGGGGATCATCTCGGCCAACGCTACGTGGGTAGGTACAGATGTCTCCTTAATAGGAGTTCCACTGACTCCAAATTCGGGACCACTTTTGGGGGCAGCCCCGTGCTATGTAGATGGTCTTTTCTCTGTACATACACCAATCAAGATCTGCTTCCCAAGCCTGCACCACGGGAGGTTGTGCCGCTCCCCACAATTTTGCAGTGTTTCTTTTAGCTAACATTAATCCCAGGTTACCCCACTGCGTGTGATAGTTATTTAGGTCAGTGGGTTCCCACACGTTCAACAGGCACCTACGCACTTCAGGGCGTAGGGCTTGTGCAAGTACTTCACTTAGAATGTCATGTATTTCCTGCCAATAGGATCGTATCTGTTCACATTCCCAGATGATCTGCATAAACGTGCCCTCATTGCCACATCCCCGTCTTCATTCCCCTTCCCCAGGTCTACCCATTTCTACCGAACGAGGCCCTGTGGCATATACCCTATGGAGAATTTTAAGTTCAACTAGCCTGAGTCTCGCTGAGATCGCTACCACCCTCGGGAAAGAGACCGCCTCCTGACATTCTTCATCATCTAGTTCCATGTCATCTCTTACCCACTTTTCTCACAGCGGCTTGAAGGGGTCTGCCATGTTGTTAATCAGTTTTTTGTATGTTAGCGATATGGTTTTCTCAGGTTGATGACCATCTAGCAACCTATCTTCCAGTGGGGAGGAGTCCGGGGGGGCTGTGCCTTTAGTGAGGCGTGATTGCAATGTGTGACAGACCTGCGTGTATCTGAAGTGCTCTGAGTCTGCTAATTCGTACTGCTGCTGTAGAGAGGCAAATGCTTTCACCTCTTCTTTTTCCCACAGGTCTTTCATTTGGAAATCCCTATGAGGTCCCACCTATAGAATCCCTTACACTTCCAAAGATTACCCAGTTGCTCTGAGTCCCGTAGGGGGGTCGTTAGTGTGAGTTTCTGTCCCCAACCTCAGGATTTAGAGACTGCATGCCAGATACAAACCGAGTGTCCAGTAGGGTCCAACAGGAGATATTGGTTAGGTTTGGAGTACAGTTCTCACCCGGGAGAAGCCATCTATCCATATTGTAGCCTGTGTCATTAGGATAGGCGTAGGTACCATGGTTGATAGATGCCAAATGAGCTGCCCAGTAGTATTTCTTGATATCTTGGAGGTCAATAACCCCATCCTACCAATGTAGCGTGAGCTTCTTTAAGGCAATGGAAGGCTTTCCGTCCCACAACAGGTCTCTCTGGAGGGCTTCAATTTCTTTGAAATACGCAATTGGAACCGGGTCGAGTGAATTTGCAAGGCATAAAAGAACCGGGGTAGGGACATCATCTTAAACAGGGCTATTTAGCTGACTTTTGATGCTAAATCTCTATGCTCATCTCTTTCTCTCACTCTCACAAATTAGAACTCTTTATGGGTTCTGACTAACACCATGTTCACCCCATTTCTAGAATTGGTATTCTCCTCTTTATGGAATGCACTTTAATGCATTTATTATACCTTCTGATTAACTAATATTTATTTCCCTTTTCCGTTCATATATTGATGATCAAGATTAATACAAATTAATTTGTGACTTGCACTAAAGATGATTTACTAAAAAGATTTGATAAATGAAACCCTTTAACTTATAACAAACTTTCATTATTGACTGAAAATAGAATAGTGATTATAAGTTTATGTGAGATGTACAGCCTTTGATCTTCTATAAAACAACGGCAAAGATCCATTGGACCGGGAGAGGCCAGAGAAAGCGGGGATTAGACCTCATGGTGGTAAACTGAGATTTTAATTAAAACTACATTCCCGCATCAGCAATATCATGGACATCAATTCACCAAAATGCCAGTGTTGGAAGAAGTGACATCACATGCCTTTTTACCTCAATTTGGCCGCAGGAAGTGGGGTCATGGCCTTTGAACCTGAAACCCAGGAAGTGATGGTACCTAAGCGTTATCCTGATAACGTCACAGCAATTTATGCCATTGATGCTTGGTATATAACTCAAAGAGAAAATGTATTGATGAACCACAATAGAGATTTAAAAATACAATAGTTGTCATGCCCATCGTTATTAATCCATATGTGCCTTATATTGAATATGACGTATGTTATCGACTTGATTTACTCCTTATCATTGTTAACAAGGTTTGATTTATGACACTAGTTAAGAACTATCACACTTAGGAAGAACAGAGGTGACTGTTTTGTTCAAACACTACATTAGGTATGGCATAGAGACAGTTTTAGCAGTTTTGCCACCCTAGTGTAGTTAAAATGAAAAAACATAAATCTGCTTTGGGTTAGCTCTCTTGGCAATTTCTCCATTCAACAGTCATTCACATTTTTCTTTCTGCCTCCTGCAGGATACAGCATGTAGCACTGGGGCAGCCCACTGCAGCCATTGGCTAATTTCACTGTGAGTTACGGCCTTCTGCTCTTTCACAAGTTGAAGATCTTTACACACAGTAGTTTCCTTCAGAGCCTGGCAGGACTATGACCATGTGTACTTTTGATACCTAAAAGATGTTTTGCTTTTAGCCATTTTTTTATATTCGTATTTTTAAAAAGATAAAATGGTTAAAACAAGTGATTGACGTCACGTTTAGCCTGCATGTTTTTTCAATTTTCTTGGTTCCATATTGTTGCAATATTAAAATTAAATAAACAATTTTAAAAACACATTGCCAAGGCCAGACCCATTAACTTGCTTTGTGATATACTCACAATAATAAAGCAAGGTAACAACTTTAAATAATGTTCTTTTTCCTTTGTCTCATAGGATACATTTTGAAGAATACTGCACATGTGAAAGCACTTATTTTAACAAACATAAAATGTAATATTCCAGTGGGATCTTCAGAAAGTAAACAGTGCTCACCAGGACACTGTTTGTCTGCTATTCTTGAAACTGCTATTGTCACATCTGAGGCCAGGGGTCGCAAAGGCAGTGTTATGACTCTCAAAGGGCAAGACGAGGGTTGAAGTTGCAGCCCCTGGCGACCACCAACTGACCGTCCATGCGGGGCATTATGCAGGCTCCTGCAGACCCTGTGGTGCAGGGGGGTGCGGAAACCTTCAGAGGACCTCAAACCTTTAGGGGGCACCCTACAGCTAAAGGCAAATGAATATCTGTAAGGTATGGAAGACTCAGTGGTCCCTTCTGAAGGGGGGAGCAATCATTTTACATTACGCCATCAGTCCTGGTGGAGTGGATACTGTACAATGTTACTTTAAGCAAGCAGGAAATCAGGCCAGAGCAAACAAAGTCAACACAAGGAGAAATATTTCACAGTTCCCGCTGGTGTTAAAGCATTGACATGAATACGTTCGTTTAGGGTGTCAAGTTGTTACGAATTTTTTAGACACCGTGGAATGGTTTATATAGCAACTCATTATTTTCAAACATGCATGCTGCAAGTTATTTGTAAAATATAGGTCATGCACACATAATATCCCTCTCTCTTCCATAGTAAAACACATTTAATATCCATGCTTATCCTAATCTGCACATGCATGGTAGTGATATTATCAAGATCAGTATTATTTGCCAACTAATATGATTCCTCGTTGTGCCTCTAGCAATATTTAACATCTGCCTACGGTCACATGGCTTAGGGTAGGGTGACCAGAATTTTAAATCCAAAAACCAGGACATTTCACAAAAATAGAAGAAGGACTACAATTTTACTTCAAGCGATGACAGTGCTCCTTAGCAGAGAATAACAGAACAGGCAGTAAGAACATGCATGAAATGCAATTTTTAAACCCAGTAGCTTGCCTGTTAATTTAAATTGCTTTCTTGAAACAATTGCTCACTATCCCTGCTTTGTAAACCATAAAAAACACCTCCCACCGTTTTCAGGGACATGAGCTACATTTCTTGAAATTTACTGGGACAGCTGGTTAAAAACGGGGACCGTCCTGGCAAAACGGGGACGCCTGGTCACCCTAGCTTAGGGTCTGATTACGAGTTTGGCGGTTTTACCGGCATACCACCGCAGCAGCCGTCCCAAGTGCACACCGAGTCAGCTGTCTCTCTCTCGCCATATTATGATGTACCCAGTGCCCCAGCGGCGGTGTTTATGATGGTTGGAAATATTTTTCCACGTGTCGACGCAGGTGTGTACATTTTGACTGCACATGTGTTAATTGTACATATATGTATGACGCTTGAAAAATACCTAGTACGTGTACTTTGCCATTGCAGGGCTCTGGACCAGATGTGCCCAGTAGAGGTCAATGGGAACCAACTTAACTGGATCCCGGTGCCGACAGGGTTGTTTTCCTTGGGGTCAAGTTGCTGCTGTGTAGGGCGGCCCCAGAGGAATGGAGGATGGTTTCCCTGCGGAAGACTGAGGTGAAAAAAAGTAAATGGGTGAGTTTGCAATCCATCTCCTGTGATTCTACCAACTCGAAGCAGGCAGTCTCACCACCACGGTTGGCTCGATGGAAAGGGATGGAAAGGTATCTCGTAATCCGGATAGCGGTACCCTTGTGTGTACTGCCCTCTGACAGCTGCTTTCTCCCTGCCGCCATGCGGCGGTCTGCGAATGGCTGGCGGTGGTGTCGGCACTCTGGCAGTCTTCCCTCCTGCAACCCACCAACACTGTAATTTAGCAGGCTGACTGCCAGCTAGGCGGGAGGGGAAGCTGGAACCGCCGCAAGGGTGGGACCATCACCGCCAAACTTGTAAATCAAGGCCCTTCGACTACGCTTTGGCCCATATTCAGATAGCCGAATGGACTGCCTGGAAACCTCCAAGCCACACTATGCCCAGTTCTTTCGGATTCCTTCTGGCTTCTTTCAAAGAACCCATTGTTTTTTGCTAAAGTGTCCAATAAAATTCACAAGGAGTAAATGTGTCTATTTCACCAGTTTTTCTCATGATCCCATGTGGCTTTACAGTAGAATATGAAATGCTTAAGGTAGTTAATTCAGCCTGACGTGTTATCGGTGTTCTAAGAGCACCAGTGTCACCATAAATTCTTCTCTGCGTGCGTGAATCACTTTCTTTGGATTTAGACGTGAAAGGTAATTGTGTTGGGTGAGTTCAGTCACACCTGTGGAGGAGATTCGAACTGAACCTTAACAATTGGTGCACCTAGTGACTCGAAAGTCCCGGCGCTACCATTTTTGTCATCGGTTGATTATTTTGTTTGTTTTTTGAGTGGAGAGAATACTTCGAAAATGTGGAGAAGTAAAACGGAAAGTTGCCAATTACGTAAGGCAATCAACTCTGCGTCCTTAGTAAAAGCCGTTTCCGGAGCGCAGATGTGGTGTCCTCCGTGTGCCGTCATCGACCCCGGTCTGGTTCTTGTTAGCTACTAGCAGCCAGGCCTGCGCGGCTATCAGTAGCACCGAGGCCCCCTCGTGAAATCAGGCACACGTGTACACTCCGGGCCTGAAGCTGCTGTCAGAAACAATCACGCTTTCCATGTCACTAGCAGCGCTCCTTTCTCGAGAGACCCATTCATCAAACGGGAGAAGTGCTGTGTGTCCTGTGATGCTTAACGACCGGAAGACGGGGGGGAGGTGTGGGGGGGGGGGGCAGATTTACAAGGCACTTGCGCCACTTTTCCATTGTTAAAAAAATGACGCAAAAGCGGCGCAAATAAGCCCCCGGATGTTTACGGTCAGGTTTTCTACACACAGATGCACATTTTTAACAAACACCGTCTGCACTGTGTCTAAAGCGCCAAAAATCATGCACCGATGATAGCTTCTGTGTCTCAGGAGTTCCAAACTGACTTTTAGTGGTTTGATATAGTAACGTGAAAAATGAATCAGAAATAAGTTTATAGTGGGGTGCATGCTGGGAAAGTTTGCCTATTTGCCGAATTAAACACTTCTCTGAGTGAAGCATACACACCAGCTTCCGAGCCGCGGTGTTATGTTTAATGCGCCATCACTCAGGCACGCAGCAAATACGCGCCCACACTCTCACTGGCATAGCTGAGCGGTTCTGATGATGTCTTTAGGGAAGATTGTATTTAGCGGTGAACTCCAAGAGGCTCCTTAGCATGTCTTCTCTTCGTTTGAAACAACAACGCGCATCCAGCGTCAGCTAAATGACAGTGTTATTCACCTGGTGCGACCTGAGGGAGCAGAACCTCAGCACGCGGTGCCTGGCGGAGGAATTTATACACTCGGAGGGGGGCTGTTGAGAATGAAAAGAAGCGTCCTTAAATAGAGGGAACACGCCTGCCTTTCCATTGCAATCGACAACCCAACAAGAAGTTGGAGGGAGGCAGAGCTTAAAGTGGGATGAAAAAACTGGGGGGGGGGGGGGGGGGCGGCGGACGGAGGGGGGTAGGAGGAGTGAGGTGTCTCTCAAAGTGGAGTGGCCAATGTAATTAGGGGCGTGGCTTAAACTCATAAGTTAAAAATGTGTGCATACAATAGTGTGCCGCCAGACTGGTATTTAGCTGCTTCTGTCATTGCATCCAGACATATAATACAACTAGTAACATTATACCTACAAGTACACGTCAGTACTATTGGCTTTTTCAATGTTTGTTAGTTGCATAAGAAAAATAAGCAATAACTATGGCTTAGTTGAATATAATATTGAAAATGCATCAGTTCTTAAATGAGACTGTGATAGAAATATAACGAGTATCTTTGGAGTTACGTCAAAGGCAGTAAAGGGTGGCACTGCTGCAGAGTAAAAATATTTTTCCACCCTAAGTGTGAAAACAAAAATGGATTGCCCGATAGGGACCTGCCTCAGTGCCTGCTTTTTAGGTTTCGCTGGGGGGCGGAGCCGTTAGGCTCCTCCTCCAGAGAAATCTGTAGTTTCTAGTATGGGTGACTTGAACACGCCTCTCTGCTTCATTGGCTAGCTCCATAAATGGAGGCTAGCCATTGGAACAGAGAGGCGTCCGTCAATGCCGGACCAGACACGGGGGCGTTCCCGAGATTCTTTGGCTTTGGCGACGTCACGCGACGCCGGGAACGCCCCCGAGTCTGGTCCGGCCGGGCCGTGCTTGCTGCTGTCCTGCCTTGTGTCCCTCCTCCCGCCGTCCCCACGTTTCCCGCCTCCCTCCCGACGTCCGTGTCCTTTCCCGCCCCCCTCGTCCTCTCCCGCCCCCTCGTCCTCTCCCGCCCGCCCCCCTCGTCCTCTCCGAGGTTTCTCCGAGGTTTCGCGTTCGCCTGTGTCCCTCCTCCCGCCGTCCCCACGTTTCCCGCCTCCCTCCCGACGTCCGTGTCCTTTCCCGCCCCCCTCGTCCTCTCCCGCCCCCTCGTCCTCTCCCGCCCGCCCCCCTCGTCCTCTCCGAGGTTTCTCCGAGGTTTCGCGTTCGCCTACTCACGTAAAACCACAGCAATAGAACCTCTCGCCTTTTATTACTAAAAGCCCAGACCTGTGGGCTGTGCAGAGTAAGTTTGGGCTGTGCGGAGTCAGTTTAGTCTGGCGCGCTGCGGATTACACAAATACAACGCCGCTTGTCTTTCTTCTGTTTTAACTGAGATATGGTTCGTCCAATTCCAGCGACGTCATTAGCCATAACGTCTCAGCCGCGAGCCCGTAAACGCGTCACGCCTTCGCGCCCCGCCCCCTTTCTGAAACGTTGTCCCCCGCACTCCTTTCAAATAATTGAACCGAAAGCTAGGACGTTTTGCCTGACTCACCAGTGCTACTGTCGCGACGCAACACTTTTGCGCATGCGCCTCTTGACGTTTCGAGCGCCTTCACGCTCTTTTTGCTCGCCGTACACCTCTTCCTCCTCGCACCCCTCCCCTATCGCACTAAGTCACGTGACGAGACGGGCGAGGGCGGCCATCTTGTACAAACACGAAAACAGAAGGGAGGAGGTGAGGAGGAGTGTCACACAGAGTGATAGCGGCGGGGAACTCGGGGCGCCCAGCAGCGGACGGACCGCAGGGCGGAGGGAGAGCGTGCCCTTCCGGGTAGCGGCCCTCCATTTAACAGCCCCGGGCCTAAGGGCGGCGCGATACCGAGGAGGAGGCCGCGCCCCCCCCCTCGCCGACCCCTTCCCTGTGGCGAGAGCCGCCCCCTCCAGAAAGCCTCCAGGAGCCTGTTTCCTCTCAAAACCACAACTGTCAGCTGGGACAGAGCGGCCTGCCTGCTGCAGGTGAGTGGGCGTGATGGTGGCCAGGGGGTGTGGGAGCAAGGGCTGAGGGCCTGTGGCAGAACGGGAAGGGGACTGCTTGGAACACGGAATGGAAGAGACGGTCTGTCAAGCCTCCAGGAGCCTGTTTCCTCTCAAAACCACAACTGTCAGCTGGGACAGAGCGGCCTGCCTGCTGCAGGTGAGTGGGCGTGATGGTGGCCAGGGGGTGTGGGAGCAAGGGCTGAGGGCCTGTGGCAGAACGGGAAGGGGACTGCTTGGAACACGGAATGGAAGAGACGGTCTGTCAACCTCTTCTATGTGACCCAGACACTCTCTCATTTAGACCCATTCCCATTTTTATTCATAAGCGGCCTGCTGTCTTCCTCAAAATATCTCTCCGTTCCAGTGTATTTCCCTGGAAAGTGTCATTATTTATGAATGTTGAGCAGTCTGGATCCCCCCTGCTTCTTCGGGGGGGGGAGGGGTTCACTTTTATGTTTCTAAGTTGTAGTAATATGTGCATGCTTTTGTGTCATGCAGCGGGAAAATGGGTCCATAACGTGCATGAAGTATTTTTTTAGTAGTATTTGATGCAATAGCCGTGTGTCAACAGGGGCCTCTCTCTTAAGATATGCATTTCTATAATTAACACTGCACCTCTGTGCATTCAGGCAGAATGCTTAGTTGTTTAATATAAAGGACATAGTTTCACCAATTTCTCCTGTATAAGCAAGTTCCTTGCATTTACTTGTTCACCAGAGCTTGGTACTTTAACCGCGATGTAGGGCGATGGTTGATTCGTAGACAAACCCACCCCCGCCCCTTCAGTGGTCCCTATTCTGTTTATTAAACACCACAGTGTTGTTACTCCACCTGTCACTGGCAAAGGGGAGGGCTGAGGTTTCAAAAACAGCCATTTCCCAAGGGACCGGGTGGCACAGCATCCGGAGTCTATACACCTCTAGGTGATAGCTCTAAAACTGCCAAAGTCAGCAGGGAGTGTTTTTATTAAGGTGCGGAGGTGGGAGGTGCGTCTGTGCCAATGTACCTGAATGCGTGCGGCGCGAGGGGTGTTGCTCCGAGTGCAGGGATTTCTGTGCCAGTGCGGGGTGAGTGGTGTTCTACAGGAGAAGGGGTGGGCCTGTGTGGATGCAGGAGAAGGGGGTCGCCCTGTGTGGATGCAGGAGAAGGGGGTGGGCCTGTGGGTGTAGGAGGACGGGTGGGCCTATCTGTGAGTGCAGAGGCAGGGGGGTTTCATGTGTAAGTGCTGATACAGGATGTGTGCCTATGTGAGTGCAACAGGAGAGGTGTTTGTGAAAGCCAGGGGAGGAGAAGTGGTTTCCCTGTGCAAGTGCAGGGGATGAACAGTGCTAGTGCGAGTTCAGAGTGATGAGTGTGTCTTTGATAGTGCAGCCCATTAAGGTCATACTTATTTGTACTGGCCATGCTTGTTTCTTAACTTCCTGACATTTTGACGCAGCGTGAACACATTACTTTTTGTGGTCCAGCCCACGTAGTTTAACTTGTCTGATTGCAAAATGCCTACTGTGTGCCTACAACCTGTCCATTGCTTACCATTGGTTGTGTTTATTGTCAATCTCATTTATTTGCTTCTTATTCAATGACTTTTTTTGTCTCGGATTGTCTCGGATTTTGTCTCTCACTCCGTGAGAGTGCATAGGTTTATCAGCTCTTTTCTTCTGTCCCCAGTGTGATCCCCACAAAATTCCCCCCCCCCTATGTTCAATGTTTCTCTCTCAGAGCTGTTGGCAATGTAAATAACAATGCCATTTATTTATAAGTAAAAACAAAAAAAGAAATGTCATGAGCAATGCCAATAGCTCTAACTTTTCCAAAGGCGAAACCATTGCATTGTAAATGCTTGTTTAGAACTGCCGGTGCTGCACCGGCAGGATCCGGCCCACTTAAAGCCCTGGAGGGAGGTGAAGACCGGTATCATTTTAGCTGAGGCATGCACGTGGAGTCAACACAGGATGTGCCCCGCCACCTAGGGTCAGTGCAAGGATTTGTGCTGTCCAAGGTAAAGTGGCATTTTAACACTGTTACTACTTGTGGCCAGGGTCGGATTGGCAAGGCGGGCATTCGGGAATGGGCCGAAGGGCCGGTGCCTCAGTGCCCTCTGTGGGCCGTTTTTTTTCTCCCATGTCCCAGTCCACAGAGAGTGGACTAGGAAAGGGGAGAAAAAAAACGGCCCACAGAGTGCACGGAGGCAGAGACTGAGAAAATGAAAGCAGCCTCGCTGTGCGGCCAGACAGCGATTGTCAGCTGTGGGCTCTCCTTCACCCCTACCCTGCCAAGCAATCAAGCTGAGGCTGGGCTGGGGAGGGGTGATTGTTTGCAATAATCGGCCTCCCTGGGGGCCAGGTGTTTCTCAGGCCTTTGAGCCATTTGCACCTCGCCCCCCTGGGGCCCATGCAGCCCAGAAACGGTGTTAGTCTTAACACCTCGCCCACAGCCCTTCTCATTCAGGGCATAGTGGGCGAGGAAGAATGGGTCTTGCTGTGGGGGCCTGGTGATGTTTGGAATTTTTTTGTTTTATTTATTTATGCGATTTTATATAGCGCGGACTTTACCCGAAGGTGTCAGAGCGCTTCACACTAGGAACAGCAATAATACATGAGGAGAAAATTAGAAGTGGACAAATTACAAAAGCAAACGTTAAGTTACATGAATCAAAAGTGACAATAGTGAGCAACCAAAATACAAGAGGAGCAAACGATACATTACAGGAGGAAAAAGAGATATGTGTGCAGGTTACAAAAGCGTACAAAATACAAGTAGAGGTATAATACTGCAATTAATGGCAGACACTCCAGCACAAGAACAAACGTTACGTAGGCAATGGTGGCACTTGTGCAAGTATCTAAAGCAAACAAAAGTGAGAGGTAGCAAACAGTGTGTTACAAGAGAAAAGTGACTTGTGCAAGTTACAAAAGGGTACCATACGCAGGTACAAGGGTAATACTACAGTAAATGGTAAATACTAAAACTGCCAGAACACACTGGGAATGCACTTCCCATGTACCAGCTTCACCTCAGCATCCCCCCTGGCTAACTGGCTACCTTGGATGACCCAGAAAGCTGTGTTTTGTGCTTCCCTGCCAGGACATTTTCCCAAGGCCTGGATGGTTGATTAATTTACTAATTGCAGGGGCCTTACCTCTGTTCATGTGCTCCTGAGCTGAAGGTCTGGGGAGGGCTGAGTAGGTTAGTAATAGCAGGGGCTTTGCTGCTTTTCAGGTGCTCACGTGCTGGAGGGCTTGAATAATTTTGTGACAAAAAGGGGCCTTGCTATTTTTTTAGTTGCTCAGCATGTAGGCCATTGTCACCTTGGCCCTGTGTCGTGTGCAAGAACAGTATCCTCCCACTTTCATTCCTTGTCTGTGCAAATGAAGCTTCATGAAAGGGCACGCCCCTTGAATGTGGGCCACGCCTCTTGAATGTGGGCCACTTTTTTCGTCAGTGCCCGGGCCGAATTGTGATCCCAATCCGACCCTGCTTGTGGCGCACTACGGTGCCGTCCTTTTTTAGATTTCCAAGGCCGCCCCTAGACCTGAGGTGCCCTAGAACTGACCTTGTAGTCTTAACTTTAACCTCCTTCACCCACACAACACCAACCACACCCATTTCAGTCTGTCAGGGAGATTGCTGGGCGAGCATCAGTGAGCCTCTGGGGTGCTCGCCTTAAAGAGATGGTGTGCAGAACGGCTTGCAATGAAGCAGGAAGCCGAGAGGGCTGTCGGGATGTTTGGAGGTGCTTTGGAGTGCCATTGGTTGGAGAATGATATGCTGAAAAGTCTAAGAACATTCATGAAATCCATTTAATTTCTCAAACCATTGAGGTCTCTTTGCGTTTTAAGAAAAGTCCTTGGAAAATCTGGCAATAAATAGACAGGTGAGCTGAGGGCAGGCCACAGAGGCAGCAGAAGGTTCAGAAATGTGTGTGTAACTACACAGGTGTCGATTAGGCAGCTCGGTAGGTCAGCTCATCTGCTGCACAAAGGGCAAGATGTGTGCAGACAAAATATCTAAGATTCTATGGGCAAAATATTGTGTCAAGAATATAGAGGACAAATATAATGTGCAGGTAAGTGTTGCTAAGTTTGTTTTACTATACGTAATGCCACATATATGTACCATGACAATGTATACATCGTCAAGATATATATTTGTGGAGTTAAGAACAGTAAATCTTTACTTACTTGTTTACATTCTCGATTTTTTGCTGATTAATATTTTTGACTCGATATTCTGTCCACACAATATTTGTGTTTCCTATGTAAGTGATCTGAATCAGCAATTAAGAGGATGTGTGTTTTTGCACTATGAGCATTCTTAACCTGTAGCAGTTGCTTCGCAATGACCCTCAGCTACTGTCGCTCTTTTGCCACTTTGGCATATTTTCTCTGGGGTAGGTCTGCAAAACCTCTTTATGGTGCTGTTCAACTAGACTTCTGTTTCCTGCAGGCACTGAGGTTGCCTAAAGCTGTGTTGCTTTTATAGTGTACATATGAAGGGGATCCCCATAAGGAAGAAATGTTGTGTCAAAAAAACCAACAGTGAATTATTCAGACACTTTAAAAAAGGCAAACAGAAACATCAGAAATTTCTTTCAAAATAGGAACTGTAATTTATTAACAATACCTCACAATGATACTTTGAAGCAATTTTATGCAATTGTTGCAATTGGTGCCCCGGAAAAAAGGGGGGGGTGAGAAAAGGGGAAGGGAAGTGCTCGGGGGGTGTAAGGAGAAGATGAACACAGTTAAAGAAACACGTGATAAGTACAAAAATTACCAACACAGTCAAAAGAATTACAAATACATAAGCCAAAAAATCTGGGCATATGATGGTTAATTATTTCACATAAAAACTTTCAACGGACACACAGTCAGTACAAAACTGTAGTGGGCAAGTGCTGGAAGTTTTCTGAGGAACACCGTCGACGTTTCGACCCCTATATGTAGGCTGAGTTCAGTCCTTAGGTGGGGTCTTCATCAGGACAGAAGTGACAAGGGGAGTGAGGGGCAATCCTGTTAGATAAATTAATGATAATAAATTAATAACTGGTACAACATAGTCAGTAGATTCAGACTATGATGAAAATTGGGATAGTAATAGAGAAAGTTTACCATGGAGTCGTGGCCCCATAGAGCTCGCGATGTGGAACAACAAAGGACTGTGCATTAGTCACAAGTCGATCGCCGAGAAAATGATTCTCAAAACTACAGGGGAGAGAGAATAACCAGTAAAACGAGGACTAACTTATTTACTTACGACAAGCAATATAAAATGACCCCCACTAGTGTGGGATCAACTGATGGTTAGTGCGATGAGGCGTATTAGTAAGCAACTCCACTACGTGAGTGTGGAATTTGCCGACCTATAACAGTGATGTTGATGAATGGATTATTTCAAACCTGTATCTGAACAGGTTGGTGAGGGTCTATAAGACCCATTAATTAAGCTAGCACTGGGAGGGGGAATTTCAATTAGTCCACATGATTCAGTAAGGAGTGACAAAACCGAAACTTAAGTGTGGAAGACTGTCTGGAAGCATATTGGTAATGTTACCCAACATACCTTAGCTCAAAGAGATGAGGCAAGTCAGTTTGCACCGTCAATTTCAAACGTTGATTGTACAATGCTCACTGCGCTGTATTGGAGATTGTGGCTCAAATATCAGCATGGATCGTAAATCTAAAGGAGATCGAGGGTGAGCGAGTCATACGCAAATGAGATAAACTATTGCGATAAAATAAAAGATTGCCACTTTACAGCCACGTAGCATGTCGCTGCACTACATACCTTTGCTGAAGGGAACAGGGTGAATCAGATTCAACAGCAATTCTCAACCGTTAAATATCAAACACCCAATACGCTCGATGGCTCCAATATCAACATTGGTCGTGGTTCTGAAAAAGATCGAGGGTGAGCCAGTCAAGGGCAGGGAAGTTAAAGTTACCGTAGTGATATAAATGGTTGCCACTTTACAATCACGTACCACTTCGCTGCTAGTAAGTCCATAGCCAGGAACTCCGCAAACACTGCTACGCGGAGTTTCAGTGGGCGGAGCCTAACTTAAAACATCTGCCAGGCATGGAAAAGGAAGAGTTACTTCAGTGCGAACTCATGTTGAAAAATGGGAAGCAACTTTAAAACATGAATGAAACAAAGTAGACAATAAGGGATTAAATTGAGAATTTGATGTGAACGGTTTTTAAGTATATAATCGCCATCAGCCTGCAGGTAATTGATCGTGGACACAAAATGCATTAACAAATTAATACAACCCGCGCAACTCTCAAACAAGAGGTTGAAGGCGGATCAGTGGGCATATTAGATGTCGGCACATATCCCAAACATTAAGGCATTCCGCCCAACTCTCAGACAAGAGGTTGAAGGCGGGACCATTGGTATATTCGGTTAATGTGCACCATTGGATTAGGTGGATATTCACCATTTGAAAAAATAGAAGTACAAATTGAAAAAGAGAATGAGACATACTGAATGCTATATATAATAATACAATTACACGTTCATTCAAGAAACACATAAAGGAGCCAAACACAGTTACCAATGCCCCTGCAACTCTCAAACATGAGGTTGAAAAGGGGGGGTGCGATTTGTAAGCTCTGCAATCTCACAGTTCGAAAAACCAACCCAGAGTCAAGGATAGGGAGGGGGATTGTGTGTGTACTATAGAGTCATTCTTTCTCAATTAA
This sequence comes from Lissotriton vulgaris, assembly GCF_964263255.1. Taxonomy (NCBI): domain Eukaryota; kingdom Metazoa; phylum Chordata; class Amphibia; order Caudata; family Salamandridae; genus Lissotriton; species Lissotriton vulgaris. The sequence continues at coordinate 884,305,138 of NC_141689.1, read as the reverse complement.
ACACAGTTAACCCAAGGCTGTCAACTGTGCTAAACTGCTATCTTGCTCGTTTAGGCCATGTTTGATTGAGTCTAAGAGGGACATCCATTTGGATTCATGGGTGTTAAGTACTGACGGTAGATTACCCCCTCTTCTTCCCAAAGAGACCTTTTCGATCACAAACCATCTCAGTTCTGAGACGGCGTGTCCTGCCTTTTGCCAGTGGTCAACTAAGGGTGCACCGACAACATTGCAGCGTAGCCTGCTGTGAGAAGGTGGCCTGATATGCAGTGCTCACTATTCTAGTGAACACTATGTATCAGTCCAGCAACCCTTATTGATGATTGGTTGTAAGTCAACCTTATAGACCAGCTATCCTAGTAGCGTGGATATGAGCAGTCTAAGGCTAAAGACTCGAGAGGGCGTGTTAAGCCAGCTGTTATACCACATATACCCCTTGAACACCAAGTGAAAGGACACCACACAAGTGTTATGAAAATAAACAGTTATTTATTAAGAATCACAACAGCCCTGTACTCTTTATGAGGACAGGGTACTAAGCACAAACCAAAACTCTTACAAAAATACTTAAGTTAGCACAGTATATACAAATGCCCGAGGGGCACGGAAAACCATATACTCTGAAAGTGGAATGCGAAATTACTAGCAGGTAAGTACAGTACTAATAGGCTTTGGAATCGCTAGGACTTGACTATAGAATCGTTAGATTACTTCTAGGAGACCCAGGGGACTCGGGTGCAGTGTGTGCACTCTCACGCGAGATGCGGGACAAAGTCTATGGTAGCTAGAATTTGCAAAGTTAGTGTTCTCGGGCGAACCCGACCTGGTAGGGAGAAAACGAAAGTGGATCCTGACCCTTGGATAGTGAGGCTATGCTGGGGCACCGAAATGCCGAAGTTACCTAGCCCAGGGGCTGCAGCTGCATAGGACTCAAAAGACGTCGGGAATCCTCGTTGCCGGACCAGGAGCCTGGAAGAAAGAAGTTGCTGGAAGGCGACCAGTGAAGAAAGTTCGGTGGATCCAAGCCTGGATCGATGGAAGATGACACCTGAAAGCAGAGGGGACCAAGTTCGAGACTACTAGCCAGTAGTCAGTGGGCACCAGGAGGGCACCGGATGGTAGCCACCTCGACTAGGTGAGTGGGTGACGCTGTGCTCGGAGATCTCACGGACCAGGAGGCGTTGTCGGCGACCAGGATGGAGGATCGAGCTGTCCCACGAAGATAGAAGCTGTCGGCGTCGCTGGACCCAGGATTGGGCAACAAAGCCTTGGCAAATTCAAGCCCACGCGGTGGACCTAAAATGGCGTCTGGAGTGGACCAGGAGGGTCCGGGGTGCCTCTCTTGAAGAAGGAAGCAAGGGCCAGTCTGGAGCAACCAGACCAGCAGCAGTGATGTCGTCGGGCGTCGTTCAGAAGGCCACAAGCCAGCCGGCTAGTAGCCAAACAACGCGGTGCACAGCAAACAGCAGAAGGGCCCCACGCCGATCGTGGAGATGCAGGGAGGCTGATCTTGGATGCTGGAGCTGCGCAGGGTTGGGGCTTCTCGGACCCCAAAGCACTCACCAGTGGAAGACTCGGTGGGCTTGTTACAAAGAAGTCGTGCAGTCTTGGCGATCGTCGGTCCCTCGAGGTCTCGTCGCACTCACAGTTCTCAGCTTTGCTGTAGAAGTGAGTAGAGGTCAGAGGTGCCAGGGAAGCCGGGTCTCGTCGAGCTGGGTCGTCGGATTCGTGAAGAAGGACTTGCAGCAGACCGCAGTGTTTCTTAGGATGGTGCCCGCTTGATGCAGGGTGACTACTCCTTAGCCACAAGGGAGAATCTTGAAGAAGAAATCGTGAAGTCCTTTCGAAGAAAGTCGTGTCTTGATTCCAAAGATGATCTAATTTGAACAGGGGGCCCGCTCCCATCTTTATACTAAAAAAGGGGGCTGACCCGGTGACTAGGTCCTGCCTATGGGTGGGACCAGGAGGGGGGTGGTTACACCCCTCTCCCCTGCCGGACTTCCCCAGGCCAGGGGCTGGTGTGCCCCTGGAACTGGTTCTGACTGGCCTATGCGTAGTGAGCACCGGGGTGCCACTCAGCAGTCACCTTCCTGAAAAGCCCTGCCTACCCAGGATACACAAAACCATGTCTGGGACGGTGCTAGCACCGCCCCGGACAGGAAACCCTTTGTCCAGGCCTCCTTCGCTGGAAGGACTCCCAGCAGCAGGAGGTCAGACTCGTGTCTGTGGTGGCAGCATCCATTTTGTGGAGCTGAGGCTTCAGTTAACTTTAACCGGGGTTCACAGTTACATACATGTCGTGTCCCTCTAGAAGGGTGGAATGCTAACCCCGTTGCCAGAATTGGCGAGGGGTTAGTATTCCAATTCGTATGACACCTTACTCGACATGTTTTGATAAAGCAATACCAAAGTTAGCATTTAACCGCGAGGATTATAATGCACTTAAGAGTATATGGTATGCGATATCATGGAACAGCTATTAGGACTTGGTTCCGCAAGCTGCAGACAGGCTCAGCTCATGCCAGAGCACCATCTCACATGATTCCAAGCACTCTGCCTTCAGGATTGTCAAGGCCTGCCATAGGAGTGACTGATAGGAATCTGTGTGTCCATTTTAGGGTTAGGTATAGGTATACTACACCTACAGCAAAGGGTGATTACACGACTTTGCCCCAGCTGTCATGCAGCCAGTTGTGTCAAATTTAGGAGGCCAGCCAGGGGTGGCATAATACATGCTGCAGCCCCTGGCAGACCTGGGTACACCTATGCCCTGAGTTACAGGGTCTGATAAGGTGGCCCAGTACCAATTGGTAAATGCACCTAGGGTACATGTGGTAATTTAGAAAGAGAACAGCCAGGCTGTGGGTCTGATTGGCAGGCCCACAGCCAGAGAAAGTCGTAAACCAGTGAAGCAAAAGCAAAAAATCTGGGTGATCATAGGATTGCAGACCCTACTCTCCTACACCTGCTACAATGGGAGGAAATGCGTGACTTAATCTTTTGTTGTGTCTGACCTACATATACCTGTCCGCAAGGGCAAAGGACGATGTAGATTACGCAGCTCGAGTTGCAGTTGGTATGATGTTTGAGTTTGTAAGACCGTCCCCCATAATCAAAAGTCTTAATCTGAATGGTGTTTCACATGCGGTACAATTACCACATCTGTGGTGTCCCAATAATGGGGGTAGATTCCAAATACTTGTGAGAGTCTGCTGGCTCACTGGTTCCAGATATGAGTGAACCACCATGCCCTGTGTGTTTTTGGCCCTCTTAAAAGAATGAAGAGGGGGCTGGGTCTGCATGATCTCGTCTGATATAATCGACCAGTTCTTATTAATAATACGTTTGACTTCATTACTCCGTGTGGAGAAGGTGGTTACACAGATGATCCGATCCACTTTGGGTTGATTCGTGTTGTCCGGTTGCAACAGAGATTCATGTGGGTTATACCAAGCCCTTTTTCTGGCCCGTCTAACCATCCTGGATGGATATCCGCGTGAGACAAGACGTTCACTTAGAATTTCTGATTCTTTTTTTTTTTTTTTTCTTTTTTTTTTTGTCCTCATATATGCCACCAGAATTCGTATGCTCTAGATGGGTCTCACTGTTGCCTCTTATACTGTTGTTACGAGTCCGCCCTGGAGCCAGTATCATAGCAGACAGGGATGCCCCAGAGGTGGGCTGCTCTCCTTATCCTACTCCTCCAGGCCTATATTGAGCGCCCTAGGCCTGGTGGAGGACAGGACCGACACAACCTCTGGCATAATCACAGGACCGTTCACCTATTTATCCAGACCACCAATTTAGACCAAACATTCTCAGTATTCTCGCTACGGCCAACCAGGTCCATTTTACATACTTCCATTATGTACTTCAAACATACTGCAAATCTAGGAGGAGACGCTGACTTCCACTCCATACAAATTTGTCTCCTTGCGATGACCATTATATAAAAAATAAACTGAGTATCCAGGCTATTAATATTATAATCTTTTAGTAAACCCAAGAAGACAAGTCTGCGAGAGCAAGTAATAGTTATTGAAAGTACATCACCCAAAAAATCCATTATCGCTTTCCAATAATCTTGAATAACTGGACATTCCAAGAAGATATGGATACCATCAGCTGCTTGGTGATTACATCGGGGACAATGATAGTTATTTCGTGTAATCTTATGCAGTTTGGCCGGTGTCCAATAGACTCTATAGGCCGTAAACAAGTGATTGCGTCTTAAGTTAGCTGGTTTAATTAGCCTCTGTGAAAGATAAAAGGAGTCTAACCATACTTTGCTGACTTCCTCTGGAGGATCAGATATATAATTTCCCCATAGCTTTATCACCTCCAAGTACAGATTGCTCTCCTCTTCTTTAATCATCAAGTTGTACCAAAATGAAAGTTCTTTTAACCATTTCCCCCCTCTGCCGATTGCATCAAGAATGCCCGTATCTTTCTCCCTTTGCATGTTTTGACTAGACCACCAGGCAGATAATTGGTAATATTTGAACCTAGTCAACTGGCCGTTGGTGAGTTGTACTAAAGAGTTCCAGTCCACTAAACCCGAATCTGCCCAGAGATCTCTCCATTTTTTCAAACCAGCTGTTTTCAGGGGTTGTGACAATTGATCCTGAAGGCATTGAGGTGTACCAGGAGAATCCCATAATGGAGTATGTGTGTGATAGTAAGGGATATCGAATGTCTTCCTGATAAACCCCCAATTTTTTAATGCAGTAAGCAAAATTTTAAGACGAATTTTTTTGAAGAATTTCTGGTCTCCGAATTTAAATAAAAAGTAATCATGGTCATAAGGTAAATCATTTAATAAAGCTTGAAACAGGCGGCCCTGTGATGATGCGTCTAATTTATTTGCAAGAAGCCTAAAATTTTTAAAGTGGAATGCATGACAGTATGACAATAGATCAGGGAGGGCTAATCCTCCCACTTTTAAGCCCCTTCTCAATTTCTTCCATGCAATTCTTGTTGACTTGCAGGCCCATATAAAAGATCCAATTTTACCCTGTAAAGTATTAATATCTTTCAATGAGAATGATAGAGGGATACAGTTAAAAAGAAAAGTCAACTTTGGGAGAATTGTCATTTTGATGAGGTTAACACGACCATATATATTCAAAGGCAGGTTCCCCCATCTTATTAAGGTTTTATTAATATCTTTAACCACCTTTTGCCAGCTGAATGATGTGATATCTTTTAATGATTGGGTTAAGTAAATTCCCAAGTATCTCATGTTCTGTTTTGCGCCCAGTATTTGTGTGTTATTATTCCATCCCATAATCTCCGTTTTTTCCTTATTAATCTGGTAGCCTGACAGTTTCCCAAATTCTTCAGATAAAAGAAACAACCTCGGGATTGCTGCGGAATGATCAGAGGTATATAAGAGAAGATCATCCGCATATAGCGCCACCTTCAGAGACAAATTGCCGAGCTGAAATGGTTGAATTATATTATCCTCTCTAATTCCGCAGACAAAAGGTTCCATATAAACATCAAAAAGAAGAGGAGATAAGGGACAGCCCTGCCTGGTACCTCGGGATATGTCAAACCACTCAGATAAGATCCCATTGACCAAAACCTTTGCCTTTGGATTATGATATAATGACCTAACCGCCTCTATAAAAGTAAGAGGGAACCCAAATGCTGCCATTGTGGCCCAGAGATATTTCCAGTTGACCTGATCAAAGGCCTTGGCCGCATCTATGGCGATCAGGGCCAACGGAAGATTTTTGGCGCTAGCAAAGTCTATGGCCCCTATTGCTTGAAATGTTAATTCATTTAGCTGTCTCCCTGGGATAAAGCCTCTCTGGTCAGGATGGATTATAGATTTTATAACCTTCGATAGTCTAGTAGCTAAGATTCCAGAATAGATCTTCATATCAGTATTTAGCAGTGAAATAGGTCTATAAGACTCTATTCTTTTTGAGTCTTTATTTGGTTTTAGTATAAGCGTTACAGTGGCTTCTGCCCATGAGGGAGGTATAGAGTGACCATGAATTAATAAAAAGTTAAAGAGTTCCCTAAGTGAAGATATTAACTGATCTTTGTTGTCCAAGTATATCTCCACTGGCAGCCCATCAGAACCTGCAGCTTTCCCTCGTTTCATTTTCTTCAATTGACCCAGTATTTCCCCCTCTGTAATCTCACTTTCCAGGTATACTTTATCCGTATTAGACATTTGCGGCAAATGTTTTGTTATCAGCCAGGATTCTAGATCCCCCACCTGGGGATCTTTGTCTTCCGTATAAAGATTTCTCATAAAGGACCTTGCTTCTTCTCTGATCTCTTCATCTATTTCTATCAAGTCTCCTGTCTGCCTTTGTAATAGGGCTTTGATGTTATTTCTTGTTCTCTCCTCCCTGGCTTTCCATGCTAGGAGAGCTCCGCACTTTTCTCCGTATTCAAAATTTTTTAGCCTACTAGACTCCCATTTTTCTTTAAGAGTTCTCTCATCTGAAATTTTTAACTGAAGTTGTAAGTCAATTAGTTCCTTCTCAAGCATATGTACTCTACTGGAGTTCAATAGAATTGCATTTTGTAATTCAAGATCCTTTCTAGTTATTGCTGCCAATTCTTCCCTTCTTTTAATTTTCATGCTCTTTCTCTTATAGTTCATTAGTGAGCTTAAAACTCCCCTTAGGTAGGCCTTGTAAGTATCCCATACTACTTGGGGGGAGGAAGTTCCTGAATTTATTGTAAAAAATTCTAATGTTTTATCTTTAATTTCTACTTTTATTTGATTATCTGATAAAAGTGATCTCTCCAGTGTCCACCTCGGTTTTAAAGGAGTTATATTCAATTTGACTACCATTTCTAAAACAGCGTGATCTGATAGACCTATAGGCGTAAAGGAAAGGTAGTTAATATCCTTAAGAAGGTGTTGATCGACTAAAAAATGATCTATTCTAGAATAGTTTTTATATTTCTTACTATAAAAAGTAAAGCCTGGTTGTGTTCTATACTTTTTTCTCCAGACGTCTACAAGTGTAAAATTTTTCATTAAGGCATTCAGAGTGGCACGTGATTTTAAGGGAGCATGGTATTTGGCTTTAGAAGTTCTATCCAATTTTTGGTCAAAAACCAAATTAAAATCGCCACCTAATATTAAAGGACCAGTTGTCGCGAGTAGTGCTATTTCGAGTTTGGACAGCGGGCCCGGATTGTCCTCGTTTGGGCCATAGTAGACTGCAATTGTATATGGGATGTTTTGAATATAAACTTCAGCAGCTAACCACCTTCCCGAATAATCAGTCTCAAAACTTCTTAAGATTATCCCTCTATTTGCTCGAATTATGATAGAAACTCCCCTTGTAACACCTGATTGCCTGGAGCTAATTATTTCTTGAACCCATCTTGACTTCTTAAAGAGAGAATTGCATAATGTTGCCTCTAAATTTGTTTCTTGTAACATTATGATTTGGGCGTCTGAATTTTTAAAAAATTCACAAATTCTATTCTGTTTTATTTTTTCCCCTATACCATTAATATTCCATGACAGGACCTTAAGCTTATATGGATTAGTCATGAATCTAGTGTCCACTCATACCCACCCATACATTTATACATAATGCGTTTGTTTAAATATGAGGATTTTTTATTTTTTCCCCTAGCTCCCCCCACCCGTTGAACCCCTCCCCCCTGAGGAACCCCCCCAACATACCTGGCGATGACTTCGCCCTTCGGGGCAACCGAGAGGTGCCTGTGACCAATAACCTATATTCTAGCGAGACAAATTAAATCACAAATAAGTCATGTCCCCTTTTTTTTGTCATACAGAATATTTATATAATGATTTACTTTCTCAAATATCCCCCAACCGTGTTTTTTTTTTTTTGTTTTTTTTTTTCCCTTTCTTTCTGTTCTCTTTCTTTTTTTTTTTATATTTGTTTATTTATTTATTTATTTATTTTTATTATTTTTTTCTTTATTTATATGTATATATTCTTTTTTTTTTTCTTTTTTTTTTTCCCTTTTAAACTGTCAAGTACTATTCCTCCTGCTCGCTTCTCATTCGATCTAAAAGATTGTCAACCTCTTCTGGCTGTGTGAAGCTGTAGGTCTTATTCTTCCACATGATCCTGAGCATAGCCGGGAATCTCATCTGCACATGTGCCCCTAGCAACCTTAGATCCGGCATTCTGGTGCCCAACTCCCATTGTCTTTGTGCGGTTCTTGCCCCAATATCAGACCTGATAAGATATAGACTGGATTTGTAACGGAGATCTGTTTTTGAGAGGGATCTCCCTAAAATGAGCTCCTTGACGCTGTATGTTTGAAAGTTTACTAATATTTTTCTGGGTGATTTCCTATCTGTGCGTCTCTTGTAAGGATCTCTATGCACTCTTTGTATTTCTGCCTCCAAATCTATGTCCAGGCGATCTTTTAAAACCCCTTCTCTCAGGAGTTTACAAACAAAACCCTTTATGTCCTCCAACTCTTCCCCTTCTGGAATTTTCAAGATCCTTAGGTTATTCCTCCGTGCTTGAGTCTCCAACCGCTCAATGTCCATAGCCAATGATGCATTCTGGGCTTTTAGATGCTCAATGTCTTTTTGATTCCCATGTACAGTTTTACTCAGGGCAACTGCTTCTGTTTCCAGATTCCCTGTACGGAGGGTGACCTCCTCTAACTTAGATTCTAACACGTCAAATCTGTCTTGTATTGTTTTTTGGTTGGTTTCTGATATCTCAAATTTCGACATCATATCGCCTCTCAAAGATCGAAAAAGGTCCCCTAACCGGTCAGTCTCTCGCTCACTTGAGTCCTCCGACCTTCTCCTTATTCCATGCATTGTTTGAGCAGAATTTGATTGATTATCTTTACTTACATCAATTCTCCTTATCCCCTCTTCTACCGCCTTAGAGCTACTTTGTGCATGTTTGGCTGTTCCAGACTGACTCTTGGGTCTAGTGTCTTGCTTTCTCTGCCCTTTGTCAGCTAGAGGTGTTTTATTTGGATTAACCTGAGTACCTAATGCAGGGGGTGCCATAGCACTTTCGGTCTCAGGAGAATTTAGCAGAGCCTTATGCTGTCCTACACTCGCTGAGCTCACCATTTCTGTACCCTCCCCTGTATTTTCCATGTTTCCCAAATCTTCTAGAGCCCCGTAACGGTTTTTTAAGGGTATAGTTCCAATATTGTCCTCCAACTGCACAGGAGAACGCTTAGCCTGATCCAGGACCTTAAAAAAAGATTTGAGGGAAGGGGTACTTTTCACCACCTGGCTTTCAAGGGATACTCCTTTAAGTTTTTTAACTAAAGTAGACTTTTTCTTTTTACTTTTACAGGGGGTTAATGGCATAGGTCGCTCCCTCTCTTCAAATTCTAAAGCCCCTTTCTCTTTTAATTCCACCCTAGATCTCAACTGATACCTGTTTCTTCTTGTTAGGAGGATATTTCCCTTTTTTATCTCTACTTTAACAGACTCAGTAGTCTCAGATGTAGCGGCTTCCGTTAACTTTTGTCCTACTGGCTCAATACATTTCAACACAGGCGGCGCTTGATCCATACAACCCGACCTCCCAAAAGTAGATCCGTGAGTCACCGCCGCTTTACTCCCCTTCTCCCCACACCTAACTACAAGAGAGTAAAGCTTCTTTCTCTCAGATGTCGTATTGTATAATTGATGCTCAAATGTGTATGTTGCCAGGCCTCCTAGTTTAAGTTTAAATAATGCGGAGCGAAATTTGCTCCAAAGACACCGCCGGCGTTCTTCCAGCGTGGATGCGGGTAGGCGCCGGTCCGTGAAGGTCCTAGCGCTGTAACCAACCAAAGTCAGAGGGAAAGAGGAAGCAGAGGAAGCAGAGCAGGTTTTTGTAAGTTTTGTAGAAATGTGTCAAGTAGCACGGGTTTTTTCCCTAGACAGAACCACTGCTAGTGTTCTAGTTCCTGGAAATAGCTCTGCTAAACCAACCGTGAACTTACTGTTATTCCCCCCTATTACTCTCCACTTTACCGTGGGGGTAGAAATAAGTGAAGATGTACTTATCTCCGGTTGAGGCGTTCTAGATTGCCTTACACGCCGGTCCTCTTAGGCAGAGCTGCATGCGAGCTGAATACATGAAAAAATGCAGACTGGCCCGTGAACACCGCCGGCGTTTCTCCCAGCGTTCTCCCGGTGGGAGTATTTTCCTCATGCGTCAAGCGCGTCAAGCGGGTCCTGGTCTGGAAGAGCGCTGGTCCTAGTGCCGTCTCCTGCTATCCCCACCTTGACGGCCGTCACCTCAAAGAAGATAGACAGAGGAACCGGCATTAGCCTCACGTAAAATGATTACGGGGATAACATCTGCCGCTTACCTATCAAGGGGCTGTTCACGACTCTCACGCTACTGCTAATCATTCGTCTTGATCTTGGTCATAGGAGCACCTCGGTACTGCCACTGCCGCGACCGGCTCTCAGCCCGCCGCCATGTTCCTCGTGGGCGTGCCTCGAAGAGCTGTTCCTCGTGGGCGTGCCTCGAAGACGAATTTCTGATTCTTGGAGGTAGTTTTCACGAGTTGAACAATTTCTCCTATTTCTAAGGAATTGGCCAACTGGAAGGTTGTCTTTGAGGCCTCGAGGATGATGGCTGCCGTATTGTAGTAAGGAATTTCGCTCCGTCGGTTTCCTAAACAAGGTGGTCAAAAGGCGATCGTGCTCCACATAAATCGAGATATCTAAGAATGGAATTTTTTCATTACTTGAATCCATCGTAAATTGTATGTGGGGTTTCTTGGAATTCAACCATATGTGAAAGTCTGAGAGGAGTGCCTTGCTTCCTTTCCAAATACAAAGAACATCGTCTATATATCTGACCCATAATGTCAGATTACTGTGAAAGGGGTTGTCCGTGGAAAAAATATGTTGCTGTTCAAAATAATCCATGTAAATGATCGCCAGATTTGGAGCGAAGGTAGCCCCCATGGCTACCTCCTTTGTCTGCAAGTAAAACTTCTCTTGGAAAATGAAAAAATTCTGTCTCATTGCAATACTGAGTAGTTCAATTATGAAATCTGTCGGAACCTGGACAGGTGCTGGTCGCTTCTCCAAAGCTTGTCTCATTACTTCCAAGGCATCGAGTTGTGGGATGCTGGTATATAGCGAGACAATGTCGCATGTCACCAAGAGGTCACTCACTGGATTAAATGGCTTTTCATCAATGAGATTGATAGTTTGTGTTGTGTCGCGGAGATACGTTCTGGTACTCAGGGCAATCGGTTTCAAGAAAAAATCGATATACTTGCACAAGGGTTCTAACATGGATCAAGCACCTTTCTATCCACATCTGTCCCTGTAATCAACCTTTCTTTAAATGACAAAATATCTCGTCTGGAGAGATTAGAGAAGAAACTGATAAGAACACGACTGCATGGGCACTTATTCACAAGATATCTACAAGAAAACATAATACCAGTAGGTTTACAAATTAAGATTGAACCAGCGATTTTTGTGGATGTGCCCAAGTTCAAAGAGGGATTCAGTTACGTGGCAAATAATTGCTCCCGGCACTGGATGGTGCTGGGGGTTGAGACTGCTGCGGAACAAGTGGTCTCTTTGAGCAAAGAAATTGCAGACCTTAAAGCAGAGATCCTTGGTGACAATACCCTTACCAAAGCTAAGGAAGCCGTAGAAAACCTAGAAGTCACCATCAAAGAATTTGATACCACAACCCAAAATAAGAAGTTGGAAAAGCTAGCCAGAGACCTGAGACTTTTCAACAAAAAAACTGTGTATCCGTACCTGCAACAAGATTACTACAAGTAAGACAATCAAGTGCGGTTTACTAACTGCACCCGAGGGGGCTACAGAGGACGACGTAACTTCACAACTTTCTCAGATTCCTCTTACAGCTCGGGGAGTGATGCGGTAGCAGGACCCAGCACTTCTTACAATTATCCACCTCAAGAATTTGGATACCAGCAGTATCCCCCCCAATTTCAGCAGCCTTTTTTAGACCAAGGCCGTGGGCAATGGCGGCCCCCCAGAGGCCGTGGCAATCAGTGGACAAGAGGTCAAGCAAGAGGCCAACAACAGCAAACTGGCGGCTGGCAAGGCAACAGAGGCAAACAACAGAAACAAGTGACATTCCGTCCCGAACCTCATGGAGAAATCTCGACCAGGAGAAACACTTACAGGTGGTAAACCATGCACCTATTCAAGATCAGACTTTGCCACCTGATGTGTGCATTTCACCTCTCAATCCAGTGATCAATATCTCTCATCATACTTTAGCTGAAGAAGAGGTCAAAGTCCTGAGCAGAGGCCTCTCCTATGTCCCTACTGCTCCACCAAATAAATTTCTCCTAAAGACCTAACTATATTGTTTCTTTCGGAAAATTAGACTAAGATATTCTTTCCGGAATCAAACCACAAGACTACACAGTTCGGTTACAGGCCTCAAAGAACCTTCTACCTTTTTCCCACCGACGTATGCCATGAGCCATAAGATCCTGGCTTTTGAGGAAATTGTGACCTCTGCAGTTGACCGTCCTTTGGATCAACGCAAATTTGTCAGACTGAATTTGCCTAAAATAGAGAAAAAAGCCCTTACCAATCTGTGCCAAAACAAAGAAGTTGTCATCAAGCCCGCCGATAAAGGCGGGGCAATTGTCATCCAGGATCTTTGCAAATATAAAGAAGAAATCTACAGACAATTGTCGGATGGTATCAGTTATCAGTTACTAACTACCGATCCTTCACAGGAATTGGCCACTACCATTCTGGCAGCTACTCAGAAAGGATTAGACGCCGGTTTTCTCAGCGAGCAGGAATTCAAATTCCTCAATCAGAAATTTCCCAGAGTTGCCACTATATATACCTTACCTAAGGTACACAAGAACTTAGCAAGTCCCCCTGGTCGCCCAATCGTGTCAGGCTGCGGATCCATGTTACAACCCTTGTGCAAGTATATCGATTTTTTCTTGAAACCGATTGCCCTGAGTACCAGAACATATCTCCGTGACACAACACAAACTATCAATCTCATTGATGAAAAGCCATTTAATCCAGCGAGTGACCTCTTGGTGACATGCGACATTGTCTCGCTATATACCAGCATCCCACAACTCGATGCCTTGGAAGTAATGAGACAAGCTTTGGAGAAGCGACCAGCACCTGTCCAGGTTCCGACAGATTTCATAATTGAACTACTCAGTATTGCAATGAGACAGAATTTTTTCATTTTCCAAGAGAAGTTTTACTTGCAGACAAAGGGGGTAGCCATGGGGGCTACCTTCGCTCCAAATCTGGCGATCATTTACATGGATTATTTTGAACAGCAACATATTTTTTCCACGGACAACCCCTTTCACAGTAATCTGACATTATGGGTCAGATATATAGACGATGTTCTTTGTATTTGGAAAGAAAGCAAGGCACTCCTCTCAGACTTTCACATATGGTTGAATTCCAAAAACCCCCACATACAATTTACGATGGATTCAAGTAATGAAAAAATTCCATTCTTAGATATCTCGATTTATGCGGAGCACGATCGCCGTTTACCACCTTGTTTAGGAAACCGACGGAGCGAAATTCCTTACTACAATACGGCAGCCATCATCCTCGAGGCCTCAAAGACAACCTTCCAGTTGGCCAATTCCTTAGAATTAGGAGAAATTGTTCAACTCGTGAAAACTACCTCCAAGAATCAGAAATTCTAAGTGAACGTCTTGTCTCACGCGGATATCCATCCAGAATGGTTAGAAGGGCCAGAAAAAGGGCTTGGTATAACCCACGTGAATCTCTGTTGCAACCGGACAACACGAATCAACCCAAAGTGGATCGGATCATCTGTGTAACCACCTTCTCCACACGGAGTAATGAAGTCAAACGTATTATCAATAAGAACTGGTCGATTATATCAGACGAGATCATGCAGACCCAGCCCCCTCTTCATTCTTTTAAGAGGGCCAAAAACATACGGGACATGGTGGTTCACTCATATCTGGAACCAGTGAGCCAGCAGACTCTCACAAGTATTTGGAATCTACCCCCATTATTGGGACACCACAGATGTGGTAATTGTACCGCATGTGAAACCACCATTCAGATTAAGACTTTTGATTAATGGGGACGGTCTTACAAACTCAAGCATCATACCAACTGCAACTCAAGTTGCGTAATCTACATCGTCCTTTGCCCTTGGGGACAGGTATATGTAGGTCAGACCCAACAAAAGATTAAGTCACGCATTTCCTCCCATTGTAGCAGGCTACGCTGCAATGTTGTCGGTGCACCCTTAGTTGACCACTGGCAAAAGGCAGGACACGCCGTCTCAGAACTGAGATGGTTTGTGATCGAAAAGGTCTCTTTGGGAAGAAGAGGGGGTAATCTACCGTCAGTACTTAACACCCGTGAATCCAAATGGATGTCCCTCTTAGACTCAATCAAACATGGCCTAAACGAGCAAGATAGCAGTTTAGCACAGTTGGCAGCCTTGGGTTAACTGTGTTTAATTGAGAAAGAATGACTCTATAGTACACACACAATCCCCCTCCCTATCCTTGACTCTGGGTTGGTTTTTCGAACTGTGAGATTGCAGAGCTTACAAATGGCACCCCCCCCCTTTTCAACCTCATGTTTGAGAGTTGCAGGGGCATTGCTAACTCTGTTTGGCTCCTTAATGTGTTTCTTGAATGAACGTGTAATTGTATTATTATATATAGCATTCAGTATGTCTCATTCTCTTTTTCAATTTGTACTTCTATTTTTTCAAATGGTGAATATCCACCTAATCCAATGGTGCACATTAACCGAATATACCAATGGTCCCGCCTTCAACCTCTTGTCTGAGAGTTGGGCGGAATGCCTTAATGTTTGGGATATGTGCCGACATCTAATATGCCCACTGATCCGCCTTCAACCTCTTGTTTGAGAGTTGCGCGGGTTGTATTAATTTGTTAATGCATTTTGTGTCCACGATCAATTACCTGCAGGCTGATGGCGATTATATACTTAAAAACCGTTCACATCAAATTCTCAATTTAATCCCTCATTGTCTACTTTGTTTCATTCATGTTTTAAAGTTGCTTCCCATTTTTCAACATGAGTTCGCACTGAAGTAACTCTTCCTTTTCCATGCCTGGCAGACGTTTTAAGTTAGGCTCCTCCCACTGAAACTCAGCGTAGCAGTGTTTGCGGAGTTCCTGGCTATGGACTTACTAGCAGCGAAGTGGTACGTGATTGTAAAGTGGCAACTATTTATATCACTACGGTAACTTTAACTTCCCTGCCCTTGACTAGCTCACCCTCGATCTTTTTCAGAACCACGACCAATGTTGATATTGGAGCCATCGAGCGTATTGGGTGTTTGATATTTAACGGTTGAGAATTGCGGTTGAATCTGATTCACCCTGTTCCCTTCAGCAAAGGTATGTAGTGCAGCGACATGCTACGTGGCTGTAAAGCGGCAGTCTTTTATTTTATCGCAATAGTTTATCTCATTTGCGTATGACTCGCTCACCCTCGATCTCCTTTAGATTTACGATCCATGCTGATATTTGAGCCACAATCTCTAATACAGCGCAGTGAGCATTTTACAATCAACGTTTGAAATTGACGGTGCAAACTGACTTGCCTCATCTCTTTGAGCTAAGGTATTTTGGGTAACATTACCAATATGCTTCCAGACAGTCTTCCACACTTAAGTTTCGGTTTTGTCACTCCTTACTGAATCATGTGGACTAATTGAAATTCC
Source organism: Lissotriton vulgaris (assembly GCF_964263255.1). Taxonomy (NCBI): domain Eukaryota; kingdom Metazoa; phylum Chordata; class Amphibia; order Caudata; family Salamandridae; genus Lissotriton; species Lissotriton vulgaris. The sequence continues at coordinate 884,289,452 of NC_141689.1, read as the reverse complement.
CCCTCCCAGTGCTAGCTTAATTAATGGGTCTTATAGACCCTCACCAACCTGTTCAGATACAGGTTTGAAATAATCCATTCATCAACATCACTGTTATAGGTCCGCAAATTCCACACTCATGTAGTGGAGTTGCTTACTAATACGCCTCATCGCACTAACCATCAGTTGATCCCACACTAGTGGGGGTCATTTTATATTGCTTGTCGTAAGTAAATAAGTTAGTCCTCGTTTTACTGGTTATTCTCTCTCCCCTGTAGTTTTGAGAATCATTTTCTCGGCGATCGACTTGTGACTAATGCACAGTCCTTTGTTGTTCCACATCGCGAGCTCTATGGGGCCACGACTCCATGGTAAACTTTCTCTATTACTATCCCAATTTGCATCATAGTCTGAATCTACTGACTATGTTGTACCAGTTATTAATTTATTATCATTCATTTATCTAACAGGATTGCCCCTCACTCCCCTTGTCGCTTCTGTCCTGATGAAGACCCCACCTAAGGACTGAACTCAGCCTACATATAGGGGTCGAAACGTCGACGGTGTTCCTCAGAAAACTTCCGGCACTTGCCCACTACAGTTTTGTACTGACTGTGTGTCCGTTTAAAGTTTTTATGTGAAATAATTAACCATCATATGCCCAGATTTTTTGGCTTATGTATTTGTAATTCTTTTGACTGTGTTGGTAATTTTTGTACTTATCACGTGTTTCTTTAACTGTGCTCATCTTCTCCTTACACCCCCCCGAGCACTTCGCTTCCCCTTTTCTCACCCCCCCTTTTTTCCGGGGCACCAATTGCAACAATTGCATAAAATTGCTTCAAAGTATCATTGTAAGGTATTGTTAATAAATTACAGTACCTATTTTGAAAGAAATGTCTGATGTTTCTCTTTGCCTTTTTTAAAGTGTCTGAATAATTCACTGTTGGTTTTTTTGACACAACATTTCTTCCTTACGGGGATCCCCTTCATATGTACCAGATACTGCCCAGGTCCCCGTGACTGCTTGGGTAAAACCCCCCTTTGTAATGTGTTGCTTTTATAGGCTTAAGCAACAAAACCGAGTCCCAAAAGGTGCATTGATCATCAGTATATGTGCAGAAGGAGTGAGTTTGTGCCACCTTGGGGGCAAGGAAGTACGTTATCCCTGTCTATGATAACTTATTATTATGCGAGAGAGCCAAAAGTAGGAAACAAAAATGGTATATTTGTTTTATTGACCTAAAAGCCTCTTTTGATTCTGTGCCCCGAAATGTTCTTTGGTTGAAGCTAATTAATTGGGGCATATCCGAAACACTTTTAAAAATGATTAAATTATTACACCCCGAAACCTGGGTACAGATCAAAATCGGCGACGGTAGACGTACGACCCGTCGCCTAGCAACTAATGTCGGCTTGAAACAAGGTTGTGTTTTGGCTCCTTGCCTTTTTAATCTTTTTATGTCTGATCTCCCAGCACCTTTTAATAATGTTAATGCACACTCCCCCTCTGTGTCCGGTAAAGATATCAAATATTTGCAATATGCAGATGATACCATTTTATTGAGCGAAACGGTTATAGGGTTAAAAAGATTGATAGATTCCTTTCACACTTAAGTTACACAAAACGGTTTAACAATTACCATTAAAAAACGAAAATAATGACAGTGGGAAAAGCAAACGGGGAGTAAAGGAATGGAATATTAGGGGTTTGGTTATTGAAAGTGTTAAATCATGTAAATATTTAGGAATTACATTTGATGAGGGTATGACATTTAGGCAGCATTTTAATAACCTCGAAGCTAGGGGCACCTCACTCGCATTTGCCTTTAGGAAATTGAGGGATAAGCTATAATGCCCTAATTAAGATCATCTGATGAGGGTTATGAGAGCAAAGTTAATCCCATCTCAGGACTACAGTTCTATTATCTTTCGGGGCAAAGGTGCAAAACTGCTCGATGACATAGAATTGAGGACATATAAGTCTGTTTTTAGGATCCCCAGATATATTAGTCGTGGCAATATAAGACTTGAATTTGGTTTAAAGAATCAGTTATAGGCCCGACAATCTACATTTTTGAAATCCTTAATGTCATTATCTCGAGCAGAAGAGGGCTCATTAGCAAAGCTGTGCTGGTTTGAGATCTCCAAAGGTGAACACTCGAGGAGTTGGCAGACTTATTTAAATGAGTGCTTATGTAATTTTGAATGCTCAAAATTGGGGGATGAAGTGATGAGTAAAATGGTTTATAAGAAAGTAATTAACCAAACGTCTGCCTTACTGTCTACTATAACGGATAAAGAGGAACTAAGGAAAAAAAATCTCTTTTGGTCAATAGCCAACGCTTTTGGCAAATTATCTCCTCCAAACTTATTTGTTATAATTTTTAAAACCTCTGATTAAGAATAAATAAATGTTACTAAGGTTTGGGAGATATCCAACTAAGGATGGAATTCCAAAATGGGAGAACAAATGGCCATCGAGTATTTGTAGACTTTGCGGGCTGTGTGATGAAACTTTACAGCATATTGTAACCCTATGCCCAATTTTGTCAGCGGTGTGGAAGACTATTTTTAATGAATAGGGAGTTAGAACATGTAGGAATGCAATTATTGTTTGTCTAAGAGGGGTTAACATCCAAATTATCCATTAATTTGTTAAGTTTATCTGTATTGCAGAAAAGATACTCCATAAAGTAGACAATATAAGCACATGAATTCCCTTTTGGAAAAACATTTAGAAATAATGGTAAGGATATAAGGTTTTTAAATGTTTTAAGGGAGTATGGGGCTATTTTAAGGTATTTTATATTCAGTTAGTATTGAATATTACCCCAAATTGTGGATTGTATTTTATGTAGAGCACAAGTCTCTTTAATTCTCCAGGAGTTTACTAGCAATAAGCCCATTGCACTTTAATTCTATGCACTTTAATTACTATCGTTGCATATTATTCCATGTAGTATTACTAACTTGAGGAGATTATTTGTAATTCTTGCTGTTAGCACTTTACTGTTTGTATTGAATGCACAATGAACTTTGTCTTTGGCTGCTAAAACCGTTAATATTTGCTGTTAGCATAAGGTATGCTATTTTAGGTATAGCACAAGGTATGTTATTTTAGGTATAGCACAAGCCATTTTAATCAATTTTTCCGGAGCTTACCCCTAGAAATAAGCCCATGGAACTGTAATCACTGTTGTTGTATAGTATTCCATATAGTATTATTAATTTGAGGAGTCTATTGGTAATTTTTGCTGTCAGCATTTTTCCTTCAGTACTGAATGCACAATGCACTTTGTCTTTAGCACTAATTGTTACTGGCAAAATGCTGAAATCGTTAATATTTGCAACTAGCAAAAGGCACTTTAGTTTGATGCTGTAAGCACAATGCACTTTCTTCTGCTGCTAAAGGTTATTATCAATCTGTTAAAATCGTCATTGATCATTTTATGACAGGTGGATCTTTCCAAGTTTTTTTTAAAATTACATTGTTTGTTTATTTGTTTATTTTAATTCGATTTTGTTATGGATATGTACTGTTCTTTTGTTTGTAATGATTTTAATTAATCAACAAATAAACTTTTACTAACCCTGTCTTTAGGAGGTTTCTTGTTTGGGCTATGCATGATGGTGGAGGTGCTGTTGCAACACTTCAACGTTTAACCAGGAATCCCACTAGGCATGCGCCACTCTGTTCCAAGTCCTATCCATCCATCCATTCATCCACCCTTCCTTCCTCCCTCCCTCCCTCCCTTCCTTCTCACAATGGATCTTCCACCGCCACTTCACTTCTTTCCTCTGCAGGCGGGTGCATCCAAAGCACTTGAGGAGTCTTCTCTCTCATCTGCTGGCTCTCTGCCTTCTGCTGAGGCTGCTCAAACCTCACCAACATTGCCAGCCAATTGATTTATTTGTAAAACAGACTGACATGCATAAGATAATTTTAAATTTCTGATTGGTGGTCTTTCTAACTATCATGATTAACAGTAAATCCTAATTTATTAGACCAAAAAAGGATGGAATCTGAGAAAGTTCACTTAACGCTTTATTCTTTGCCCTTGAACGATTTGAGATCTTTATTTAAACAAGTAGAGTACATTAGTCTCTGCACAATCAGTACACACAGGAGTCCATCGAACTCTCTTCAGCACACACCCTGACCTGTACTGAAAATACAGAAACATCCCCTTTTACCGAATTATACGAACGTATTGTTTCCCGTCACCCTCTGGGAGCTGGCGCTTTTCCCTAAAATAATAAATAAGGTGCTTCTCTCTGTTAAGTGAGTGTGTGAAAGGCCATCCCCAAGAAAGAACACAGGAGCTTACAGGTACCCGGGAGTCAACCACTCTTCATGTGCACACTAAGGGCAGAGCTCCAGGGTAAACCAGGGGGTTGAGGTTCCTTCCACTGCTGCTGGTGATGGCTCTAACGGTAGACAAAGCTTTAGAATTTTATTTTTTATATTCATGTCTAGAACTGGATTTCCACTTTCCAACAAGGCCAGCTCACGCTTTCAATCTCCAACGGTGGATAAAATGACTATCATTTGACTGATTAATAATTAACAGTTGTAATTTCAGCAGTTAGAGGCGGCAAAAACTGCGGTTGAAGTGCTGTATAAAAAACAAGTTTCACCTTTTTCACATACCACATTTCCCTTTTGCGCATACAATAAAAGTTGGAAAATCCGGTCCCTATGATTTTCGAGGTTTAGCTTTAGCTCTCATGCAGAAAAAGTGCTGGAGATGAAGACCGAGACAGTAACGCTTAGGCCTGCTTGGAATCGTACCGGTCTAGCCGCCATTTTAACGGGACCTGAGTGCAGTTTTCAAAATGGCAGAACCTACCGCAGAGCAAAATGTAGGTTCAGAGATAACAAAAATATGCGAGGGTGCTGTAAACATGTGAAGCATTTAACGAACATGCTAACCTTCGCCTGTCGCCACGTTCATGAGGTTCGGGGCGTACATGTATGTGCATTAAGGCATTTCTCACACAAAGGGAGAAAGTGCCACTCTCACAGGTGCATGCTCCAATACAGGTCACGCATCTAATGCAGCCCTACCTTGACGGTGGTCCTTTGATAAGAGACCAGGAAGGTTTCTCAACCTACCCTAGCCCAATGGGAGCAGTCAGACACTGCAGACAGGTAACATTACTCCTATTATCAGGCATCGATATTTCCCTAATCCTGCATGAGGGAGAATACAAGCAAAAAGCCTTGTTATTCAATGCAGTGAGTAGTAGTGTGAAGGACACCTCACAGGAGCACCAAGAGAAGAGCTGTAGGAAGCTAACAGCCATCTGAGTTTCTTATCACTCGTGTGTTTTATAAGTAAACAACAGCAGCACAAAGTGTAATCTCACCCACAACAACCGCCAGGGATCGAGAGGTGAGGTCCTGGTGTCTCCGGGCATGTGCCTCAATCTTACTCCTGTTTCTGCCCCAGCCCAAACAATGACATGTGTCAAATCCCTTACCGTGTGCACCTTTTTCCTTTAGGAGGTGCAGAGATCCAAAAAACTGCCGACCAATCAGCTGTTCAGGCGATCACTCTTTGTACTTTATTGGGCTTGTGCTGGCACATGACAGTACCATAAAATGTATAGGCAATGCTAAATAACGTTCACATTTCATTGGATTAAAATATAATGCAGAATCATCAAGACAAGAAGAGTTAATAGAGGGGCCATCTCCTACCCTCTGGTATACTTTCTAGCCAAGCTCACACTATGGTAGAAAACGTCTGGCAGGATTAAGAAATAGGGCTGAGTGTTTGAACAGTTTCAGCACTCCTTCCATCATCTACTTGTGTTTGCTTTGTTGGCCCAAAGTTGGCAGGGTAGGCCAAGAATTGGCCCCATCCTCACTTTGCCACTGAATTCAAGCTAGCCTGATTGATGAGTGGTGTTACCCCCAAACCGGTCACAGGATGCCTTTTTCCGGTCCAGGGAAGACATCGCTTGGCAGTTTGGGCTGGACTGTTCCCATGAAGCACAGGGTCAAGACTGATTTGCATATAGCTGTGTCTGAACCCAGTTGGCAAAGTGAGCTAAAGAATGATGATGGATTCAACCCAGATCTATGACTGGGGTGAGTGTTTGAAAAGTTTCAGCACACCGTCCATCATCTCCTTGTGTTTGCTTTGTTCGCCCTAAGTTGGCAGGGTATGCCCAGACGTGGGTCCCTTGCTCACATTGCTACTGGATTTAAGCTAGTCTGGATGATGGGGGCTCTTAGCCCGAAACCAGTTCCCGGATGCTTTTTTCCAGTCTAGGTAAGACATGGCTTGGAGGTTTGGGCTGGACTGTTCCCATGAGGCACAGATTAAAGACTGATTTGCATATAGGTGCGTCTGAACTGGAGTGGCGATTGAGCTAAAGAATGATGATGGATTCAACCCAGATCTGTGACTGTGGGTGAGTGTTTGAAAAGTTTCAGCACTCCGTAAATCATCTCCTTGTGCTGGCTATGATTAAGAAATAACCTCACCATAATGGGTCTCCGGATCGCCAAACTACAGCCGCGGCCCGTGGAGGGAGTTTGGTGGGGCAGGGAGGCGGTGCGGGGGAGGGGCAGGGTGGAGGGTGGTAAACAACGGAATATGGATAATTGCAGGTAAGTAAACAATTTAATAAATAAAACAAACTTCGTAGCACGCGCGGCATCGCATTTTGCGATGCAGGGTGCGCTACGAAATTCGTTTTATTTATTAAAATGTTTACTTACCTGCAATTATCCATATTCCGTTGTTTACCACCCTCCACCCTGCCTCTCCCCCGCACCGCCTCCCTGCCCAACTGATCTCCCTCCACGGGCCGCTGCTGCCGAACTATACTGCTCCTGTGCAAGGTTGCCAGTAGGTCATGCGTCATATGGTGAAACCACAGTCTCCCACCCAAAGACGGTGAATTCTGACAGCTGTGTGACTACTGACTGCTTATAGGTGATCACAGAATCCACCTAGCAGTGGCAAGCAGTGTGCTGAAGCTGCACTGAGGTGAAGGTGAAGCAATTACGCTGGATTGGTAACCTGCACAGCTGTGATCTAGCTGATCTCTTCTTTAATGTTCTCCATGTTCCATAGATAGCATTCAGCTCCAATACTGCTTCCCATGCCTACTGATTTTTGAGGGAAATCGCCCATTAATTCTAAAACAATAAGGTTCCTGCACCTATCTGTGGAAATTCTTATGCATTTAATATAAACGCAACATTGAGTTCATAGCTGAGTAAAAAATGCACAGTATAAAAAATAAAATACTTCAGAAACTCTCAAGAAGTAGAACGAGTATTGCATGCAGATGCCACACATATCACTTTATCTCTAAGGAACGACCACATGACACAATTGCCTTGTTAATATATTGTGCATTTCGATACATGATGTATTTCATGTTAGGGTTGTTTATTTGCCTTGCTTTTTTAGTGTAAATGATTGTGAAATATGTCTTAATTCTGTTTTTTTTATAGTGTCTGTAAGCTCCCATTACGATTAACATGAAATAGTTGGTATTGTTGAGCTATATTTGTACTTATGTAACTTGTCTACCTTAGTGGGTCGCATTATAAATAGTAAAATGAGCCTTCGGTGAAGGTGTTAGATATAAGGTTAAGATAGTGTATATAAAGAAATATCTCTTGATGATGGCACACTACAATATTTATATTACTATAAATTAGTTGTGTGTGCAATCTGGCTGTCCAATAAATAGCAGAGTAGATTTTTGTGTGTCCGAACTGCAAAGCTAAATAAAATTGTATTTAAAAGGAAAACATAATGTGCAAAAACAGAACAATCTAAAAATAGATGTCACTCAGAAATATATATAGCAAAGAGTGTTCAAATAAGAAAGACTTATAAGGAATATTCGTGGGCTGTTCTGTTTTTGGAATAGACCAACACAAATGTGAATATTTAATTGATTGGGCTTTTCTTAGAGTAGTCCATTGAACACTGAACACGCTTCTGTCAGTTTCAGAATTTTTAAATAATGGATGGTCAGAAGATGGCCCACCTGGAGCACAGCGGTCTTCTTGGCAACAGGTGCAGAGTTTATGTTGAAGGAAGAGTGGGTCTCTTCCACAGGTTGCCCGATGTACAAGGTTGTACATTTACACGAGAGGAGCCATTGCAGAGAAAGGGGTGCTTGTGTGATATCAGCCTGAATAGGCAGATAAAGGACTTATTATCTGGTGGCTGCATCCTGAATTCTCTGAAACTTGAGATGTAAAAAGAGACGTGTTGTAATCTCAGTTGGTCACTTGGTCCCTTCCGTCCCCCCCCCCCCTCTATGACCGCTGTTGGTTTTACCCACACAAGTATGTTCAACATTCCACAGCAGCCTTCAGCTGACTGGAACCTGTGATGGTGTTTGGTTGGAATAAAGAAGACCTCTTTCTATATACCATGTACGCTTCACTTTTATTACAAGACGGGTATTATTTTTTGAGAAGGGATGGTTGCTGAAATGTTTTGGGAAAAATCTAGGTGTAGGAAACGTCGGTACAGACCACATCACATAGAAGATTCTTTGGAAATCTAATTTACTTCGGATATAAAGGAAAGATTGAAGTCCATAAACTTCCCGAAATTCATCACCTCAACCTGTGACCACATGATCTAGGGATGATATTTTTTTCTTTTGCTACATTTGTATACTTCAATTTTTAGTGCATTGATGGTATCCATGGGTAAATTACAAGGCACTCCCAACTAATACAAGGCTAGGAATATTGAAACATTTGCTTGATTTGTAAAACTGTAGTTTTGCATCATTTTTAATGGAAACGTGATTTGTTGAGAGAAGTTTTAACATGAGTTGTTGCCATGTAGATACTGCTGATCTGCCGTAAGACACAAGCACCTTTGTAACCAACACAAACTCTGGAAACTCACGCTCTGCTGACAGCCATCAATGAAATTTAATTTGGGGGTGGGATACAATTTCCATATGAAAAAACAGATTGCTGTTTGTTGGTCTATTGCTGTGACATACTTTGTGAACTGAATCACACCAGGAAGATGCCTGCCAAATGTTCTGAATTGGTTGCCGGGCTTCCACCACCCTCCCTCTCTTTTGTTTCCTCCTCCCTACTCCTCCGCATCACTTCCCCTTGACTTGCTGAGCACCGCAACTGTTCACTCACAAAAGAAAATTGGAAAACGGCAGGAGTAGGATTTCTGTCTCTTGTTCTGGAAGTCTGCAAACATAAACCAAGCAGGAACTGAACAAAAGATCAACTAATTCATGTTTGACATTGGCTTGTGTTCAGGTATTAGAAGAAGTCTCCTTATTGTCATGAGGGTGACTCAGGTTTCTGACATGCACACCTCATCAGATCTCATGCACGCTTTCCTTCTCAGGATTGATCGACTTTAACGAAGAGCAAATAGCATGAGGATGACATGGCAGTTTTGGACAGACTGGTCTAAACAATAAACAAAAATTGCTCTCTTGAGGTATTTGCTAGGAGAGTCTCTGTGTTTGAAAAGCATGAGCCTCAACAGTGTTCTTTACAGTCAGGCAGTGCAGAGTTCCTAGGCCCACACTACTTACGCACGGAGGTCCCTGAGATCACCTTACTACCTGGCACACATCTCATTCCCTTTGTTTTGTATTGTGATCATTCTGAAACGTAATTGTTAGCTGTGGCTTGTTTTTTACACAAGGATCTTTTCTAAGCTGCGATCGCTATTGCCCATTTTCAGGAAGAACGATGTATAGCATTTCCTTAATCAAGCTTATGAAAAATTCCTTTCACTAATGTCCATAAATGTAAGACACTGGTCCCAATTTATGTTCTGCCCGCCATGCTAAAACCCGTAAAAACAACCCTTGAATGGCGGTTTATTTGCGTCAATTCTCATAACACAGTGTTAAATTGTTGTGACTATACTAAATGAGGGTGATGGTGAGTATGGGTAACAGAAGTGATGTGTATAACACGCATGGGGCACAGTCTGGCAGCACAGGTGCAAGATTAAACAAACTAGGTTTGAAATAAGTCTCAGCCCTGCTCTGGAGAGACTGGTTCCAGGTGAATGTAAGCCAGCTGAACCCTTTGGTTCTCTTCCCATTGACAACCGCTCTGAATCCAGTTGGTCACTGACTTAGCAGCTTCCTGAGAAAGGCCACAGAAAGTCAATGAAGACTGACAGTGATGGATGTGATTAGGTCAACTAACAGTTGAAAGGAGTCTGTTGAGTTACCCAGCTCCTGTGGTTTTTTAAAAGGCCCAGCATTATGGCCCTGGAGTGTAGAGACACTAGGTCACATCATATTTTACAACAATCCAAGTGAAGAACCTACCAGGGCCAGTGATTAATGGCATGGTCCATGTGAGTATCTTACTTCACAGTTCTTAAATCGCATTATGGAAGTTGAAGGCATTACCTAACAAGCATTTGCAATGTAATAGGTCTCGCATTATTTAAGTTTGAGCTATTGGCATTGCTAAATAATGCAACACCAATAGCTCAAGCATTAATAATGCGAGACCTATTGCATTGCAAATGCTTGTTAAATAAAGAACCTTCTCTTAAAGGCCTCTTCTGGCCGGGTTACAGGAGACTGTGGTGGTTCAGGATGCAATTAAATCTCTTCCCGTTCACCGCCTCTTGCCTCTGCGAGGGGCACGCAGCTCAATATGCAACGTCCTGATCAACACTTTACTCGCCCGTCTCCACATCGAGGACAGATTCATTCCCCTACCGCCGCCGATCACGCTTGGATCAGTGAAGATCCATTTACGCCCCACGCTGGCTCCAGATACCCCCTTGATAACGCAGATCCATCTACGGACCACGCTGGCCCTTGATAACCTCGGAACTTCTGAGTGTTCCTTCATCTTCCGTCCCTTTGATCACGCTGGCATCAGCACATACCTATCTTTGGACCACGTGACACTGGATAACCTCCTAATTCAAACTCGTGCTCTATTGAACTTGAAGCACCGACTTTGTGAGCGTGAACCTCGCCTCAACGGGACGTCCATCGTGGCACCCCGACAAGACACCCTACTCACAGATTAATTCCGTCTATCCCCTGTCACCTACTTGTTGGCCTAACCGCACTGCCTCCAGACCCCCTTTGTCCTGATGATGATCCTAATTCGTATGGATCAAAACGCTGTCAACTCTCCAGCGAGATTCTAGGCACCTTTTGCACAGTGGTTTCCGCAAAAAATGGAAAATGAATGACAATCTTCTGGAACTATTTTGGAACCACTTTGTTGTTTTTATTCACTGTACATATTTGATCACTATACACCTTGTGCCGTCCACGCTGCTTTCACTGTCACTTGTTTTCCCGTAGTGTCACTCACCTTTGCACTCGTGCACCTTGTACAACCTTGGGCTGTCATGTGTTATTTAATAATTGCAGTGTTGATATTAACTGTTAATTACTATTGTCCTATACATCCCAGAATGTCTATAAAAATGCTGCCTTGAGCACATATAACAAGCAAACCGAGTCTCCTTTTTCTGTTTGGATAATACTGTATAGATATCCTTGATAATTGTCTGCAAACAATACCGGTTGGGATACTGTTCTTTATATACAATAGGCAATAAGGCGCATTACCATGTTGTACACACGCATAATCTATAGCACTGCCCTTCCATGCTCTCCCACACCAATGTTCATGCCTCCCTCTCACCCAATTAAGGCCCCTTAACTCTTACTCACACCTATGTCAAAATAACTGACACTTCACGGTTTTTTAATCACGGCACGTGTGTAAGGCGCAGGTATAAGAATGTGAACAAAAGAACACACACCCACCCTTCGCTTTAACAGCACCCATCAGGCTGCCCACAAACATTTCATATCCCCAGCACCAAGGCAGATTTCTCTAAAAAATGATCAACAATCACAGAGTATGCTGGGCATTCGCCCTGTTGGTTACCCGCTGTGATGACGATGACAAGCTCCGACAATCACGAGGCCGTGCAGGGGCTGCGCAGTATACGGATGTCTACTTGCGGTTGTGCCACAGTGCCTTAATGTTGGAGTAATTAGCCCTGCTTCTGTGACGGAATCTTCGGAGGAACGAAAACTGATTAACCGGAGCACAAAAGGTGAAGCACTACATGGCACGTAGGTTAATCCACAAGCCTCATCCCGACCAGGCGGAGACAAGGAGCCATTGGATGAAAAGGCACTGGTCCGTGAGAGGGAAGGTATATTTCTGTGAAAGGTTCATCCTAGAACATAGACCTGATACAGAATTGGAGTGGGCAGAGCTACAAGCAGAACAAACTACCTCAGCACGAGGAGTGGATTCAAGACAGCTTCTCAGACGGCATTCACAAATGTAATTTATCACAATAACGCCTACCCTTTTGGATTTGCCAATGCTAGGAAAAAAAGAACAAAACATTATTTTCGGACTAAAAGGCAAATAGGATATGAACAACTGAATCTGGCAAACACCTGATGTTTAAGCGTATTGTTAACACGTAAAACATGACCTCATGCATTCCAACAGAAGCCCTTCTCAGAAGGCGGAGTGATATAGCAAAGAGCCAATAGCAAGAGGCTTTAGAGGATGTCTTCTCTGGCTTGAGCTAAAACCCACCATGTGCATATGGGAAAGAATGGTAACAACACATGTACAGATATTTGCACTGTCAGGCCAGTCCTACTCAATCCCATGCAATATCACAATAACCACATATGCAATGGCGTCACACTAGACAGTCACCCATGAAGACCACAAAAACCTCTCTCTTTCTTTGCTGCTGGCTTCAAGCTTACCAGGATCCATTTTAGCCAGTCTCTCTAGTGTACTAGCTCATCTAACAAGCATCGCGGCACCAACGCTTTACTTTTAATGTTAAAAGTAAAGGGCGGGTGCCGCAATGATACCAAAAGTGAAGAAATAGAAAAAAAATCTATTTCTTTACTTTTGCTATAATCGCGGCACCCGTGCTTAACTGTTAATGTTAAAATTAAAGCGCGGGTACCGGGATTAAAGCAAAAGTAAAGAAATAGATGTTTTTTTCTATTTCTTTACTTTTGGTATAATCGCGGCACCCGCGCTTTACTTTTAATGTTAAAAGAAAAGCGCGGGTGCCACACTTAAGCAATCGCGTCACGATTGCTAATGCCAACAACTAGTGGTGTACGTGCACCACAGAGGAGCGGGAGGAGGGAGCACGTCAGTGGCAGCAAAGCGAATGCCCGCTGCTGCACGTGCTAGCCACTGTCGGAAATGGGCGTTTCAAAGGGGAGACATTGTCCCGCCTTTGCCCAATCGCGTGCTGTTTTTTCTAAAAAAAGCACACGCAAGCCAATGCCACACGGGAAAAGCAAAACCACACGCAGGAGCATGTGGGTAGCTTTCTAAACCCCGTACAAGATGTCTCGTGCTGCGTGACAGTGCTGCGCACTGCAACGCTAAGCTTGAGACCTAAAAACTGGTGAAAGTAGAGGTTACACTTAGAGAATATTTCAATGTTCTACAGAATGACAAAAGAGTAGAGAGATATTCCAACCCCTCAGGATACTTGACTCAGAGACCCTCAGCTAGGACTAGACAGGGTGTACGTGTCATCCTGTGGAGTGAGGATTGTGAGTTTGTGACTCCCTTTTAAAGTCTTTGTGCCAATTCTTTTACTAATGCATTTTTTCTTAAAGGACCAGTGCTTAATTTGTGAACAAAAGAGTGCCATGCCCAAAGTTTTTCTCAAAAGCCAGGGGCTGGTACAGGTAAGCTTTGAAACACCGAATGCTAACACTGGTAGTATTTAATCCACAACCAGACACTCCTTGCCCCTTTTTCTCGCTCTTGCAGGTTCCTGCCTTCTCCCTTTGAGATGGTTTTCTTGCTGTGCTCTTCTTCCATATTTCCAATCTGTGTATTTTTGTCTCTTGTACATTAACTGGTTAAGGGATGAATGGGAAAAGGAGGCCCGGTTTCCCTATTTGGATTTGTTGCCCAATAAATGGCTAAGATTAGAAATCATGAAGGTTCGGGTGGGCTTAAATCCATGGAAGATTGATGGTAAAATTAAAGCGTCCCTGATCCAACCAGATGGTATTTGTAAATGTGGCCTAGGAGTAAGAAATGATATTTTACATATATTGCTTGACTGTACATGGATTTTAGCTGTCCGAAAAGTGTTTTTACGTCCAATATTTTTAAAGTACAAGGTGAATACACGTGCGGATGCTGTTGATCTCCTTACAGAAATGTCTTTCTTGGATATTACAATTGCGTTGGGGAAGTTTTTGAAAGCAACAAGAGAATCTGTAATGGAGGCAACGAAGGAGGGTGGGAGGGATTAAGGTTTTAAGATTTTTTTTTTAAAAATACTGAGAATCCAAATATGTTGTTTCTATGGTTTTAAATTTGTATAGAGTGTCTAAAATGAATTGTGGTTTAATTATCTTATCGCTATGTGGCTCCATTGTTTTATGTATGGTTTATAGACTATTGTCTAAATAAACTTTGTTTATCAATCAATCAATCAATCTTGCACACAGCAAATAATCTAACGTGAAAAATAAGTGCCAGTCCCTAAAATAAGTGCCGGTGGCCAGAAGCAAAAGGTTACATTGCTGGCACAAGCCTGCTATGATACCTTTGCCAAGTACCGTAGTTTTTGAGTAACTCTGGGTACACAAAGGGATAATTTACTGGGTTTAAGCCAAGGTATTGGAGAATCAGTGAACATTGTCCACCAAGCTCCCAAAATTATTTTGAGCAATGGCGACAAACCACGTAGGAGTAAAATTGTGTTTTTGCTCCCACAAAATGTCCTCTTTTAAGATGGTAAATAACTAGTGTCATAGTTAAAGGTTTACTTCCCAGTAAACAGGGGTACATGTGATATGGTGGTTAGTGACAAGGGTACCGAACACTGGTCAAAGGGAGATCACTTACTGTTTCAACAGGTCTCCATAGTCAGTGTTCAAACCATGTTGGACTACTGGTGCTTGGAGAGGACTGAGAATCAAATATGGGACCCTCTGTGGTACCAAACTTTAGTGGCATCAAACTCTTAATTGGATACTTAGTTGGACTTTTTAGGAGATGGAAGCCTTACACGCCCAGCAGTGTCCACTAGAAAGCAAGTAACTTGAATTTAGGGCCAGAAAACTACTAAGCATTTAAACAGCAATGTACCTGGAACAAGAAGGCAGGGAAATGTGGTTAGAATTATACTTATACAATTAAATTGACAAGGTGCAGTCAAGAGCGAGGGTGAAAGTGAAATACTACTAAGAGCATTCCGTGATGGAAATTGGGTGAAATGGGCTCCTTCAAAGTGAGAGATAATGTATGGGCAGGTCTAGGAGCTGTCCTTGAATGTTCCAAGCACATCTAAGACCCTCAGAATAAATATATATGTTGGGTCATCATATCATAATCATTTGGTTGTAAACTTTCAAAGTGCCAAGGCAGGCTCAGTGCCTCAAGTCAAGCTCCACCTAATTTGAATTTTAGAAGGAGTGAGCGACCCGAAATACCCTTGAGGGCTTGGGTAATAAAGTTGAAAAGGTAAGTTTGCCGTCAAGGGAATTTATTCAATCTATATTTTGTTTAGTTAAAGTTGTTCTGAAAAGGACCAATCACTTGTCCTTAGAGTGAATATAGCAACAATTTACTAGTAAATTGTTGATATATTCACTCTAAGGACAAGTGATTGGTCCTTTTCAGAACAACTTTAACTAAACAAAATATAGATTGAATAAATTCCCCTTGTCCTTAGAGTGAATATATCAACAATTTACTAGTAAATTGTTGATATATTCACTCTAAGGACAAGTGATTGGTCCTTTTCAGAACAACTTTAACTAAACAAAATATAGATTGAATAAATTCCCTTGAAGGCAAACTTACCTTTCCACCTAATTTGAGGCAGATGGTTGGCCCCGTCGCTGACAGGGCCAGGTTTCATTTCCTTTCCAGGGCAGGTCAGTAGCTAGCCCTTCTGGCATTATAGGGTTGGTCCCGGCATTGAATGGAATAGCAAAACGAAGATTGGTGACAGTAGTGGCCATCCTCTAATGTGTGGGAGGTTCACTTTGGCTGCTGGTGAAGCAACATACAGACACATGGAGCACCTCCAGTAGACATGTGAATGTCCATCCCACAAGAGGAAACACAAGGATCAGCCAAAAGGTCGATTGATAGGACAAGATGCCGCCATTATCTATACAGTGTAAAGCTATGGACCTTCATTATTCTTTCAGTTTTAAGTCGGAAAGGAGCCACAACTAGTAATTTTGGTGTTTCATGTTAAAGAAAATGTGTGCGACATAGTGCAATGGTAATAAGGGTCATATTAATTCTACCATTATTTAAAGTTATCTACTATCTGAAGAAAATATGACCTTAGCCCGTGCCTCTCTGGGCATTTCTGCCATTTATTATCTTATAATACTGTATAAAGATTCGAAATCTTGTGCTTATTTCTTCCTCCTTTTTTAATGCCACTTGTCTAATATCAAGGAATATCAAGGAAAAGTGTGTGCTACACAACTGACAAACACGAAAACAAGCTCCAAATGCTACTGGTTGCAAATTAATGCATCTGGGTGTTGGCACCATATGGTCCATTATCAGTCGTCCAGCTGTGGGAGGGACATTTTGCAGCATCCTAACATTAGGGGTACTGCAGTACACAGAACTTTCATGCAATACAGGTAATGGTTAGGTTAGTCTGGTCTCCTAGATATAATCTTGTGCTGCTGTGTAAAGTAAAGCCGGGCAGATGGCAGGAGGGCTTAAGATAATCTTGTATGCTTAAAATCCCTTGCCGCGAAGCAGATGCGAACTATACTGGATCATTACTGTCAACAATCAGCCTGAAGGGAATCTAATTTTCATTAAGATGACATTACATTGAAATTTAAACTACCAAGGCATCTGGTAGATATGCTCACCCTCAGTGATCATGAAACTTGATTGCATCAAATAATTTGTTGACAGAAGTATTGTATTGCAGCATTAATATAGCACTTACTACCTGTTAGACCTGGCACCATTGGTGTGGGTTTCCCTTCCATTTTTGCTTTGGCCTCAAATGTTTTTGCTGTGTATTGGATTCCGTTTTGCCGGTCTAGATGTTTTGGGCACTTTGCCACTGCTGTTCAGTGACAAAGTGCAACTGCTCCCTTTGTAAATTGTTGTTATGGATTAGTTTTTCCATGATTGGCATATTGGATTTACTTGTCAGACCCTACTATAGTACACTGTGTGTGCCCAGGGCCATTAAATCAAATGCTGCTAGTGGGCTGCAGCACTGACTGTGCCACCCACAGAAGCAGCCTGTAAAATGTAACTCTGGCCTGACATTGCGGAGTAAGTGTGCTGTCTGGGACTGCCATGTCGACTTGGAAGGTGCATGCACTTGCCAGTCCCTAAACCTAACCTTATCTACATATTAGTCACCTCTAAGGTAGGCCAAGTTACTCCTGTGGGCAGGGTGCATTGTATGTTTAAGGTAGGACATGCCCTGATGTGTGTGGCATGTCCTGATAGTGAATTACTGCCAATTTCATTTTTCACTATTGCAAGGCTACCTGTTCCCATAGGACAGAATAGGGAGTTTGTTTGTAACATGTTATAAACATAACGGGCACTGGGAACAAGGTAGAAAAATAAAGTTTAGTATGCCTGAACTCAGTATGTTAAAATTAATCTTTTAGTGAGGGTGAGTTTTACATTCTGTGTTTCAAAATACCACTTGTAGAAAGCAGGTATTTTCTTGCCTAACCATCAAGTGTGCCTCTGCTAGGTGTGTGCATTGCATGTCTAGCATTTGGATGACAAGGGCTGGAGAGGGGTAGTGGCTCCAGAAGTCTGATGAGTCAGGGCTGGACTGAATAGACCTGGGCTGCATGTAGAGTAGGGGGAGAATATTTCTTTTTCACCCGAATGGGCCTGGTCTGCCTTTAACAATGCTGTCTCCATCTCCTGCCAGGAAGCTGCACCAGTGAGGACAGAATTGGTATTGACTGGGTACAGACACTCTCCGCCTTCAGAGAACAAAGGAATTATGTGTATGAAAAGTGGTGCCCAGACCCCAGACTTTTAGATCACTTTTTGGGAAATCAAGAGGAACCTTTGCCAAGGAGAAGAGCCGGACCGATCCCGACACAAGCCTGCTGTGTGGTTGCACGAAACCAAGCATATACCGGATTGATGCATCGCATCGAGGAGCCAAGAGTGTTGCATCGTTGGGGATCGCAGTTAGAAACAGACGCATCAACTACCCAGGCAGTAAGGAATCAAAGCATCACCTCCACTGAGCTGCAGTAAGGAACAGACGACTCACCTCCCCAGATTCTAAGGAACCAGCGCATCCCCTTCCCAGCAGCCATTTTGTTTGTTTTGGATGACGCATCCAAGATACTTTGTGAGAAAAGTTTTACATTTATAACTTGCATTGAACTGAACTATTTCTACCATTTGACAGTCTTATTTTTAAAACTGTATTGTGGATTTTTGTCGTTTGGTCTTGTTTTGGTTTAGATAAAGTTTACATATTTCTTTTAAACTGGTGTGGTGTCTATTTGTAGTGTTTTCACTGTGTTAATGGATGTATTCACAAACGCTTTACACACTGCCTCTGAGATAAGCCTGTCTGCTTGTGCCAAGTTACCAAGGGAGTGCGCAGCGGGTATTTTTTGAGGAGTATTTATTTATTTAGGAGTTTTACATAGCACTAGCCAGACACGAAGTTGGCGAATCGCTTTACAACATAGGTGAAGGGGAAATCACAAATACAATAACAGTATTATACATGTTAACTCGTGGCAAATCGAAAGTCTCAGATCGGAATACATATTGAATAGCAGGAGATCACAGAGTATAGGGTTGATAGATGCATTGACTCAAGGGAAGACCATTTCATGGAGGGGGCATAGGAACAGGTCAGAAGGCGGGTGAGGTAGAAATCTTAATATTAAGGTGGCTGAGGGCTGTAATGGACAATAGTCTGCAGTCTGCAGGAGTGTATCCCCCTTACCCTAACTAGAAGCAAGGGCCCCTATTTGGACAAAGGTACCTACCTCTGCCAACTAGAGACCCCCATTTCTAACACTACCCCAATGTGGGGCACTGAAGCACTTGCCTACATGAGTTGGGTGTGTAGTTGGATGGATGTTGTTTTTGTTTGGATCCTCTGAAGGAATAGTTTTCATGCATGCGTAATGACCACCGAGGTGAGGTTATCACATTATGGTGCAGTGTGTTGGATGATGAACTATAAGAGACAGACATGCAGTTTTATGGTTTTTAGCATGCTGGTAGCTTTGAACAGCTCTGCAGATCCATATATAGTATTTCAAATGATATTGAGTGCTTAGCAGGTTACTTCGTTTGGAGATTTTGTGTCTAGGTGAAGTCCCAAGCTGGTATAGTTGGAGGGAGAGAGCGAGAGCCGAGAGATCTGCTGGGATGAACAATTTATTATCATCCCATATCTGGGTGTCTATTTGAGATGTAAAGAAGCAGTCAGATTATATAGAGATTTGGGACCCACAGAATGGACTACATAAGTCTTCCAAAATTGTCCAGTAATGTGCGGCAGTTATTCCATGCCTGTTTATTTCTAGGTGTTTTTTTTTTACTGTACACTGCTGGTGATGGGCAATCCTCATATGTGGAGGAATGTTTAATTATAGGGAACTACTTCACACTAGTAAGTTTAAAGTTTATTATTATAATTCATACACCTCATTATATTGTAATTTCATTTAAAGTACAGTAGTATCCGGGTAAGATTCAAGCCCTAGAAGCTATGTAAATGTAAAGTGGTATTGGATCCACTTCATGTTCTGCAGGGAGGTGTATAGAACAGAACTTCAAAAGCATGTCCGTATGTATGATGAAAGCTCAGTCAATTACTAGGATGCTCTAGCATTGAAGAATTGGAGTGGGTAAGCAGTGTGGACATCCTGAAATGCCAAAAACAATGTTAAATTCTAGCAAATAGGTCTAGTCAACAGCATATTTCTAGCCAACATCATAAGAAGTGGGGCACCTAAGAAAGTGGGCCTGGGGTTGTCATTTTACACTTTGTAAAAGAAAAAGGTTTCCTTTTGGTGTTGTCTTACCTAAAGACCTATCGTGCTGCACCGTTCACTCAAATCAAACACACTAATAGAACCAGCAACAAATTCTAAAGCACTTACAAGGAAAAGGTTATAATCAAAACATTTTTTTATCACAAATATTTATTTATCATTAAAAACCATGCCCCTTGATCTACAAATACATAAAAATTAAAAACATGAAATTTTTTTTATTTAAAAAACCACAATGCATATCTGACAAAAAACTAACAGGAGAAAAGCAGACAGTTCACTTTGTCTTACTGACGTTAATTCAGATTAACTTGGAACAACAGAGTGCATGACCTTTTCATTTCCTGTCACCACAACACTGCTGACCCTTCTGAATTTAACAAAAGAATAAAGCGTCAACGCGTTTTGGTGGTGTTAAATCGATAAAAACACCTTCATCAGGACAGATTAAGTATATTATCCTTAATACTGGTGTTACCTGAGCAATCGCACATATGTGAGGGTTTTCCTGGATACTATTAAAAGGGATATTCCAATATTCCAATGTCGTCGTTGACAATCTTAAAAAAGTTCTGTGTTCATTCTCACAACTGATTCTTCTTGGTCACTCAGTGCGATAACCACCCTTATTTATTCGTACATGGCCATCATCTATTTATTGCTCGACAGCGCTGTTATTTTTCCACAGTCGTCTATAGGTTTACCTTTTACGAATTGCTCGAGCCTACATACGATGATTCTGCGACACAGGGTATGGTACGGTTGTGGCTTTTTTATCCAACAACTTGTTTTCCCAGCTGTCAGCGTGTGGCGTGCTATATATCGCAATTCCCAAATGAAAAGCTATTATATATGGTGCTCTATTCCTTTTGGTTTAAAGAGCCCCTCTCCTTGTTTGAGGATTTTACACTTTGTTACAGCTGATTTTCCTGTTGAACATATTTTTCCAATAAACATATTCTCTGAACACATACTTTTGTTAAACAGCCACATACCCACACACATCACTGGACACATCCTAGATGTCATTTTTGCAAATACAAATACTAGTTACTTTTCAAACAATTACTCCAGTGACATGGTGATGCCACCATTTGGTTGCTTTCAACATAAAACAACACAAAGCAACATACCTAAAACCACCTTACATGCATCCACCTACTGACCGTGAAACAAACTTAATTTGGGCACTTAGAAACACAACTATTATCCAATCCAGATCTAGGCACAATAAATTCAGCAAACAAATTATATGAATTGCTACAGTTAGTTTTTGAAATCCTAATACCAATAAGAACAACAAAAAAAGGACAAAAGAAAGCAGGCACCTTAGAGAAATATAGAGCTAAAAGAGAGAAAATAGCAAATTAGAAAAGTGGAAATTAGAAAGCTGCAGCACACCTGGATCAAAATAAAAACAAATCAAGACAAACTTCACCTCTTAATATATAACAGATTATATAAGTCAGCAATCAAAAAAGCTAAAAATATATACTATTCAGACAGAATTCAAAATCCTATATGTGCAAATAAAGAATTCTATAAAATTCTCACTGAATATTGTAAACCAAATTGCCTAGAAGGAACTCATCGGATAATTCAAGAATTCACAGATAAGGATTAATCAAGAATTCACAGATAAACTGGCACATCAATACAAAACCAAAACAGACGCGTTGGACTCCTATTTAAAACAAAGGAAAAGAACCAGTGCTGACCCTTTTTCAAAATAACCCATCCAAAAGTAGGCTAACCCAGCCTCTGCATTCCTTAAAACAAATATCACATAATGAATTTATGGGTCTGATGAAAGCAAGAAGGCCTTTTGGCAGCTCTTTTTTCCCTAACCACCAGAGCACTTCAGGAAAATTCTTCTAACTACCTCTGCTGCCGCATCAGTAAGAAGAATCACCAACAATTCCTTAAGTATGGAAATATTTCCAGAAGACCTAAAAAAGGCATGCGCATTGCCAAAGAAAACAAACCTGGACCCGCTTAACCCCAACAACTACCGACCAATATAGAAATGGACCTTTCCTGAACAAACTGATAGAAAGAGCAGCATTTACCCAGATGTCACAATTAATTGAAGATAGTTTGATACTTTCAGACATCCAAACAGGATTCTCCCCAGGAAGAGGCACAGAATCTGCCCTTAATGCCATCTGGAATGACCTTAAGAACACAGTTGACCGAAACGGGGTTGCTGCACTAATTCTCTTGGATGGTTGGAAAATGATGTCCCACTCGCAGCCTGGCCTAACAATCTGGGATCACCGCCTAAAGTATCTAAGGTAGTAAGAAACCTCAGAACCATGGACTCCAAGCTATAAATAAATTCCCTAGTGGCAAAACTAGCAAGATCAAGCTTCATTACTATAGAAACTCTGCGACTCATCTTCCCCACTTGGGATTTCCACACAAGCTCCAGGCTACTATCTTTCTTGTACTGTCTAAACTTGCTTACGTCAATATCCTCTACTATGGATCATCTTTAACAACTGTGAAAAGACTACAACGGATCCAGAACTCTGCCGCCAGACTACTCCTGCATGTAAAGCCACAAGCCCACATCACCCTTGCCTTGAAGGCCCTACATTGGTTGCTGATTGCCAGAAGATCCACATTCAAGCTGCTTTGTACCACCCACAAACCGATACAAAGAACAGGGCCCCACTTCATCAGGAATAATGTCACCAAATACATTCAACAAAGGAACCTCTGCTCTCGATTGGCACGTCACCTCAAAATTCTACCATACATAAAAAAACATAGGTGGCACATCCTTCTCTGTTCAAGCAACCAAACTATGGAACTCTTTACCCCCAAACAAACGTTCTACGGATAAGTATCTTATCTTCAGAAGTCTACTCAAGAATTGGCTCTTCCCCACATATCTGTCATACTCAAACATACATATACAGTATACCCCTGTGTATATAAGCATTGTTTTGGATTACATGTATGAATCTAGATATCTGTATTTCTTTGTATAAATGTGTTATGTTTATAAATATATAGATATTCATTATGCCTACCTCTCTCAATATATACTCTCCATTTATTCCTTCTGTGTACTTATGTATCTTTATATTTATTACTTTACTCCCAATTCAGCATCTCAAATGCACTACCCATTTCCCACCCTATACCTCTCACAATATTTTCTTTGCCTCCACTCTCTGACTCATCCCAAACCTCAGTCTACTACTATGATCCCCAAAGTAACCGTTTCTAGACTCTTCCATTCTCTACTACTCCTTGCATCATCTCAACCCTCTTTTACTATTTAGATCTACCAAGCACGCCTTTCTAAACCCTTCCCTCATGTATCCCTCCAAGGCTCATCCAATACCTCATATTTCCCCCTAATCCACTTCAATGGACTCTTCTCCCCTCCAACTCTCCTTTACTCATCCCAAGCCTCCTCCCACTGCTATGATCTCCAAATAAACACTTTCTAGACCCTTCCATCTTCTATCCTTCCACTATCCTTTTCGATCTAACTAACAGACTCAAATGTCCACCACTCAAATTAACTTATTTCCTCATACTATTTCACTGCTAATCGTTTTGGGTTCCGGAGTAGCATGCTACTCACCCGGAAGCGAATTGATGCTTCATCAGGGGTAGTAGGTGCTATATAAAGGCAAATACAATTACAATTACAATTGCAAGGATTTCATCACTACAATTCACTGCAATACACATAGACATATCCAGTGATTTATATGTAAAAATATAAGTGCCAGGGCCCAAGTAATCCACTGCAGCCAGCACCAAGCACCGCTGCAGAATTACACTTTAACGAGGTTGGCATTCAGACTATTGCAGGTCACCCGAAGTAGCAGGGATAGTCTGCAAGTGCGAGTTGTATTATTTTGCTTAGAAAGTATTACAAAATTACAATGAATTTTGAGAAAACATGTACTATATGCATTGTAAAAATGTGCTTTAGGGTAGAAGTAGTGGAGTGGTGTGGCTCACTTGTTAGAGGCGGCAGACTCGTAAGCAGAGAACGGCTCAGGACCAGGGTTCAATTCCCAACGTGGCAGGGTCGTGGACCAGGGTCAAACGGACTCGATAATTCTCGCCTCGGTGCCTACTCTAACCAGGGAACACACTCGGCAACTCTGGGCATTAAGCTTGCCTCATCTCTACAACGGCCCCCCACAGACGCCGGGGATGCCTTGTTTCACCTTGGAGATACCAAGAAAGGGACCATCTCACAGGGAAAACAAGGAAGGGTTGCCCAGCGGTCTTCAGCGCCAGGATAATCCTTGGAGTCACAGTGCGCTTTACAAGTACACCTACATTTACATAATTGTATACATTTTGTGTCTAAAAGTTGATTTTCATATAGTTCTGAATCATGCTAAACACTCTCTGATGTAGTCATGCATTTCTTTTATCAAAACCGAACCTTCTGAAATTAAATAATTAATATACATTTTTATGAGAAAGATATAACCGTGATGCATTATTAGGCTTTATTTTTAACTAAAATGACTCACATGGTACACTATTATGATGAATTTAAATGGGTTATTATCTCAAAACCTTCTTCCTTTATCTTTGTAATGCACTTTTGAATAATGAAAACTTGGTGCAAAACTGTCATATTAATAGCTAGCAACCTAAAACTTTTCTGCCATACTCTTTATATATGTACATTCTCAATTGCCCTAAAACAATAGAAACATCCAATGCATGCACATATGATACACTTGTATGTTTCTCAATAGAGTAATAGACTATACTTGCTATTGCACATTTTTATGAGACAATCTCAGATATTGACTGCCTTAATGAATGTATAAATGAAATTACCTATGTTTATTTTAAATGCGTATATGTCCTTAAAGTGTCCTATAATTGATTCAATGCATTAACCTAGCCTTACGCTTTAGGCCTTAATTTTTTCAGGATGTCGGTGAGAATGTATTTTATTTTAGCATTTGCTCATGCAACATTTTTGTTTGTTCATATGCCATGTTAGTGTAGTTGATACATAATATATTAGAGAATAGTAACCTACCATGGGAACCATCCTTGTAGACTAGTACACGAAAACCCTAAGCAGTATAATAGGTCTTATGTGGACTAACCAGTGCCTGAGAAAGATGATCATTCCCACGTCTAATATGGGATATTTTCTAGCTGTTGCCATTTTCGCACCTTGTGAAGGGAAGATCACCTCATGGATGTTGGACGATTATGGTTTGACACAGTGGGTGGCAGCTCCAGACTGATGAACTATAATACCAAAAAATGTCCTGGACCAAGAGAGTTATTAAGAGTGAACGGGAGTCACTGACTACACTTCTTCCTTGGGAGATGCACAGAGGAGAGATGCTTGCAGACTTTGACCCAACCCCATACGAAAGGTAGAGAACTTTGCAGACTTTTCCCCTGCCCTTGCAAACAGCAGTCTAGTAGACTTTTCCTTTGGACTCCTTGGCTGAACCATAACTTGGCAGATGCCCTGCTTAGGTTCCCTTGAGCCCATTATTTCTGAACACCTTCCAAGAGTTTCCCTTTACTGTGGACTCTGAGACCTTTTACCTACTTAGATTCTGTTTAATGTGTAGTTTTACACTATACCTGTAAATTACTTACTGAAGACGCTTGATTGATCTTTCTAATGATGATTGTTGGTTTATCTCATATTTCTAATTGCTATAAACCTTTAACTTGAACTCTCCTTTGACTGAGTGTCTTGAGTTTCCATTAGTGTTCTTTCCACAGGACTGTGCTTGGGATACCGAGATTACTAATGCATAGAGGAGATAGTCCCAAACTCTTTGCCGAATGCCAGATTCTGGTGCTGCTATTCTGTATAGCGGCAGCAGAGTTGTTAGTCCTTGTGATTCTTACCCGTTTTAATTTCTTCAGGAGATTAGGACTTCCTGTTGTCATTTGTTACCTTTATAGTATGGCCCTGAGAGTTATATAGCTGAATTTAATCACTTGGTTACCAATTCCTGGTCCTCATTGGGTGGCCAAATGTGTGAACACCCTATTTTCCATCACCCCTCAATGCAATGAACAAGATTCATTGGAGGATCAAAGAGTAAGGGAAAAAAACTCATGGAATTTAGAGAGTTAATAGACTTATTTTTGTGGGCCCAGTAAACGCTGGATCAACGTCGAATTGCTAATCTCTCTTACTGCACTAAAAAACATAGTCTGAGAGCGCCCCATGTGGTGTAGTCTCATAAATAAAAGCCACGGTTTCAAAATAAATGTTGGTGCAGAGCACCAGAAAACATGGGCGCAAATTAAGCACCTGAGATATCCCACTGGATAGCAGGCCCAATTAGAATGGCACTTGTCTCTGCCCGTTGCAGCTCTGCAGGTCTTGGTTGGTATCATGTTTTAACTCTGCTGGTTTACATATGAGTGTGCTAACATTTGATTATATGCATATTTAGCTAATCCAATATTGGTGCATAAATAGACTGTGGCCAATGTAGTTCCCCGAAAAATGACATGCTTTGAATCGTGATCAGACGTAAAAAGAGACACGCTGTGACCATCCAAGAAATCCGACTGTGGGGCCCTGTTGTTATATGTTACAATAGTATGTATGTTAGAGCCGGCGTCGTCGGGTAAGTATAAAACAACCACCACAAACTGGTATTGGCAACATCATGCATTGATTTATCACTATCCTTTTAGTCAGTGGTGTAGCAAAGATGCCATTGGCCATAGGGAAATGAAGTTAAAATGCCCCCCAACCCTCTGGTTTCACAGTAAAATTCAGCCACAAGAGCGATTTTGTGGAACCATCACATTTCATGGCCTCGGTGCCCTACACCTGCTGCACTATTGACAGCTGCACCTGGGCTGTCGGTTCAGAAACATATGTCTTTGTTATAACACAAGCCTTCCTGTTGAGCCCCAAGTCTTGACATTTAGCTCTAGAATAACTTGTGACCTGATAGATGAGTGCACCCAGTGCCTAAAGCAACATAGGTGTCACTTTGACCTTCTGTAAGCATCAGTCTCCATTCTGTCAGTATCCTTGAGTTCACTCACTTGCTGTGTTTATTCACTGTGGCTATTTTAATGTCTCCATATTGCTTCTCTAGTCTAGTCAACGCATCACTGTTTACAACATCTTAGACTTCTCGGAAAACACCAAATTTTCCAAACTATCCGTTGTTTTATCCTTTCCTTTGTACTGTAGCCCTTATTTCAGCTGTGACATCAACTCCATAGCTTGGCACCATACCCAGATTAGGTTCTATCATCGCATCGTGGCGCCTCTTTGACTCCAGATTGTCTTGTTATATAGTTGGAGTCATTAGTTTTATGCACATTTAGATTCACCCTTTGCCTCTAGGCCAATCTTGCCTTATTCCAAATTCTGCACAGTTTCTTTATGTTTACTTTCCCCAAGCATATGCTTCACCATCATTACAGTGTATCTAGTAAGGGCCTTTCTAGATGAATCATTGAGTTTCATGATATTTACATCCTGTTCCTTTCCAGTTTCTCTTTCTTTGTGAAATTAAAGATAACCTAAAATATAAGTGCTCATCATTCTGATGCTAAAGACCAAATGAGCGTAATTAGTCTATTGTATTAATCTTTTAGTAGGCTGAATATTTGACCTTTCTGCTCCACACTTTAAAATAAAATAAACGGTCAGTTTTTTTCAAGTCAAGTCAAGTCAGTTTATTTCCCTCAGCTCTTAATTTGAAGCTTTGCCACTCATGGCTTCTGGCATGTGCCTTCTTTAGCCCTCGCTACTTAGATCTGTGCAAGCATCGTGTCTTGCCCAAGATGTACTCCGAATTGTACTAGTAGTTTTAAAAATTAATATTTATTAACATAATTGACCTTAGGTAGTACCAAATGAAAGTTTATCATAGCCAAGCCCTGCATACGAGGCTATGATATTAGATTTTTGTAACTAAAAAGACACAACTTCCATACTGATTCTATTGGCTTCATTCTTCAAATGTCACTGCACCAATGCCTACGATGGTTTGTGTGAGGCAAACTAGCAACATTTATTGAACATTCACCTTATCCTAAAAGATGCAGAATCAGGGGCTCTTTGCCCTAACATGTATTACCTCTTAAAGAGCAAATGGCAAATCTAGTTCCTGTACATAATTTGTGCATCTCTGGCTCGGACATACATTTCAGATATCCTTCTGGCTAGCATTTATGTTTTCTTTGAAAGAAAAACTCGAGAGATTTGTGTGGAAAGCATACACTGATTATCTGCACACATCTTTTGAGATAAACCTTCTCCTGAACCAGGGATCTGATTTCCTAAATAATAAAAAGGCCAAAGGAATGTAAATGAGAATCTATTTCCAAATCTGTAATAATTTATAATCCCCACAATATCACTGGTGCTTGTTAAATCCTGTGTCTTTATTTCAGAATTCAGTCGTCAGCAGAGATACAGTTTAGACAGAGATAAGGTCTGCCTGTCACAGATTTGTGCCATTAACAGATGGGCTCGAGATACATTGTATCTCCCAGGGCTCTGGTCAGACTAGCCTCACTCTTTCCTAACAGGGTTTCCAAAAACTAAAGGAAGGAGAGAATGGGGCATGTAGACAAAATGTGATGGTGTGATGGAACTAAAGGGAAGAATGCACACTGTGTACAGTATAAGTGCATTTGAGTGCAATGTGAGTGAAGGGGATGGGAGAGTTAGTGCAGTACAAGTGCAATTGTGTGCAGTGGAGTGGATTGAGTGTTGTGGCTGTTTACTGTGAGTTCGCTGAGTGCAATGTTTTGCCATGGGAATTCACTGCGAGTGAAGTGTGGGCAGGGGTGGCTCCTCCATGTGGGCAGAGGAGCTTCGCCCCACTGCTTTCCCGCAGTGCGAGAAGCAGAAACATAAAATGGTATTATGAATACCATTTTATGCTTCTGCTTCTCGCACTGCGAGAAAGCAGAAGGGTTTGGTTCGGGTGGGCATGTAGGTGGTTCTGCTCCAGGCAGGGAAGGAGTGGCCTGCACACTGTTGTGGGCGCTGACTGTTTGGTCGGCCCCAGGGCCAACCAAACCAGTCATGCACACTTCTCTGTTTTCTCCATGCAGGTTGCATGCAGCCTGCATGGAGAAAACAGCCTCCCCATAGAAGCCTGTGCAGTCGGCGGTCCAGCCAATGGCAGCGTGTGATTGGCTTAAGGGACTGGAGGGAGGCTGCCTGCTAGGCTTCTTCCTGTGTGGAAGAGAGGATGCGGGATGATGCAGGACCAGACCGGAGCCAGCCACGAAGGTAAGTGAAAAATTCTTTCCATTTATTTAAATTTAATCCCCCCGCGTGACCCCCTCGCCTAACCACATGCAAGTTATGACGGCCGCAACTGAGTGTGGGTACTGCAGGTGTAGGGTGAGTGATCTTGGGGCAGATGTGACTGATGTGGAATACAGCATGTGACATTGTTTTGATATGCAGATTTCATGAGTGTTTTCCTCCCTTAATATGTCATATTTTGGCAGCAACATTTTCCCCAATCTGTTACAAACAGGCCCGAACTGAGGCATTTAGAGTTTGGTGGTGGTCCACTGTGTGCCAGGGTGGTTGAGGCTACTACCTCTGCCACTCTGGCACACTACCACCTTCCATATTTAGAGTTCTCTGCTGGCCTTTTAGAGATTTCGGTGCCTTCAAAGGTGAGCCACCACAGTGGCGCCTCTAAAGGTTTGCTGAGCAACTGCCATTTTTCATGAGGTTGCTCAGAAAAACATTTTAGTTTTTTGTTTTGTAAAAACAATCTTCCAAAGTAGGAGTTTGTTTTGTAAAACAAAACACTAATGACCCGGAAAGTTTTCTCCCAGAGTATGTTTGTAATTTCTGTTGTTTTTTCCTCAGGACCACCAGACTTTCTATGGAGGTCCCAAACCAAATAAAGTCCACCAGACCATCTGCTCTAAATAGGGTGGGTAGTGGGTTGTATTTGCACTGATGGCCCAAGTCAGAGTAAGGTTTCTACTGGCAGAGCCACTGGGGAAATGGCAGCAAAAAACAGGAAAGTTTGAATAGAGTGGGGCGGACTGTCAGTTTGGCAAATAGGATACTGCGGCAGAGTACTCTGGCAGCCAAACTTTTAAAATAAACCCCTTAGCCTTCTCTCTGTGCAGGCCTGCTGAAGAGCTAGATCTTGCAAATCTTTAAATATTTTTAAATTGGTAATCATTATCTTGCCACAAATATTGATGAGCCTTTAAGGAGCACACTTTTTTTTGGGGGGGGGGGGGAATATCCCCCTTTCTTTTCTTGTCAAAGACTATGTATTACTTGTTCCATATTTTAGCATCCAAATCTTCCAAAAGAGGAAGCAAAAATGATCCTCCAAATTTCAACTTTACCTGCTTGGACAACGGGAGATGACAGTAGACATCCAATGGAATTTCCCTACTGCTATAAAATCCAAAACAAAGAAAACCTCTAAATCCTTCCCTCTTCTATCCCTCCACTATCCTTTCCAATCCAAATAACTGACTAACATGTCCACCACTCAACTTAATTTCATATTTCACCATACTAATTCACCACTAATCTTTTATGGGTTCCAGAGTAGGGTGCTACTCACTGAAAAAGTGCTTCAACACCTCATCAGAGGTAGCAAGCGCTATATATAAAGGCAAACCTTTTTACTTCATCTACCCCTTTGCTATCCTTATCAATCCAAATAACTGACTAACATATCCACCACTCAAATTACTTTCATATTTCACTATACATTTTTACCACTAACACTGTATGAGTTCCAGAGTAGCGTGCTACTCGCCAAAAAATAACTTCAACACCCCATCAGGGATAGCAAGTGCAATATAAATGCAAACCTTTTTCCCTTCTCTATGGCTCCACTATCCTTCTCAATCCAAATAACTGACTAACATATCCACCACTCAAATTACTTTCATATTTTCACTATACCAATTCACTACTAATTCGTTATGGGTTCCGAAGTAGCGTGCAAATTACCGAAAAAGTGCTTTAACACTCCATCAAGGGTAGCAAGCGCTATATAAATGCAATTAAAATACAATACATAGAAATGCTAGTGTTTTTCTTTTACTCCTAAACTTATTCTGTTGAAAATTGGGTTACTGGTTGAGGGGATAAAGCCCTGATCAGGAAGCAATCACACTCTGGCGGGGTGAAAAATAAGCACACTCCAAATTAACCTGTGCTTAGCCCTCTGCTAGCTTGGCACAAAGCAGCCTGCTTAAATTAGTGTAAAGTATTTATGCTGTATTTCAATCTATAATAGAGTAAAAACACAACACAAGAAAAATCAAACACCAAATGAGAAAATTAGTTTAAAATCTAATAAATTATTTGAGACCAAAGCAACAAAAATTCATTCAGTAGAACCTGAGATACGCAATTTCAAAGTAGAAATTGAAACATAATCTTGTGCTCATTTAGACGCGCTCTATGCTTCTGGGCCAAGTTTGCTCTATCTACAATTGCAAAAAAAAAACTGTAATCACTCGCCCCACTGTATGCTGCCAGTGTTGAAGGGGAGGGCCCTGCGCCATAACCTCATGGCACTATAGTGGGCTGCAATGAGGCAGGGTTTCATAATTAGGCTGCCAGTGACTAAGGATAATCTGACATATTTATCCACCTCCCTGATGTGTTCAGCAGACTTTTGTTTAAAATAGCTTTAATTTGGATGCCTGCCAATGCACAATTCTATATTTTTCTGCTTTTATAGAATGGTTCCCAAGCAAAACAGCTTGTCACGAAAACTTGTCAAACATGCCCACGTCGGTTTCGAACATCTTAGCAGACTGGTATTTTTCTGTGACCCGCAAGCAGCGTTATCACAACAATCGTTGGCAGGGCGCATGTTTTGTACTGGTTTGACGTGAGGTAATGTAATCTGACAGGTATCACGACCACAGTGATTCAACGGCAAGAGGGGAAATTAAGTTTCTATGAAACTGGAAAATTATACAAAGCATGGGTTTATCTTGCAAAACGTGTTTTAAGTGTAAACACCATTGTATGTCAAGTCCTTGTGGAATGGCAGATGACATAAAGACCTTGCTGTTAATTTTTCTTTTGCTAGCTAATAAAATGTGTTTAAGATCCGTGTATAAAGATTACTGTGTGTCCTTTTATTTCACCTCCTCTAGGGAATCAAGAAGCATCATGGGTAAAGAACTCATGCAAGCCAAGAAGAAATGTGGCTAGTGTTTTAAGCCTAGGTTTTTTAATCTGGGCATATCAGCTTACTGGATGTGCCCAGTGCCTCCAATTCGCAAAACCAGGAACACGAAGGATGTCCTACTTACCATTATTAATTGGTGTCAAAGGCTGTGTTGGACGTGGCAGCCTAAGGGTGGTCTTCCCCCAGACAGTTTGCTTTCTCCCCTCCCGTGTTACTGAATTCGTATTTGTTGGCCTTAGAACCCTGGGCAATTTACCACTACTTACCAGTGCTAAAGAGCTTCTGCTCACTCCCTAAAACAGGGTAAAATTGGCTCACAGCTGATTGGCGTATTTAATCTACTTCTAAGTCCATTGTAAAGTGGAATATCATATACCCAGCTCTATTAAATTAACCGCATCGCTGCAGCGGCTTTTCCCGCTGTGTGCAGCGTTTTTTAAAATACCGCGTTACATGACGAGCTCAGCTCGTCATCAGCATACGAGCGCCGTAGCTGATGACGAGCTGAGCTCGTCATCAGCATCAAAGGTGTTAAATGCTACCAGTGGGCCTGCAGTGCTTAAAATGCTACTCACTTAATTGTCCCAGGCGTGGCATTGCAGCCTGTATGCAGTGTCAAACTGCCAATTCAACTTGACCAAATAAACTCCTTCGTAACAACAGGAGAGTGTGCTTATTAATATGATTAAAGTAGAGCGCAACAGGAGAAACCGACTAGGTTCTTAATAAAGGCCTCACTCACCAACCTAGTATGTGACATGCTTCATCATCGGGCCCCACCAGGACCATTTCATAGCGGACTTTGCTTAACACTTTATTCAGCCTTAAATGTCCCAAACCTTGTTTTTAACGATGTCTGAATGGCTTCTAATAAAATGTATTCTTTGACACAATTGTGACATTTTTAACACGCACTTTTTTCACTACTCCACTGAACACGAACTACCAGCTCCGCAGTAATTCTGGCATTGAAGCACACCAGGGTGGCACTCGGCCTCTCCTGGTGGGGCCCGAAGATGAAGCATGTCACCAACTAGGTTGGTGAGTGAGGGCTTTATTAAGAATATAGTCGGTTTCTCCTGTTGTGCTCTACTTTAATCATATTAATAGGCACACTCTCCTGTTGTTACGATTTGATTTACCTTGGGGGACTGAGTGTGCTCCCAAATATATTATTTTTTCCCTCCCTCTCCTGTTGTTTTCAAGATCAACAAATAAACCACTTGTCAGGCCTAAAACTTCCTCTTTATTGCATGTAAGTTACCCTAGGGAAGTTCGTCCTTAGCAGCCTAAAGGGCAGAGTGCATTCTATTTAAACATTTGGACATACTTTTAAGTTGTACATGTCCTGGTAGAGAAAAACCCACAACTCGTTTTGGTCTCATGCGACTAGATGTCTGTAGTTGGTGTGTAGATCTTTTAGGTGTTATTTTACACTTTAAAATTCATAATCCCAGTAATACTGATTGGATTTTTTTATTTTGGTGTATAATAATGTATTCAAATTTACTCTGTTTTTTTAATTAGTGTGGGATTTTTATTGGGTTGTGTTTTCATTGTATCACTGTTTTAGTACTGCATAAATGCTTTACACATTAACTCTAAGTTACGCCGGACTGCTTTGTGTCAATCTACCAGTGGGTTAAGCACAGGTTAATTTGGTGACTTTTGGTGATTCACCCTGATAAGGATTGTGGCTGCTGCCTTATTAGAGTTTCCCACCCCTAAACCAACAAGACAATTTTTCACAGGCAGAAATTATGCAAACTGAAATGATGACAGTGCACTAATGAGCACAAAAGAGAATTGCCTCACGTGGTTCGTATGGAATATTTCTCTAGTTTTACTTTAAAAGAAGTAAAATTCAATATGATCTTCTGGCACCTAGCATTTTTTTAAAGTTTATTTTGTACCATTTACATTGGCACACCCATTACATCATATTTTCCTCAAATTGGTGTGCTGATACTTTGCCAAAAACTCATACAAGGCAGGTCAAAATCAATGTGTATCACCTAACAGTAATTTCTAAGAATGTTATCACTAAAGAGATGTGTTGCTTTCAACGTAGTTTCAATGGAAGATATTCATGAAGATTTTGTTTTAGCTTTGTTCACTTGTCCACTTGTCTATGGTCAGCGATTGCAATCTTCTTGTGCAGGTAGCTGTCAATTCAATGACACTTTTTCAGTAGGGAGAAGAGCTGACATTAAAAGTATCAATTAGCAATCGCCAGTTGCGTATGTTTTATTTGTAATCCCTTTAAGCTTCCCTCTGGGATGCATTTCATGCACCTTAATTCGCCACTTACGATGACAATAGAGGGTTCGATTTACAAAGTCCCTGATATATAGAGGAGGTGCACACTATAGGTCCGATACACAAAGGCAAACGTAGATGTTTGGTCTAACCTTAGACCAAACGTCTACGTTTTTGACTTTGGGAATTCCCAAAGGGCACTTAAGAGTACTATCTTTATATACGCACTCGGGGCAGATCTCCACACCGAGTGCGGACATAAAGATAGCACTTGTAATAGTTCTTTGTGAATTCCCAAAGTCATAAGCTTAGACTTTTGGTCTAAGTGTAGACAAAGAGTTTAAGTTTACCTTTGTTAATTGGGCCGAATGTGTGCCACGGCCTTGCTCTAGGAGCATTACAACATGTAGCCCTTTGATTCACAAGCAGGGACTGTGTTTGGCGAGGGTGTAAAAAGGTGAGTGCAAAAGTTGAGCCAATGTTGACCTCCCAACCTCCAAGAACAGTGGTGTTCTACCTACCACTGCTGGTCATTTGCACGTGAACTGTGGGACAGGGACGTGTGAACACCAACATGATCATCATTCTCGAATCTCTTGGGTGATAAATGTATTTCACCAATGTGGCCATGAGGGACCTGTTCTCTGAAATGCAACTCTACCCTTACCACTCCTAATTAATGCAATGGAAAAAAATGCTGAACTTCAATTTCGTCATCAATGCACGCATGTCCTATGAGCACACTTTCTACTTGTGCGTTATCCTTCATCTGATCTGCATCAACTAAGACCAAGCACAGGCAAATGTAGTGATGAGTTGTCCATTGCTGGATTTGAGCAAGTGATTCATGACATTCTCACTCTGACTACTTACTGGCAATTATTGTTGTTCAAGATGAAGACTTAGACAAAGGACACCTGGTGTAAATGTGTTCAGTACTTTGGGAGGTAATTGTGATTAAAATTAATTAAACTACCAGTAAGAGGGTAAATCCTTTTGTAACTGACAGTTATTGTCTATGTGTACTTCTATAGTTCCAAAATTCAAATTTTGAGGCTTTCATTATTTAACCCCCCCCCGCCCCCCATTATAAATAACGAGACTCAGGGAACAGTTGTGCATCGTTATCGGGTGAGATTAACAATTTCGAATTTGGCTGTGAAAATGAGGTATAATAGGGGAATTGTGGTGCTTATCACTGCAAAATCCACATGTCCTAATATGTACTGGCCACTTTTCTCCTGGTAAATTTTGGGAGGTATAATTCTGACACCCGTGCAAATAATGGTTTGCACGGGTGCCAGAATTTTAGAGGCACTCTTAATTTCGACCTGCAGACATGGGATGGTACTCATGAAAATCTTTATAAATCCCTAAAAGTCAGAAAAGTACTCAAATCACAAGAATAAACCTAAAATTACCATATTTTTATCTTCTTTAAACAAAAAAGGTTTTGAATTGTTCCATTGACTCACTATGCCACACGTATATGTTTACATTATACCAAAGTATTTCATACAGAACACCCCATTGGACTTGACAATAGGCATCGACGTTTTATGTACTCTTTTGTTAAGTTTAGCATACAAAGATTCTAGCATAATATCTGTAAGTAAATAAGCATCAGATTCAAACAATATAAAAAGATTCATATAATCATGACGCATAGACAATTCAGGAGAAATACTGCTCTTGCAACAGTCACACCTTTCTTAATGTTCAATGAAAGCGAGAGCCCGGGAAATGAGGGATTTGTTTTACCAATTCTGTTTTCTGAAATGTCAATCAACGATGCCAGGGGGCCTCACGAGCATAGGGATCCCATGCAGAAAAAAATGTTACCCAAATTTTCCTTTTAACATTTTTATTCCTGTGAGTGGTTGTGTGTGCAGGGCCCAGTGCACTGCTTTGCCCGTGGGCCTATAATGCTGTAAAGACGACCCTGCATTCAGGGGGTTCTGGTGTTTCAGCCACAGCACTAAACCTCATGCGATTTGCACAGACCTATATTGGCACACATAAGGCTAGAAGTGCCCGTTTTCCCCCATGTTGTAGCAGCCTACATGTCAATACCCTGCCACCTCTGTAGAGCTGGTGGACGCACTGCACAGATGAACATTAACATATTAACATATCCATATATTCAGTCCCACCGCTTGACACAACTGGAGTGTCACTTTTAGATCAATCTGCCCTTCCATACTTGGGCCTATTTCTTTGCTTTAGATAGAAAGAGGCAAAATACAGCTTCTTTTGGAAGTCAGAGAAATACAGGAGAGCTGAAATGAGTAGACGATAGATTTGCTTATTATATTTTAATTTATTTTGAGTTTTGAACGTTTATATTGGCATGAACAACACCGAGAGCAGACGTCAGAGCGCCTCACAGTCATATTTACAGTATTATTTACAGTTCATAGCGCAATGTATAACAGATGATTTGAGTTTAAAAGATTTTTCAAGGCAGATTAGCAGGATTCAAGGAGAGCTTGCAGTATCACTACATTATAAGTGCAAAAACTATTTTATGCAATAAATTATGAAGAATGGCATAAAAGAGTGTGGATTATTTTCAGTAATAGAAAACAAGGATATCGTGTATCAATGCATTTCCGAATCAAGTGTAATAACAAAAAAATGTATAGGTAGAGAGAGGTAAGCGTTCTAATGGAGATGAGTAAAGAGTTTCATAACTTGTCCTCGATCATATTCGATTATGCGCTTGAACCACTCGCATGTTGGGTAAAGGGTCTCCCTTTGTAAAAGGGCCTTAGATGGTTCTGCGACTGGGAAGACCCAATCTCTATTTATACTGATGATCTGCTCCTCTACCTGACATACCCAGAATGCTCCTTAGAGAGACTTCTATAAATTCTTGTTATGTGGCCAGGATTCTTTGTTCAGAATAAATTGAGTAAAATTGACAATGTTTCCTCCTACCATCTGGGTGTCTCTGGCTGCCTTGGACTACCCACTATGGGTTTCTACTCGTGGTTTTTTCATACTTAGGACTCTGTGTCACCAGGTGTACAGAGGTCTTCATTGAAGAAAATCTGTTGTCAACTCTGACAAAGTTAAGGGGTGATGTGGTCTACTGGACGGGGCTGCCATTGTCCTTACTGGGCATGGTGTCTCTAAAAGGATTATTTTCCTGCCCAGATTATTTTATGTTTTACAGAATGCACCAATCTGGATCCCACAGGATTTCTTTGCCACACCGGATGCAAAGCTTTGCATCGTATGGTGGAAGCGGGAATCTCAGTGGCAGCTGTGCACGTAGGGGGTAAATAATGGGGGTTTGCCCTGCAAGGTATGCACAAATTATTGAGCATGTTGTTATGTTATGTTACTGTTTGTTTTGTAGAGCGCTCAGCTGCTCCAAAGAGCGTCCCGGCGCTAAAGATCATCACACCAAATACCAGCAACTAACATAAAGCCATAACGGCACCAAAATTAACCATGACAGCATTACAGGGCAAAAAGATAAGTTTTAAGTCCCTTCCTAAAAACAGAGAGATTGGTGCACGTCCGCAACGTCAAGGGCAGTGTGTTCCAGAGACGGGGTGCAAGATAACTAAAGGAACGACCTCCACAGCGAGCACGCTTCACTGTTGGGACGATAGCCTTAGCCTGGGCAGCAGACCTCAGAGGTCTAGATGGGAGATAGAAATTGACCCTTCTCTGCAGATATTCAGCGCCGAAATTGTGAAGCGCCCTAAAAGCTGTAATTAAGGTCTTGAAAGAGATGCGCTTACGAATCGGCAGCCAATGCAGAGAGACAAGGAGATTGCTGGCCCTGGCTCTTCTAGTTAGACCGAAGATTGCTCTGGCTGCAGAATTTTGAACTATCTGCAGACGAGTCAGCAGATATTCAGGAAGACCTAAGTAAAGGATGTTGGCGTAGTCTAGGCGCGAGCCTATTAGTGCTTGCACCGTGATCTTCTTATGCTCAAAAGATAGATAAGGCAAAAACTTACGCAGCATCCTTAAGATGGCAAAGCACTTCCCAGTCAAGCCAGCAACCTGGGCTTTGAAGGAAAGAGTGTTATCAACCATCATACCCAAATTCTTAGCTGTGACCGAATCGCTGGCAGGGGAAACATGGCCGAAGGCCACCATTGCTTCCATCTTAGGTCTGCAGGACAGCCAAAGAACAATATCTCGGATTTGTCGGAGTTGCATTTGAGGCCACTTTTCCCGAACCATTCAAACACAAACTCCAAACACTTCCGAATGGCTGCTTCATCGAAGTCACAGCCCCTGCCACAAGTGAACAGGAGTTGTGTATCATCCGCATAGGATATGATCTGGGCCCCTAGCTCCTCCACCCGTGCCGCCAGAGGTGTAAGGAAGATATTAAAGAGGGAGGGACTAAGTATGGAGCCCTGCGGGACCCCTACCTCAAGCTGCGGCATCAGGGCGGAGAAAGGGGGAGCCCAGATCGTTTGTCTCCGGTCGGCCAAAAAAGACTGAAACCATGCGAACACCGTTCCCCGCAGCCCAATCTCCCAGAGTCGAGTTAGGAGGAGGTCGTGGGGAACGGCGTCGAAGGCCGCCGACAAATCAAGCATGATAAGCAGGGCCTTTCCACCCGTGTCGAGGGTCTCCTTCACAGCCTCGGTTACCTCAAGTAGAGCGGTTTCGGTGCTCAGGTTAGATCTAAATCCAGACTGTGACTGATGTAATAGGGAGTTACCCTCTAAAAGGTTGGTAAGGGTGGTGTGAACATACTTTTCAGTAACTTTGGCCAGGGCAGGAAGCAGCGAGATTGGCCTGTAGTTCGAATGCAGTTTGGCGTCTGCATTCGGTTTGTTAATGAGGGGAAGAACTAGGGCCTGTTTCCAGGAGGAGGGGACTTTGCCCAAATTCAGAGATGCATTAATGAGAGGGTTGATGATCGGGTTAAGGGCAGGTGCCAGGGTCGCAAGACACTTGGCAGGACAAGGGTCCAGTGGCGAGCCAGATTTCAGGCTAGACAAGAGGTCAAGCGAGGCCTGAGGCTCTAAAGGGGGGAAACAGTGCAGGGTAGGGCCCAAAGAATCCGTCTGCATTGCCGTTGGGCATAACCAGGGGTTGGAAGGGCCGTCGATCGCTGAACCCGTGCTCAAGATGTTCTGGGTTCCTTGCAAAGCTGACTGGATAGTGCGGATTTTATTAGTAAAAAATGCTGCAAGCTCCATGATCCAAGGTTCCGAGAAAGCAGACGCAGGAGTACAGCAAGAGGGAGATGTAAATTCTTTGACAATCTTAAAGATCTCTTTGCAGGAACTATCTGCTTCCTCGATCCTTTTAGCTAAAAAGGATTTTTTCTCTGAAACGATCTCCCTGTGATATTCTTTCACTGCTAATCTGTAGGACTGCTTAGCAGATGTATCATAGTGCCTCCTCCAAATTCGCTCCAGCCTCTTGCAATGTCTTCTCTTAGCCCCCAAGGCAGCAGAGAACCACGGGGCTGATGCTCTTGCCAGTTCAGATCTAACCTGGCGAGGTGGTGCCAAGGCTTCCAAACGTGCAGTGAGCCAGTTCTGAAAACACACCACGTCTTCCTCCAAACTGCCCGTGAAAACACAAAGATGGGTTTCTAAAGCCTGGGTGAGCATGGCCGGGGTGACTTTGTGGAAGGCTCTAGAGCAGCTAGCCGCTGCGAAATGCAGGCGGCCACTGGCTGATGTACTAACGTGAAATCCGCTAGGAAATGGTCCGACCAGAGTACTGGGGCAAGGGAGGAAAGGGCCACCGGAACGGTCGAAAAAATTTGATCTAGAGTATGCCCCTTCTCATGAGTAGGTGACTGCAGGTACATATGAAGTCCCACCGACGATGTCATGTCCAAGAATTTTTGCACTTCAGGATCCTCACCCTTATCCATGTGGATATTAAAGTCCCCGAGAATTAGGCAATGTTTTGCCCTAAGACTCAGTGTGGAAATGATCGATAGCAAATCCTCCATGAAGGAGCCAAGAGGGCCGGGTGGTCTATAAAGCAAAAGCCTCAAGCAGGATTGATGGGGGGATAGGGCTAGGGAGAAGGCAAGGGTTTCACAGCCAGGCAAATCATCCGTCGACAAGATGGTACAAGGAATGTGCCTCTTAATGATAAGTGCCACTCCGCCTCCCCTTCCCTTGCATCTATCTCGGCGGAAAATAGCATATGAAGGAGGGATGGCAATAGCCAGATCAGGTTCCGAGCCCTCACAGAGCCACGTTTCTGTAAGAAAGAGACAATCTAAGTCATCTTGTGTTAAGAGATTATGGATGTCGAGAGCGTGCTGAGGAAGGGACCTGGTGTTTAACAAGGCGCATTTACTACCTAATGGAGGGAGCTTGCCCGAGCAGGAATTAATAGGGACCGGCATCTATCTAATAGTAGTGAACAACAGTGTCTCTAAATTGGGATAGATAGGCAGTGGGCAGCAGTGGGCAGCACAATAAATTAAAGATTATCAGCAAGGAAAGTTACTAGAGCTTTGCCTGATCCCACTCTGACAGTACTGAAAGCCTGTAGGGTGGCCCATGCTCCAGTGGGGTGAAGTGGGAACATCACTTGTGAAACCCTGCTGCAGGACTGTGCAGTTCGGCAAGAGGTCAGCAGTGGCTGCTGCTACTTAACGGTGATGGGGGGGGGGAGGCGGGTCGCAGGGGAAGGAAGGGAAATAATTAAAAAATCACCTACCTGCTTACCAGCCTCCTCCTCTTGGTGCTCTTTGCCTGCTTTCAGGACTCCAGGGGCAGGAACAGGAAGCTCCCAGCATTGTGATTGGTCTGAGCACCTTGGTTTAGGTCTCAGACAGGGACTGGGAGGCTGGGCATGTTCTCTTCCCAGGCTGTGCAATACAGCCTGGTAAAGAACATGCCAAATGTGCATGACTGTTTGAACGGCCCAAGGCGGCTGGCCAAACTGTCATGCGCACTTAAGAAAGTGCTCATCACTCCTCCCCCTGCTCCGCTGTGAAAGCCAAGCCCCACCCCTAACCAGCTGAGCAACAACGGGAAAATAGAATGATAATAACAGTGCGTTATTATTATTTTATTTTTTCCTTTTTGACCTGCTCGCAGAGCAGAGGGGTGACGCTCCTCCTGCCTCTCTGGAATTTAGTGAATTGACTGAAAGGTGAAAATGGGATGTGGTCAGCTTTTTGAAACTGGGAGACATTTGTCAATGAGAGAGTTTCAAGACAGTCACAAGCGCCAAGGGGGAATAAGAACCGTCAAGTATGCAGTGGTATAAGTACATACTTCTTACGAATGCTCTGTCCAGGTACACTAAAGAGAAGTTAAGATTGTTCCTACTTCGAAAAAAAGACCCTCTTCGCCCATTGTGTGACAAGGTAATATTTCTCACATATAAGACCTTCATATCTTGGATAGGTTCTCGTTGAGCAATTGTACAACATTAGAGTTAGCCCCACCTGGCATGGTAATTATGTGTTCTGCATAGCATGCCCTGCTTGGACAGAAATCTCTCATATATTTTACTCTAGTTCCTTCTACAACCTGTCAAATGTGTATTGTTTGTCTTCTTTTTTATTTTATATTTTAGGAAAACGTATAAAATATTGTTTAAAAAAAATAGAGACCCAGAACTAAGGACGTAGTCTGAGAAGGCTCAAGCGGTAATTTGCTTTTCACCATGGGGAAGGCCTGGCAGAGGTTATGTTTCAGTATCTTTCCTCAATCAGGAGCCATTTTAAGGAAGGGGGGACCAGTGTGACGTGGTCATATTTGCAAGCATTCGTTATTTTCGGGTGAAAACTAGAACTGTACTGTAATTGCACTTGTGTAGCACTTACTACTCATGCCAACTTGTTGAAGCGCTTCAAGCCAGGCAGCACGCTGACCCGGAACCAAAGGTTAATGGCTGAAAACCACCTACAGTGTCGC
Organism: Lissotriton vulgaris; assembly: GCF_964263255.1. NCBI lineage: Eukaryota > Metazoa > Chordata > Amphibia > Caudata > Salamandridae > Lissotriton > Lissotriton vulgaris. Next base: position 884,247,115 of record NC_141689.1, on the reverse strand, counting down.
GCACCCCTGCCACTAACTCAGACATGCGACATCAGACAGGGGCAGGGACTAGAGTCACTTTCAAAGCTCCTTCTCCTTCACTGAGCTGCTCCTGGAGCCATTGACCGCGCTGAAAGGAGTCAGTCCCTTGTGGCTCCAAAAAGTTTAACAACAAATTGTGTAATTACATTCCTAAACACTTCTGTCCATTACTAATCCTCTTTCGCCAACATCCCTTTACAGAAAAAAACGCTGCGCTCCATGGCGCCTGATTTATATTTCATTTTGAGAACAGGAAGTGAGGGGATTAACGCTGCGGATTAAAGACACTTACTCTTTGCGGCATGTTATTCTGCAGAATGGCTCGCTGGTTGCCATGGGCACGGCTCGCTGACCCCAGGCCCTTTCAGGCACCTCTCCGTGCACTAATGAAATATTTTAAATGCGCCTCAAATAGAATAATGAGAGTGCGAACAAGCAGGTCACCGGGAGTCATGAAATCAGGTGTTTACAGATGCGCCGCGTGCTGATTTCAGCTCGGTTGTGTGTGGAGAGGATTACAACTGTTCGGAAACGTTATCCGTCAGGGTCGGAAGCAAGTGGACACATTCTGGGACATGAGATATTAAATGTCGACCAGCATGCGTTTTTAGGTAGTTCAATGACTGTGTATAAACTTTGTGTACAGTTATTTGACATACTTGACAAAAAAGTCAGTAGATACGTGTGTATATTATTTTATATAAATTGTTTTATCTAATGAATGGAAGAATTATATGGATTCTTGGTCAAGTAATTGGTCATTCCCCCTCCCCCTCCCCCCTGGTATATTATGAGATATTATGCGGTAAAAGAACTATAGGTCAGGGGATTTTGTTTTATTTTAACTGTATTTATATTTACCCACCCCACTCACGACCTGAATGGATTTAAGCAGGGATGCCGGCCACTCAATTTAGCAGGACAAACAATCGAAGAAGCCAATTTTTTAAATTGTTTTTATATAACCCGAACTCGACCCGAAGGTATTGGAGCCTTTACATGAGCACCGTATTTACATTACACATTCAGGCCTAGGGAGATTAAGTGATTTGCCCAGAATCACAGGATGTGGACGAGACCTTGAGGCTCGAACCCTGGTTTCCAGCACCAGCGTCGGGAGTTTATGCAGATGGACCACAAAAGGAAAGGAATGTTTGATAGAGGAGAGCAGGGCAGTTTCACATTCTGCCTTTTCGAGATTTCAAGGTTCATATGTTTCCTATACCCCAAGAGCCACAGCCAGCACAAGGTATTTTTACATCAGTGCATAAATATGTAACATAATTTTTACCTGGGCCCAAAGTTTGGCTGAGAAACCTGTGGTTGGCATTATTGAATGTTGGGGTGCCTTTTGATTCCACGTCATGCCTCTTTCATCCATCACCAAACATTCCCTCCCCCTTTGTCTCACTTTTGCAGGATCCTGCTGTCTTTCTTTGTCATGGTTTCTGTCTTTCTCTTCCTCCTTCTTATAACTTTGTGTGTTTTTCACTCTGTTGTCATCTGTCAAGGTCTGGCGAAGGAAAAGTATGTGCCTGTCCCCAAAAATGAGAGCCACTGAGCCCCAACGGCGACCACCAGTTAAAATTAGACACTGCATTTGTGATATTTTATGGGGCCCTCACTTAATACTGCATTATACCACTAGTGGTATGTGATGCTGGGATGGCTAGGCTCTTTAAAAGGCTCTGTCAGATAAAATAGAGAGGAATAATAGTGTGGGTGGTGTAGGAGAGTATGTTTTTTTTTTTTTAATTTTTGAAAACCTTTATTGTGCATCAAAGAAGGACAAATACGGGCCCACAACCATCTGGCCGGCCACAAAACTTATGAAGCACTAATGCATGCAATACGGCGACACAGTAATACCCCATCATCCTAGACAAGCATTGAAAAGTTACACAGTAATTGCTGTAAGACCGTGTCCCAGAATCAGTGAAGGTTAATTTTAAGGTTTTATGCGACTATTAAATTCAAATCGTACTTTTTCTGAATCATAAGAGAAGAAGAAACAAGGAAGCAGAATCCATGTGGGAGGAGCATGACATTAGCTACAATTCACCACGCAGGAGATCAACCCATCCGTCAAGTCCCACCCAGGCAGCATGGCAGCAAGATGTATAGCCAGCAAAATAACAATCCTAACGTCCCACCCAGTGTCCGCCGCCTCCTATCCCCTAGTAACCTAGACATGGACCCAGACAAAAAGAGAAAAACAAAAAGAAGAATAAAATAAGGCACCATAGAAACTATAACTAGAAACTAACTTTTAACCCCCCACCCTACACGCATGCAGAGGCTACGGCCTGCCCCCCCCCAGCAGTGTGTCTGTCGCCCAATAAACCCGAAATATAGCGAGAAAGAAAAGAAAGGGAGAAGAAAAGAAAAAGATGTAACATCCAGATATAGAGAGTGAGAAAAGGACACCCTAATCGTCAACTCTCAAAAAACAAACAAGGCAGGAGGAGGATCAATTCTAGGCAGTCCCGGTCCCCCCAGCCACAAGTACATCCTCCACTCCAAACTCAAATTACGCAGCAAGCAATGATGCAGATACAGGAGTGAAGTGTCAATATGCAGCGTGTGAGTAAACTGGATGCAAGAAACAGTCCCAAACCCGGCTCAACCAGCCAAGAAGCCGATAATAAAGGAATCAGCCTAGCCCTGGCCCGATCGTGGATCCCTCCCCAAATACGCTCCCCGAGAGAAGCCCGCCCACCGTGAAGCAAAGAGACAATATGGCCACAGAAAGAATGAGAGTGACTCAGGAACACAAAATGGCCGTCGAGAGTCACCATAAAATCCATCGACCGTAGTAGGGAGGTCCTCCGGGACACTCGGAGAGTACGAGTTCTTCGATGACAAAGTCGGAGGACACGAAACAGGAGCCGTCGACAGGGCCAGTGATGTCATGTACAGGTCCCAAGGCACTCGCGATGATAAAACCAACAGTGTAGCACACTCCGGTGAAAGGGGAAACAAAGTATCCCAGGCAGGGTTGTCAGACGGGCGGTCTCGGGCGCCAATAGAGTTGGAAGCGGGCACATCTGTCCTGCGGGCAGAAGGAAGCACTGCATCCCCACGAAACGCAGGCGGAGGCGAATGAAAGCTCTGCTGGGTCCAAACGTTGCATCCCTGTCGCAGCACTGACGCCATATCGTCCAGTTTGCCTCCCAGCACGTGGTAGCCATGGTGCATGTCAGCTCGGAAGTCGCACATGGCAATCAGGATAGTTCCGAGAGAAAGTGGTGGCTGTAGCCCCTGCTTCTCACTTCCCAGGGAAGGTGCTTGAGAGCCGGACCCTAACTCAGGCGGGGCAGCACAAACCACTGGCAGGGACGGGCGCTCTCCCCCACAACACGAAGCGCCAAACAAAGCCATTATGGCGAAAGTCCGGGGCAATCACCAGGACGAGTATGGCACGAGCGAGCGCCCAGCCAAGGCTTCAATAGCACCAAATACAGTGCCAATAAGGCACACGACACGGAGAGTTGCCCTGCAGCAGACCAGTGTTGTGAGACAGGGAATCAGGCAGCCGTTGCCGAGCAAACATGGCCGAGCGACCCACGTCGCATATCGCCAGCCCCAAACAAAGGATCCGTTCCGGAAGGGCGCCGCGTCGCAGCAAGCACTCACAGCACACCGCCTGCGACGGGTCTTTACAGGCAGCGCAGTCCGGGTATTGCCTCACGAGAACTGTACCAGTGCTCGGGTCTTCAGCGCCGAACGAGTAGTCCGGCCGCCAGTAGTACTCCGGGGCACGGCAGAGAGCGACTGTGCAGGCGGGGTCCAGGGCTGCAAACAGTTCCGCAGCTATCTCCGGCCGCCGGGCAGGTCGAGAGTCCGGGAAAGCACAGCTGAAATCAGCGCCGCGCCACACACAATCCGCTGCCAAATTCCGCCAGGATAGAAGTCAGGATGTCGGTGCGGCGGAGAAAGGCTGGTGGAGCCGGGAGCCTACAGGTCTGCTCCGGTCGCCATCTTGGCTCCTCCCCCCGTAGGAGAGTATGTTGTTGAGATATGAATAAACTGATTTGCATATAAAGATGTACTAGGAGGTGGTTGTTCTTTTTTTTGGCTGATAAAAAGGAAGTATGGGTGGGATATGTTGATTGGAAGGTTAGACAAAGAAACAGGGTGGGGCTCAGAAGCATGGCCGTGATGACCTTGGGTATGATGAGATGTAGGTGGTGTCTTTTGTCACGGGTGGTGGCAGTGGGGATGATGAGATGTAGGAGGTGTCTTTTGTCATGGGAGGTGGCAGTGGGGGCTAGTAAAAGTAGGTCATGAAAATTGTAGATGGCACAGAAAGGATTGGTCCATCTCTTAGAAAAAGAATCCAGAAAGCAATCATTGCACTGGGAGGTCCTGGGATAGGCTTAGTCCACATGTATGAGAAAGCATAGAAAGGTTTTTGAAGAAACAGTTTATTACTTCAAAGTCTCAGGGAGAGGTTTGTGGCAGTGGAGATAGATAGATCCTCTTGGCTCCTATCACCAGATAGAGAGAACAAGTTACTGAGATCCTTCAAGTGTCTCCTGTAGGGTGGTGTCCCATAGTTTCCACAATGCTCTTAGCATCCTTTCAGTGTAAAAAATAACTAGGTCAGATGAGGCATGTCATCCTTTAGCAATGGGAGCACAGGTTTCACTGTGGTCCCCTACAACTCCCATAGGTTACTGGAGCGATACTTATTGGTTGCAGGCAGGTTTAGTGCTGAAGACTGAGATTACCTGCTGCCATATGGCAGTGATTCTATAAGTAACCATGTCATATTCGAAATACAGCAAATGGCGGTCGGAGATGAAATGTTTACACAACTACAAAAATCACAGGAGAAAGGCATACTTCAGAAGGCATCAATTGATAGTACAACTTCTGAACCATATAAGATGCGTTTCTGCAAAATTTACAGAGGTTTATTTGAATATCGATATTTTTCAAAATGATATATAGTTGATTTAAAGTCCGTTATAAAGAACAATGCTTGCATCAATCCCAGAGATGCAAAAAATGACAGGATAGCAAATGCAGGGAAATAAAACCTCATAACAAAGTTGCAAAACGGAAAATATTTTAGTATCAGGATAAAATTGCAAGGCCAATGAACAAGCTCGGTTTGGTCGATCCCTAGCAATTATTGTTAAAAAAATGGGCTCAAAACATTTATTTTTAAGCACAATTTTTCAAAACATTTGAGAAAAATGACATAGGTGTTTGAGACAGTTCTAAAAAGTACCTCGTGAAATATTGCAGTGCTAACGGGTCTGACAGGGTATTCAGTGGGATTCTTTCTCTGAAGCTGCAAATCACATAAGTGCCTAACTGAAAATGGTATAATTCTCCCACACAAACTAGGGTCAGCATCACAGGCACGTGGCAGAGGCGGTAAATTGTTATGTTGGCGTGAGGGTCAGTGGGTCAGCTGGTGCTGCTTGGTAGCGATGCTCCATGAGAGCCATCGCCACCAGAATGTACCAATCCCCACCAACTGCCCCTCACACAATCCCCTGCATTGTTAGCCTCCATTTCTTCCCATCAAGATCCCTTTTCTGTGTTTCGTCCATTGCTTCTTCATAAGGTTCCAGAGATGAGATGCCCCTTTCCATGTGCTATATTTCTTACCTATGACGAATGCCTATTCCAGTGATTCTTAGAGCAGGATGACTGTCCATTCTCGTAGGGACCCATTGTGCTCCTGCCCCTGCCCCCTGCCCAGGTATGCAGGCTCAGGGCAGGGAAAAGTCACGTTCACCAAATATGCAAACATTTTGTTGGCTTCTCTGAGGCAAAGTTTCAGAATTCACCTGACTAGGGTGGTGAAAGATTTACAGCCACCAACCCTTACCCCTTACCCCAGCCCGCCAGTGGGTCCTGATTAGGCCTGAGTAGAATTTCAATTACATACGTGTAATCTGAGTTATTTAGCGATTTTCACATTACGCTTTGACATGAAATAACCGATGTTACATAATAACACAATCTTGCGAAACCAATAGCAATTTGGGGGAGATAATATCAACGCAAGAGCACATTTAGCAAGTGTGAGCATCTGCTCATGCTCAGGGTTTGTGTTCAGTTGCATTTAGCGCTATTTGTTATCACAAAAGGCATCCTCTCGTCCATTTTCTACACAAGGGTGCATTTTGTGCTAAGAAAATAGTACTCAATGCCAGGAGTAAGTTGAGGCAAATCCTACCCATAATGCACATTTAGTGAGCTCGAGCATCTGTACACTATTAATGTTCTGTACAATTAGAGCTATTTCGTAGTGCATAATACATCTTTGCAACAGTTTTGGACTCGCGAGGGCATTGTTTGTGCTAAGAAAATAGCTCTAAATGCAGAGCCTCTCTTCTCGCATAATTCTGTGTGAGCTCATGGCATTTTTGGTTAATTCCACGATTACACTACAGTGATTTACGCTAGTTACTCCCACCCCAAATTCTGATACTCTATATGGAAGGCCGTACCCTCCAGCTTTGTTTGGGATTATCTTTTCCTCTTCCATGAATTCTGCTGCATGGACACCAATTGATTTTGAAGGCCATGAGCAGGTAAACTTGGGTAATTATGCAATGGTGCCATTTTTAAGGCTTGATGGATGGCAGAAGGAACATATCTAAATCCATATTCCTATTTTTATTTTCTCACCTTGATTTTCAATGCTCCTTTTCACTTCACCATGCGCTACAAACTGCAAAGGAGGGGTGGGGTGGTAGTGGCTTGCTGAGGGATCACCGGGCTATATCCATCAAAAGAGCTCCCAACATCTCATGGGGATCGGAGATGGTATCACTCCTATGATATTACTTTTGTTACAGACTTCCACCAATAGCAACCGAGCCAATGAAAACTGAACGGAGCCAGAAATTTCGGAAATAAAATATTGCCCGTGAGTGTCTTGGGGTACTTTTAAAAGGAGATTAGATGGAGACCATATTACACAAATCCGTGACTAATAGAGTGTGACAGAAGAAGGTTTCAACCCTTTCAGCTCCTGGGTTCCCCAGGGTTGCAGGTATTAACTTCTCTGCAGCTTTACCACTTTGGAATTTTTATGGCTGTTTCTGATGAATTCACAATTCTGCAAAGGGCGCTTTTTGACCCTGTGCCAAGTTTAGGCTTTAATTAAAGCCATAAATACTTCTAGTCTGAGCATACAATGTTTATTATTCCATACAGTGTGTGTCAGTACTACCAGGAAACATATCACATGGGATGGAAGGCTGTAAATTAACTATTACAAAGAACGTTTAAGCGGCTATGGTCTACCAACAATAAAAACGAATAACTTTATTTTCCAAATTGGACGACTATAAGGCACGTTAATGACAAATCTTCCCTTCCTGCTGCGCCGAGTTCATGCTTTTTCCAGTTTCACCCCCTCATCTCTTCAGGATCCTGCACGTGCAGCATAAGAGCGCTACTCTTGCTATGTATTCCCCTGACACAAGCATGGATGCATGCTAGGTTTTCAGAAGTGCTGCGCCGGATCTGAAGTGATGGCTGTTTAAAAAGTATCGGAATGACTAAAGGTACCCGTGAGATTAAAAGACATGCCTGTACTCAACAAGTTATCATCTACACTCCCCCAGACCCCGTAAGTGCTCTGCAGTTGCTGCAAAGCCGTAGTGCGCTAAACAAAAAACTTACATATAGAAAATAAACACATTCCTACGGGTCCCAGTCAGGATGCGGAAAGAAATATCGAATGCAATAACACAAAAAACCGAGGGGCATATTATCAAGGGGGTTTATCTCTGCTTTTTTCACTTTAAAAGCCAAGAAAGCGGAGATAAAATTATCTCCCTATTACCTAGCTGTCGATAACACCAGTTAGCGACAGCTAGTAGGAGATAGCGACCATCTTGGGCCCCACTTTGCATGTCATTGATATTTATCACTAATGACATGCAAAGTGGGCGTGCCAAGATGTTAACGACTGGAAACAGTCCCTAACATCGCTATCTCCTATTACCAACTTTTGGAGATATTCGCGCTAAGCGCGAATATCTCCAAAAGCTAACACCTGCCCTGAGCAGTTCTTAGCCATGTTATCCAATGGGAGGTGGATAACATGGCTAAGAGCATTAGCTCGGTAATGCATGAATATTGCTGACTTTTCAGCGATATTCATGCATTGCGGCGATTTTTATCGCATTTGCGATAAACCTTGGCAATACCAAGGTTTATTTGCGGTAAAAATCGGCGCAGCTCAGCGGTAAATTTTTGTCTCTAACCAAGCAATAGCGATAATTATCGCTATTGCTTGGTAATATGCCCCTGAGTTAATAAAAAACCCATGTGATGTGACATTTTAGGCGAAAAATATTATGAGGAACTACTAGAGGAAAACGCAAATTAGCTTTTTTCATGCTGAATTATTGTAAAAGGTATTAGTGGGGGATGGGTTGAAAAGCACTGATAGTGAAAAACAGAAAACAAGACTGTTAATGATAGGGATGTATTAGTGGATTAACAAAATCTCGGTAAATAAAGAAATGAAAGAAATTCTATGTGTCGTATTGGGGAGGGAGCTCTCCTCATTGAAAAATAGACGGTGATAAAAAAAATAATTAAAAATCTAATCCGAAATAATTTGAATAAAAAAAAACAATCTTTATCATCAGTACATTTGAATAGAGTCACAATAATATAAAATCATTACAACTTTAACAATTTTGTTTAGCCTATTTTACATTTCTGAATATTGTTGATAAATGACTTTTTTTATTTTAGATTAAGAATTCGTTTTAATTTCCTCAATGATAGAGTCCAAATATAATTTCGATATGATATGCAAAGCCCTGTGAATTAAACATAGCTATTATGATATGTGTTATCTGTTTTAGCACTTAATGGTATGTATGCATTTGTATATATGCATTCGAAAAGCATGAGCCTTCCCTGGTAAGAGAGCGCTGAACCAGGATGGGAGCCCTGGGATACGAGTTAGGGTTATGTACATTGAAGAAGGATGTCCTTGGATGGTGAATCCTATTAGGTGGATATGTAGTAGCGTTGATCAAGTTCTCCACTTCCTAACCATCTACTGGAGAAACGTTACACTAAAGAAGGGGACATTGTATGCAGTCTTTGTGGACCTAAAAGCCGCTTTCGATCTGGTCCCCAGAGAAAAACTCTGGCAGACCTTGGCGGATGCAGGCTTAAGCCAGGAATTGCTTACACTCCTTGTTCGTCTCCACGAAAATAATTTTGCACGGATCAGATGGGGCAAGCAAGGAGAAGTAACTGATCCCTTCCCGATAGAACGTGGGGTGAGACAAGGGTGCGTCCTAGCGCCGACTCTCTTCTCAATCTATATAAATGGCATTGTCGAACACTTACAGAAGACTGCTAGTGACGCCCCAGTAATTGCAGGCTCCCGCGTCCCCGTCCTTATGTTCGCGGACGACACGCTTTTACTTTCTCGCACCCCCAGTGGTCTCCAAAAAGTAGTGGTCTCCAAAAAGTGGTTGATGCCTTTGGTGTGTTTTGTGATGGTAGGGGCCTTGAACTGAATACCACCAAAACAAAATTCATGTGCCTTAACCAGCGGTCCACCTTTAAAGGTGTAATAAAATATAAAGGTACTCCATTAGAAAGGGTGGACTCTTTCTCTTACCTAGGCATCATCCTCCAGGAAAACATGAGCTGGAAATCACATATCAATACAACTTTACTAAAGTTTAGGCAGTTAGCAGGTGCAATTGCTCTAAAACATCGAACCTCGCTAACTAAGCCGGTAAACTGTGCATTGGAAATTTACACCATGAAAGTACTGGGGGCTTGTTTATATGTATCTGAATTATGGGGGTTTTCTAACCTGAGAGAACTGGGCCGTGCAGAAAACAAGTTCCTGCGAGGGCTTGTGATGGTCCCACAAAGCACACCCACAATTCCACTAAAATTGGACCTTGGAAGAAAAAGTATAGAGGACATAGCGAGACTGCGGCCTCTCCTATATTGGAGACGGATCATGGTGACTCCGGAATTAAGCCACTATGCGGCGGCCATGATGGACGTCATCAAGTTCGATCGTTTCCATAGTATCCCATGGCTAAAGGAGCTCCGGGGACTCCTTGTAAAACTGAAATTGGAATATCTATGGGATACTAAAGATGTGACCAGCTTCCCCACGAAAGCAAAGCTGAAAGAACTATATTGGGAAATGGTGTATCTCACAATGTCTTGTGATGGATCAAATTCAAGTTTAATATCTCGCTTCTTGGATATAAAAATGTACCCTTCATGCGAATCTTTTTGGGACGTTATTGAACGACCATATGACAGAAAACTCTATTTTCAATTTCGCATAGGTACACTTCCGGTTAATGCCTTCAAGAAGCATTGGTCCCCAGCATGGGACGAACACTGTCACCATTGCAATGAACAAACTGAGCACATTTCCCATCTTTTGTTCTGTTGTCCTCTGTACTCGTCCCCTAGACGCAAATGGTTAAAACCAGTGTGCCTAAATATGGGAACTCGCAGCCAATCTGTAGCCCTTAGGATACTTGAATCTGATTGTTCTACTGTGTTTGTGGTTGGCGTAGCAAAATTTTTGGCCTGGGCGTGGATAATTCGTACCCGTTCACTAATGGCAATTACATCCCAATGAAATTATGTACATTACTAACTTTGCATTTTTGCCATATGATCCATTATATTAAAAAAAAAAAAAACTTACCTTTTATATGAATTGTGATGATGCTTTGTATTTTTACTATGTATTTATTCGACAATCTATGTTTAATATGTATTTTAGAAAGTATTTTATGTGTAGTATTTATTGTATTAGGGTCAGGTGAATGCTTTTATGACAAATGTCGAATAAAGCTTTAAATAAAAAAAAAAAAAGGATATGTAGTATTTTTTTATTATAGCATCACACTGGAAGTGAGAGGAGGCCCTTTGTGGATCCTTGGTGTTAAATACAGCAGCGATCTCGGGCTGATTGGTCAGAAAGTTCTTATTAAATATGGACATAGGAAAATTAAATGTGCAGTTTGGTGGATGGTAAATGGCCATTGGCAATTTCATGATTATGACAATACAAATAATTAAGCCCTGAAGAAGTCCAGTCTTTGGACGAAACGCCCTGGCTGTTTTGTGCTGTAACCATTAGATTTTTTATACTAGCAAAAATAAACAGAAGAATTGGAAAATCTTGAAAATTGATTGACACTCATATTCGTAAAAATACCAGTTGTGGGGCGCTGCTAACTGTGTTATAAGGTAATGTAGTGTTGCATGAACAAGGGTGACTGAAGCTCCTTTCTGAACTGCAGAAGACATTAAAGTGCTTGTTGAAATATCATAAACTGATGGTCGCATGAATGAGAAGGAAGAAGAATATATGTGCCTAAAGCATGAAGGTTGTAGGAACTTCAAAACATCCCTTTGACAGCTAAGATGAAGCAGTTATTTGTTCTGGCCTAATACAGTTGTCACTGCAAAGAACTAAATGCCATTGGTTGAGCATTGTGGCAAAGTGAACATGTGCAACTGGCAGTGGCCGCTCCTCAGCTAAGGCGGAGGAGTGTTGCCCCTCTGCATTGCAGCAGGGAAGAAAAGCAAAAATAAAATGATAATTACTTGATGTTATTATAATTTTTTTAACACCATCGCTGCTAATGGTTTTCCCCTGCTGTGCTGCTTCTTCTGATATCCCATTGTTCATGACGAGCTCAGCTCGTCATGAGTGTATGAGAGGGCTATATCATGACGAGCTGAGCTCGTCATGAGTGTCGAAGGGGTTAATGTGTTCCTTCCGTCTGCGGCAGCAGGGTGGAGGGGCTGCTCTGCTCACAGAGCAGGGCAGGGGAGGAGTGGTGGGCACACTTGAGTGCACAAGACGCATTGGCAGTCCATCTCGGGCCGACCAAACATTCACGTTCACTTAGTATGTTCTCCACCCAGGCTGCATTACAGCCTGGGTGATCATGCCCAGGACCCCAGTCCTCATCTGAGTGCAGAATTACATCACTCAGACCAATCACAACGCTGCATTGCATCGCTGTTGTGATTAGTTTAGGGGAGCCAATCACAACACTGCATTACAGCGTTGTGATTGGCTCAGGGGAGCCTGATTGCTTCCTGGTCAGTCGACGGAGAGGAGACGACGTGGGTGGTGAGTGGCAAGGCGGTAAGTCTATTTTTCTATTTTTTACATCCGCTTACCCTCTCGCTTTGCCCCGCCACACCAGATTCATGCCGGCCACCAATGCCAACTGGAGGGAGAAAAGAGCCTTCTATTGCTGTATTTTCTTTTGAAAAATTATTGTCTAGTGAGACAACGACTAGGGATTGATACTTTGCTGTGATGTTTTATCAAGATGGTGGAGGAGGCACAGAAGCGAGCAGCTGCATCAGTCTTATCACTACAAGCCTTTCTGGAGAAGATTGTGGCCATTTTGTGATTGTCTTCATGCAAACAGGTGTATCTCAGTTGACCTGGCTTGTAACAAACTACTTTGCCAAAGGGATTATACTCTACAGAAGGGTACTACTTTCCATGGGTGACTGCTTGCGGGAAAAGTATTACATTTCTGACTAGGTAGACAGGGATGCATTGATTTGCACCAAGGCAATTGATCAATGCAGCCAATCTAATAACTCAGAGAGAGGAATCATCACACATAATCACTCATCAAATGCTCACAAATGCATCATCACCCCAACATACCACCACAACTGTTATAGCCAGTTCTTAATTTGAGCAGGCGGTTTCTGGTGTGGGCCATCGGCACTTATTTTTAAGGACCGGCACTTACTCTGCATCTTACATTTAGCGGGAGCAAGAAATGGAAAACCAAACAAAGCTGAAAGATGGAGGAAAATAAAGACGGAAAAACCATCATGAAGGGAGACAGCAGGAGCTTTTCAGAGTGAGATAGGGGGTAGGGAGTGTCTGACAGGTAATTGAAGAGGCATGAGGTGGATTCAGGACCATACAGCCTTGGTATTTATTGCTCTGACATTTCATTGCACCATCCACAGATTTCTGAGCAGAGGTTTGGGCACTAGAACTCTTTCTAATACAAATTAAGCACTGATCATATCACACACAGATACTACCACCACACAGAGCCTCACTCATACATATGATTACAGAAACCCAATCATAACATAGGCCACACGTCTTCATGACATCATCACACATAGACACCACTACACCAATATGAACCATCACATACTCCCTCTCAGACATACCGACATGCACAGGGATCTATCAAACACACATCCTGCAAACACAAACACACAACATTTCTTGTTTAAACCATCTCTCACACTTCATGCAATCTCTCATGTGCACCATGAAAACTAAGAAGCTTGTTTCCTCTTGCACACACGCTACCAATATCAAAACACACATCATCACATCAATACATACACACATTCTTCACACCAACACCAAGCATCAGACCAAGCCACACCACATCTCCATGCCAGAAATGCACCACCACAAACACATATTCTCTATCACAACAAAAGCATCACCACAAGCACCATTTAACACAAACTATGATGCTACACACATCATACTAACACAAATAATCATACATACCAAAACGCACCGCTGAACTAATACATACATGCATCAGGGAAGAGTTGGCCTAATGGCCAGGGTGGTCGAATCTGGGGAACGGGGTTCGAGTCTCGGCAATGACGCTGAACATCCTGTGATTCTGGGCAAATCACTTAATCTCCCTGTGCCTAACAAAAATTGAATGAATCCTCATGTAATGCAATTGGTGCTATGTAAAGAGCTCTGATACCCGATTCGGGTGCAGATTGTGCTATATAAAACTCTGTATTAAAATAAATAAAAAATGAAAAAATCTCTCAATCTCTAACACACATACAAATATCGTTCATCACACAGCATCTCACACACTATTGTGCTTGCACCATCATACCAACACACCATCACTCACATCATAAAATCATTGCACACCCACGGCATCAGAGTCACTAATGTGTAAAGGGACACACTTCCATATCACAACATCAACCGATATTATTAGAGAAACCATCCCACCCTACCAAATGACCACTCTACATGCACACACATACACACCCATCACACACACATATGATCCCAAACACTCAATGACAGCATAGCACACATCTTCATGGTCACACCATGAGACATACATTGACACCAAACACACCATCAATGCATTAATACACCACCTCTTTCTCTGTCTCTCACACACCGACACACACACAGACCCATCATATGCATATCACATGCAAACCATTTTACAGATGCAAAAACCATTTCTTACAAACCACTTTATCTTTCACTCAACATTATGCAAACATGCACACTCTCTCTCACACATACACACCATAATACCAAATATGCACATCTGACCTACACAAACCATCAGAAAAAACACCACTGCAGCATTACACACATGTCCCATAACACACACTGCATCACAACAAAACACTATTAACCACATCACCTCACACTGATTATAACAACCATATGGTGATCCTAGCACACATCAAAAGACCAAAACTCACCATTACTCCGACATACACATTCATCATCTCACGGAGAAACACACATATTTACTAATACATACGGCCTCACACCACATCATCACACAAACACACACACACCACATACACCATCACACAAACCATCACAAACTCCTCTCATCATATCACACACTTCACATGTACACATCATCCCATGACCACAACAAAACACACACCTTACCATGAGACACATAAGACACCCCACACTTTCACAAACTAGCGCACCACACACACAAGCTCACATACATAAATACAAAGATGGACACTCATGCAATGTCACATGCATATCACCACACATCCACACTGTGAGTGTCCTGGTGCTGCTGCTGCCTCTGCCTTTACTGACCTATGCTTGTAAGAGAAGATTGTCTTGCAGCTGCAATTGTTCTTGGACTGTGAGGAATCAGGCACTGCAGCTGTCTGCAATGTCATTCTCTGTATGTAACAAAGACCTGGTGCTGCTGTAGTATATTTATTATGCGGTCTATGTGTAAGAGGGAGTATTCACTGTCAGTAACGGTTGGTGGTGGGAGTAGCTGCCGGGCAGTGACGTGGGGACGGGGAGGGGCAGGGTGGGGAGTAGTAATCTATGGATTACGGAGGATTAGAGGTAAGTAAACATATAAATAAATAAAGAGCAGCAGCGGACCTTGGAATCGCTGCACCTTAAATCCAGTTCCAAATTTAGTGTCAAGTTTTGTGCTGCCAGCCCCGACGTCAGCTGCTGAGTGCCGTCGCTGTGATTCCAGATCAAAGTTTACTTTTTAGATTCAGTGGGGGCGCACATGAACAAAGTCGAAACCGAATAATGTTTGTATGCAAAATAAATCTTCTTTCTTGCTTAAAATTTGTAGAAAGTTCATTGTTGTAGTCACAAAAAGATCAGCCAACGCGTTTCTCTCCCATGCAGGGAGCTTCCTCAGGGCAGTGCATAGGCAGAAATGAATTCCAAAAGTGTATAATCTATCGATGTATCTGCAGTGATGGGGAAGCCAGTCAATATTCACTGACACCTCAAGACTCCTTATAATATTCAGGATTCACGTATCAATAATGTGACCGCCAGGAATTTCAATAATCACATCCTAAGGCTAAATCGGCTTAGAAAAAGATGTACTCTTTTTCCAGGGAAAATTGCCGCATGAAACTGCCCGTGAGCGAACTGTCCGGATTCAGGAACCACGCTTGGGCTCTATTGGAGGAATTCATATATTTCCTTAAACCCGTTAGGAGGCGGGACGACGCAACGTACTATTGGCCATATTGTGCCCACCAACAATAAAAGGTCCACTTCGCAATTACGTGCATCTTTTTCTAAGCCGATTTAGCCTTAGGATGTGATTATTGAAATTCCTGGCGGTCACGTTATTGATACTTGAATCCTGAATATTATAAGGAGTCTTGAGGTGACAGTGAATATTGACTGGCTTCCCCATCACCGCAGATATATCGATAGATTGCCCACTTTTGGAATATATTTCTGCCTATGCACTGCCCTGAGGAAGCTCCCCGCATGGGAGAGAAACGCGTTGGCTGATCTTTTTGTGATCATAACAATGAACTTTTCTACACATTTTAAGCAATAAAGAAGATTTATTTTGTATACAAACATTATTAGTTTTGGACTTTGTTCATGTGCGCCCCCACTGAATCTAAAAAATATAAATAAATAAAACCAATTTCGTTGCGTTCAATGCATTGCATTTGGGGATGCAGTGCGTGTAACGAAATTCTTTTTATTTATTGATATGTTTACTTACCTGTAATCCTCCATAATCCATAGATTACTACACCCCACCCTGCCCCTCCCTCTCCCCACGTCACCGCCCGGCAGCTACTCCCACCACTGACCGCTACTGTTCTCTGCTACTACTTCTTTTGTGCCTGGTGTTTATTTGCGAGTATGAGTGTGTCTGTACCGTGTACTGCTGTTGCCGTCATCTGTTATATAGAATCTTGCACTGCTGTAGACCATGCTGCAACTATGTGTGTTAGTGATGATTTTGGAAAACGTTGTCATTAAATACAATTTAACATGACTGCTTTGTCAATGCTTGTTAAGTAAAGGCATATTTTAAAAGCATATTATGTCACTGGGTGTTTGAATTTGTTTTTTTCTTTTCGAATAATTATGTAAAAACATCCCAAAATAGAAAACAATTAGAATATTTACTGATGGGAATAGATTTAACAAACACTACTTGATAAGGATGTCACATTCTATTCCTCATTCTTTCCTCTAGCTCATGAAGCAAATTAAACATTCACACAATATATAAAAACGATGTTAATAATAATTACTATTGGTCCCATGGAACAATCTAAAAGAATTGGACAAATAAAGGCTTAAAATTAGAACATGAAGCTTAGTTACGTATTCATATTGCCCCAGATCTACTAATGCTTTGTGCTGGGTTTGCAGCACAAAAGTGATGCAAACCCAGCAGTTGGAGTGGGGTTTACTCTCCAACACAAACCTGGATTTTTGTTTAAAGTTCCCCAAACTAATTCAAAGTTGCTCAATGTATTATTTTGCTCTACTTTACATCATGTGGCATTCCATGAGTAGTACATGGTCATTTCCGTGCAACCACCTATGAGTTTTGACTGGAATCCCTACCTACTAACATTTGTGGACAGGGATTTGCCTTCATCAAGGAATTATTTGAATTTCTCCTTATTTTTCCAACTTTGCATGTGTATGGCACTGTAAAAAATGTCTTAAGCATAGTTTCTGTACTAGATGAGTTCCCTTCTACCTAATGCTCTATGTCCATAGAAGTTAATGAAAGATCATATACCTAGGAAGTGGTGTCCTCCAACTCATCTGCTTTCTACTTTAAACAGATTCCTTCATTTATTTGGGTCACTATATCTGAAGTCTCCTTCAGGAGCAGCTGTGCCTCTGTGGTACTCACTTCATGCTTCCAATGTCCACAAGAGTTTGATCAAATTTATCTTGCAAGCATTTAAAGCATTTCAAAATGTCTTTCTGACATCTGTGACCAAATAGCAGCACACATTCTGCTTCAATTCCTCTAAGAGCTCCAGGGTACACCACCAAGGAATCAGAACATAGTTTGAGCTTAAACATCTGTTTCAAAAAGCCAGCCTTCATTTCAAAATGCAAGTGGTAACCATATTTTTTCTCTCCTCATTTTGAGCCAACATTAATTGCTTCATTCCACTGAAATACCCCATGCGTTCTGTACCCTGGTGGGAGACGGTCCCACCTAGCTACTTCTTTACCATAGCACCCAGCAAGGTGTCACTAACAGTCCTAATTCAACCTCTGCCCTCCACCCTTTCTTCACGTGTTTTCCCATGTTTGCATCAATGCTGCACTCCTGGGTAGGTCCAGTTCTCCAATTTGTGATGACAATGTTATACATGTATAGACATCCTTCCATTCCTCAATGTATCTCAGAAACCCTCTCTAATCCTTACCGCGGTCATAACCTCTCTTGAGTGCTGCAGTGTTCTTTGCAATGACCTCCAAAAGAAATCAATTTCAAAACTGCAGTGCTTAGGAGGAGGATGCTCAACTACCTCCTGTTTGGCCCAAAATGCCACAACCGTATTTCACTAGCTTTCAAATCTCTTCATTGGCTTCCTCCTGAAAAAGAACAAGCTTCAAAATCCTTTACTTTGTTCATAAAACTGTCTCTCCAAATTGGTCATTTCACGCCCTTGAATCGTGAAGCCTATTGTCTGCTAATAAAAATCTATCGCCCATTTGACTGATACATTTCAATAAGTCCAGTGAAATAATTCCTCAAGCCCATGGAACTATTTGCCAGTCCCCCTGAGACTTGGAACTGCGTTTCTAAAATTTAGACACAGAACCCCATTAAAAACACTTTGTCAAAATGACTTATGGATGCCTGTCACATTTGATAATCCATATGACCCTCCCCACTGAACCAAGTTATACTGCTAGTCAGATTCATAGGTCAAACATCAGCCTTCAACAGCTCATTGACATCAATGACTCACCCAAGCCTTCATCTTCAAATCTCTGCATTTTAGTGGAGGGATCACGCTATGAACTGACAGTCCCTCTAACAACAGGGCTATGAACCTATTCTTACCTACCTCTTTCCACTACCCAATGTGCCCCGAGGTTTCCACGTTATCGTATGCAGCAGTTTATACATGCATAAATAAATAGATACACGAACTGTGACAATTAGTGGGAGCAGTGCACCATTATTTTCAAATTCTAAAGGACCATATAATGGGAAATGTTCTGCACTCCACTCCATCTCTGGTGCCTCATCAAATGGATCCACATTCTGAGAGATAACCAGCTGCTCAGGGAGCGGTCCTACCTGTAAAAATGTGAACTAAGTCTACAGCTCTTGACATGTGCATCTTGAGTAAGCTCATTTTCATGCCTACCTCTAAGCCCTAGAAAAATATCTGGGGCAACCCTGTATTCCAGGGAACCTTGTAATCAATATTCTAAGAAAACAGTGGTTACCTCGGAGGAAGTCCTACGCCTATGTTCCCTCAACCATCATACACAAGTTATGATTTGTAACCAAATTTAACAAACTTTGTTATATTGAACAAAATAAAAAAAAAACAAATCTCTCAATGAATATATGACAGGTGATCAGTGACTGGTGCAGTAAAAAAAGAGAACAAAAACTATGTAGATGTATTCACAATAAATTTTTCAAACATCACTCAAATTTGGAGAACAATTTGACTAGCAATTAATAACAATCTACATGTTAGAGAGTTGATGATTCAACCCCAAAATATTATTTGTATGGGGTCTTCATCAGGACTGGCTGATTGGTAGCACCGAGTGTCAAACAAGAAGCTGAATCAATTATTTAGAGTTTTATGGATTGATTGGCCTCAGATTTAAATCCACCTTGTTTTTAGGGTGCATGGAACACCGGTGATTCATTAACAGTTCCAAAATATAACCCACTATCTAGCAATAGGTGTTTGGGCCTAGGAGCTGAATAAATCAGATGGTATTTTTTTCATTACAACACTCAGTGAACCATTATTCACTTAAGTCATGTTCACTGCGCAATTCACTGAATCATCAGCGATATAATCATTGAGATATTTATTTTTTGGATTTGGTTCAATAAAACTAAAATTATTTAATAAGATTATAAATAATAACTTGTGCATGATGATTAGTGATGCCGAAAGAGAATAGGCATATGAGGTCTTCTGACGGAACCATTGTTTTCTTAGAATACCCTTGGCTGAGCCCTGCAGAATCATATATTTTTGGAAAGTTTTTACATTCAGTTATGCTACCGGTGTATTATTTCAGCTATGTGCAGGTGGTGGATTACAGAAGCATTGTAATTAGACTGGTTAAATGAGCCAACAATTTCATTTAGCCCGGATTTTGATTACCATTGTGGCATTTCTACAATACACTAAACGATCGTAACAACACAAAAGAAAGATGATTGAAGAGGAACCGCTTTATTCCCATCAACTATGATAACAACCTTCATTTTTTTCAGCAAGTCTACCATACATTTCACCTCGGGTGCCCCTTTGCAGTCTTTGTTGGTCAGTAAATGTGCTACATGACTTCTGGAATAAGTTCTGTTTTATTACTTGTCACATGTTTTTATAAATTGTTTCGGCAGCCTAATACTGTGACCTTTTGCTTCTAACAGTTTGGAAATGCCCTTTTTCGGTTTCGTTGTTTGGAAGTTCTTTGGAGGGGGCGACTGACATTCCAGCTACCAACAGGACTCAATACCACTATGGCAAATAATTGTTCATAAATGTAAAAATTTAAAATGTCATGTATGTACGCAGCATGCACAAACGTCGGTGACATAAATAATTTTGTATGAGCTCATTACTGAGCACGGTGGTCGCAAGTTTCAAAAGTAAACACTTTTCGCTTCACATTCTGTCAGTCATTGTGATGCAGCAAATAGGCTTAGTTTTTGTGGCTAACTGCCTCTAAAATTAAACACTAATTCAGTTGCAGTAGCCTCACAAAATTACAGAGCTTTCTTGGCTGGGCAATCAATGCTGCGTTCTCTTTCACTTTGTCTAGCTTTCAAAATGGCTGCCAATGCTTCAAGTGAGCCTACAACAAGAGGAAGATCACGCTTCAGGATGATTCCGCTGTGGGTGAAAATATTTAATCACTTGTGAGGATATCCAATGAACAATGGATTTCATGAAGTAGTGATAGAAGCAATATCAGGTGCTGCAACAAGCATGTTTGCTTTAGATATTGGATACATTTCTGTCAGCGTGGTCACGTGTTATTTATCAGAAGCACACTGGCCCTGGTGGGCACTTACCTTTTTCCTGGCCTGTTGGTCTTTGCAGGAATGTGCCTTCACGTGTTTCCTCAAGGAACTTGGGTCGGTGTATCGCTTGGCACATCCCTGGATCTGACATGCGTACGGTTTCTACACAAGGATAAAAACAGAGTAGAATTTCTTATTAGACTGTGGCGTCACGTGAAGAGGAGCCCTATCTCTTACAGTACGCCTGCTGCAGTTTTTCTGACACAGATCAATGGTAGAAAATCTGAATCAGGGGCAAAGGTAAATACTGCTATGTCCTCCAGAGAAAGAATGGGGACTATCACCACACAATTGGATGTTGGGAAGAAAAATCATATAAAGTCCAATAATGTTACATACATCATAACATGACATGTATTTCATGGAATTCTACTTTTATTCAGTATTCACTGTGGTGTCTGCTTACTATACAGGCATTTTACTTACAACGGTAATGAAGGCTAATTTGGAGGCTAGTGAACTCACATGGCTTACTGAGCCTGGTTAACAGACAGTGGTAAAGTTCCTTGGCACACTGCAGAGTGTTATAGGAGAAACCTGCCCCAGGGACAGAAAGAAAAGAGAGGAAAGGTTAGTTTAGAGCAGAAAAAGATAGCAGACAGGCTGAAACAACAGAGTATCGGAGAACAGTTTTGTACCAATTCACATGCAACAATGCTTTTATAAAAACAAAATAAAGGCGAATAGATATTCTTATTTTCTAGCTGCATAGTCAAATTCATTCCAAGCACACTCAGAGTTTTTTTTCAGTGAGAGCAGGCCTAACGATTAATTTAGAATTCCCTGAAGAGCAAGTGGGACGAGGATGTACTAGTGGGAAATGGTGGAGGGGTACCAGCAGAATATGATGTTTTTCTTCGCTTCCACCATCCGCCACTCACTGTCTGCATCTTCTGGCTTGTGTTTAGATCAATCAATCAATCAATCAGGATTTATAAACTGTGGATAATCACC
Organism: Lissotriton vulgaris; assembly: GCF_964263255.1. NCBI lineage: Eukaryota > Metazoa > Chordata > Amphibia > Caudata > Salamandridae > Lissotriton > Lissotriton vulgaris. Next base: position 884,225,264 of record NC_141689.1, on the reverse strand, counting down.
TGATAAAGTATCCAGGCGCTTGCAGGTTATTCGAACAGCCAGGTTTTGAGGGCATTCGGAATTCCGGAAGTGAGGTGATGGCCTGGAAGTGCGTGGGGAGGCTGTTCCAGTTCTTTGCTGTGATGTGGGAGAAGGAGCACCCTCCACTTCTGCTTCGTTAGATGCGGGGAATATGGGCAAGTGAAAGGGAAGCATAGCATAGTCTTCCTGACGGTTGGTGGAAGTTATAGCGGTGTATGCAGGTCCTTGGTTGTGTAGAGCCTTGTGTGTGTGGGCTAGCAGCTTGAATTGCAATCTCTTCTGTACGGGGAGCCAGTGGAGTTTTTTGAGGTGGGGTGGGATGTGGGTTCATCAGGGAAGGCAGAGGATGAGTCTGGCTGTGGCATTCTGTATGGTCTGAAGTCCCTGTAAGAGGTGTGCATCAATTCCTAGGTATTGGGCGTTGACGGAGTCCAGTCAGCTGGTGATCAGGGCCAGTGTCATGGTGCATCTCGTGTCTAGGGGTAGCCACTTGAAGATCTTATGTAGCATGGGCACAGTGAGGAAGCAGGCTAAGGAGATGGCATTTATCTGTGATTTCATAGTGAGCTTGTTGTCAATGATGATTCAGAGGTTTCTGGCAAGGTCGACTGGAGTGGGTGTGGGTCCTAGGTCTGATACCCAATATGAGTCGTTTCATGTGTTGCTGCTGTTGCCAAAGATCAGAACTTCCGTCTTGTCTGTGTTCAGCTGCAAGCAGTTTTTCTTCATCTAGTTGGTGATGTTTGTCATGCATCTGTGGTAGCTGGTTCTGGTGGGATCGTTGGTGAGTGAGAGGATGAGTTGGGTGTCATCTGCGTAGGAAATGAAGTTGATACCATGGGATATGACGATGTTGGTCAGTGGGGTCATATATGCGTTGAAGAGCGTGGGTCTGAGAGATAAGCCCTGGGGGACACTGCAGGCGATTTCCTTGGGTTCAGAGGTGAAAGGTGGGAAGTGGATACTCTAGGTTCTTCCGGTAAGGAAGGAGGTGATCCATCTGAGAGCATCCCCTTGGATGTGAATGTTGCGGAGTCTTTTGGTCACATGTGGTGGGATTTGATGTCAAAGGCTGCCGAGAGGTTAAGGAGGATCAAAGCTACTGTTCGGATGTCGTTAGTGGCTGTGATCAGGGTGATTTTGGTGCTGCGATTGCTGTGGAAGCCAGATTGGGAGGCGTTGAGTTGCTGTTTCTTCTCCAGGCGTGTCACGAGTTGATTGTTGATGATATATTCCAGTACCTTCGCTGGGAATGGGAGCAGGGACATTGGCCAGTAGTTTTTGAGTTCGCTGAGATCTGCAGAGAGTTTTTTGAGTAGTGGCCTAACTTCCACGTGTTTCCAGGCATAGGGAAATGTTGCGGTGGTGATAGAGATGTAGAGAGTAAGGTGGTGAGTTCCTGGCTGATCCGTTTCTTTTCTGAGGTTCGGGCATAGGTCTGTGGAAGCTCCAGAGTGGATGGATTTCATGGCGGAAGTGGTGTTCTTGGTGGAGAGGATGTTCCAGGTGGTCACTGTGTGGTTCGCGTCAGTTACGGTGATGGCGCATCTGTTGAGGAATTCTGTAGGTGTGGGTTGGGGTTTGAACGTTCTGTATATGGTTACGATCTAGCTGTGGAAAGTATGGGCGAGATTGTCACTCAGCTCTTGTGAGGGTACAAAGTTGTTTTGGCTGGCAGCCGGGTTGGAGGATTCCTTAACGGTGTTGAAAAGTTTCTCTGTGTTGTTGGCGCCGGTGTCAATGCATGCAGCAAGATCTGTCTTCTTTGTTGCCCTCAGCAGATGGTGATAGAGGTTGAGGGAAATCTTGAACACTGCTCTGTTGGAGGTGTCCTTGCTGGTGCGCCATCTTCTCTCCAACTGTTTGCTGTCCCATTTAGCTGTTCTGATTTCTTAAGTGTACCAGTTGGCCATTTTGTAAGTTTTTTTCTGTATGTTGATTGTGATGGGAAGATGCTATCTGCAGAATTGGTGATGGGGCGTTCACAGTATATCAAAGTGTTTGTTTAGTTGTATTAAGACGTTGGTGCTTATGTACAACTCGAAGTCCATCCCTGCCTTTGGTATGTTACCTGGTGGCTCAGTGAGTTGAACTCTTGAAGCTCAAATATGTTAGATTTGTGTATAACTGTCAGACTTAATGCAGTTTGAGCTGTTTCATTGATTTCATCTTTCCAAGGTCAATGATATAATATGTCTCAGTTGTGTAATATGAACACTGGATATTTGCATGAACAAAACAAAACCAATATAAAAAATAAAATGCAATCTTCTAAGCAAGATTCAGAAGTCCACATACTTTCAGCACCGAAGGGAAGATTTTTTTTAATATATGTTTCTATTGTTTATTGTATTTTTTTAAGTTATACTTTTGAAAGATATAAAGATAATACTATATAAAAATATATGCTTGTTGCAAAACATAAGTGAAAAAGAAAAAGGAAAAAGCTTCTGGTGTGAGATGAGGGGAGAAGTCGCAGGCGTGTCGGAGTGATTAAACAAAAAACAATCAACAATAAGAAGACCCTGCTAGGAGTGTACCACTGGAAGACGAGTCTCAGAAAATTCTAGTATCATTCTGGCCGCAGCATTTTGTACTGTCTGAAGTCTGTAAATATGTTTTTTTCAGAAGCTTCATGTAAAGGCCATTGCAGTAGCATAATTTAGATGTTATTAAAGTGGTGATACAGTTTATTTGTTTTTTGCAGGAATATAGGGAAGAACTGTTTTGATCATTCTGAGAGTATGGATGATCTATGATTGTGAATTCCATGTTTCTCTCTTGTGCAGCCATGTACACTTATGTAAATGTATCCAGGGTGCTCCAATGTGCCACACAAGTACAATTGGATTTTGAGAATTATCTTATTTCTTCACAGGGAAAATATTTTTCTCCATGGAAAAAAGCCTTCCCTCACATCCTCGCCCATTTTGGTGGGGATTCACTTTTTCCCCATCATAAAGAAAACTGATTTACTCCAGCCTTTGAGAGCAGCAGACCTGCAACTGTTTTCAGGCTGAGAAATAGCCTGGAAATGTTTCGCGAATACACACAAATTTGTGAGTTTGTGGTAATACCACCTTATGATGTTTTTCACCTTTCTAAATCAAAATGATATAAATCACCTTGTGAAAATATTTACTCTAATTTGAAATTATCTCAAACTTGATAATATCAAATCAGTTATTCATATTAAAGTTTTGGTAAATTTGCAAATAGAAAGTATGCTGTCCCCATGCCTAAACTCATGTGCGCAGATATCTTTGTCCATCGGGCCTTACATTATCAAATACACTTGGCACTGGTTGTAGTACACTCACGCTTTCCTTTTAGGAAAGTGATTGGACATGTAATACACAGGCAAACATGTAAGCTTCTTAGGTACCTATCGATAGGTACGAATTAGTGACAATAAATGGCTCCCAACATGCCCCCAGTAGATACGTACAGTGTCTTGGTGTGTCCGTTGATGCTTCGCCCGGTCGCTGGAGTTGCTGAAAGCCTTTTGACAACCTGGTTGCTGACAGAGGTATGGTTTTTCTCCCGTGTGGCTTCTTAAATGTATCTTGAGGTTTTCAAGCCTGGAAAAGGCTTTCTTGCAGCCCTCAAACTGTGAAAACAAAGTACAGATGTGAGGTTTCTACCAGTGTAGAAAATTAAACTTGTCATATCTCAATTTTTGCTTTCAAGCATCAAATCTACAATCATAGTCTAGATTGACAGACCTGCTTGTTCAATATTGCAATATGTAAATTGCCATTTTAATAAACACTTTGATATAGAAAATAACTTTCAAATATGTCTTTCTGTTGATGCTTTATATGTGCCACTGTTTTACATGCATAGATGCTACGTGAGCTGTATTTCAATGTTTTCCAGTTTTGAAGAACCTTTGCTGCTAAAGAAAAGTACTAGTTGGAAACAATTTGTAACAGAAAACTTAATGGCTTCAGAAGTATCTTTTCCGGAAATGGTGGGCTTGATATACTAATACCTGTCTACAAACCAGGATGTGCGGTTTGCACACCACCTTGTTTGTGAACTAGTGTTCAATTTGCGACAGGAGGTCGCAAAATGATTGGCCTAATGAATAATATTTAACAGGTCACTATGTGCTACCCCAGTGATTGGCTGTTAATGCAGGGATGGAGGCCTGCAAGGGACAGAAGATCTGCGTCTCTACTTTTGCATTCACAAAACAAGCCTGTTTCAATGAGCAGCACAGATATTTCTAGTATGGGAAGAGATTGAGGGGAGAAGGCAGTGGTCTCTGGGCGCATAAAAGTACTTTTGTATACTGTAAAAAGCCCTTTGGTGATCGCTGGGGTTGGGATTTTGCAAATCTACCAAATTGCAACTGCAAACGGAGTTTCCACAGGACTCTTGCTGGAGGAGATATTTTGAAAGAAAGTAAATGTGTTGAACTACCAAGAAATATTCCATGTGGTAGGTAATGTGTACTGCATCTTTGTTCGTGTCTCTGGGTGACCACTTTCCTTCCATACTGGTAAATCATTCTTCTGCAGGGTGCTATGCTGCATTTATAGGTGTGACCAAGTTACATGAGCAAGCATAAGAAACAGGGAGGAGTCAAAGCTGTGACTGTGGATGCCTGTGTGTGAATGAATATATGTGTGTCTGCATGTGAGCCTGTCTCTGCGCATGTGTGCGGATGTATGCCGGTGTGAATGGATGTGTGAATGAACAAGTGTGTCTGCATGTGGAAGATCCAGAAAAATATGGTCATTTCATCTATTACGTCACTAAGTTTATAAAATTGGACACTCATGATACTGAAATCATCTCTCTAGACACAGCACTCTTATTGTTAAAATAACATTTTGCAATGGCATATTTGGAAAAACAAAGCACACATCAGAAACACTCAAAAATCGGATACTGTCATAATAAACCTGCATCCAAACCATATTTTCTCTTTTGTGACATTCCCCCAAAACAGCACCAAGGGGATCATCAAACATTTCTCAAGAGTCAGAATACACAGCTCAGAAAAAATGAGGGTGCTGCCTGGAACCCATACGAAGTGAATTAGACATGGAAATCATGGTTAAAAAAAAACTCACAGCAAAAAAGGGAAATTGCAGCAATTGTCTTGTTTTTGTTTTTGTTTAAATACGGATGAATACCGCCTCGCAGTTTGTCCTGTCTCCCAATAATTACAATAGCAAAAGCGCATGAATCCCGCTTTCTAAAGTGACACGTTTCTCGGAAAAGTTTTCTGCGAAGTGAGAATGGGCACTTTATGTGCCATGGTGTCATTTCGTGCAGAAGATGCGCTTCTTAACTGGGCTCCATGGAATTTGCGACAAACTTGGAAAGAAGGTAGTGAGTGCCGGCCTTACCACAGTGTAGAAAGCAGGGCCAGGCTGCTGAAAAATCACGCTGTCCGCGTTATCGAATATTTTTAGCAGACCCTCAGTCGGATTTTACAAACTGGGTGTACTACCGGTAAATCAACAGTGTATATAAAAGAACAAATGTAAGGGCAACATTTTTGCATAGCCAAGCGGTCGTCCAGAACGCTTAAATAGTAAAGTAGCCAAAAAATCCGTTCATTCCACTCAGTAAAAATCCCTACACCATCCTTTTATCTAAATAAAAAATGGAAGAATAAACAATAGCCGAGGCTTAATCACCGCCTCAACACGCGCCTGATTGCTGAGAGCAGTGGTTGAGCTGGCAAGATGGTGACCCCTGGCACAATCCGTTGCTTCTTCATTAGAGGCCTTTGTGTGAGCTACAGCACTGCCATGCAAATGAAAGGCTCATTAGCCACCATCAAAACAAGATTTATTCCATATGGGTAGCCAAAAATGGAATAATCACCTATTAAACTAATCAGCACGAGCTCCCAGGCCTGTTGTAGAAATAAGTGCTAATAACGCCAAATACTTTTCCGACCAGGTACCTGTGACATCTGTCATCTCAGGAGGAGGGTAGGTACAGCGGACAACTTAAGGCAAGGTGGTTGTTGCAGATAGATGGAGCTCTGTGCATGGTCCTGTGTGCAGAGTCACTACAGAGAACCAAGAGAAGGCCCAGGAGGGTGGCCATGCCAATGCTTGCGATGTGCAGGACCGGACTGGGAACCGAAAGAAGTGCTGGCAATTTTGTCGGGTTAGCCCCTCCCCATGAGGTGTGCAAGTATGAAGCACTGCTGTTTTTGTTAAAGGGAGCCGATATTGCAGCACCACTGAAAAACCGGCCCCCACCCTTCCCAAGAAATGCCCGATGTCCACTACGGCCCGTCCGGCCCTGACTATGCGTTAACCATGAATTTGATAGGTTATGAATCGAAACAGTGATTTTTTGTAGCTTGTGATTCTTTAAAAATTGGTGGATGAAAATTGTATTCCAGGTGTGTTTCTAATGTGGCTCATTTTAAACAAATTACAAAAACACAAGCATTGGCAATGCTAAATAGGTCTGTCTTTAAAAGAATGTTGTATGGCAATGTAAAGCAATACAAGTAAAGAGCATGGGAAAGGGTATGTATTTGTGCAGAAGCAAAGAACTTGTGTAGTTTAAAAAGTTAGGTGAAAGGTGCGCTGTCATGCAGACATAAAAATCCATGCTGCTGCCAGTAAAAAACACAAAAATTCTAGTGACTGAAGACATATTTACAGCATTACAATGTCATATGTGTGGCCCTAAAAGTTCAAGCTCAGCCAGCTTAATAAATAAAATGTTCACAGCTGGTGGAGGGTAAGTGCTTTTTTGTGGAAGCACACAGTTTCTGCCCAATCAAAAGATGTACTCCTGGCTCCCAACATGTGGGCAGAGCCAAAGCCCCTCTCTAGTGATGATCACATAATTGTCTGGCGACAGATGCTCTGTTGAACCAGATCAGAAAACAAAGAAAACCAATAAATACAATGATAGAATAAAATGACTACTCTATGCCAGTATCAGTGAAGAAAGATGGAGAAATGGTATGGAAGTCTGGCCCTTCGTAGTCACCGACTTCCACTACTGGACACATTATAAATCACAATTCAACAGTAGCATAGCCCCCCAAATATCAGAGCCTGTATTTGCCAAAAACAGTTGAGCAAGCTGCAGAGTATGAAGGGTCTGGGGTAAGAGATGACACGGAAGAACTGCCACACTCCCATAAATGCAGAAACTGTGGAGTGAGGCAAGGAGGACAGAACCATCTTGTCCAGGCTCCCTCTCTAGCTGACAGCCTCAGCTCCCTATGTGACATCACCTGTGGTCCTCTACAAAAGCTTGCCAGGCCACAAGCGGCTGCAGAAAGAGAGCACTGCAGAAGCCACATGTGAAGAAATCAAGCTGCTTTCCTTTTTGGTCGCACAGCATTACATTTCAACTGTATTTCTTCATTGTTTATAACTTTGAAAATACGTTATGTGGTACATTTATTGGCACTTTATAGGTGCCTTAGGTAACTGTTGAGCTAGTTATTCTGGCTTTTTAGGTCTCGCGACCTATCAATGCGTGCATGCGCATTGAGCGGTGCGAGAATTCAAGTGCTCAAAATGCTCGTCAAACCAAGGGCTTTTTGGTGCGGTTTTCTTTGAGTTCACGTGAATCACGTGACCAAACAAGCACGCGCATCAGCCTCCCTCCCTCCCTCCTAATAGCCTTTTTTCACGGCCGCACAGCACATCAAAGGGCTTCTCCCAGCATGTGCTGTGCGGCTTCTCCTCCCCTAATTATTCATGGCTGGCCGTACGCCTCTCGCGCGCATATGGCTCGTGTTGTTTCAGCACAGCATGCACCTCTCCCTGTCGGCTCCAGAACATCTTGGAAGCTCCCTGGGACTCTGCACGGCGTCAGCAGTCTCGGATTCGGATCGCCGTTCTTTGATTGTGGGCAAGTTGTTGTAATATGAAGCTCGTAAAAACGTTTTCCCTGCGCCTCACAGTGCCAATTGTTTCTCTGATACATAACAGTTCAGACTTTTCCTTTGCTCCCACACTTTGTTCACAGCATGGCAGCAGTTCCTTTAAATTTCCAACTGCGCCACATTGACAGTTGCTCCTAGACTACGCATGAGTCATGAATGTTCGCCGGCATTTACTCGTTAGTTTGTTTTTCTACTATGAAGTTCTACAAATTGCCTCCCTTGGTTTCCTAGCTCACAGCCTCTTGTTCTTTAACCCAATAACACTTCATCTATCCCAGCCCTCTTTATTCATCCCTCGAACCAGTTCCTTTGTGCCAGAAATCCTCAACTAACGTTACCTTCAAAATGTTAATCAAATTTACCATAAAGGACGCACGGAACACTTTCCCTCCGAGCAGCAGGCTTAGCCTAATATCCAATTAACCGTTGGATGTAACCACTAACCCTGGGTTCACAATTACCGGGCTACTTACCATAAAGCGCCTCAAGCCCCATCAACGGTGGTGAAGCTCTATGCAACGCATTTACTATAAAATAAGTTACCATTCACGAACCGCTGGATGTAACCACTAACCCTGGGTTCACAAGTACCGGGCTACTTACCATAAAGCGCCTCAAGCCCCATCAACGGTGGTGAAGCTCTATGCAATGCATTTACTATAAAATAAATTACCATCCGCGGAATCCGAACCCGTGACCCGCAAGACACCCCCACCTCTGTAGCAGGGCAGGGAATTGACCACGAGCCACGTGACAGACAACCTGTGACGTGCAGCGCACGCGCAGACCACTGCAGCTGGAGGTGCATTAACCACCCAGGGTAACTCACAACAACCACGAGAGCGAGCAGTTTATAGTCTCTCTCTCTGCCCCCCTTCTTTCTCTTCTCCCCCTCTCTCTCTGTCTCTCCCTCCCTCTCCTTTCTCTTTCGCTCTCCCTTTCTCTCTCCCTTTCTCTCTTCTCCCCTTCCCTCTCTCTCTTTCTTTGTCTCTTTCTCTAGTCTTTCTTTCTCTATCTTGCCCCCCCTCTCTCTCTCTCTCTTTCTCTCTCTCTCTTTCTCTCTCTCTCTTTCCCTTTCTCCCTCTCTCTCCCTCTCTATTTCTCTCTCTCTCTCTCTCTCTCTCTCCCTCGCCCCCCCTATCTCCGACCCTGTATCCACCTGAGGTCGGTTAGACTAGTATGGTTGAGTTCTGCTGTAGTAACTCCTGCTTTTAAAACACTGCGAAGCTATTAAAAATAATGCATAGAAAAATGTGCGTCCGCCATTGTCCCGTTTTTATTACTCGTTAGTTTGTTTTTCTACTATGAAGTTCTACAAATTGCCTCCCTTGGTTTCCTAGCTCACAGCCTCTCGTTCCTTAACCCAATAACACTTCATCTATCCCAGCCCTCTCTATTCATCCCTCGAACCAGTTCCTTTGTGCCAGAAATCCTCAACTAACGTTACCATCGAAATGTTAATCAAATTTACCATAAAGGACGCACGGAACGCTTTCCCTCCGAGCAGCAGGCTTAGCCTAATATCCAATTAACCGCTGGATGTAACCACTAACCCTGGGTTCACAAGTACCGGGCTACTTACCATAAAGCGCCTCAAGCCCCATCAACGGTGGTGAAGCTCTATGCAACGCATTTACTATAAAATGAAAAACACTTGCATAACATGCTTAAACCTTGTCCTACTTTAGTGGCCCACAGATTGTTTGAATACAGTTAATGTTTATAAAGAACTAAACTCATAGTCTCCACGGGTCTGTTTTATAAAACTGTAAAAATGCAACCTCTCTTCCTGTTCTTTGATTTTGCTAAATATAACCCATGTTGACCTTCAAGCTGTGAAAGAGAGTCTGGACGTTTCCCTGGTGGTCCGGAGCGGTGGGACACCACCACATCATCACTCAGGGACACCACCACACTACTCAGGGGCACCACCACACCACTCAGGGACACCACCACACCACTCAGGGACACCACCACACCACTCAGGGACACCACCACAGCACTGAGGGACACCACCACAGCCCTCAGGGACACCACCACAGCCCTCAGGGACACCAACACGGCACTCAGGGACACCACCACAGCCCTTAGGGACACCAACCCAGCACTTAGGGACACCACCACATCACTGATGTACACCACAAAATCAATCAGGGACACCACCACATCACTCAGGGACACCACCAATTCACTCAGGGACACCACCACACCACTCAGGGGCACCACCACACCACTCTGGGACACCACCGCATCACTCACGGACACCACCACATCACTCTGGGACACCACCACATCACTCTGGGACACCACCACATCACTCTGGGACTCCACCACATCACTCTAATACACCACCACATCACTCAGCACCATAACAGCATCACTCAGCACCACAACAGCACTGTGCTTGCTGGCTAACAACAAGCATTCCCATAGCCAATAGGACTCGCATTAGGAAAAGGTAAGCTATTGGCTTTGTAAATAACAATGCTATTAATTTATATATTTTCAGTGCCAACACATATTAAAAAAATAATTGTCATTTACAATACCAATAGCCCACACTTTCCTAATGCGAGACCTATTGGCAACGCCAGTGCTTGTTTTAATGGATCATTATTCATGCACATTCTCAAATACAAAACTGCACATCTCAAATGATGTAAACAGCACTCCCTATACATTGCAAGGGCTTGTTGCCTGATAAGAATATGTTTGTCTCGATCAATCAATCAATCAATCAATCAATCAATCAACCAATCAACCAATCAATGTACTTGTAGAGCGTGCTACTTACCCGTGAGGGTCTCAAGGTGCTGAGGGTAGGGGGGATGCTGCTACTGCTCGAAGAGCCAGGTCTTGAGGAGTCTTCTGAAGTCGAGTAGGTCTTGGGTCTGTTGTATGTGGGTTGGGAGGGTGTTCCAGGTCTTGGCGGCGAGGTAGGAGAAGGATCTACCGCCAGAGGTCGTTCGTTAGATGCGGGGGACAGTGCCGAGGGCGAGGCTGGCGGAGTTGAGCTGGCGGGTGGGGGTGTAGAAGCTGAATCTGCTGTTAAGGTAGGCTGGTCCGGCGTTTTGGAGTGCTTTGTGTGCGTGAGTGAGGAGCTTGAAGGTGATCCTCTTGTCGACGGGGAGCCAGTGTAGGTCTCTTAGGTAGGGGGGTGATTTAGCTGCGGCGTGGGATGTTGATGATCAGTTGGGCGGAGGCGTTTTGGATGCGGTGTAGTCGTCGTAGATGTTTGGCTGGGATTCCTGCGTCAGGAGAGGGGGTACAAGATTCAGCTTCATTTCTAGAGGTTAGTAAAAGGAGAGATCTTGCTACTAGAGCTCTAGAGGGAGATCAGTCTTTAAATTATATATGTTCTTCCTACTCCTAATCTTCCACAAACAAATTGCTTGCCGCTAGCTGGAATGAAATCTGGAGAGTTAAGGCTCTTCCCCAGTGTCATACACTTTGTTGTATGTAAACGGTCTAATGGATGTTAAGTGCAAAAGGAACAAAGAGGATCCCTTAGTATATACCTTGTTAGTGTTGCCGAATGAGTCTTCGAAATGTGGAGACGGGGCATCAGACTGTATTTTGCGAACAAACAAATGGGAATTGGCTATCCTCCAGTCTATCCAACTCACTCCATGTCACTACGGACACCGCTTCCATCACTCCATGTCACTATGGACACTGCTTCCAGTCCTGAACCTTTCACCTGCATGCCATTTCATTCAGGTCTGTTAGTCTAATTAGTTCAACTGAATCAAACCAAGGTTGCAACACTCAAAATGCTTTAGGTTTCCACACTAAGACCCACGAATGAAACCTGTGTCTGTAATGACATGCAGTGAGGTGGTCGCTCAAGGGAAGGGCTACTCAACATTTAATCTCTCAGATATTGATAAAATGGGTATTGCCAACTTGGTTCATCAGAAAATCTGTCAATGAAGTATTAAGAAAAATTCCGTTAATGTACACAATAAAAAGTGTAAATATTAGGACTATGGCTGTGATTAATAAAATTATGATTATAAGCATTATTAGGAGTGTGTCAAAAGTTGACCTGGTATATGATGTCCTCTAGTTAAAGTTGGCCCCTTGCACCAGTCCAAACAACCCTTATGATAATGTAAGAGGTCTCAGACAACATTAGAAAGCTATCCAAGTGGTTGCTGTGGAGAGCAGCCTTCAGGCTTAGTCTTGAAGGAGTGTTAAGCAGCTTGTTTTGCCAGAAAGCAATCTTATAGTATAGATTAAATAAAAATATGTATTTATTATATAACACTTATCTAGTATGTTTCACTATCTCCTACACAGAGATAGACACAAAGCACCCAATACTTCAGCAAAGAAATAGCAGTAAATAGCATTAATACACAGTGGGCCCCGGGAGGGCCAGACCATATACTAAGAAAGTGATATGAGAACCATGACTAAAGTCAAGACACTGTCGAGAGAATGTAGAATCGCTGGGACCCCATGGAACCACCGAAGGTGAGTAGACAGGGGCCCCACGGAGGACGTGTGCAGTGTGAGAACATTTTTGGGTTGGTTGGGAGCGCACAGCTGTTTTTTGTTTGGAGTTTCAAAGAAGTTTGTATATTTTGTTGAGGATTGGGTGCTACATGCAGGTGGCATGTCCGTCCAACGTGCGTTTGGTAGACGGAATAGGTTATTGTGTTCCCATGTAACTTGGGAACATCCCTGTCTTCTGTGCACACCGTGGGTGCTTAAATGAGCCTCCAAGACATTAGATTGTTGAAATGTTTTTAATCATCATTTCTTGTCATTGTTTTCATGACAGAAGAGTTTCACATGAGTTAAATGCTTTTGAAATGGCTCCAATGCATTTCGGGTTTTATACCCTTCATCTGGGAGCTTGTTTGACCGTTAACCATGCGGTTCAGGGTGTCGGTGTGCTCCGTTTCATGCGGATGATCTATTTCAGCGTCCCTGCTCCTCGCGGACCACTTTCCTACAGAGTGTGATTGTGATTATGACGCTGCCTGTTATGTTATGTTATTTTAATTTATATTGTGCACGAATCACCCCAGGAGGGGTATATCGGCGCAGCACAGATCACTGGTAAGTAACAGAATCTACTAGGTTGAAAACAGCTAAGTCTTAAGGTGCTTTCTACATTTACAATGATCAATACACTTTCAATTGCAAAGCTGTTACTTATTCCAGTATTGAGGGCCTAGGTAAAAAAAGACCTGCCCCCTGATCAGGACCTTTTGACCTATGGAACAATGAGCAGAGCTTAGTCACTAGATGTTAAAGGTCGGAGTGGTTGGGAGTACGTAAGCTTCGAAGATAGGTTGCTTGGAACTTTCCAGTTCAAAGAATTATGTGTCAATCAGCCAAATTTAAAAATAATTATTTTGAGGGATGGCAACCAGTGAAGTGAGCTTAGAAGAGGAAGAGAAGAAGTTCTGGATGTAAGTTTACATAATGAGACATGCTGCAGTGTTCTGGATAACTTACAGCTTAGATAAACAAAAGTCTCATTTGTGGAGACCAGTAAGGTGTTGCAGTAGTCCAAGCAACTGATAACCAATGATTGGACCAGAGTTTCTTCACCGAAAGTGGGAGGAGGGGAAAAGTTCTCCAAAAGTACATGCATCATATAAAAACAAGTGCCTGTTGTAGTCAGGACCTGTTCTTTCATTGTGAGGGATAGGTCCAGACTGACGTCTAAGTTCTTGATTACCAGTTTAGGTATTGCAGCTGAGCCAAGTTCAGAGGGCCACCAATCGAGGGCCCAAAGTTATAGGGCTTGCCAAACAGAACAATCTTGATTTTGCTGGCATTCAACTGGAAACAATTATTCGTCATCTAGGCAGCAATAACTTCAGTCCCGACTGAGAAGTGTTCAAACACAAAGTCGTTCACAATCTTGGCCAGGGTGGCAAAATAAATGTTGACCAATGTGAGGCTAAGACAAGAGCCCTGAGGAACACCCTTGTCCAGCATAATGGTACGTGATTTATAGGAACCCAGAGTAATAGTCCTGCAGCCTTTGAAGCAGACTAGGATGTGACAGTATCAAATGCTGCAGACATATCCAACAGCACAAGGAATGATGGAATTTTATCATCGAGTGAGAATCTGATGTGGTCAGTGACCACTACTAAAGCGGTCTCAGTACTGTGCATAGGTATGAACCCAGATTGAAACAGGTCCAAAAATGTTTTGATCTCTAGGTAGTCCATGAGTTGTTTATTTATTTGTCCCTCCAGAAGCTTGCCTAATAGATGAAGCAGATGACATTTTCCCAGTTTTGATGGATACATTAAATAGGGTGCATATAGTTGTGGCAAGCTGATTGGACAGGGTCGCCGAGATCCAAGGAGGACAAATATCTAAAGGAGATTCAGATTTAGCTAATGCAATCACCTTCTGAATAGATTCCAGCAGAAGTCAAATAAACTTGCTTAAGCTAGAAGCACAGTTGGAAGAAAGAAAGTTGGAATTAAACTCCTCTCAGAACTGATCCACTACGCTAGGAAAATTCTGGTAAATAATGTTGATGTTGTCTTCAAAGTGATTGGCACTTGTTTATTATTTTTCTTTTTCTTTTTCTTCTTCTTCCACTTCTTCTTCTTCTTCTTCTTCTTCTTCTACTTATTATTATTATTATTATTATTATTATTATTATTATTATTATTATTATGAATATGATTATGATTATTATGGTTAGTATTATCTTCATTATTATTATTATTACTACTACTACTATTATGTGATGTTGTTATTACTATTAGTTTTAATAGTAACAATAATACCAATTTTAAATAATCATCATTGACTGGAGTTGCAGGAGGAAGCGTGCCTTACTCTTGCCTTGAAGGTAACCCTTCGAATTGTGGTGAAAAATGAATAGTGGTGCTGATAATGATGAACAGATAAGGGCCTTTATGGAATTGTTAGCTTAAAATTTGACCCACACGACCCCAATGTGCTGCATTACAGACCGCCTGCCCTTAAAGGGGAACAGTCTTTTCAGTTTCTGGAGTAGTACTTAGAGCACTGTGTTGTTTACAGTGTTGTTTGTTTTGGCTGTTTCGGCTTTCATCTACCCATTCTTTCCGGCTTTTTTCAAGGGGGAGATGTGCTACAGCATTATTGCTCTCCGATGAAATAATCACTGGATCATCAGAGAGCATTCTTCTGTACAATGTTGTGTGGGGGTCTACTTTAGTCTGTTAATGGCAGACTGGCCCTCGGCTGTTAATGCACGGATTTGCAATATAACAAAGCTTGTCGCCGATTTACTCTAGTTAGTTGTTTTTTTATAAAGGTCAGCATTACATGATTGAAACAGCTGCAAAACTCAAGGAGAAATTAAGTTACTGGCAAATCAGGGAAAAATCAATTAGGGGAGGGAGCAAGAAGAAAACATGCCTCAGAAAGAAAACAAATATTTTCTGGTCATTGTATTTAATTGTGGAATCAATGAAAGTGGAATGTCAATCAAGAAGGTTGCCAGAGACTTTCATAGACAAGTGTTGATCGAACTGCGGAAGCCTGCAACAAACTTAGGGGCATATTTACAATGCCCATGCAGCACTTTTATGCAGCAGGAACGTCACATTTGTGATGCTCTGGAGGTGGAATGGATCAGCCAGTATTTAGAGTGGATCAGCCACGCAAAGCCACCCTGCGTGGCTTTTCATAGCCTTGTAAATATGGAGTAAGACAATGGAATGGGCTTTCCTTGGGCGTTGCTGTGGGTGTTCCCACACAACAACCATGTTTTTTTACACTACTCAGATTTACAACATAGCGAAAATCTGAGGCAGCGCCAAAACTAATATCTTGCCAAAGCAGGCGTTCTGATGAGAAATGTTTACATCTCTTCTTGTCTTGTTTTTTCCTCTTTCCATGTGTGCTGCGTTGTGCAGCACCCATAGAATGAGGAAAACTCCTCCTATGATTGTTTTGTGCAGGAAGGTTGAAAACAATCATGCAAACAAGACGGACATCCTTACACCATGGTGCAAGTGTGCCTGAGTTGGTGCTCGGCTGCAGTTTCTTGACCGGTGCTGGCAGAAAGGACATGAATGCGCAGTATCTCAGGTAGATGCAGTGCATTCCTGCCCTTTCCTTTTGACGTAGGGCTGCACAGCCAGAAGGCTTGCAGTGCCGCCCTACGCCAAAATATTGTAAATATGTCCCTCAGGGGAATATTTACATTTCCCCGACTGCAATTTTACGCCACCAGAGTGCCACTTTTGTGATGCTCTGGAGGAGCAGTGTGTCGGCTCATATTTACATGGCTTCACAAAGTCTCCCTTACTGCTCTGATACTGCCTTTGTGACCCATGGCCTGCAAGAGGTGGATATCTTCCCATTTTTTTTAATAGTGAATAACAGTTTATTATTCACTGGTAGTGTACTAAAAAATGGAGCTGGAATGGACCTTCAATGGCAGCATAAGTAAGTCAAACATGATTTTAATTGTATGTTGTGTGCATGCTTGTGGGTGAGAGTATGTGAGAGAGAGGTTGTGTATGTGTGATAATGCTTGTCGGTTTATATGTGTAAGCATGTGTGTGTGACTAAAAGTGGGAGATTCCGTGACCGTTGTGATTGAGAGCCAGAGAGGTTAATTGCCAGAAAGTGAGTATGGGTGAGACAAATTGAGCAAGAATTAGTCAGTTAGAGAAAGAGTGACTGCAAGTGAGCAAATGAATGAGTAAAAATTAGTGTGAGGAAGTGAAAGAGAGTGTGGGTGAAAAGGGTTGGGTTGGAGTGAAAATAAGTCAGTGAGTGAGCATAATGGAGTGAGAATGAGTGAGTCAAAGTGAGTGAGAATTAATGAGTGAGAGTAAAAGTGTTTGTGAGTAAGCATTAGCGAGAGTCAGTAAGAGTGAATGAGGGTGAGTGTGAATGAGAGAGTTAGTGAGAATAAATGAGACTGAGTGAGGGAGTGAGTGCTATAGTGAGTCATCAGGGTGATGGTCAGGTGACATGACTTCCTGGGACGAATCAGGGTCAAAGGTCTTATGATGTCACTTCCTGTGAAGTCTTTAAGGTCAACGAGTGTGTGATGTCTGGCTAACCCTAGAATTTTGGTGGCTCGATGTCCATGCTTAGTTTCAATTTCAAAGGCAAAGATATCTGCTGGATGACTGGAGTGTACTAAGCAGTGTCCCTCAATCCTAATTTGAAAAGAGAAAGGCATCCATGAAGCACTGTGTATCACAACTATTCTTTGCAGCCAGTAAGAATGCTTAGAGTAAGCCCTGTGGAAACTGTAACACTCTGATATCAAAGTTTGCAACCAGTAGATGGATGGAATGCTTAGCTTAACATGTTGTAAGTCCTATGCAAATGTTGAAGTACTGTGATACTATCATTCTTTGCGTCTATTGGATTGATCAAATGCTCAGTGAAAATGACATACCTTCTATGCAAACTGCAAAGCTCTGTGTGCTAGTATTCATTCACAGCAACCACAGAATGAATGGAATGCTTAGCATAACATGAGGTAAGCTCTGTTTAACCCGTGAATCACTTTAATACTATCATTCTTTGCAGGGATGGACTGATAAGCGATAAATGATGTAAATCCTATGCAAACTGAAGCACTGTGAGGTACCTTCATTGCAACCAGTGGATAACTAGAATGTTCAGTGTAAAATGAAGCAAACTATATACAAACTTTCAAGCACTGTGATAGCTTCATGTTTGCAACAGGTGGGTGAGTCAAATGCTCATTGTTTACCTCTGTAAACGGTGCCACCATTTGTGGCAAAAGGGAATTGTTGAAAATTTACCACCAAATTTTGCCTACAATAACTGATTTTGCCCCAGTGATATCCATGCTTTAATTGAGAAGTATAAGCGTAATAAAATACATAGAATGATTTCCGTCTTCTGTTTGTGTTCTCAAAATGGAATCCAGGATGCTACCCATACCTCCAGCGTTTATGGACAAGACGTGAGAGCGAGGGTCCAACAGAGAGGTTCAAGAGCGGGTATTCCTTCATTAAATGATGAGTTATGTATTACTAAGAAGAACAACACAGGGTCGTGGCTCTGACCCAGTAAGGCTAAGCCAAATGTAATAACGGAACAACACAACTGTCAATGCTGAACACAATTTTGTGCTATTTGTGCTGACCTTTATGAATAAAACATACTGGTCCGCATGTAATTTACGTCACAAGTTTATTGATTTATTTTTTTACTAGTGGAACATAATTACTTATACATATATCAATGACTTTTTATGCATGTACAAACAGATATAAAACAGTTCACGGTTGTGAGAAGTTGGCCCGATATGCAACGTTCGCTATTCTAGCGACCGCTATGTATCGTTCCAACTTCTCACATTGGTGAGCAGCGGTTGGGATTTGAGCTTGCTGTTGTTTTACCACACGTATCCTAAGAATATCTTGTTGAAAGATCGCACAAGTACTGTTAGTACATATAACTAAAAGCTTAGAATACTCTGAGTTCTACTGAACCAGCTGTTGTAGCTCCTCAAGGCTTAGCACACCTTGGCTACAACTCTTAGCAAGGGAACAGTAGGTAAACACATAGTGTAGGTAGGTGCATCACTTACACCACACTAGAAACAGTATGTCGGACAAAGGAGGAAACTCTGGGTCTCCCCTTGTGTCAGTTGACCCTCCACAGGTCATCCCTTCAGGATATACTGTGCTGAGCTTCAAGGAGTTGAGACGGTTGTGTCACTCCAGGAAGATTCAGCAGGGGTCTAACCCCACAACATCCTTTCTGATTGGTCTCTTGGAGACTTATGATGCCAGAAGAGCTGAGAAACTTCGTAGCTCTTCTAATCCAGAAGGAGACATGCCTCCCCTCGAGGTAACCCGAGACGATCCTGACCTCATTCACCTCGCAACCGAGAACGAGGATGTGGAGGAGGATGAGGATGAGGATCTCTCTGGGGATGAGGCAGATAAGGGACAGGTAGAAGTCGTCAGACTAAGCAGGTCCAACTTAAGCAAACATGATAGCGGTACTGGGGGACCCCTGGGGCCACTATCAGGGCAGCTTAACATTGGGAATGGACGAGCCAGATCTCTGTCAAGAGGCTCTGGCAGATCCCTTCAAACCAATGGCTCTCAAAACTCGTCTCAGAGAGGGATGACGTCCCCCCAGAGGAGAGTGTACGAAGCTAAGGAAAGGGCAGCTAATCTAAGGATCGAAAGGGAAGAACTTGCCCTGGCCAAAGAAAGGCTTGCCTTTGCAAGAGAGCAACAGTTAAGTGGGGTAGTCCCCACTGGTGGCAGCAATGTACCTAGTAATAGGGAAAAGAGTTTCGATACGAAACACCTTGGTAAGATAGTGCCCCCCTTTAAACAAGGGGACGACATCCACAAATGGATTACTGCTTTGGAGAGGGCCTGCACTGTGCAGGGCGTTCCCCAGAGTCAGTGGGCAGCTATCTTGTGGCTCTCCTTTGAAGGAAAAGGAAGAGACAAGCTCCTCACCACAAGGGTAGAGGATGCTAACAATTACCAAATCTTGAAAAATACACTTGTTGAAGGGTTCGGCCTAACCACTGAGCAGTACAGGGTGCTGTTCAGGGATACCCAGAAAACGCAGTCTCAAGATTGGTCTGATTTTGTCGATTGTGCCACTAAGGCTTTTGAGGGCTGGTTGCTGGGCAGTAAGGTTACTGATTACGAAGGATTGTATAATTTGATGATGAGAGAGCAAATTTTAAACAATTGTCAGAACCAGTTGTTGCATCAGCATCTTGTCGACTCGGATCTGACCTCTCCCCAAGAATTGGGAAAGAAGGCAGACAGATGGGTTCGAACAAGAGTTAAACAGAACCAGGGCCAGAATCAAGGTGGTCAGAAGAAAGCAGACCAGAAGGGTAAAGATTCGAAAGGGGAACAAAGTGACCAGAAGTCTTCGACAGGTCCCCAACAACCCAAAGAGGGTGGGGGTCAGGCTCCCCAAAAGAAGAAAGAAGGCCAATCCAAAAGATGGTGCCAGTACTGTAAAAGTAAATCTCACTGGTTTAGTGAGTGCACCAAGAAAGGAGGAGGGCAGACTCCTGCCACTGCAGCCCCTAAGGCACCTGTGCCCCCTAGTACAGTCAGCAGTGGTAGTGCGCCTCCCAAGGGTTTAGTAGGGTTAACCCTGGGTTCTGAGGGGCGTGACAACTTAGTTGGCACACTCACTCAGGCTGTCCTTGTCAGTACAGGGGACGTGGACGTGTCCCCTGACGTAAGCCCCAATTCCTTGGGCAAATACCGACAGACGCCTTTCATAAATGGAAAGATGGCTCAGGCCTATAGGGACACTTGTGCCAGCGTCACCATGGTGACGCCTAACTTTGTGGACCCTGGGCAGATCATGCCAGGTACAGAGTTCCTGGTGACCAATGCAAGCAATGTCACTACCAATCACAGTATGGCAATTGTAGCTTTCTCCTGGGGAGGGGTAACTGGCCAAAAGAAGGTTGTAGTTAGTCCAGACCTCCCAGTGGATTGTTTGTTGGGCAATGATTTGGAGTCGTCACAATGGTCAGAAGTGGAGCACCGGACTCACATGGAAATGTTAGGTTTGCCAGCACATGTGTTCGCCGTGACTAGGTCACAGGTCAGGAAATGCCCCACTGAACAGGTGCTGGATCCTGGAACAACGGACCAGACACCTCCCAAGAAAAAGAGCAGTAGGGTTAAGGCTGCGCCTTCCCCCTTGCCCCAGGTCGAGGATCAAGTCTCAGAGGAGGCTGACCTACAGGAATTGCGGGAAACTGAGCCTAGGGAATTCGAACTTGATCAAGTTGAATTCTTGGGTTCAGGGGGACCCTCAAGGGAAGACCTGGGGAAGGACCAGTTAGACTGCCCTTCTCTTGAACCCCTCAGACAGCAGGCTGCTGCTGAGGCTGCTGGGAACGCCACAGGTACCCACAAGGTATACTGGGAAGATGGACTCCTGTACACTGAGTCAAGAGACCCCAAGCCTGGCATGACCAGGAGGCTGGTTGTACCCTTGTCTCAGCGTGGTTTCCTACTTACCTTGGCCCACGAGATTCCCTTAGCAGGTCACTTGGGCCAGACGAAAACGTGGGACAGGCTTGTCTCACACTTTCACTGGCCACACATGAACGAAGATACCAAGGAGTTTTGCCGCTCCTGTGTCACTTGCCAAGCCAGTGGTAAGTCAGGTGGCACGACAAAGGCCCCCCTTATACCATTGCCTGTGGTGGGGGTACCCTTTGAACGGGTGGGGATCGACATCGTCGGTCCCATGGAACCACCTACAGCATCAGGGCACAAGTTTATACTGGTGGTAGTGGATCATGCCACCAGGTATCCTGAAGCTATTCCCCTTAGGACCACTACAGCACCTGTTGTGGCAAGAGCCCTAGTTGGAGTGTTCTCCAGAGTGGGCTTCCCTAAGGAGGTCGTCTCCGACAGAGGTGCAAACTTTATGTCGAGCTACTTAACTGCTATGTGGAAGGAATGTGGTGTTAACTACAAGTTCACTACACCCTATCACCCACAATGCAATGGGCTTGTTGAGAGATTCAACAGGACCCTAAAAGGGATGATTCATGGACTACCGGAAAAGCTTCGGCGTAGATGGGACGTCCTGATCCCCTGCCTCTTGTTCGCCTACAGAGAAGTCCCACAGAAGGGGGTTGGCTACAGCCCTTTTGAACTTTTGTACGGGCATCCTGTAAGGGGACCACTGTGTTTGGTGAAGGAAGGATGGGAGAGACCTCTCAAAAAGCCTGCAACCAACATAGTGGACTATGTGCTCGGCCTCCGCTCGCGGATGGCGGAATACATGGAAAAGGCATCTGAAAACCTTAAGGCCAGCCAAGAACTCCAAAAAGCTTGGCATGACCAAAAGGCTGTCTTGACTGTTTACCAGCCCGGACAGAAGGTGTGGGTGTTGGAGCCAGTGGCCCCAGCAGCACTCAAGGACAAGTGGTCCGGGCCCTACACCATCCTGGAGAAAAAGGGAGAGGTCACCTACCTGGTCGACCTGGGAACTCCCCGGAGCCCCCACAGGGTGCTCCATGTCAACAGGCTAAAAGCATATGTCGACAGGAAGGACATGAGTTTGCTCATGGCCCTAGATGAGGGACAGGAGGAGGAGAGTGACCCTCTCCCCGACCTGCTCACTCAGAATCCTGACGATGGATCGGTAGATGGTGTTGTCTTTTGTGGCAGCCTCTCCGAACATCAACAGAGCGACTGTAAACAGGTTCTTCAGTCGTTCAGACATATGTTTTCTCTAACACCCAGCCAGACCGATTGGTGTACCCATGAGGTTGACACTGGTGACAGCTTGCCCGTGAAGAGTAAAATCTACCGGCAGCCTGATCACGTTAGAGACTGCATCAAGAGTGAAGTGTAGAAAATGTTGGAGCTGGGAGTCATTGAACCCTCGGATAGCCCTTGGGCTAGTCCCGTAGTTCTAGTGCCGAAACCTCACACCCAGGGTGGTAAGAGAGAGATGAGGTTTTGCGTAGACTACAGGGGTCTCAATGCAGTCACTAAGACTGACGGCCACCCAATACCAAGGGCAGACGAGCTTATCGATAGATTGGCTTCGGCCAACTACCTAAGTACGTTTGACCTGACAGCTGGGTATTGGCAAATCAGGTTAGCTGAGGACGCCAAACCTAAAACCGCATTTTCAACCCCTGGTGGGTATTATCAGTTCGTGGTGATGCCCTTCGGTCTGAAAAATGCACCTGCCACCTTCCAACGGTTGGTGAATCAAGTCCTTACTGGGCTGGATGACTTCTGTGCGGCGTATCTTGACGATATCGCTGTCTTTAGCTCCACCTGGGAGGATCACCTGGTCCACCTGCGGAAGACGTTAGAGGCACTGCAAGCAGCAGGTCTCACTATCAAGGCCACCAAGTGCCAGATAGGGCAGACACAGGTTGTATACCTGGGCCACCTTGTAGGTGGAGGCCAGGTTCAGCCACTGGAGAGCAAGATACAGTCAATCAGGGACTGGGCTCCTCCAACCACCCAGACTCAGGTTCGAGCTTTCTTGGGCCTGACTGGATACTACCGGAAGTTTGTCAGGAACTATGGTTCCATCGTGACACCATTAAACGAACTGACAAGCAAGAAAATGCCAAAAAAGGTTCAGTGGACAGCGAGCTGTCAAAAAGCATTCGATGACCTAAAGCAGGCCATGTGCACGGCGCCTATCCTCAAGAGTCCGGACTACTCCAAACCATTCATTGTCCAAACAGATGCTTCTGAGTTGGGTGTGGGAGCTGTTCTTTCTCAACTGAATTTTGATGGTCAAGACCAGCCCATTGCTTTTATAAGTAGAAGGCTGACCCCTAGAGAGAAGAATTGGTCAGCTATTGAGAGGGAGGCCTTTGCTGTGGTTTGGGCCCTGAAGAAGCTGAGGCCATACTTGTTTGGCACTCACTTCAAGATTCAGACCGACCATAAGCCCCTCTTGTGGCTAAATCAGATGAAGGGTGAAAACCCCAAACTGCTTAGGTGGTCCATTTCCCTACAGGGGATGGACTTTACAGTGGAACACAGACCTGGTACTGATCATGGCAATGCCGATGGGCTCTCCAGATATTTCCACTTAGAACAAGAAGACTCACCTGGTCAAGGTTAGCTTAGTGTTCCGACGTTTGGGGGGGGGTCATGTAGGAGAGTAGGGTCTGCAATCCTATGATCACCCAGATTTTTTGCTTTTGTTTCACTGGTTTATGACTTTCTCTGGCTGTGGGCCTGCTAATCAGACCCACAGCCTGGCTGTTCTCTTTCTAAATTACGATATGTACCCTAGGTGCATTTACCAATTGGTACTGGGCCACCTTATCAGACCCCGTAACGCAGGGCATAGGTGTACCCAGGGCCGCCAGGGGCTGCAGCATGTATTATGCCACCCCTGGCTGGCCTCTTAAATTTGACACAACTGGCTGCACGACAGCTGGGGCGAAGACGTGTAACCACCCTTCGCTTTAGGTATAGTAGCCCTATATCTAACCATACAATGGACACCCGAGTCCCTATCAGTCACTCCTATGGCAGGCCTTATCAATCCTGAAGGCAGAGTGCGTGGGCTCGTGTGAGCTAGGTTCAGGCCCGAGCCGAGCCCGGCTGCAGCTTGCGGAATCAAGACCCAATAGCTGTTCCATGATAACGCGTACCACATCGGTAACTCCGGTATCGCGTTATCAAAGCATGTCGAGTAAGGTGTCATACGAATCGGGGTGCTGCCCTCTCACCAAATTCTGGCGATGAGGTTAGTATCCCACCCTTCTAGAGGGACACGACATGTACGTAACTGTGAACCCCGGTTAAAGTTAACTGAAGCCTCAGCTCCACAAAATGGATGCTGCCACCACAGACACAAGTCTGACCTCCTGCTGCTGGGAGTCCTTCCAGCGAGGAGCACTTGGACAAAGGGTTTCCTGTCAAGGGCGCTGTTCGCACCGTCCCAGACAGGGTTTGTGTATTCTGGGTAGGTAGGGCTTTGGCGAGAAGGTGACTGCGGAGTGGCACCCCGGTGCTCACTACGCATCTGCCGGTTAGAACCAGTTCCAGGGGCGACAGCCCTGGCCTGGGGAAAGCCCGGCAGGGGAGAGGGGCGTAACTACCCCCCTTCCTGGTCCCACCCTTAGGGCAGGACCTAGTCATGTACCCACCCCTTTCTTTAGGATAAAGACCGGAGCGGGGACCCTTCCAAATTAGATCATCTTTGAATCAAGAACTACTTTCTACGAAAGGACACTCAAGACTCTTCTCAAGATTTCTCCCTTGTGGCTAAGGAGTAGTCACCCTGCATCAGCGGGCACCAACTAAGAACTCTGCGGTTTGCTGCAAGTCCCTCCTCAAGGATCCGACGGCCCAGCTCGACGAGAACCGGCTTCCCTGGCACCTCTGACCTCTACCCACGTCATCAGCTCAGCTGTGATCTGTGGGTGCGACGAGACCTCGAGGGACCGGCCATCATCAGAACCTGCACGCTCTTAAAAACCAGCACGACCATCGAGGTAACTCTCTGGTGAGTGCTCTGGGGTCCGAGAAGCCCCGACCCTGAGCCGCTCTAGCACCGAAGTGCAGTCTCCCAGCATTTCCACGATCTGCGTGGGGCCCTTCTGCTCGCTGCTCAGCACGTTGTCTGGTCACTCGCCGCTGGCTTGTGCCCTTCTGTGACGACATCCGAGAATCATCACTGCTGGTCTGGTTGCTCCAGACTGGCCCTTGCTTCCATCTTTGCGAGAAGCACCCCGGACCCTCCTGGTCCACTCAAGACGCCATCTCAGGCCCAGCCCGTGGCCCTGAGATCTGCCAAGGCTTGTTGCCCCATCCCGGGCCCAGCGACGCCGACAGCATCATCCTTCGTGGGACAGCTCGCACCTCCACCGTGGTCGCCGACAACGCCTCCTGGTCCGTGAGACTGCAGAGCCTAGCGTCGCCCACTCACCTAGTCGAGGTGACGGCCAACCGGTGCCTTCCTGGTACCCTCTAACTACTGGCTAGTAGTACGAACTTGGTCCCCTCTGCTTTCAGGTTTCATCAATCTCCGATCCAGGCTTGGATCTCTACGAACTATTCAGCACTGGTCGCCGGCCAGCAACTCCTTCCTTCCGGCTCCTGGCTCGTCAGCGAAGACCCCGACGCCTGTAAGACTTGTGCAGCCGCAGCCCTCGTGGCTAGGTAACTCGGCATTTCGGTGCCTGCATAGCCTCCTTACTCTAGGGTCCCGAGTCCCTCGCTTCCGACTTGCCTTATCGGGTCCGCCCGAGACCTTAACCTTTCCGTGTCCTCGGACACTTGTTTTAAACTGTGCACTTGAAGTATTTGCTAAAGAGATTTGGTTTGTGCTTAGTACCCTGTCCTCATAAAGAGTACAGGGCTGTTGTGATTCTTAATAAATATCCTGTTTATTTTCATAACACTTGTGTGGTGTCCTTTCACTGGGTGTTCAAGGGGTACATGTGTGGTAAACAGCTGGCTTAACACGCCCTCTCGAGTCTTTAGCCTTAGACTGCTCGTATCCACGCTACTAGGATAGCTGGTCTATAGGTTGACTTACAACCAAACACCATAAGGGTCGTTGGAACGATACATAGCGGTCGCTAGAATAGCGAACGTTGCATATCGGGCCAACTTCTCACAACGGTGATACAACAAAAATTTCTATATACAATACATTTACAGTTTTGCAACACATCCACCCAATATTCTGGCCAATCCATTCATCCTTCAAACATACCACAACAAAAAACAATCTTTTAAACCTATTGTCAGTGATGGATTATCTGTCCATATAGATGGTACTACATTTTTATATTCAGCAGTTTTATTTTGAATCCTTTGAGAACAAAGCCTTGTTATCCAAACACAATCTCTTATCAATTCTAATTGACAATAGGCATCAAACCAGGTCTGAGTTATGTATTACAGCATGTGAATGCTATGCAGAAATGAATGCAGTGGTACAGTAAGACCTTGCAGAGCTAAGGCAAAAATATAAAATTTCCCTCAGTGAGGTATTTTCAAACTACTCTTAGTCATTATTCCATTTGTGGCTATAATGTACTGCAGCCTGGAATTTAAAACCATGGCCTTCTCATGAATTACTGGCTCTGTCTGTTTTTTAATGAGTAATATGGTTAGGTCACTTATCAAGAGATTTAGTAACTGTCTGCTGTTTTTTGCCTTTCATACAGCACGACTAAAACGTATTCAAAGTCTGTATAAATAATTAATGATATAAAGTGATTAGCAACTTTGATCTCACATTTAACTTCAGTGGAACTTTTCAGCGATCCGCTTGTAAACCACTTTTCTCACTTATCTACCTGCATGAGAACTGACCAGAACCACAACATATCTCTTAATGTTCAGCTCCTGCAATCTAAAACAGCACACAGAGAAGTCTGGATATATTAGACAGGGTCTTAAGTCGGAGGGGTCCTTCTGGGTCGCAGATCAGACACTAACTAAAACCTGACCTTGAAACAGGTTCCCATCAGCCCCTATAGTTATGTCCCTAGGTTCACAGGAAAAAAAACTCTGATTAATATCTGAAAAATGAGTCAAAGCCCTGTTATATTTCAAAACTCTTCTGGGCAGGCTCAAGAACATAGGGATTCAAGACAAGGCCCTCCTATCGTTCACATCTTTCCTGCAGGACAGGACACAAACTGTTCTGTATCTCCTTATTCCTCTGTGGCATAACCACTTGAATGTGGTGTACCACAGGGCTCTGCCCTAAGCCCCACCCTTTTTAACATTTATCTGGAGCCGCTAGTGAGCCTAGCTGAAACCTGGGGTCTTATGGTGAGTTCTTATGCTGACAGCATCCAATCATTCCTATCCTTTCAGGAGAAAGACAAGTCTCTTTTAAAGCGAGCCTAAAGTCTGTTGGCAACTGGATGACCTAAATTTCCTCAGGCTTAACTCTGATAAAACAGAGGTCCTCTTTTTTGGTACAAGGCATTATCCTGACACAAGCAATTGGTGGCCTGAGGAACTGGGTACCCCCTCTTCCCCAGCACTAACGGCTAGGAATCTTGGAGCCATTTTTAACTCAGACCTTTCCTTTGCTCCCCAAGTAAAAAGAGTGTAAGCTAGCTATTTCACCATCCTTAAGACTTTAAGAAGAATGATTTCCCTTGTCCGAAGGATACGTGAAAGACCATCATTCACACCTTAGTGACATCCAAACTAGACATGAGAATAGTCTTTACTTTAGTTTGCCTGCCTACTTGCTGCATCGACTTCAGATTGCACTTAATGCAGGGCTGTTAGACCTGCCCCTTTTTGCAGGTTAACCCCTAAATATTTGCCTCCTATTTTTCTGACCGTTTTTGTTGGATATAGGACTCCGTGCACTTTACCACTGCTGATCAGTGCTAAAGTTCATATGCTGTCTGAGTAAATTGTGATTATGATTGGTTATCCATGATTGGCATATTTGATTTACTGGTATGTCCCTAGTAAAGTGCACTGAGTGTGCCCGGGCATGTAGAAAAAATGCTGCTAGTGGGCTTGCAGCACTAGTTGTGCCACCCACCTGAGTAGCCCTGCAAATGTGTCTCAGACCTGCCACTGCAATGTCTGCATGCACAGTTTTCAACTACCATGTCGACCTAGCAAGTGCATCAACTTGCCAGGCCCTAACCTTGCCTTTGCTTACATGTAAGGCATCCCTCGGGTGGGCCCAAGGTACCTCCTTGTGCAGGATGTAGTGTATCTGAAAGGTAGGCCATGTACTGGTGTGTTTTACATGTCCTGATAGTGAAATACTGTGTATTTTTGGTTTTTCACTGTTGAAAGGCTGGCTGTCCTATAGGCTATCATTAGAGCTGCACTGTCACATTTTACATTTGTAACTTTCAATTGGTAACATCTAGAGATTTGGAATTTAGGCTCTCTGATCTCAGAATTTAATAACACATCTTTTATTAAAAGTGGTTTTTAAATTGTGCGTTTGGAAATGCCACTTTTAGAAAGTGGTATTTTCTTGCTTTACCTTTCTGTGTGCCTCTACCTGTTTCTGAATTCACCGTCTATTTTTGGAATGACAGGAGCTGGGGATGTGCATTCACTCTGGACAGTGACAAAGGGGGCTGAGGTGTGTCCTGTCTTGCCTGGGTGACTCAATGTTAGCCCAAATAGTCCAGGTCTGCATTTAGAGTGGTGGATGGATTTGTGCTAGCACCGGAATAGATGTCTCCTTTGCACAATGCTGTCTCCACCTCCTGTGGTCAAGCTGGACCAAGGGACTCAGCACAGAGACTCTGAGGCAAATAGAACAATGAGTAAGTGAGACCTTAAATCCGAAGACTTTAGATTACTTCTGGAAACAAGAGGACCCTGCCAAGAAAAATAGTTGAAGAGCTGCGTGAGGAGCGCTGCCTTTTCTGTGTGAGGACTGGATTGGCCTGCAGTTGCTGCAGTTGCTGCTTCTATCTGTGGCAGAGGAAAAGGACTGACTGTTTTTGCACTGTTGTGGTATCCTGCTTGTGAAGAATCTCCAAGAGCTACTGTATGTGTGACTCCTGTTGCAAGTCTCCAGGAGATAAAAGAGTTCAAGAAAGATCCTTGCTGGATCTAGAAGGAACCTGCCTGAATGCAGAGCTGAAGAACTGTGTGAGGAGCGCTGCCCCTGATGTGCATGGGACGGCCTCCAGTTGCTGCTCCTATCTGGAGCAGGAGAGGGACTGGACTGTTCTACCACTTTTTATTTTAAGAAAGTGAATGGTGGGCTATTTATTATTTCTTTTTCATAGCTTGTGGGTAGTGCTCTATATAACTACAGGATCAGCATGCATCCGCTGCTGTCTGGTACTTGTCTGGTGTGCTTCCCGGGTCCCAGGTCTGGAGCGCATGATGAGCACTGACCTCAGGGCCCGAGAAAAAATGCTGAGTGCCTCAAGAGATTTCCCCTCTGTTCCCCACTTCCCCCAGCAGGAGAGAGGGACCCGCAATGTGGAAGGGAGTTTGGTACAGCCCATGGCATTAGCTAAACCGAAAGCAGAGGAGCTCCACTCACGTGCTGTGGGCAGGGCCCAGCGAGGGAGGTCATGGCCAACTTTCATGGCTGCAGCTAACAGAGTGACATTCCCGGGACACGGGACTACTCTACATGCACCCAGAGCACAGATAGTGAGTCAGGCCCACGGGCGACAACCTCTTCTGGCAGTTGCAACAGCGGTCTCACATTGTGGAGAAGACCACATTTTCCGGCCATTGTTCCTTGTTCCTTCAGCACTTTGGGGAACCCAGCAAGGTCTCCCCACTTTTATCAACAGGGTCTGGGCCCTCTACCTCATGTTTGCCAATACCTTGGGGGCTCTGATAAATGGAACCAGGTAGCAGGATGGGATGACAATCCTCGACGGAGGTCCCGATCCTGCTCCTTCTACTTCTACTTCCACTGCGTGGGAGCTTCAACAACCATATAGAATTTAATAGGAGTGCAGACCTGCTACACCCTATGTACTTCAGGTGTCATTTGGTGATTTATGTACTATTGGTGATGTATGGTAACTCATGTTTTCCTGGTCCCGGCAGACCCTGATGCAGAGGTCTAGCCAGGGACCAGGGTTCAATTCCCCGCCTCGGCGGGTCTTGGGCTCAGAAATTCCACGGACCTGATAATTCTCGCCTCAGTGCCCATTCCAATCATTGAGTCCCACTCTGCAACTCTGGGCAATAGCTTGCTTAATCTCCACAACGGCCCCCACAACGCTAAGGATGCCTGGCCTTCACCTTGGGGTGCCCAGGAGTGGACGCCTCACAGGGAAAGCCAGGACGGGTTCCACAGCGGTATTCGTACAAGTGCCTTGAGACCCTTGCGGGTGAGTAGTGCGCTATACAAGTATCAATTATTTTTACTAATCTGCTGCATTTCACTCCCCCATGTGTTTATGCATGTTGTTTTTGCCTTGCATGGTCAGGATAATGAGCATTATTGCAGGAATCTTCTTATATGTGCAGTGATGGTGGGTATGTGACATGTGCAACTTATAAGTATTCACTGTAGTGTACTAACTGTGATTTTATGACAATTGCCTGGTTGGCAAAATAATTTATGTGATTGTGGTCTATGTGTTTTATATATAATACTAGCAGCCTGCCCCGACGTTGTCCGGGGCAAAACTATATGCAAAGGGTTTTAAGGGGGCAGCACCGCTGCAGGAGACGCACAGCAGAGCGGCCAGCCCCGGGAGCAGCAGAGCCGGGGAAGGAGCGGACTGAAGGGGCGGAGGAGGTAGCGCGGCTGAGAGCCGGGGGGAGCTAGCCGGGCCGAGGACAGGCAGCGGACGATGCGTGTGAAGGTGGGCTTCTTCGGCACGTACCTGGGGCTGGCGCTGCTCTGGGCTTCCATGCGGACGATGCGTGTGAAGGTGGGCTTTTTCGGCACGTACCTGGGGCTGGTGCTGCTCTGGGCTTCCATGCGGAGGATGCGTCTGAAGGTGGGCTTCTTCGGCACGTACCTGGGGCTGGTGCTGCTCTGGGCTTCCATGCGGATGATGCGTCTGAAGGTGGGCTTCTTCGGCACGTACCTGAGGCTGGTGCTGCTCTGGGCTTCCATGTCCCCCAAGGTGACGGAGGAGTCCGGGCCCCTGTGGCTGGAGCGCACATTACGCTCCGGTTTACTTTACCAAAATGGCCGACCCCGTCACTCTTATGTGATGTCAGCACACCTACTGCATTCAACGTCGTTAACGCACACGCCCACCTCAGACATGGCGCTACTTCCAAGGGACTACTTTGGCAAAGAACGTACTTTGCCCTTGTAACGTATATTTTTTGCTGCTATATAGCCTATGTCCATCTGCTTACCCTGACATTTCCAATGCTGTATTGGGTGTTGTGATTGGCGCTGTGGTTCCTGAGTTTAACCGCCTCAAAGGTTCACAGTTCTCTCTTTATAATAGTAGTATAGATAAGTGATATTTTTATATAAAGCTGTGTGGTGTATTTATTGTGCCACTTGTGGGTGTGTGTTGCCCAAACAGTTTACACATTGCCTCTGGGACTGACTGTTCTGCCAAGCTACCAAGGGGGTGAGCATGGGTTATCCTGGGTGTGCAGCTCCCATACCCTGACTAGAGTGGTGGGTTCTGCCTGGCTTAGGTGCATACCTTAGCCAACCAGAAGCCCCAATTCCAAGAGGGGGCTAGATTGATTCTGAATATTCCCATCTCCAATTCTATAACACCTCATCTCCGTCACCTTCACCGGCTGCTTGTGGTGAAGCAAGCCCAATTTAAGGCTCTTACCTTAGCCTTTGGCGCATTGCAGCTTTGAGGGCCTACATATCTAAGGAGAAGAATTATAGCCTCCTTCCAATCCCATGCCCTGAGGTCCAGTAGCTAAAGCCTACCTCTAATCCCTCAAGTTTGCAAAGCAAGGAGCGAAGGAAGGTCATTCGCCTTCCTTACTGCTGGTCTCTGGAATACCATCCCGACTAGCCCTAGGCTTGCTCCTTCTGAAGAAAGCTTTAGAAAAAATCTGAAAACCTTTCTCTTCAACTCTGCAATCTAACTCTGTTCTTGTTTGACCTAGGTCCCTAGCACCAGGTCACCTCTTCAGAGGTAGCTGTGCGCTTTAGAAGTTCGTTTTATTATTATTATTATTATTTATTATGTTTTACTAACCTTGCATCCCAGAAGAAAGTTGCTTTTTCTTGGATGCTATGTTTCTGTAAGATCTTTCATGTAGCATTTTACTCTTGCGTCGTTTATACTGTGAAGTGGGTCACTTCTAGATATATGTGTGAGTTCACGTTATGGGTGATTGTTTATAATGGGGCCATGGTTGAGAACTCTGGAATTGAAGTTGAATGTAGTGCAAGTTTTTCACAATACCTATCAATGGGTCTTAAAGGCATTCGGAGCAGAACTCATCCAATCCCTGGCTACACTGCAGAGTGCACAAAGCAATAGTCATTTATGGCTATTGTCATTGTAACTAAATCCCACTGGAGTCACTGTTCCTATGTAGAGAGAAATAAAGAGACAATGGTCGTCCTAATACTGTGGTTATTGGGGACAGTGTGTACTGATCTTGGTGCCCTCACACATCCCAAAAGATGTCATGCTTTATCATTGGGCAATGCTCCTCTTCGGGCCAGCGCTGCAATGTCCTACAGGTCCCCCGAAGGGTCACTTTGTTCGAGATCTTTTCAGGATAAAGCTATGTAGGTGCGTGGGGGTGAGTGGCAATGAAGTCCTAGAGTGAAGACTAAAAGATGACTGGAGGGGTGACTTGTCAATTTATTAGATAAAATGTCCCTCTGCCATCAGTAAAAAAACAGAAGTTTGTTCTGCCTGGAGGGAGGTAATAGCCCTCAGCAGTGAGAGAAATGTAACATGCCCCTAATGGACATGTTTGGTTGTCAACATGTTTCCCGCTATCTATTGGTCTCAGGAGGAGATCCCAATCGCTTCTTCAGGACCGAAAGAGTATAGTGATAAAAAGGTTATAGTAAGTGGGCTATATGCGTTAGTCTAGTGTCTCTTGGAGTAGATACACTATTCTATATAGTAAAAGGGAAGTGCCCCATGAGATGCAGCTGTGGGCATCCTTGAGACAGTTACTCGTAGGTATGTAAAGCCTGATCACCTACCCGACCTCACGTTGTCTCTTGCAGCGCCAGCCCGATGAGGAGCATTGCCCAATGATGAAGCATGGCATCCTTTGGGGTGTGATAGGGCACCAAGATCAGGACACACTGTCCCCAATAACCACAGTATTAGGACAACCATTGTCTCTTTATTTCTCTGTACATAGGAACAGTGACTCCAGTGGGATTTAGTTGTAACGCTCAGGAGCACGAATCACTGGACCTTTATTTAGCTCCCTGTGCCTCCCTCCCCCATTATTTATTGTCATGATTCTGTGCGAAAGAGTGTTGAGAAACACAGCTTTTGAAATATTGACTGGGGGAATGTAAATGAAAACACGTTTCTCAGAGATGATTGTGTGTGTTTTCTGGACTGCATGGAGAAGTGAAAGAGATGCAAGGAAGTACATGCAGGAGAGAAAGAAAATAGGGTGCTGAAGGAGAAAAGAGTTTAAGTGTGAGATATGCAGATCAAGGATTTCAGAAAGATATGGAGAGAAAGAGGGAATATATGTCTATCAATTTGAGAGACTGCAGAGGAAAGTGGTGTGACCGTCCGAACAGGAATGACTGGGACACCGCAAAGAGACAACCACTTCCATAGACTTTACTAATGTTTAATTCACAATCTCATATTTTCAGAATTGAAATGTTTTCCTTTCTAATTATTCGCAACAAAATCATTGCTGTAACTCATCTATCTGAAACTGCTAATGAGCACTGTCAATGCCAAAAGGCCTGGCTTGTTTAAGCTGCATGCCCGTAATGAGATAATATGTTTGAGTTCAATAGCGGAAAGCGCACAAAGCGGAACCAAAATATTAGTCAGGTGGAGCACTATGGAAGGTACAGAATTTTAGTTTACCAGTTTTAAGGGACGTCCTTATTTACATTGATCACACAGCTTGAAAAGGATTCCTAATTACGCTTCTCAGGCCACACACCTTTTCGGACACCCCACAATTTATTTCATCCCACTTAAGCCCCTTGGCATAGTGATACTTCAGAACGCCATTTCTGTTAGTCTATGAACTCAAAGTGCAGCTGGGCTTTGGCGTAGAGCATGGTGTCTGGCTTATCTAGGATCCTCTCTGTTCAATGAGATAAGGAAAACACTCCCCACAACCAGAAATGTAGTCAGCAGTGATTATTTGATTTTATTGTTGTACTGATTGTGTTTCTATACTGGTGCAAACAAAAAGTAAAACAAAGGTCTTAGACACTGCAGTTTTAAAATGGTAGAAAGAGAGGAAAATAACTACATTGAAAAACAATCTCACAAAGACCTTCTGAGACATAACCATTTAGGACTCCCAAAGATTTTCTTTACGAGGCATTATTGGAGAAAAGAATGACATCTTTATAAATTAAAATAAGAAAGGAATGGTTGAGAGTTGGTAGACTATTACACTATGTTTAAAGTCCTGATTCAGTATATTTAAAATGTTCACTTGGGGCAAATGAACAGTGGCTGTTGGTTTATTATCGCCAGCAGAAGACCCGCCCCAGAAGAAAACATTTTTTCTATAAAGACGGAATTGGTTCTTAATGTTTCAGGCACTTAAATATATGTAATGTAAATGTAATTTATAGAGCGCAAACTAATGCCCAAGGGCATCTTGGAGCTATAGAAATCCGATTAGGGCAGCAGCAATGTCAGTGTTGGGTCAAGCAGGTGCGCAAGTGCCTTCTAATCCTGTGTGAAGAGCCAGGTCTTTAAGGCTTTTCTGAAGGTGAGTAAGGAGGGGACAATTTTTAGGGTCAATGGCAGACTGTTCCAAAGCATCGCAGTGGTCCTGAAAAAACTTTTCCATCCCAGGTGGCCCTCCTGAATGGGGGAACTGTCAGGTTCCTGGCAGAGCCCGATTTAAGTGTCCTTCCTGGGACATACAATTCACTTTCTTCTGAAAGTGTTCTGGCCCTAGTCCATGCAAAGATTTAAATGCCAGACAGAGGGCTTTGAATTTGCAGCGTTGCCTAACTGGCAACCAGTGTAACTTCCTGATGGCTTCTCTGGCCGATTCTTATTTGGGAATTTTAAAAAGAAAACAAGCAGCAGCATTTTGCAGTGTCTGAAGTCTTTTTTATAAGCCTTAAAGAGCAGAATGAAGCAGATGTGATTTTGTTTACTTGGTCCTTGAACTTTAGTTCTCTGTCTACCAAGAAGCTTAGTTATTTTACTTTATTTGAGGGTATAGGCAATGAGTCCAACTCTAGAGGGCACCAGTCCGGTCTCCAGAGAGAGGGGTTATTGCCAAAGATGATGACCTCAGTTTTTGTGGCATTCAATTTCAGGCAGTTGCAGTCCATCCAGTTGCTCACCTTATCAGGCACCCTAATATACACAAAGTGTGTGGCTCTGTGGGAAATAAATTGCTAATAGTAAGACTCGAAGAAGTATAATGAAATTCCTTGCTCCAGAACCCAACTACTTTGCTGAATGAAAGGGAGTTTTTATATTTAGAAAAAGCACTATAGTAACTAAAAAAATATTTTACTTTGAAGTAATGTGACAAGTACAATAAAGTGGAAAAGGCAAAAATAACATCAAACAAAATACAATAAAATACATATAACAAGCATTGGCAAACCACTAGGTCTCACCTTTAGAATGTGAGTGCCAAGTTGGTGGCTTTCCAATGTTTGTACATAAAGTATTTCTTTTTTAAGTACAAAAAATAAAGGAAATACTTGAGGCAAAGGAAACATATCTTATGGTAGCTCAAAACTGTACACTGAATTTATTGTTTCCAATCTTTATAAATGGCATGATTTATTTTATATAAATACTTTCTACTCAGAAACTCTGAACAGAATTAAAAAAGAATAAGGATTTATCCGAATGTAAAGGGAAATGGTTGCCAAGGCCAAATTTAATTTCTACGGGATTCAGCCACTTGGTCCTGTGTAATAAACCAGGGAGCAGATATATGGGCCTCCATTGGAAGTGTCATGCTAAGTAAACCCTCTGCCTCCAATAGCAGCAGATTGAGTGCAACAGATGGACCATACTTCAGCATCATTTAAGCCTTTGTGTGCTAAAGCTTGTGTTTAATGCAATAGGGGAAATGCAGGAGATAAATCAAGAACAGCCCTTAAAGTTAGCTCTTCGGGCATACCCCAGCAACAAATATCCATGTTGCTGTGTGGACTTAAAGGGGCAAGGCAAAATAGGGACACAAGATTTTTAAAATGAGGAAAATTAAGGGGAATATTAGCAAAATCTCAACACACAGTACGGAACAACATATTATGTTTACGTCTAGACTCTTTAATGCCTGTACAGCTGGTAATCTGGTGGTTCGTGGTGGGGTTATGGGGAGTGAAGAAGAAGGCCTTTTTGAGTCTGTTAGACCACCTGTCAGAATTACTCTCTTGAGACCTTATTTGTGAGCACGTGGTATCAGAAAGCAGATACCTTTGTTAGAGCAGTATGTGCTACCTTTCATCGAAATGTCTATGCGAATGGACAAGGAACGTGCTCTGAAACATGCATTTACGGTACAATAACCTTGTCTCTACAGTCCTTTAACAATCCAAACGCCCAATGCAGATGGTGCTACCAGAACAAAAAGTATTCGTCACTTGCCCAGATCAGTACCGTATTTGCATTCAGTGTTTACTCGCCCACAATTCACAAGAAAATATGTTTCAAAATGCGATGTTCCTTCCAGATTCAGCAAATGTTTTCTCTGTTCTCCTCCAGCTTGGCCGGCTTTCCAATTACGGTCCATTTCGTGGAAAGCTCCCGGGGACAGATTAGCGCCGTCTCTGACGGCAGACGAGGTATACGAGACATTCTCTCGGAAGCGAGCGCACGCATTCCACGCTCTCCCTCCCCGCTGGGCAGAGCATGTGAGTGGAAGTGAACTCACCAGTGGCGCTCGTGCACGGGTCTGCGTTCTGCGAGGACAGTCACTCAATAATGCGAAGGCGCCGTTTGCAGAACGAGGTCCTCTGTGAACAGCCCATCAGTGGGAGATTCGGTCTGGTCCAAGCACTGACCCGCAGGCACGTGTGTGGAAAGAGTCAACATGCACTCCAGGAGGAAAACACATGTCTGTCCCCACTGACTCACAAGGCAGACATTCAGCAACCCAGAGGAAAGTATAGAAGGATTAAATACTTTAGTGTATTTCACTTCCTCTTGTTAGATATTACTCGCAGGGCTATAGATGCTGCCAACTAGACAGAGCGATTTGAAGCCTTTATCATTTTTTCTGAAATAGTCTCTAAGCATCAGGCCAGAGACCGTGACTCTCATATATGAAAAGGGACTTGAGAATACAGAGATCTCCCCTCAGATTATTTGTAGCTCCCATTCAGGTGTGATGGCTTGGTTTCGAATGCCAATCTTAGGCATGTTGTCGGGTGAGGAGGGACCACTGACTTGGCCGGGTATTCAGGTGCATGGGTATCAGAGCTTCATCTACAAAGGATGGTATTTTGTACACACTTTTCTGATTTATTGATAACCAGTGTAGGCTCTTCAGTGCTAGTAGGATGTCTACATAGAGAAAATGGCCTCCCAACAGGTTCCCGGTTGGGTGCTGTTGGGGATTCCGCACTAATCACAACACTGCCATTGCAGTGTTGAGATTGGCTTAGGGGAGGGAGGATGCTTGATTCCGGTTCAGGAAAGACATGGCTTGGCAGTTCGGGCTGGACTGTTCCCATGAGGCACAGGGTCAAGGCTGATTTGCATATGGCCATGTCTGAACTGGGGTGGTGTGGAGTGCAAAAAAACGATGGATTCAGGCCCAGATCTCTGTACTGGCGTGAATGTATGAGATTGTTCTGCATTCTGTCCATCAATTGTTGTTTTTGCATTTGTCACCCCGAGTGGGATGGGTATGCTCAGACGTGAGTCCCATGCTCTCCACACCACTGGAGTCAAGCTATCCTGGCTGAAGACGGCTGATAGCCAGAAACCGGTCCTAGTATGCTTGATTCCGGTCCAGGAAAGACATGGCTTGGCAGATCGGGCTGGACTGTTCCCATGAGGCACAGGGTCAAGGCTGATTTGCATATTATTATAGAGGCTTTTGTAGCGCGCTCTGTTACTAAAAAATAGTATCCTGGCGCGAGAGAGAGGGAGAACAGATCACATTATATCCAGATTAGAGAGACATCCATTAGGCAGTGATGTTAAAGAAATGGGTTTTTAGGCCCTTCCTAAACGCCATAATGGATGAAGATGTTCTCAAATGGAGAGGAAGGGTATTCCAAGCTCTCGCCGCTCTGACAGAGATGGATTGGCCGCCGAGCCTGCTGTATTTAAACTTTGGCACATTCATTTGGTGGAGATTGATTGACCTGAGAGGGCGGTTGGGGACATAAAGGGAAAATCTTTTCCTCAAGTAAACTGGACCCGTTTGATGGACTGCTCGGTATGCCAGCATGAGGATCTTAAATAAAATCCTTTGAGCAACTGGGAGCCAGTGGAGAGTTCTAAGAGGTTGACGGACACTAGAACTTCTGGGTATATTAAACAACAGCCGGACCGCAGCATTTTGAATGACTTGGAGGCGATGAATCAGATAGGCCAGGAGTCCGCAGAAGAGGGCATTCGCATAATCCAGTCTGGATAATATGAGAGCGCGAATGACCGTCTCCTTGGCCTCTCTCGGAAGCAAAGGGAGAAATCTGCGCAGGGTTTTGAGTGTGGAGAAGCAAATTCCAGTACGTTTTTTCAGATGGTTCTCAAATCTGAGGTTGTTATTAAATCAGACTCCTAGATTTTTTGCAGGTCCACCGACATATGGCCATGTCTGAACTGGGGTGGTGTGGAGTGCAAAAAAACAATGGATTTAGGCCCAGATCTCTGTACTGGGGTGAATGTATGAGATTGATCTGCATTCTGTCCATCAATTGTTTTTGCCGTTATCTTTTTAGGCAAAAAACAAGGGCATTGAATTTCCATTTTGGGATACTCTTTATATTTCACGATCTCGTGTTACGAAACCATTCAGTATTATAGACATCATTTTGACCTCTCTGCTCCTGGCAGCTGCAAGGTGTGGGGCAAAGGCAAAACCTGTTTGGCATTTTTTTGTTGCCAAAACCGGTCCCAACATCATGATGAGAGCACTTTTGGGGAAAAAACAGTGCAACACCAACCATGGCGGCATGACACACCAGTCAGCATTTCTTTATTTTTCAGTTAAACAATTAATGTCCCTGGCATAAACACGATTTTTTCCCCCAGTTTTTAGGGAGAGTTGAGCATTTTAATGCCTTAAACTGTCTTGGTGCGCATTTCAATCCCGAACATAAAAAAGCTACCTAGAGTGACGTTTAGGGAGCATTATATCCACCAGTCCCTCGTCAAAATATCTTTCTTACCGTCAGAGATGGAAGCGGCTTCCTGTCAGCAAAACAGCAATCACCTGCTTTCTAACTAGGGCGGGAATAGGGGCAGTTGGTGGACGATGCATCTTCTAATTTTGTCTGATGCCACATACTGCTTTATAATATATATAGTAATTATAATATTGATCAATTTCACTGTTATTTTTTCAAGCGTCTATTCATTTTCACAGTTTTCATATCATGACTCAGCTTTTACTCTTTTACTTCAGAACGCAATACATCCCCAAAGAGATATTTCTTTGCAAATTAATTTTTGTGAGAAAACATATCCTGCATTCATCTTTGCACAAAAAGCTTTTAGAAGGGAAGGGCCCTCTTTTTTTTCAAGTACTGTAAACATGTCAGATGCCAAGTGTTGCGGCTCTTTTAATAATTAATGCTTCAAGTTTGGTATTAAGAGGCATACGTTTACACAATGTTTCTCATAAGTAAGCAAGCTAGCGTGGATGCTGGGAGTGACATTCATTATAATTTGTAATGCAACAGCTTTGGGTGATGGGACCTTCTGGAGTCAATTTGGGCCTTGCACTCTTTTAATAATGGATGCAATAACTATCCACGCCCTTTCTTGCCTTTAATGTCAATTAGGAGTAGATTGCACTCGCTCTCATTTGTGCTCACTGGTACCAAAAAGTCATTTTTAGAAATAGTCGGTGCAAAACTTTTACAATAAGGTAATAAAGGGTCATATTATCAAGAACCGCGTGAAAAATTGAACATGGGCAACTATTGGAA
Source organism: Lissotriton vulgaris (assembly GCF_964263255.1). Taxonomy (NCBI): domain Eukaryota; kingdom Metazoa; phylum Chordata; class Amphibia; order Caudata; family Salamandridae; genus Lissotriton; species Lissotriton vulgaris. The sequence goes on along the minus strand of NC_141689.1, from coordinate 884,185,171 downwards.
TTCTCCAGGGCATATTATCAAGCCCATTATCGCCGCTTTAGCGGCAGTTTTCTGCCTCTGAACCGGCGATAATTTTAACCCCGTTCTTGATGACATGCCCCGTAGTTAGCAGATAAGGCCAGAAACTGTATGCATTCGTTATTCCTCATTATCACTCTGCAAATTCCTTGCAAACGTCGGTGATGGACTAGTACACGTGTCATTTGTGGTGTTTTTGCATTCACAATTATCGATTCTGTCTAAAAACACCGTGGCCTCTTGCCTGATTCCCAGTTTTCACAGTGTGTTATCCGAGCCAAGGCACTTGACTCTCTTTTCCCAGATGTATGCTGTAAAGTTTAGAAGTGGAATGCCGTTTTTATGTGTTTGTTTACGGAGGCGTGCTGCTCAGAGTACTTACGAGTCACTGGAGACCTTGTGAAATCTGTAACTTATTTAAAATAGTCATATGTTGATAAAGATGGGCTTTTGTCTACAATTTGTTGCGGGAAATCCCTTGAGTCTGGCACACTCTTGCACAGGAAGGGTAGTTGCTCAATTAATTAATTACTTGAGATTTTTTTCTGCAGAAAAAGGCAATGCTTCGTAACCCATTTTAATCAAGCAGGCTCTTTACAAAGTCTACCTGTAAAAAAAGGCTGTATGTCTCAAAAAATGTTTTCTATGTTGTTATCATGAATATATCCAGAATCAGAAACAAAGAAAATCAGGTGTCCTAAGCAGTGCTGTAAATGGTCCGGGCCTGTCCGATATGGAGTACCAGCACTTTTTTATTTTGAGAGTGAGAGTACCGGCACTTCTCAAGACAGATGTAATACTTTTAAGTAGAGAGTACCGGCACTTCTCAGAAACAAGCAGGTACTCTGTTACAGAGTACCTGCACTTTTATTTTCCCATTTCAAGCACCGGTCCTGAGTCTGAAATGAGGCTTATCACCAGCGCAGACCGCCAGAGGTTTCAGTGATACCGATGCAGCGGGCGCAATGTAATTCGTTTTATTTCTTTATTTACTTAACTCCATTCAGCCGTACGCCAGAGTTTACAACCCCCCTCCCTGCCCCGCTTCACTACCCCGCAGCACTCCCTCGAGGAGCCACCACTGTTCTCCAGAGGAGGGAATTGTGTTGCCTGCATTCCTGTGGCTGAAGGGCGAAATCCAGACAATGAAATGAGGATGGGGACAAGGCTATCTTTGCAAAGTCCATGAAGACTTTGTTAGCCAGGGACTGAAGGTTAGTTCTTTCTGAGCACTGCCATTTGGTGGATTCTAGGTGTGAAGGTAGGACTGAAGTTTCTGTTGTTCAAGGAGATGTTCTATATCAGTCCTGCTTGTTTATCTAGCCCTGATCACTACTATAGGCAGGCTGACAGCCAGTTGCCAAGATCTTATGCTTCATTGTGCTCATCTGGTTGGAAACAGTCCCAGTGCTAGCCTGCAGTGCGAAGCATCACCATACAAAAATTCTGTGTCTGTAGAGGAGGCCGAGAAGGACATTTGAAGGGGAACCTCCCCAAAGTGATTCTAAAGGTTGAGATAGTAGATTCATATGCATTTTCTAGAAAATGTCTATTAAAGTGGGCCCCAAAAAAATCATAATTTGTTCCAGCTCCACGTTATTGTTGACCAAGGAAAGGAGTGCACCAAGGAATGCTTGAAGAGCTGCTGAGTAATCCGGTTTGGTGTCTGTGTGACAGGAAGTCTCCTAGAGATGAGGGACATTACCTGATGTTGGCACTTTCTCATGGAAGATCTGATGATCTGCCTAATGTATAGAAGCCTCTCTGCTGTGAGAGCGAAGGGGTATCCTGACTGTGGAGGAGAAGCAGCGGTCAAGGAGAAGAAGCCCAGTATGTTCCTAGTGTGTGGAGCACCCACAGAGCACACTCTATCAGAAAGTGAAGAAAGTACAGACTTATCATGAGGGGGTCCCCTGGTCTTGCTGTGGGATTCCTACCTGAGAACTGCCCAAAGACTGTATTAACTAGGCGTGGCCGTATCTGCCGTCAATGTGACTGAGACTCGCAGCTGTGAACCAGTCCAGCTTGCAAGGCCAGAACTGCACCTCACTCTGTAAGGTTGGTCAGCCTAGAAGGCTGCAACAGCACATCCCGCTGTATGCTTAATTTTCCTGGTAAGCTGCATTTGCACATCACCACTGTGAACACAATCAGCCCTGAAGGTTGTACCTGCATGTAACCACTGTGAACCTGACCAGCTAAATAGGCCACCTCTGCAGGCAAGGTTTGTCACGACACCTGAAATTGAACTGTATCTACCCAGTGATTTCGTCATCAAGAAACGTATGCAGCAAGCGTAAGCTGCATCCTGCTCACCGCTTGACCTGCGAGGAGCAGTGTGCTGGCATTGCAAGATTTCTCCCACAGCTAGAGCACATGGGCTGAGTTGCACTCAAAGGAAAATCACTGTCTATCCGAAGTAAACCAAGGGTAAGATCAATTGGCTGAGTTGCAATTCTAAGCCCTACAGGGGTAACTGCTATGATCTGCACATGGGCCTAGTTTGTGCCTTTGACACTAGATACTAGGAACTCTGCAGCCTAGATGTCAACAAGGTGGGGAGAGGACATTAGAGCATCGCCTCAAAGAGACAACCAGGGATTAAAGCCTGTATTCTTGAGAATAATTGGACTGTGTAGGTTTTAGTTCTGCCGTGTAATTAAAGTACTTACTTCTACTAAAAGACAAACAGCAGACATTAAAGTTATTGTGTCTTTTGGTTTATTGTTGAGTTCTGGCTTTTGCCCTCCACATTACCTTCCTGAGACACCTTAATCTGCTCGCCCATGCTATCCTGAGAGTCAAACAAAGAAAAGTTGTACTTGGTCCAATTTGCGGAACCTTATTAGAATGGTCCACAAGGCACTAGAGTTAAACAACCTCAAGCACAAAATTTGGGGACCAGTGGCCCCACAAACATGACCTGGCAAGATTAGAAATACCACAACCCTATGCAGAAGTCAATTGCAGAGGAGCTAGCTCACGCAATGGGTGTAGTTTAGACCTTTCTTCTACCTCTCAATGCTGCTTCCCTCAGAATGGCCTACAACTTGCACTCCCCAAAAGAAAAGGGCATCTCTTGGTGTGTATGTACCTTAATCATACATTCTCCAAGGGAATCTTCCACTTGAAAATTTGGCAATACCCTCTCAAAAATGTGTAGAGAGAGGAACACTGCTAGCCTATTTAGTGTTTCAGACTGGGCGAGGAGACCACTCTGTAATTCCTTTTTAGATTGGGTGTAAAGAAAAAGGGAGAAAGAAGGTTCACACAGGACTCTCTGCCCAAAAGAGTTTCCTTAGCAGGGCCCTTCGCTGCCAGAGGCACATTCATTATGAAGTAAATGTTGCTACACCATTATGAATGTTAACCAGGAACGTGCTCTCTTTGTGTGTGAAAGCTGTTCTTGTGAAATTATTTCCACTCCTTTCTATTAAATAATAAACAAAGTAAGTAGGTGTTTGTAGATAGGATGCTCTTTTTAGGTTGGGCATGCAGTCTTGGAATGTTTTATGTAAACATCCCTACTCAAGAGAATAGCCAGAAAATTAAAATACCACCCCCCACTCTGAAATAAAGATCTTATCGCCCTAAGCAAGCAAAGCAAGTTATTGCAACCCTCTCCATAAGACCTCTCTTGTCTATTCCATCCAAGCATATATCCAGTCATCCTTTCATCCACCCATTGATAGTCACTATTTAACATTACATTCTTTCCTCCAATCAATCTTTCATCCATTCATTCTTTCATCCATTCATTCTTTCATCCATATATGTATTTCACTATTCCGTCCCTCTGTCAATCCATCTGCTCATCCATAGCCAAACCTATCCATCCATCTCCAAACCTATCAATCAAACCCATCAATTTCTCCATCCACTCTTCACCCATCCATCCCTCCATCTTCATCACTCATTCATCCATCCTTTTACACACCTATCCATCCACATTTTCACTGCACTCCTCCACCCTTTCAATCCATCTATCCTCCTTTTCACTTATTCATCCACCCTTCCACTCATCCATCCGCCCATCCATCCACCCACCCATCCATCCTTTCACTTATCACTCCATCGATCCTTTCACTCATCCATCCATCCATTCATCCTTCACTCATCAGTCATCCACCCTTTCATCCAACTATCCAGTCACTCTCCCTTTCACTCATCCATCATTCTTTCCCTCATTTATCCTTGCATTCAAATGTTCAATCATCCATCCTGGCTTTCACTCATTCATCCACCCTTTCAATATGTCATTCATCCTTTTACTCAGCCAACAACCATCTTTTCACTCATCCAGCCATCTTTTTGCTCACTCATCCATTCATATTTTTACTCATCTATTTATCCATCAGTCCATCCATCCATTATCCATCTATCCACCCACTTTACACTCATCCAAGCATTCACCCTAAAACTCACACATCCATCCTTACAGACATTCTTTCACTCACATTCCCACCCACCCTTTCAAGTTAATTGTGAGCCTTTGTGCGCCGAATTGTAGCTGCTAAAGCAGAGGTTCACGACGCCCCTGTCCCTACTTGTTAAAAGAGTTTTGACTTTTTCTTCTTATAAACTAAATCCAAACAACATGCTTCCCCTATGTTGGCGAGATAGCCCAATTCATGGAACCTTATCCAAAATATATTTTAGTTCAGTCATTAAGACAAGAACACAATAAAAAGATAAGGGGGCAAACATTTCCAGACACACCCCTAAAAATAGACGCTGCCGCCCGTCTGCCTCGAGAGAGTCCTAGCCAGTGCTTCAGCCCAGAGTTGGAATCACAAACTTCCCCTGAAAGCCGCAACTGTTCCTTCTGCGTCCCATTGCTCCAACCAGACAAAGCCGCCATGCAGCCTGCTGATGTCTTCCTGCGACCATGGAAGCCATGGCAGCCTTCCACCCATTGCTGAATGCTGTAATTGGCCAGCCAGAGAGGATTTGGGGGTTTTAACACATTCCCTGTTTGGCTGATCTGTCCAATTATTATGCATTTCCTACGAGAGCTGAAGACGCTTTTGTACTTGGGGGTCATTAAGGATGTCAAAACTAATTTGTCAGTACAACCGCTGACCTTCATTGCCTCTGACAGCAGCACAAGCATCAAGCAAAACATGCTCTCACCTCACAAGGGAGTGAGTGAGTGATCAGAGCTCGGGGTGTGATCAGTGCGGGGCAGGCCTGCACCCTCTCACCCTCTGGAGAGGAGCAAGCGGCTCTCGTTACCAGGCGCAGGTCGGAGGCCACAGGCAAGAATCTCAGCTCCATGTTTTTATGCACGTCAGTGTAAAATACTAGTAAACACATTAGCAAATAAAGCCAGTGCTGGCTTGAAAAAACATTTATACAGCCAGGCAGGTAGGGGGAGAATCCAGTGGCTTGCCTGTGGCTTGGCACGTGTATTAACTTAATGGTGAGTGTGTCTATGTAGTTGTTGGTAGGGGCTGGAATTAGGAAGGTAGGGACTTCACTAGCAGGAAGGCACTTGATTGTGTTGGAGAGATTGTATAAAAAGGTGAAAACAGACGTTTCAGTCCTCAGCATGAGCCGCACAAGAAATGGGCTGGTGTTTCCCGACCCGTGAGTTACGGAAACATGGGGTGGTGTAACCATGCGCTTTATAAATTGATAAAACTAAAACTAAACATGGGGTATGGGTGATATGGGAGAGGGGGACAATCTCACACGTTACTAGTTAGACCTGCGAGCGTCAAATAAGGAAGGAGGAATTACAGGGAAAATTGGGAATTTTGGATCTGAAACCCTACGCAGTGTATCATTTTGCCATGGCCACCCACCCGGAGATGTCCTTTAGAATAGACCTGTGGCCCTCAGTCTACCAATCAGGATTACCTGCAGCTGCTCCTGCAAGGAGTGCCTGGGTCCCTCAGCTGTGACGTACAACCTGGAGATCTAGAGCAACTCAGCCAAAGATTGGCCACCCACTTCTTCACACTCTCTGGAGGAGACAACTAAGGGAGAGGGAGGACTGTGGATGGGACTTCCCACAGCAACTTAAGGAGCAGCCCACACTGCACCAAATGCTAAAGCCGTAGAAAACGGTGCTCTGCGCATGGGTCCAAAGTGCAGGGGCAAGTTGTTTGATGAATCATATAATATATTGGGAGCTCTATTTGTTTTATTTCTTTAGCTCATATAACAGGTGTATGTATGGTATCCAGGGCTCGAGTTGGGGTCCCACGTGGGTGGACGGCGTCCCTCCACTTATTTTACCGGGTAGACGCTGTCCCCCCTGCCCAAAAGCTGGACTGGACATTGATGGCGTTACTTACCGGACCGGCCGCCCCGCCGATCTCCCAACCTTGACGTACTCATCGCATCCTGCTTCCTCCTCTCTCCAACCCTCCCGTCACCCTCCCCTGCCCATTCACTCGCTACCCATCTCATGCTCCCTCTCCTGAAGTCTGTGCCCCCCTCTCTCCGCGCTCCCCTCCCACAGATGCTCCTCACACCCCCCCTTTGCGCTCTGTTCATGACCTGCTTATGCCCCCCCTTTGAGCCTTCACACTTTCTTAACTACAAGGTGCGCATCCTTTCCCCATTTCTCGTCCCTTCACTTCTCTCGTGATTATTACTGTATTTCTAGGTTTTTTACCTTTTGTGACGTCACTTCCTGTCTCTGAGTGTCCCCCCACTTCTTTATTTAGGACCTGTGCCCTGATGGTATCTTTAAATTGTAATGTATTGTTTGCTTTTATATGCTTTGGCTGGCACTCTTTTCAGTACCATTTTCTGGATTTTGATATATATTATAAACTTCAGTAAAAAGTTTTGAACCGGAAACAAATTCATTCCCCGGATACTTTCCAGCAGCAGAACTAGAAAAGAGAGAACGTTACAAACTGAGGAGGTGCGGTGGTAAAAGCGCCCTTCTGGTCAGCTCCATCGGGGCACAGTATGAGTTTTTCACCAGTTTGCTAAAGCACACTCTGTGTAAGGTGATAATAACCCACATTTGTTGTGTGAGAGAAGGTCCCATGGTGAGCCTCAGGTCATCATTGCTGGGAATATTGATAATATTTTATCTCATGGACGAATGTGGAGAACAGGACAATGATAGCGACTCAGTATGGTTAAATGTGGATTTTTGAAGTAAAGAAAAGGAGCTCAGAAGGTTTCAGTATTAAAATGTGCTTTTCTTTAAGACCATAGGCTTTATTTCCAAGACGTTCAAAGGTATGCTAGTGGGATCCCGGACCAATATTTTCGCCCCTCCCTGGTGCCCAGGCGCCAACCAGAGTTTAACAACTGGCGAGACTTGGCAGGACGTACAGCTCAGCTGTGTCCATCCCTGGCTCGGCTCCGCACAGATCCCACACTGGCGCTTAAACGCGCACGCCAAGGGGGAGATTTCCTTCTCTCCTTTAAGAAAGAAAGCCCGCTAAAATCCTGGCAAAGCCCGCGTTGGCAGGAAGGCCAGCCAAGACCTGGCTGTGAATGTTAAGTTGTTTCCCCTTCAAAAGTGTACATCCGCAGCCTGGACACGTTGTACGCAGTCAGACGGCCTCTTAGAACTGCCGCCATCTTAGGAATCTTTACAGACTTAACACAGGCACAAGTGCGTGTAATTTGCTGACTGCATTGATACAAATGCTCATTAGAGAAATGAAATGTTATTTGACTTTTTCTTCTTACATTTTCTTTTCAATATCAAATATATGAGCACCATGACTGTTTATAAAATATGTGAAAGTTCCTTTCACTTCCAGCCAAGTCCTGCTGTTCAAGTCCAGGGCCCAGTCCTGGCTCCGTAGCGCTGCATGCCCAGCGCTGCATGGACAAGTAAGAAAGTGGCAGCTGTCTCACTCTAAACAGGGTGAGGCATGAGCCACTCTGACTGTTGGCCTTTGCTGGACAGGCTACCAGTTCAAGGGCTCCCGATGGTGGAGCCAGATGAGGCACCGCTCCTGACAATCCATCTGTTTACTCACCTTTATATGGGAAAGGGGAATAACAGGGGTGTTTGAGGGGGAACTTGCCAATTTAAGATGGAAGCCCCATGGTGCCTGCTGCGCTGCTAGTCAAGCTGCCCCTATGTGCTTTGAAGTCGAGAGGACTGTTTTTTGTGAAAATGCTGTTTTGTAAGCTAGTAATGTAATAACATTACAATGCAAGCGGAGGTAATAGAAATTTGAGCTACGATTTAATTGGAACTAAAATTAATTTAGGATGTGAGGCAAAAGGGGAAATATTGAAGCTCCAGAGTTTCAACTTAAAGATAACATTTGATGAACAATGAACAAGACTGTTATTAAAGCCCTCCCAAGTGGGCAAGATTCTCGAGCTCCCGGTCCACCCATGCACCCCACTTCCCTCATGCTCACATATGATGCAATTCAGTGATGGTGCAAAAGGCCGCAGCTTTATTAACATCTTACTATCCCAGCACGTAGTTTATTTCCAACCAGTCTCATGTATACCCATTTCATTGCTGATCATTCCAGTCCAGTCTTTAAACATTGACAGCACAACCATTTGTCACAGCGCCCTAACCAAATGCCCTTTCTCAGCAGGTCTAGCATTTCCTGCAGCCTTTAGGCTACACCTTGCTGCCGAATGTTGTGGGGGGCCCTCCAGCCTGACCGGGCAGCAAGTGCAGTGTCCACCCTCTGCTAACCCCATGCTGACCCGAAGCCTGCTCCCTGTAACCTCCGTAAGGCATCCCAAGGGCACAGGTTTGAGAAGATCCCCTTTGGCTATTGCGCTCTGTCCACTGACCCGCTGTGCTATCCCGCCTTGTCTGCCTGCAGCTGTGACGCCCGCATCCTGGTGTGGGTGGGTAGGTCACATATTCAGGAGGGGGCCCCCCATGCACTTAAATCCTGATATGTTGTGCGATTTAAACATTGCCGCCCAACCAAAGTCCGACAATTTCCCGGTCTTGTTTATTGACCACCTCTCGTTCCGCCCCCCAGTAGGTTTCACAGGCTTCTAATCGATCTGGCAACTGGTGGGGCAATTGCTCAGATTGATCTGAAATTGAAAATTTCTAGTCAGGCACCTCTCAGATCAAAGTGGATGAGTGAGACCCCTGTATTCACGGGTGTCTCTCCTAGTTGATGAAATATGATCCTGTGGTGACCAATTGCCCCACCAGTAGCCACTTCTAAGTTAACTTCAATTTTAGCTGTGCTCTATCAACAGTGTTTTGATACCATCTAACAGGTTTCTGGAACTTACGATCAGATTCCTATTTTGTCAGGGTCATCAATACACAAAAGAACCTATGTCCTGATGATGGTTTTACTAATGTCTACACTATAAAGACCGAAACGTCGACAATCTAACCCATTTCCTCTGTAATTCGTGTCGTAGGATAAGTTCATTGTATAATCAATGATGTATTTCCTTCCTAACATGTGAAATGGGTTACAGCAAAAGTACCCATGATAGAAAAATGTTCATATCAGTTACTTTTGTCATTTTGTGAATTGTAGTCTGTATACTTTCATAATTTAACTTTTTATATAAAGTTTATCTTTTTGAAGTATACACCCTTGTATTTAAAATACGGCGCACCATGGCGGAAGGATTGACAGATACGTCAGAAATATTGACGCATCAATTGGCGCGAAAGTCACGCATTGCTGGAGTCATGTCGCAAGCACAACGCAACTCCAGCAATGCATGTGGAAGCCTATTCCTAATACACTACGCTACTCCTTATGCCTGTTCCAAGCAGGCAAATGGTTTTGACAAAGTTGCTCAGCAAAATCTTGTAGATTTCACTGTGTCCCTTCTACGAGGCTTTTCCTTGAGGGAACGTCCACCCTGTATACATTATACCTGATGCAGGTATATTGTGTCGCAGGGCTTCACAAGGTGACGCATCTCCCTAGATGTGTCACGTTGTAAATGGGACACAACGTGGCGCATTGTTTACACCGTAGCTTCCTCACAAAAAGTGACAATGTGTATGTGCTGTACACTATATACATAATACTGAGGACATTAGCAGGGGACAGACACCATGAAAATTAGCTCATCAAGTGTCCTGTTTGGCAGCTAGGCAGCTGTTCCATGGTGCTCCTTTGCCTGTGGCCATGACACAACACCTGCCTTATTTATAGCCCACCATGCGAAGAAGCAAATCCATTACTGACGGATTGTCAGCAGTTGCATCTCAAAGGAACTCTGTGATGGAAGAAGGTCCATGGTTGTAGGGTGAGACTGATGGTTGATGTTGTGTGTGTATGTTGAGCCACAACACCTCTCCTTCCCCTACAAATCACAAGCTGGATCCCGGTCTCTGGTTTAAGAGAAAGCGGCTTAGCTCTACAAGATTGTCAGTGTTGCGTACAGTGTCCTGCCGCTATAGGCGTGGGAATGCAATACAGTGTTGACGATAGAATGTACAAGTGTGAACTGTCTCTGTGATTGGATACTGACAGCTTTAGACTAAACTGGGGTGCCGCTCGCAGTCGAGACTTTTGCTGGGACACTGCTTGTCAATACCAGACCTGCCACGCAACTTTGCCGACCTTGGGTCTGAAATTTGAAGACACCGTTGGAGCGGGACTGCGAGGACCAGCAGTCTGTGCCGTTTTCCATCTGCCGCAGCTGGGTCCTCTTCCCGCCCCCACCTCCTCCTACTTAGCCACGCCCATACCCGCGCATCGCGGGACGCGCGCGGGCGAGCGCCGGGCGAAGCCCAGGCCAAGGGTGGGCCCTTTATAGCCTGTTTGAGACCGCGAGAGACCGGACCGGGCCCATTCTCTGAACTCTCCTACTTGCAATAAGTGTGTGCTTTGCTAAGTAAGTTATTGTGTCCCTATCTGACTTGTTAGCCCACTTGCTACTATGTCTACACGTGAAAGTAGAAGTTAAACTGCTAATGCTGGGGCAACGTTGACGGGTACCTTGGACAACTTCATAATAAGAGCGAACTCAGTTATTGACCAAGGCATAGTTCTCATGGAACGACGCGCCTCGCAAGACTTAGCGATGGCAACGAGATCCTCCATGGGGAATTTTGCGACAGCCCGTACTCCAGATCATACCCTAAAAACTAATACTACTAAAACACAAGTGCTTATACACTGTCCTCCTTCCACGTCTGAAGATTTAACAGATAATTTTTTATTGAATTGTTCGCAACAGTCTGGGGCATCAGAAGTTGTTATAATACCACCAAACACTGAACAACCGGAGATGTCTTATACTAGAAAATTAAGGGGGAGACGCTTGGGGGCAGTTCCTAAGAAGAAGCGGGTCAACATTAAAAATATGGGAGATAGGAACTCAAAGGTAGCTAAGGGTAGGGGTGGGAATGATATTTCTTCCAAGTCGAAGGGGGCGGACGATGGAAATGCTCCAGCTGAGCATGTTATTAATTCTCAGTTGGAACTGAACCAAGACCCGTGTAGTGGAGTCACTGAAAATGCTGGGGGCAGGACTGAGGCGGAAGAAGACCACTTACTTTTGAAATTGAGGGTTCTGTTAAAATCTTCCTTGGAACCTTTAGAACGTAGACTATCAAGCATTGAGAAACAGCTGTCTCAGCTTGAAAAGACTACCAGGAATTTAATGGTTCTTATGCAAGTAAAACAGCCGAATGCGGGGACTGCAAAGTCAAATAAATCACTGAATTTAGAAATAGTGCCCCTACCACTACCCTCGGTGCAAAAACAAGCCGTGAATGCCGCTATCACACCAAAAATGACAACAGCTCCTGTGGAATTGCCTAAAATTAACAGGCAAGCCCCAGGAGACCTTACGTCCCTTAAAAACCATCCTAGGGAACCCCGGGGGAATATAGTAGGTGGGAAACATTCAGGAGACTTCTGCCTTAACTTACCACCAGAATCTAGTCCGTACCTAGTTGTATTAACAGGAGTGCCAGAAATAGATAATTCTATCCATGAAACGTACATGGCCCTAAAAAACAAGGTGTTACACTGGCTAAATATAAAATGACCGTTACCCCCACATGTTAAAAGTGAGATACTGATGGTGCGGAGAGCTGCATGGGTGGGATATAGTCGGAAAATTATTCCCGGGGATTGTGTGGCGGTCAATTTTAGGGACCCCCGCACAGTAGATTATATTTGTTCCTGGGGAAATCAAAACATAAGATCATCAATAGAACTCCGGCCTCTCTCCTTTTTTTACCCAGTAATAACCCCACTTGATCAATGGGGAGACTGGACCAGGGTTACGAACCATGCTCATGGCAGAAGGGAAAATAGAGGATACAGGACAATGCTAGAATGGGGAGAGATACCGACACAAAACAGGTTTAGTAGTTTAGATGTGGTTGACTGACTATACTCAAAGGGGGAACAAGATCAAATTCAGGTAGTGAGGCAGGGAAAATTGCATCCCATTAATGTAAACAAGATAAATGTGCATAGCGATTTGAGGGCCACTTCGCAGGAGGGTCATTGCAACTCACACAGTAGCGTGCTAGAAGCAGCTATTGGCCAACTGCCTGACAGTGTTACGTGCCCGGGGGTTGATCTTGCAAATAAGTTTTCAACCCAGATAGGGGTAGATGAAGTACAAGGTTCAACACCCAATCACTTGGTATTACAAGTTACATCAGGCTGGGAAGAAATTAGCCCACCAAATATTAAGATGGACAAAGCTATTGTTAAGCCTACAGCAAAGGGGAACGTTTTAACCCTTTTATTATGGAACATAGCAGGCTTATCAGGCAAACTAGCTGACCCAATATTTATGCCCTTCATAACTGAATTTTCTATTATCTGTCTTCAGGAGTGTTGGGAGAAGGAAGCCATCCATATGAATGGTTTCCGATCCTTCCACACACCTGCTAAGTACCCTTCGAGGGGCAGAGATTCTGGAGGCCTCTGCATCTATATATCCAATACCATAGACATCGTTGTAAAGAAGCAGAATCTGGTGTCAACTTACTACCAGACCATGACAATTAATGTGGGAGGGACTTCAAATATCACTCTAATTAACTTTTATAATAACATCCCAAAGTCGGAACTAACAAAAGTTATTGATGAAATCACAATATAGATGAAAAAAGCCTCTGATGATACTTCAATGGGGGATTGTATAGTTTGGGCAGGAGACTTTAATTGCTATTTGTGCCCAAATGGTACTACAGGCATTTTTGGATTAAAAAATCTGGAGGGTCATTTATGTAGTCACTTTTCACACACAGTCACTGGGAGACTCTTTAATACGCTATTGTTTTCATTGGACCTCGGTTTGCAAATGAACTTTGCTCACCTCAAGTGGACTTTAAACCTACCTTTAATGGCAGGGGATGCAATACATTAATTGACTTTCTCCTGGTATCAAACAGCCATTTTTGTAATGTTTCCGCATTTGAAACAGGAGCTATCGGATTAAGTGATCATTTTCCAATTAGTCTGTCACTAAATTTCATAAATCAAAACAATAGTAAGTCAAAAGCCGCTATGGATAATTTATATAGCCATAGGTTAGCCTTGGCTAAACTAAATGGCTACTCCATAAAATGGAACAGGGTTGATCCTGTAGATTTTCTTCAGGGACTAATAAAAAGCCGCTATAAAGACTTTGTGGCTTGCCTAAAGGAAGAAAATGACCATGCTGCAGTTATTACTGCTTTCTTGACATCTCAAAAGAAATAAGTAAAAACACTCCGGCAAAAAGATAAATGGCTGGTTTGACTCAAACTGTAGGAAAGCGCACAAAGCTCTGATAAATACATTAAAAAGGGAGCCTAAAAATCGCCTTGAGATAAGAAAGGCTAGGAAATTGTACCACGCTGCCATAAAAGAAAGGAAAAACGGTTTGAAACAGGAAGCATGGCAAACCTTGCAACAGACCTGCGTATCAAAAGATACGACATGCTTTTGGAAGGCGGTGAATGCACCTTTCTTCGTAAATAGGAACACTGACATTGTCGAGATGGCGATTGATGAAGATGCCTGGGTAACCTACTTCACTGATTTATACAAAAAAGATGATTTAGCAGGGAGTGCCCAGATACTAAGAAACCCAATGTCGGATAACAACTCAAAAAGTGCATTCCCATTGGATATCAGCTTCACGTTGCCTGAGGTTGTACTGGCAATTATAGAAAGTGCTGCAGGAAAGGCCCCGGGCCAGATGGGGTCCCTGTGGACATATATAGTGTAGGAGAGTAGGGTCTGCTATACTATGGTCACCCCAAATTTTAGCTTTTTGCTTCACTGGTTTATGACTTAATGTGGCTGTGGGCCTGCTAATCAGACCCACAGCCTGCTGTTCTCTCTCTAAATTACTGCCAATGCACTCTAGGTGCATTACGAATTGGATACTGGTTCACCTTATAGGCCCCTGTAACAGTGTACCATAGGTACCCAGGGCATAGGTGCATCCAAGGCCTACCAGGGGCTGCAGCATGTATTGTGCCACCCCTGGCCTGGCCTCCATATTTGACACAACTGGCTGATCACTCAGCTGGGGTAAGTTGGTGTAATCACCTCTTGCTTAGATATAGTATCCCTATATCTAACCTTAACTGGACACATGTTAAGCTGTAAGCCATTCCTATGGAAGGCCCCTGCAATCCTGGGGGCAGAGTGCGTCGTTACATGTGAGATGGTGCTCTAGCATGAGCTGAGCCTGTCTGCAGCTGTCAGGAACCACTCCCTAAGCTGTTCTGGGATATTGCTATACCATATACTCTTAAGTGCATTATAATCCTCGCGGTTATTTGCTAACTTTGGTTTGGCTTTATCAAAACATGTTGAGTAAGGTGTCATACGATTTGGAATACTATCCCCTCGACAGTTCTGTCGACGGGGATAGCATTCCACCCTTCTAGAGGGACACGACATGTGTGTAGCCTTAACCCCGGTTAAAGTTAACCAGAGCCTCAGCATCACAAAATGGATGCTGCCACCACAGACACAAGTCTGACCTCCTGCTGCTGGGAGTCCTTCCAGCGAGGGAGGCTTGGACAAAGGGTTTCCTGCCTTGGGAGGTGCGAGCACCACCCCAGACAGGGTTTTGTGTATTGGGTAGGACAGGGCTGAATAGATTGAGACATGCCCGGGGCACACAAGGTGTCCCCGTGCATAAGCCAGTCCAAACCGGTCCTGGGACTTTCCAGACCCAGGCCTGGCGAGGAGCTGGACAAAGGAAAGGGGGTGTAACCGCCCCCCTTCCTGGTTCCACCCAGAGGAGGGACCTAATAGGTGATCCTCCCCTCAGATTGGGAATAAGAGTGGGAGCAGTGCCATAGCACTTCAGATCATCCTGAATCAACTTGAAACTAAGAAGACGACTGGGCTTCGACATTCTGCTGCACAGAAGACTGAAGAGCATCTCCCTTGTGGCCTAGGAGTGGCCACCCTGTGAACACAGGCACCAACCAGCAACTCAACATCTGCTTTGCCGCTGCCTCCCGCCGGAGCCCAAGCCCAGAGCCTGACAAGATCCAGACTCCCAGACTTCTCACAGCCCGATCCACAGTCCCTGCAAAGAAGGGACCCATGGAGGCACTGAGAGACGTGGGACCGGACCTCTTGGAAGACACCCGAAAAGCTGACAGCGCAGCATCTGAGGCACCCTCGGCGTTGTGCTTTGGGGACTTAGAGCCCCCACCACCGAGCAGCCCTTGCACCGAAGATCAGCCCCCCAGCATCTCCACGATCTGCGTGGGGCCCTTTTGCATTGTGCCACTTGACGCGCCATCCCGGCCACTAGCCACGTGGTCAGCGGCCATCTTGGCAACAAAACCGAAGAACTACACTGCGGGTCCGGTTGCTCCAGACTTGCCCTCGCTCCTGTAAAAGGGAGCACCCGCTTTGACCTTGCTGGTCCGAGTGGTAAGCCTTTTTTGATTCCTGCGTGGCTTGCATTAGC
Source organism: Lissotriton vulgaris (assembly GCF_964263255.1). Lineage (NCBI taxonomy): Eukaryota > Metazoa > Chordata > Amphibia > Caudata > Salamandridae > Lissotriton > Lissotriton vulgaris. The sequence goes on along the minus strand of NC_141689.1, from coordinate 884,169,307 downwards.
CAAGGCCTGTTTGCTTCAATCAAGTTGCCGACACCGCCAACAGCGAGAAGCCTGCGTGCGACAGCTCGTGACCGACTCCTGTACATCCTTGACCCCCGGTGTCCACGTGGCTGCAGAGAGAAGCTACACCTCAACGCCTGTTTGCACCCGACATCGCCTGGTTCCAATCTGGTTCCACGGTAGTCACTGGCTAGTGACCTTGAACATTGTCCCCTCTGTTTTCAGGTCTTCACATCTTCAGATCCACCCTTGGATCCACCGGAACTCTTCGCATCGAGCCGCCTGCAGCATCTTCAGCTCCAAGCACCATCGACCTGCGTGACGAAACCCGACACTACTTCGACCCTATGCACCCGCTTCCTGTGGGTGAGGTAACTCAGCTCCGCCGGTGTTCCCACACTGGTACACATCTCTCGGGCCTGTGTCTTAAGTTTCAGCTTTCTAGGTCACTCGGAAGGTTCCGAACTAACTAACTTTGTACTTTTTAAGCACCATAGACTTTGCATTGGTGAGTGCGTGCACTTTAAACACTGCACCCGAGTCCCGCAGGCCTTTCCCGACTTAGTCACTGCTAGTCCCGATCAGCTCCAGCGATTCCCAAGGCCCTAGGCCTGTTCCCTTTCCGATTGGTATCTCTTATACCACTTTCTTAGTATATGGTTTAGGTGGCCCCTAGGGCTCATCCATATTGTGCAACTTTTGTGTATTTTAAACTGTCTTGTGTTTAACGCTTGTGCTTCTGTGCTCATAAAGAGTCCAGGGGATACTTTTAGTTAATAAATCTATATATATTTTCAATATATATCTGTGTGGTGTCCTTTCATTTGGTATTCAAGTGGGTTGTGTATGGTAATACAGCTGGCTTCACATGCCTTTCAGAGTTTAGCCTAAGACTGCTTTGTCCACGTTACCACTAGGATAACTGGTCTATAAGGTTGACTTACAACCAATCATCATAAGGGTTGCTTGGCATGATACAAGGTGGTCACTAGAACTACTGAACATCATATATCAGGCCAACTTCTCACATATAGGACAAATGTGGACCTATGGGCTCCCATTCTAACTAATGTTTTAAATAGTTGTAACCAAGAAGGGTTTTTAAATTCTTGGCAGGAGGCAATTGTGGTCCCTATCTTTAAGAAGGGGGATTGAAATAATCCTAAATGTTACAGACCCATCTCACTGCTAGACTCCCTGATGAAAGTAGCAGGGCGGGTGATTTTAAACAGACTTCAGGTATGGGCAGACGACACAGGAGTATTATCAAAGTTGCAATATGGTTTTAAAGCAGGGGTGGGCCCGGTAGAACAAGGGTTTAACCTGGCAGTAATTATTGGCAAATACATGATAGCAAAAAAAGGCAATCTTTTTCTAACTTTTGTCGACCTTAGCTCAGCTTTTGACTGCCTAAGCCATGACATACTATGGGACACTCTGTCAGAAATAGGCGTTGATTTAAACATCCTAGCTTTTATAAAGGAATTGTACAGGGCAGCGGGTGCCAAAGTACGTTTTGGAAAAAATGGGCAATGTACCTCTAAATTCCCAATAAGAAAGGGCGTCCGTCAAGGTTGCATCTTGGCACCCTTTTTATTTAACCTCTATATTAATAACGTGGCTACACACCTTAAGCGTGAAAAACAGGACTTTGCTCAAATAGGAGGCAGTCCTGCCCCAATCCTACTGTATGCCGACGATGCAGTGCTCTTGGCAAGGACTCAGATAGGTCTACAGAAAGTGCTCAGATCCTTCTCAGATGACATGAGCAAGAGGGGCTTAAAAATTAACATAGGGAAAACCTTCAGTATGTGTTGCACGCACAAAAGAAATACTCATTGCAATGTGTTCCTTGAGAAATTGAAGATAGAAACAACTAAATCTTTCTCCTACATGGGGATTATCTTTGATAAAAATGGAACTTGGACGGAGGCCGCAAATGCCAGGAAACTGGCTTTTTCTCGCACGATTGGGGCAGTACAAAAATTTGCAAATAGACTAGGAGGTAGATCAGTAAATGTTTTGATGGAAATGTATAAATCTAAGTGTCTATCAACTGTTTTATATGGTGCGGGAATATGGGGGATTGCAAACACTTTATATATACAGCAATGTGAAAATGCTTTCCTTAGATACTTACTGGCGGCCCCTAAAACAATGTCAACATATGTGTGTCACAAGGAACTAGGCTTAGACCATATTACAGATCTTATTAAATTGAGCCCTATACTTTTGTGGCATAAGATTTGGACATCGCCTGAGACGGAACTAAATAGAAATATTATAGAAGATTGTCTCAAGCTACAGGGGGCACTAAATATTGATTGGTTTATTTATGTAAAGGGTTTCCTTAAAGAGATCAGGCACCCTGAATTTTTCCATACACCATCTAAGTTAGGAAATATTTCTAGGAGAAAGCTAAAAGATATCTGCCTTATTTTTCTAGAAAATAAACGGTGGCATCTAGAGAGTGAAAAAGCCTTGGTGACTGAAAGTGAAATCATATCGCAGGGAAAGGGCATCCAGAAATATTTGATACATTTTCAAAGTTGTTACACTAGGATGATATTGACACGCTTTAGGGGGGAAATCTTTTCAGGTTGATTACATTTCCCGAACTGAACACTTGGTCAACCGAATTGATACCCTGCCCCTGTGATGACTCGTCAAAGCAGTCACTGATACATTGCACCTTGTTTTGCAAATTTTATACAATGTACAGAATTAAGTATTGAAAACCGTTACTTAAAATCTGGGGTTTAAGGCAATGTAGACCGGCATTATTGAAACTAAGGATGCTAGAAGATGAGATGACCATGTATTTAGTTGCCATGTTTTAAAAAAATGTAATAAGATGCAGATTATCTATGAACTAAAGAAATATAGGATTGTCAAATGAGCTTTTTAAATAATATCCTGGGAATGTATTTTTGAAAAATGATAATTATTGATACTTTTATGCTGTGCTTTTATGATTTTACTTCATGAAATCGAATAAAGCTATTTTCTGATTCTGATTCTGATTGACTAATCTGCCTCAAAGGGGGCGCTCTTAACATCATGGTGCCAATCCAAGGCGCAACTAGAGTCAAATTTAGAGGAGGGGGCAATAAAAATGTCAGTGGGGGCTAATTCTTCCAGCAATTGGCAGAGTGAAGATGCAGGGGCTCTAAGAAGGGGTCAAAGAACAACAAAACCTTGTTAACAAGTGAATGGTCATTTAAAGACCTGTGAAGTACTTGGGTGAGGCTGTGATAAGACGGACGCCAGACCACAACAGCTCAAAAACTATTGTGTGTGTGCCTGGGAAGCTGTCTCAGCCCGGGATGACACCCAACGGCCGTTGCGCGCTTAGTGCCAAAGGCTCACCTCTAGGGGGGACCCAGGGAGAGCCGTGCGCGAGCCGGTCTCTCCCTGGGAAGGTTCGCGCAGACAGATTGCCCACAGGTGAGGTTAATTAGGGAGAGAGTCTATATATAGGGCCAGGGCAGGGTTTAGAGAGGGCTTTTCGGCGGGAGGCGGTCAGCGGAGTTTGTTTTGCGGAGGTTGGGTGGGCTCGCATAATCCATTCCGGAGGTGCCCCCCCCCCTTGTGGCCGGAGCTTCTGGTGTCACTGGTTGGACGCGTGCGTCCTTTCAGGACGGCGGCTGGAGGCGTGGCTTCGGCGGTTGTCGCCTGCCTGTCTACACCGTCGACTCGATGGACGGCGCTGCTGCCTTGCCCCATGAGTCGGTAAGTGGGGGGGTCGATTGTGAGTTGGTTGGTGCTGCCCCCGCGCCGCCGGGCGCTCCTCCAGAGGTCTGTTCTGCCCCCCCCTCTGGGGCGGGGGCCCGCTGGGGGGGCGGCTGGTGGTCGGCGGGGGGTGGTCCTCTGGGCGGGGTGCTCTTTGGGTGGGTGTGGGTGGGGGTGGTGGGGGGCGAGCGCTGTCGTGGTGAGCAGCTTTCACTTAGCTGTTTTCGCACCTCCCAATGCCCCTGCTTCACGGTCTGTCTTGGTCGTGGCTGGGGTTTTTTGCTAAGGCCATTCTGTGGCATTTCCGGACTTCTGTTGTGTCTCCTTTCCATCTTTGGTTTTTTGGTCATTGTCTGTGGGAGGGCCCCCTTTCGTGTGGAGGATTTCTAGTCTCCATGTTTAAGGAGGTGTCTTCGCAGTGTGTTCGTGTGGTTTGAGAGACTGCCATTTCTTGCAGTAATGCCCCCCCCCCTTTTTTGCCTGTTTTTGGCAGAATTAGTTATACAAATTTTGGCATGTTGAAAAATGTATTTTATCTTGCAAATATGGGATTGTTTATGTTATATCTGTGTTTGAAACCGTTGACCTCTTTAATGGAACGCTTATCTCAGATGGCTTTTTACGGGTTGGGAACAAGCCTCAATACTTTAGCCTCATGTACTGTACCTTTGGCTTTTGTGATTTGTTCTTGTCCTGTTCTCCTTTTTTGGCTGTACCTATGGTGCGGCGCTCTGACACCTTCGGGTAAGGTCCGCGCTCTATACCCACACATTAAATAAATAAACGTACCCTCTGTTCCCCCAGCTGGCTGGGTTGTGGGGCGGGGGGGTTTGCCGCTTCAGGGTGAGCCTCTTCCGTTGGGAGGGGTGGTAGGGGCTGCCTTTTTTACCGCCTGCAGTGTCGTTGTCAATTTTCTTTGTGAGGACGTTGCGGACTGCGCATGAGGCAGTTCGACCTGGGGAGGTGGCTCAGGAGAGGGATCTGGAGCGGATTCCTCTTCTGGGGTGTGAGGCGCAGTGCGCAATGATGATTTTCTGGCATTTTTTCGGACAATGCTGCAGTTGCCTACGGGTACGGGGGGTTGGTGGTGGGTGTGGCACTATGGGGAGAGTCTCCCCGTCCAAGCTTTCGTTTTCTGGGGTGTGAGGCGCAGTGCGCAATGATGATTTTCTGGCATTTTTTCGGACAATGCTGCAGTTGCCTACGGGTACGGGGGGTTGGTGGTGGGTGTGGCACTATGGGGAGAGTCTCCCCGTCCGAGCTTTCGATTTCTGGGGTGTGAGACGCAGTGCGCAATGATGATTTTCTGGCATTTTTCCGGACATTGCTGCAGTTGCCTACGGGTACGGGGGGGTTGGTGGTGGGTGTGGCACTATGGGGAGAGTCTCCCCGTCCAAGCTTTCGCTCTATTGGGGATTGGGCTGTTGGTGAGCAGGTTGCTCTTGCGACGCTGCCGGTGCGGCAAGCTGATGGGCATGCTGAGTCTGGAGGGGACGCTACCGCCGTCCAGGATGGGCGGACAGGGGATGCTACTACACCTATGGTTCATGACGAAGGGGACGAGACCATGTACTTAAAATTACCCTATACGGGCATTGGTTCAGTCTGGGGGGGGGGGGGCACAGGAGGGGGATCTGGAGCGGATTTCCCTTCTGGGGTGTGAGGCGCAGTGCGCCATGACAACATTTCTTATGGCACTTTCACGATGGTCAGTGATGGCAACTGGCCCAGTGGCAGGGGTTTATGCTGGGCATGCAGATGGACTGATTCTGGAAGTTTATGATGATGATATGGAGGTGGGTGCATTACGAGATGTGGAAGTTCCACTTGTGACAGTCATGACTCGGGGGGGAGTTTTCGGGGCATTCTGGTTCGCTTAGTTTTTTGCAGGAGTCTCGTGCGGACCATGCAATGGCACGTCTTTTGCAGGAGTCTCGTGCGGACCATGCAATGGCACGTTTTTGGCAGGAGTCTCGTGCGGACCATGCATCGGCACGTTTTTTGCAGGAGTCTCGTGCGGACCACGCAACGGCAAGTTTTTTGCGGGAGTCTAGTGCGGACCACGCAAAGGCACGTGTTTCATCGTTTTCTCTTCGTCCAGCACGCCGCGACAAGGGGACCCTGTGGTGTTTCGACAGAAATTGGTTGACAAGGGGAGAGTCTCCCAGTTACGTGTACTTGTTGGGATTGGGGATGAGCATGTAGGGGAAGAAGTTGCTATTAAACCACTGCCTGTGCGGCACGCTGTTGTGAATGATAAGTCTCGAGGGGACGATGCCGCCATTTCACATGGGCGGACGGGGACTTTGCTCACCACAAGGCCCAGGAGGAAGAGGGTATCCTCCACCGTATGCAATGGCCTTCTTCAGGTGTTGGTATGCCCCTGGTTTCTCACTTGTCGGGTAAAACGAACATCCAGGATTTGGTATGCTGCTGTTGTTCATGTGTCACCTGACAGTACAGTAGGTATAAACATGTGTTCACGATGTGGGGGCAGGTACCCTTTCACACACTGCTTCCTGGGACAGCTTTTTGGATTTCAATGGGGGGGGGACAAGGGGACTGAGGCCAGTTCTCTCGGTTGTCCCGAAGTGCTCTTACTCCTTTAAAGGTCCCGGTCTTGGAACAGTGGTTGCAGGATTCTCTGGGCTTTGATGCAGCAGTGCGCTTGCTCTGGGGCTTCGCGGTGGGGTTTCACGATTGGTTACGGGGGGACCCGGCAGGGTAGGGGTCGGATGAATTGCAGTCAGCGAACTAGAGTTCCCAGGTTGTGGGGAATAACTTGGAAGTTTACCTTGCTGGGATTTGGCATCTTCTGGGTGGGGCGTTGGTGCGCTGCAAGCTGGTCCGTTCACTGCAGCGTCAGGGTCGCAGTGTTGCATTTTTAGAGTTGTTCCATTTGCTGGTGGCCCTGTACGTCTGAGGCATGGAATTCCAGAACAGGACTGGGTTCTTCCAGGTTGATAATTTGGCATTTGTGGATTTGTTTACCGGGCGAAGTGCAAGGGATTTGTGTGTGCTGCGGCTGTTGTGTGCTTTCCGTTGTGGTGCCTGCAGCTGAATATTTTTTCACAGCACAACATATTCTAGGGGCTTTCATTACACTTGGTGGACAGAGGTTTTTCGCACACCACTACCCCTGGTTCCATGGTGGGATTTCTTTTTATGGGCAGCTCAGGTGGGGGAGGGATCCGGTGGGGGGTGTTTTTTGCTTGCACAGGTTTTTTGGAAGGTTTGGGTAGACTACAGGCTGGTTCTAAGCGGCTGCGGCAGCCTGTCCTTTTGCTTTACTTCTGCAAATGTTCTCCTAGTTGCCTTCTTGCTGTTCTGGTGCTTTTGAGTGCGTTATGTTTCGGTTCTGTTTTGTATGGTTCTTTTGAGGCGTTTCGGGCTTCCGAACTCTTGGGTTTGCGTTCCGGGTCGGGCATGTCCAGTACGGAGGTGTTTGTGGAAGGGTATGGATTGCGCGTTTGGCTACGGGCCTGAGACGGATCAGCTGGGTGGGGTACCGGGTTTTTCCCGGTGAGGATGCCAGCCCACTTGTTTGTTGCCCAGTTGTGGACCGTTTTTTCAGGAAGGTACTTTTGGGGTTGGGGTTGCCTCCTTTACCCTTTAGCACTCATTCTTTTAGGTTTGGGGTGGTTCTGTGGCTGCATGTTTGGTGTGGGATTGGGCTCAGACCCGCAGGATTGGGAGATGGAGGTCGAGATGCTGCGAGAAATTTGTCAGACGGTAGTGCACCTTCTTTTCTTGATGTGTTTTTTCTCCTAGGTCCTTTGCGCAGGATGGTTACAGTTAAACTGAGGGTTTGGTTTGTTGGTCGCTCCTTTTGCAATGGGCCGCAGTCCCTGCAGAATGCCAATATTGTTGGGGGGGTTTCTTGGTCTCAGCAGTTCACGCATGAAGTGTATTGGCATGGTAATTGGGGACTGTGTTGGGGGGATTGTTCCATATTGTCTCTGCTCGGTGAGGGAAGGGGGAGGTCTGCCAGTCTTGCTAGAATTTCAACTTGGTGAAACTGATCTGGTTTTTTCTATTCTGGTCTGTCTTTGTTACGAATGATGCAGATGGATCCGGACGTCGTCACGGCGCATGGGCGAGCACCATGGTGACCTGGACGGCATTTGTGCCACGTCTACGCTGGAATGGAGCTCTACCTCGCACAGCTATGGGCAGAGCACGGACACTGAACCACTCTATGCAACTGTTTTGTACTGGCATGCTATTTTTCATTTTGGCTCATCCTCCCTTACAGGTTTCTGAGTGGCACTTGTTTCCTGAGCATGGGGTTCACCTTTCTCAGATGGGTCAGTCCTTTTATCTTTTGAATTGCGGATTTGATCGCGAAAGTTCAGGATGTACAGTTGTGGTTCTTGGGGCGTTGTTTCCTTTGCTATTTTGGTGGGGCAGGAAAACTCTAAAGGTTTTCCTGGGTGGCGGTTTTTAGTGGGGGGTGGGCAGCCTGGAGCGGGTTGGTCCATCCCCAAAGGGCAGGTAAAGGACAGGAGGGGATAGTACAGGATTCAGTTGCCTGGGTTTGTTAGGTTTTATTTGGTGGGGGGTTGACTTCTTATCAGGGTTGCTCAGTGAGCTGAAGGATTTGAGTATTAATAAATAAATAATCAAAATATGTTGAAGAGATGTTTTGCCTACACCTGTCTTAATAAAGTGGCCTTTCTTGCTTACCAAGAAGTTGTGGACAATGAGTTCTTGCGCGAATGCATATGTGTACATATGTAGCTCTTTGTCATTTCCGTCGCTAACCATGTCCAAGTATTGTATTATTGACTTCGGATTTGCTATTCTAGAGGGCAGGCTTTGCAAGATATTTCATTTATACGTATGTACAAAATGCCAAGCATTGCACTACTGCAAGAAACACGTCTCTACCTTTTCTTTTTGAGCAGCGGTTCTGAAGGGCACACATTTTAGGAGCAATACGCCCTTCTCTGTACAAGAGACTGGGCGATCAGCGTGACGCGCAGCTCTCGGAGAGCGTGCTGCGCTTCTGGCCTTTCCTGGCGGTTGTCGCGGCTTGCAAGCTCTCAGTTCCTTCTGTAGCCGTGACAGGTGCTCAGAGGCCAGGACGGGGGGAATGCAGCCATTCTTGAAACGCGCTCCTTGATGATTGCTTTTGCGTGTGTGGCTGCTTTTATACTGTCACCACTGATGGCGCGGCTCCACTCTACAAGTCACTCAAGCATTCAGTGAAATGGCTCATCTCCAGGTTGCTTTCAGTCAAAGGGCTGTAGGGCCATGCAGGTGTGCTGCAGTGACTACTTTAAAAGTTCAACCTTTGGTCTGTGGCATTGTTCGTCTCCTCGACGCGGAGGCAAACTCAGGACATCTGAACATTTGAAACGTTTCAATGCAGGCCCGCGCGCCATTCACGAGGGTCAGCCACAGCTGACAGGAGGGTGAGGTGTGACGTCAGGAGCTGCAGGGAGTGTTACAGCCTCTTTGAGTTCAATGGACAGGATCCCCTTCTCCATTATGGGAAGCAGGTGCGGACTGACCTTCAGCTCGCGCTGGCTTATGCCAGACAGGCAGTGCTTATTTTAAGCAGGTGGGACCCAACGGCACACTTTTGTGGGCGTTGGTACTTATAGTTAATTATCAGGCTTTGCCCAGAACAACAGAGAAAAGGTCGTAAAAATGGAACAAGGGAAGTAGAGAAATAAAACAAAACAGTGGAGAGGAGAGAAAGGAGTGGGGAAAAAACCTACATGAATGACATAAAAGGGCAAGGAGTGAGTGGTGGTGGGGGAAAGAAAACTAACATGGAATCAAGTCTAGGCAGCCTTGGTATTGTGTAATCCCAATATCCTGCAGTGTCGGTGGCGGCTTTTGAGAAGAATCTGGGCTCAAGCACTTTTCATCTTGCGCATTCAACAGATGGGCCGAGCTGTACAGCAAATAGAGTCTGTCCGCTGCTGGGATAGGGCTGCTCTGAGAGGTTCTACTTGGTGCAGATCAAACCACACCTTACTTGAGAAGGGGACTGCATGAATAGTACTGTAAATTTAGAACATGGTTCAGTCACAGCGCCTCAATGAGTAACATGTGAGGCACCGCACCTGACCCATCAAAATGGTCGGGCTGGTGAGGAAAGGGTCATGTTGGGCTCTGTGTCCGACACAACACCCAATCTGATATCGTCTGTTAAAAGGAGCAGGTAAGAGGACTCAGTGTCTGTCCGCAGTGCAACATGCGTGGGGCTTGTAAAAAGTGTAGCCGGTGGTGCTTTCAGTCTGGTCTTTTCTCAACCAGGATGGGCGACAGTAAATATTGACGCCACTTGGGAAGTCATAATCCACTGCATTGTCTCAGAAACTAACCAGGCATTTGCCATCTTCTCCTCCACCCTCCACTTGTCCTTGAACACCATTTTTCATAGGCCCTCCAGATGGGAGACAGCAACTGCAGGGAGGAGGCCAGAGGAGCAAAGGGAGTTGTGTAAAGAAATAAAACTAATTACTGACCAGCACAGGCAACGGTTAGGATTACTGTCTGATGGATTGACTATTGGGGGAACATTATGCAGTGGAAATTGATTGGGGTGACTAGCACCACATGGAGTAATTACTCTTCAGTAGCACTGATGAGAAGTGCAATGCATCCTGGTGCGTGACAGAGTTGACTACTGCATAGCACAGTATGTTGTGGCAAATTACTTCACAATAGGAGGCCAGTGTGCTCAGTGGCATCAATAGAAAATGTTTTTTTCAAAAAGGACATCTGAAGGATGCTACTAATGTCAGATGCTCATGAATATTATAAGGCATAAGCAGATGAGCACACACATGACAAGTCTCTTAGTTCACTTTAGGTGTGATTATTAGCACAGTCCAAGAATACAATGTAATGATCCTGTAAGGAAAAAAAGTCTGAGTTGCTCTGCCAGGATTTCAGGGACTCATTGATTTGACCACCCAACCACTCATCTACTGTCACGCTAACCAATATGAATTTTAGGGCAATAGCTGGTTCAACATTTTTTCTGAGCAAAGATGAGAAACATCCAAGACCAACTGGAATTGAGGAGTGGAGTGAAGAGCTGGCAGTTCTCCAAGCGATCATACAGTAAGCAAATAGAACACCCCCATCACTTGGAGACAATGGACAATCCAGAACTCTGGCTAGTCCCATACAAAACTTTACAAACTTCCAAAGGGTGGTTGGCAAAACCATGTGTGTATTTTTTCTCTTTGTCTTTCTGTCCACTTCATGCATAAGTTCAGCAACACATTTGCAGTGACACCATATGAGCAGCCTGAGTGTCACACACTGCACAACCCAAAACACTTCCTACAAATACCACACTCCATTCATGCTGGTCTTTCAGTCCATACTCTAGTGATTTATAAGCCAAAGCCTTCCATCTCCCACTCGTCCGCTTCACTGCATGCCAAGGAGAAACTGCCAAAATATGATAAGAACAGAACTCTGGCCCTCACTCATGACATTAAAATACTTCTGACATAGGCCACATGGCCGACACACACTCTTCCAACCAAGTGAGCCCCCGGAGTAGCATGGTACCGATCCACAAATGTGCTTTGCCAGCTCTTCTGGGGTATGAAGCACTCAACAAATTCAACTGTAGTGCAATCACAGAGGTTCGCAACTCTGCTTTGCCTGCAATACTCATGCTTGGCATACTTCGTCCATCATAATCTCTCCCATTTTGAATGATTTGCTCAATAAAACCACTGGAGGTTATACAGGCAAAAATCTGGGCAGCAACTGGGCCACACAAAGGTAACAGGACACTATACTGAGGTTGTTTATATTGAACAACAAAAATAGCGTATCCACTCCATCGCCTACCACTTCACTGTCATGAAATGTTGAAATTAATTCGAATTTTTAGGACCATATTATGCATTGTTATTGTTTGTGTCTGCCGCACCTCTTTAAAGGAGTGCAGGGCGCAAACATTCACATTGCGCCCTATTATGCTGTGTACATTTGGAAACATGGAGCAGCTGCTTGGTGTTTTCACAGAGCAGGTGGAACCCGCCTGCAATTTTACAGGGTAATAGAGATCCCCTTGCAGGCGGGTGCAGTCAGCGACTGCACCAGACCTGACAGGGGATGTCTGGGGGTTCAATGGGACCCGATTCACCCCCTGCAGAGGTCTGCTCTTAGGGGGCGCACTGACAGTGCATCACCTTTTAAATGGAGCACTGTCAGTACTACTCCTGAGGGCTGCTTTGACTCTGCGCCCGCGTCTGTAATAAGGCACGGGTGCAGAGTCAAAGAAATTCCCTCATTTGTATAGGGCATGACCCTATGTAAATGAGGGAACACCCTCTGAAGGTAGCGCTGCCGCTTTAAGTGTGTCAGCACTATCGGTATTATAGAAGGGAACGCACAACCATCTACGCCCCCTTCTATAATACCAAAGTGCCTGGGGGGGGCGGGAGGGGGGAAAGCAGGCGCAAACAAACTCCCATTGCGTCCCCAGGGCACTTATTGAAATATGACCCATGTAGGTCTTACTACCCCTGATGAGGCGTTGAGAACATACTTAATATTCTTAACTTCACATCTACTTAAACTATAATGAAGTTGAGGCATAGTGTTTATGCCGATAAAGTGGATAGAATATTTTTGTCATACGAAATATCAAATGCGATATGGCGGGGCAATTAGACGGCTCCAGACATAGAAGCACTTCTGCAAATACTGACGCATGCCCTACTGAACACCATTTACCTGACTCTAAGCTATCTCTAAGTAAACATATACCTTTTATCAAGAATGCTCCTGACCAAAGAAAAGATCAGTCATACAAATCTGACAAGAACGCCTCAGACATGATGTGTGCGTCTCTGCTGGCATCGAGGCTGCCAAGACACAGAGCAGCAGGCCACACACAATCAGCCCTAATCTGTGGCGCACAGTAGCCTGACAGGCATGTGGTTATCTGATTGGCACTCTCTGAGTGCCTTTTCGAGGAGGGTGAACTGAAAGCCCATGATATAAGTATTTGCAAAAGACTTGCCTGATGTACAGCAGATTATTCCACTCCAGTACTAAAACCTATTATATTTTGGATTACTGAATTTTTAGACTTAAGCTTGAAAAAAAATGAGTTTAACCAGTTTGCACAGTTGATATCCAGCATTTCAAATATGCGCATCTGACAACTTCTTTATATTAATGCCAGGTGCGGTTTCTTATCGTGCGTTAATCTATCCACAACAATGTTTTTGTGTAGGTAGGGGTTTTAGAATTTGATAGCACAATACTATCGAGGGAAAAATCAACTTTTGGCTCCTTAACGGGCAAGGAAATGATGTTGCGCATCGCAATTTTAAAGAGAAGACATCTCAGCTACGAACAGGAGATGTTGGGGAACTAATATTAGAACTTGAGCAGTTAATCCTCCATTTATAAGGTGGCTTTTTTAAAGAGGCAGGGGAAGAAATGTGGTCATGTTTTAATGATGACACAAAAGGGTTTTGTAAAAATCAACACTATTACCCTGCACAATTATCATCAAACTTCGCTGCAGAGAGTGCAGCCGAGTGTAGCAGGAGCAGATTTTCCCACAGAAAACATATGAGATAATGGGGCATATTATCTGCACATCTAACCTGGGCTTCTATTTGAATTCTATAATGCATATTATCAAGCCCATTATCGACATTTTAGCAGTGATAATTTTAACGACGTTCTTGCTAATATGCCCCAATTTTTTTTTCATGGAGCCGTAACGTGATCGGCTGAGTGCGATTTTCACTATTTCCAGCTTGTGGCAGAATTCAGGGGCATATTAGCAAGAACCTCGTTAAAATTATCGCAGTTTTAGCAGCAGGAAACTGCCGCTAAAATGGCGATAATGGGCTTGCTAATATGCATTATAGAATTCCAATAGAAGCCCAGGTTAGATGTGCACTTCCTTGTGAATATGACCCTAAGAATGATGACGGGGTGATGACTGATGAATGGGCAACTTTAATGGTGCACATTACTGTGGGAAGTTGAAATGATAACCTTTTTGAGCCGAGATGCCTGTGCATGGAATATTAAATCAAGGTGAACCATGCTCTTACCATGGGCATACAGGCAATGTGGCATGGAAATCTTGGAAAATGGTCTTCCAGTGCCTTGTGGCCATTACTGGAGTAATGACAGTCAGTATTTTGCTCATCATCTTTATTTCTTTCGGACGTCTATGAGGAAATATTGGTGAAAAAGTAGAAGAGATTCAGACCCTTATTACAAGCTACCTGGAACAGAGATACTGGAACCATTCTAACATTCCCAGTGTTTCCAGGCCTGGAAATACCTGTCCACAAACTTCAGAGACAACGGGCCTAGACCTTACACTCGTGTTGTAAGTTCTGCCGGGGCTGCAGGCATCTACTGTAACTAGCCCCCATCTGTGTATTAAATGCAGTATGAGGGGAACAGTGAATGGTCTCCTTTCCCCTTCACTTTCCTGCCAGCTCCCTGTTTCCCAGCCTCCTGTCCCACACCACTGCCATAAAAATATCTCCCAGCACATTTACCACCTGATTTAGGCAGGTGGTAAATGTGTGCTGTCCTGAAGAGGGGGAGTGAAGGTGGGGAGGACATGCAGATTTGGACCCAGAATTCCAGATTGTTTGAGTTATTCCCCATTCTCGTGGAAATCAGCTTGTAATAACCAATTTTGACCGAATCAGAGAGTCTGGCTCAAAGATATCATTGCACCTAAATCCAGAGACCTCATAATTGGGGTTCGCAGTAATATGAGAAATATGTTTTAACTACCAATTGCTTTGTAAGTCTGGTCCTGAAAGGTCGAAAGAACTACAGTAATTCATGTATTGCCTTGGAATTTTACACGAAGGCAATGTTCCTTCCTAATATTACTTTTTCCACATTGCATCCTTCACACTTTCTCCCAGTCTGAATTTCTATCTATTCCCTTCAGCTACTTCCCCGCCCCTACTTTTATGCTCTTCCATATCCTTGTCAGGTTCGCGCCAAAACTACTTCTGCCCACAGTCTTCTCTACTCAGTGTGCCCTTAGGGTTTCAAAGCACTCTGATTTTTTGGGCACTTTGAATAGGCCAAAAGGTGAAATGTTCACACTATGCTAAACATAAACATAAATATTTGAATGAAAACTTAATGTGGAGTTAATCATAACGAATATCAAATAAGCCAAGAATGTTCACATATGATTAAAGTTGTAATAGGCTCTGTGGCAGTGGTTCAATTTGAGATAACAGGAAAATGTACACAATGAATCATAAATTCACATAGTCCAGTAACATGTCTTCGAGGTTTCTGACATATGGAATACACACTTCTGTTTTTGATTTTCCAATCCATAGGAGGATATTTAAAGGAATAAATAGAGAAGATTAAGTCCCATACAAACGAGTGTGAAGTTTTACTTGACTATGAAAAATGCAAACTAAAAGGGGAAAAGTTAATTCATGGGACTCGTGTACCAAAAGAGAGTGTAAGAGATCCCATTGTATTCCACAGCACTTTATGCATTTAGTTTTATTACACCCCATTATATTATTTGCTGTAACTAATTTATCTATTGTGAACTGTATCTTAAATTCTGTTAGGTTATCTCCATTTTTTACTCTTTGGCCATGCACCATACACCTTGAGGTTGATTCAATATATGGATCCCAACCCATAATCAGAGCAAGCGATGTACTATGGAGCACCAACCACATGCAAAGCCCTCTAGACTTGCTCTGTTTTTTGCGGTCCCCCAAAATGTAAAGACTTCAAGGGGAGTGATGCTAGAACTTTGGGCTAGATGTACATACAGACAGGTCGCAAATAGTGGGTGCAAACTGCACAATGACTTTTGGAGAATTAATTATTAATTTGCAATGCAACGGATCTGCATCCCAAAATGTACATTTGCTTGAGTTTCAGAATGACCTGCCTAATCAATATGCTATAGAAAAATATTCCCTGCCTGGGAATACTTTAGGGGGAGCAGTTAACAGAAGGCCTGTCCTACAGAATTCCCAAAGGGAAAGCTGTTTAACGGGGACAGCTTCTTCAGTGCCAATGAGTTACCATCTCTTTTGAGGTGCAGGTAACTTTTCAATAGTTTGCAGCTATAATATTCGGTCTTAAACCACTGATAAATCCATTGTGAAAGGCCATTTTTATGCCCCTCCTTAATGCAATTTGTAATGAGTCACAAAATCTCTTTTGCGATTTGGGAAGGCTTTATTTAATTGTTAAAGGTAGTTATTGCATTGCAAAAACAATTTTTAATTTGCCGGGTTTGGAATCACAAAATTGTTTTGTACATCTCAGGCCAGATGTATCAAGACTTATTGTGTTTGCAAAAGGTCTGATGCGCCAAATTCATCCGCTTGCAACCGCAAAAAGGCTTTATAGCCGAGATACCCGCCACCCCCTCTCAACACAATCCCCAAAAGGAGTGAAACCGGAAACAGTTCTTGAAGTTTTTGGAAGTGGGATGGAGTGACCATCCCGGCCGTATTTATTAAAACAAAATTAAAACATTAAACGTTTCATGTTATGTACAATTTCATTACCATATTGCGATGTTTGGCTAACCTTAACAGATTCTCTAATACAGAGGTTCTCCTAGCCGAACTAGCAACCTACAAAAACATTTCTTGACATATTGAAATTGTACAACCTAACGTTTAAGGGCCAACGGCAAGGTCATAACCGGTGTCAAGATCCCTAACCGGACTTACCCCTCCCACTTGGGATGGGCGACAGCACGGAGGCGTACCTCAAGTGCAACTACTACCAATTTCCCTTGACTTGACGGGGGCACCTAAAACTCGACGCCAGTTAAAGGTCGTTCGAATACTCGTGTGAGGTATCTAGAAGGTATCGTGGCCCTTATCCCAACCCCACACAACTTACCGCATCTGCCGTCGCAGATGTCACTGGCCCCGGGAAATTCCCCAGGAGGGGGCTGTAACCCCTCCTACAAAGGAAGGGGCCTTGACCGCCTTTCCTTTACTTCCGGCGACCCATCCTTAGAAGGGACCGCCTCCCCATTGAGGGGCCAATGGCCACCTCTCCCGAGCGCTCCCATCCGTGTTGGGTGACGCCCACTCATAGGGATCTACTAATTAGTGCTCACCGATCATGACCTTACCGCCACAGGCCCGGATAGTTGACCGGCTATCCGGGCCCCCCACCAAAACTCCTAGCTAAAGGTCATGTTCCAACGTTTTTAACCATGCTAAGAAGTCTCCTATGAGTAACTCATTTCCCACCCGAGACAAATGCACACCATCCCCCATATACATACTGTCATCATTAATACAACCGTGCGAGATAGAATGCAATGTCCTGGAACGGAACAACCTACTCATTTTGTTATTAAGTTTCCTAACAGAATGGTTCAAAGCAGGGATCGAAATAGCCCCCCGCCACACTTTTCGTGGGATCATATGAGACCACGCAATTATGCACCCCCGAACTTTCCTCGCCAACCAACTTACGGTGGAAAGCATTGCCTCCAGGAGAAGTCGTCTACCGGTGGTGACCAAATCATTGCCCCCTAAATGTACTATGACTATAGGCGGCGGTGACCTCATCCGCCCTAACAAACCCTCAAAATAAGCTTGAAACTGGTCAATACAGAGACCGCCCCTTCCGTAGAAGGACATCCTGTACCCGTATTCCCCAGCTACGTGAATCATGTCACCTGTTTTGAATACGTCTGCGGCACGCCTCACGTATGAGTGGCCCACGACCCACACCTCCTTTCTCACAGCCGGTGATGTCTGACCGCTGGCCCGGTGTTGGGTCGACTGCATAGTCCGCCCCGCCTCGAAGGCTTGCGTAACTGAAAACCAAACAAAAGACAAGAAGCGTGAGTACATTGTTACAGCTTCACAACATGTGCAACCGCACATACCTCTTATAACAATTGGAGGACCAACGCCCCACTCGTTTTACTTGTTCCACATTAAGACCCCTGGCTGCAGCTTCAGTGGCAGCCCCTATCCGAAAGGAATGGGTCCCAAACTCACCCGGGTCCAAGCCTGCTGCGGTAATTGACATCGCGAGCACCCGCTGAAACTGAAACTTTGTCAGTGGGGTGGCGTCCGCGTGTCTCAACATTGTCCCCCCCCATGATGCCACCCTTTGTGCTAGGTAATCCTCTAAACACCTCACCGGACACATGGAGGACCCTGGAATCCTGCGAATGACTATGCAGTCTCCCACCCCACTTTGATCGGTTTTTGACTTGACAAAGGATACCGTCATAGTCTCACCCCTGATCTGAACGTGTTCCCGGCACAAACCCCCCGCCACATCCCGCTTGCTCCTTGCCACCAGCTCACTTATCCTCATAGCCCCGTGAAATGCAAGCGTAAAAGCGGCTCGGAACAAACAGGCCTCGAACTGAGACGAGCATATGTCGGGGAGTGTAGCCAGCAACTGGGACAACCTATCCAGACCTATCGGGCGCCTCTCGTCTACTCTGCGACCCTCAAGGCGTTGCCACCCACGCAGCGCTTTCTGTACAGCAAAAGACGCTGTCGGGTCCTGGATATTATGAGCCCTGGCAACAAAGGAGATGGCAGCACGATGCCTCTGGGCTGTAGCCACCGACTTCCCAGCCTTACGCAAGGACATCAGAAAATGTACTACCCAATCCTCATGCCCCCAAAGTCCCCCTCTCTCAGTCCCCAAAAAGGCCAAATAAGCCCGAAACGCCCCTTCGTATGCCTTCCTCGTCCTTGGTGCTAGACTCTCTCCCACGAGGTAACGAAGTTCGGGGCACCGAGAGACCAGAGAGCTTCGGGAAAGGGTGCTGGCTCGGGGTCCGCTGAGGGAAGGAAACCCGAGAAAGCCTGCATTTGAAAACGAGACAGTGCATCAGCAGCCTGATTCATCACCCCCGGGACATGTTTTGCTCTGAATACCACGTTCAGTTGCATACACAGTAAGACAATTTCTTTAAGCAGCCTCAAAATCATTTTACAACGTGCTGCCTGACTATTAATGCATTCTACAACGGTCATATTGTCAGACCAAAATATGACAGAATGATTTTTGAATCCATCGGGCCAGGATCTGAGGGCCACCAAAATAGGAAACAGCTCAAGGAAAGCAATATTACTCGTCAGCCCCTCATCGTGCCACCATGTTGGCCACTTTTGTGCCGACCATTTTGTGCCGAAGATGGCGCCGAAACCCATGCTTCCCGCTGAATCCGTCCATAGACCAAGCTCTTCAGAGGACAAGGCCGGTTTGTTCCAGACGACTCGACCATTGAAATCCGCCAAAAATGCTAACCAAATACGCATGTCTTGGCGGACCTCGGCCGATAACCTCGTGCGATGGTGACCCTCCTTTAGGCCGACCATCGCCTGTGCAATCGAACGGGAGAAGGGGCGGGCCATCGGGATCACCCTTAAGGCAAAATTCAACTTCCCCACCAATTGCTGCAATTGATGCAGCGTAACTTTAGATGCAGTGATACACCTTTGCAGGGCTGTCTTGAATTTCGATACTTTGGAAGCTGGTAAACGAAAACAACCCTCACTAAAGTCCAACTCGATCCCGAGGAACTCGAGGCAAGTCGTGGGACCCACAGTTTTACCTGGTGCCAACGGCACGCCAAATTGATTCATTAAAACACAAAATGCAGTCAAGGCCCGGGCACATTCATCATCCCCAGCGGCCCCAAGGAACAGAAAGTCGTCGAGGTAATGCATCACATTCCGAAAACCTGTTTTCTTCGTGTAAACCCATTGCAGAAAACTACTGAATTTCTCGAAATAAGCACAAGATATCGAGCACCCCATTGGCATACACCTGTCCATGTAATACAAACCTTGAAACATGAATCCCAACAAACGTTGGTCATCCGGGTATACCGGGAGCAAACGGAACGCTGACTCGATATCTGATTTCGCCATCAGCGTCCCGGGCCCCAGGCGATTCAAAATGGCTACGGCCTCATCGAATGATGCGTACCGCACCGAACACATTTCTGGATTAATTGCATCGTTTACAGAAAGGCCATAAGGGGCTGATAAATTGTGAATCAATCGAAACTCACCCAGGTCCTTCTTGGGGACCACCCCTAAAGGAGAACAAACAAAGTTCGGTACCGGGGGGACAGGAAACGGGCCGGCAAC
This sequence comes from Lissotriton vulgaris, assembly GCF_964263255.1. Classification (NCBI taxonomy): domain Eukaryota; kingdom Metazoa; phylum Chordata; class Amphibia; order Caudata; family Salamandridae; genus Lissotriton; species Lissotriton vulgaris. Next base: position 884,149,448 of record NC_141689.1, on the reverse strand, counting down.
CCGACCTCGGGTAACCTCTTTCCGGATCTTATCCTGTACTACAGTAGTATGCTGCAAGACGGAAAGTTGATTTTTGCACGTCCCGACACCCTGAAAGTTACCCACCGGGATGCGGAAACCATATGAAAAACCGTTTCGTAGCACCCCAGCAGAAGTACGATCTGGGTATTCGCTGAGCCAGGGAATCATCGCCAGGGTATCAATCGGGGTTGGTAAAGGCGCCCCTCGGACTATATTAGACCTGTTTAGCGCCTCCTCTACCCCCATTTTCACCCGATTTGGCTCTGCACGAGGACTCAGGATGGGGTGCCCCACAACCACTACATTCGTGTTTGAACTTACAAGATCCCGGGGGCCTAGTACATTTGCTTCTGTTGAAATTGAAACAGAACCCCCTCTTCCCTGTATTGCCGGCGGGTCTCGGGTAATCGTCTGTACCCGTACCCGACCGAAAGGGTGTCCCCCCATTTTGGCGGGAGGACTCACTAACAGCACTCCCCACCAATGGCACTTTCAACATTCCCGACTCTTTCATCTTATTCCATGTTAAAGAATCGTAACAGTCCCAGGTTAAACTTTTGTTATGCTCCATCGCTTTCCTGAAAAGGTTATCATAACAGAACCATTGGTTACCTTGGTGTGATGTCGAGTACCCCATAATTCGTGACTGATATACTGGAAATTCAGGGAGCAAATCAGGCCTACGTTCCCCCAAAATTGCCGTGAAAATTCCCCAAGCATTCCCCCAGTTACCAATATTTTCATTCACTTTAAAGGCGGCCATTTTTGCGCGCCAAACACTCGGATGCATCAGATCCTTTTGACCCTTAACAGTTTCGACCTCATAGTGATCAACGAGCAGGGAGAAAATGTTAACGTATTCCCCCGCCCAAATCTTTTCCTTTATTGGCAAAGGAACATGTTGCCCCAATCTTTCCCTACGAGAGGGTGTTGACTCATCCCTTGCAATCGGCAATGGCCGCTTACCTGCACCGGACGCTGCTTCCGTCCCTCGTGGCTTGTCTATCGCCGCATCCGGCGCGGGCACCTTGGCTGCATCACGTTTCTCGCGCAACTGCTTTATGAGTGCTTGCGCTTCGGTAGCCATGGCGCCCCCATTACTGTCCCCCAACCATGCTGCTAACTGTGCCGCCAATTCGGGAGGCATATCTTCGGCAGACGTCGGGGTGACTATCACGGGAATCGGATTCCCCTCAACCGGTACCGGGGCCGGTACCGGGGCCGGTACCGGGGCTGGCGCCTCGAGCGGAGAACAGGGAACCGGGACGTCTCCCCCGACCGGCCCCCTTCTCGGCCTCTTTGGCTTCCCTCCGGCCGGTGGACGCCCCGATCCCTCCTCGCCGTCTCGCTCCGCCAACCGCTTCTTAATTTCGGACATGTCCTTCATGAGTGCCCGAACCAACTGGTCAGTCGACATTCCCTTTGCTCCTTTCTTGGGCATCCTTTCGACGAAGTATCTAAAAGACAAAGAGAGAGATTAAAACGCTCAAAATTGGCTCTTCGTTCTGTCCCGAGCTCACGTGCAGCGAGGAGGTGCAGCTTCAGAGCACAAGAACAAGAGGATGTCTTCTGGTCTTGCGTCCCTTTTTATCCGTCTTCAGGGCGGGCGTATACCCGCCCCTGCCTGCCCCTGAGGGCGTGGCTGGCTGCGTAGGTGTCTAGGCCAGCCCACTCTAGGGCGGGAACGAGCGCGCCCCAGCTACGCCGCTTCGGGCATACCAGCTGAGACGCGCCTCCCGCCCAAAATGGCTTCCCGGGGGATCGAGGCACTCGGCCATAAGTTCGGGGGGACCGATTCGGTCGCCCCTTTCCATTAGTTATGTACAAAACAAATTGTGATTCAGTAGCCCATTACTGAATCACAATTTGGCTTTGCAAACAAATATTGACTCAGTATTTGGTAGAAGCATATTTAGAGTGTCCCTTCCAAATACAATATCAGATTGGTAAGTATTAATGTTTCGCAACCATGATCTGGTTGCAAAACATTAATACTATACCAACAACACACATAGTGATTCAGACAGTCACAGGAAAGGTCCCCAAGGAACTCCTTCTCCTTGGAAAAGGTTGAACAAAATAATATTTACGAATAGGTAGTGGCCCCAGGCATCACTGCCTACTCTCCTACTCTTAAAAACTGCTAGATAATTTTTTTAAAATGCATCCTGTTTTCCTTTAAGGAACATCGAATGTATATAAAAAAAAAATACTTTATTTAAAAACAATCACATACATGGTGGTCTGCTGACCTCAGCAGGCCACCAGTCCTTTCATGGCAGCAATCCAAAGTGGGTTGCAATTAGCAACCTACCTCATTAATATCCATGAGGTAGTTCCAAGTTTGACCTACTAAGAATTGGTATTTTGTAAACAGACCTCTTAGTACAGGCTAGTTCCCAATACAGCACCCTTGTCACAAAAATACTGGTCGCAAATTGGTGCTCTTGTCGCACAAGCCCGAATTTCACCAGATACATCAGCAGTTTAATTATACAAAACCCTCCCAGACGGGATTTAGCCCTGGCCAGAGCACAGAAACCGCTATGTTGGCGGTTGTCGAAGAGGCAAGAAAGATCATCGACTCAGGAGGATCAGTGGCAGTGATCCTCCTGGACCTGAGTGCAGCCTTCGACACCGTCAACCATTCGACATTGGTCCACAGGCTTAGGGACCTTGGAATCACAGGGACAGCCCTATCCTGGCTGGAATCCTTCCTGAACGATAGGTCCTTCCAGGTAGCAGATGGTAATTTCATCTCCAATTCCACTGCCATCCATTGCGGGGTCCCTCAGGGGTCATACCTGAGCCCGACCCTTTTTAATGTTTATATGTCCCCCCTTGAGAAAATCGTCACCCCATTCCGGATCAAGCTTTTAACCTACGCAGACGACACCCAATTGATAGTCTCCCTAAGTCAGCAAGACCAATCTTTTACCAATCTCTATAAATGTCTTAGTGACATCACTAAATGGATGAACATCTCGCAACTTAAACTCAATAGTGACAAGACAGAGATAATGGTTCTAGGCAATCAGTCACTCTTTCAACCCGAGTCCCTGTGGCCCCCTTGTATGGGCACACCACCTAACCCTAAACAGGAAATCAAGAGTCTAGGAATTTGGTTGGATGAAGGTCTCAACTTCTCCACCCAAGCAAGGAAAACGGCCGGCGTATGCCATGGCCTTCTACGGACTGCCAGAAAAATTCTGCCCTTACTCCCAGCACAATCCCCAAAACTCCTGATTCAGGGCCTCGTGATATCCCGCCTGGACTACGGCAACGCTCTCTACCTGGGGGCCCCCAAGAAAGTACTAGCAAAACTTCAGACAGTACAAAATTCTGCCGCCCGTCTTCTAACAGGAACTCATCGTCACTGTTCAGCCAAACCAGCCCAGAACGCCTTGCACTGGCTGCCCATCCAGGAGAGAGTACAATTCAAGGCACTATGCACGACATACAAAATTCTCCAGGGAAAGGCTCCACCTATTTTTAAAAACCTTATCACTCCCTACAAGATCAATAGAACTCTCCGTTCCTCACACTGCAACTTGGCGTCTGTGCCCAGAATTATGAAGGCCCGCTCTGGAGGTCGACTCTTTGCTTATAATGCTTCCAAGTTGTGGAATTCATTGCCCCCAGACATCCGGGCCCAGCCCAATCTTCTCTCATTTCGTAAGGCGCTGAAGACCTGGCTGTTCCCGTAATGCTTCCCTCTCGCATCCTGTTATTCTATCACTAGCGCTGGGACGCTTACGGGCAGTCATGCGCTTTACAAATCTGTAAAATAAAATAAATAAATAAATAAATAATATGCTTGCACTTTTCCTTTCAAATGTTCCTTTTGAAGAAGAAAGAATGAAGGAAAGATAAAAAAGGTAGGTGGGTCATGAGGGTCTTCCATGTCATTTCCAGAAAAAAGGAGAATAAAGTAATAGGTTAAAGTCGAGCCTGCAGCTTTGAAACCAGAGGCACTAGTCTAAGGGTGGCATAACAGGTCAGGTTCAGTTCTAAAGTGGAAGAATTCCCACATTTGCTCTGATACTGTTTCCAGTGGAACCATTCTAGTTTGAAAGATTGTGCAGGTTTCTCAAATGGATTAAATATCTCAGTGGTATTATTCACCACCTGCCTTATCAAGTATGAATAAGATGCAGTATGTACTTCAGTGGGCCGCGCAAATTCATATAATCAAAGCACTTTTACTGGCATTGTTAATCTCAACTTGACCCAAAGTATTGACCCAAAACACAGCCCTCTGCTTCTATACTGGATCTGACCTTTTCTCTAATCCCGAAATAACCACATCCCTAACCTGCTATACCTTTCTTTGTTCAACCACAATCTCCTTACATTTTATATCACAGGGAAGTTTTGTACCACACCAAAACAACCCAGAGACGCACCTCTTAGCTAACAACCGCCATGACAGTAACCCGAACTTCTTTCCTAGCACTTCACCACCACTATCCAATTGTAGGGTAGTCGTGAGTCCCGGATTTGCTGGGACAGTCCCGGTTTCCCAACAGCGGCCCCAGCAGATTTCGGTACATTTGGCTCATGTCCCGATTTTCGAGAGGGTAAACTGAAAACAGCGAGAGGCACTTTTTTAGGTGATCCGAAGCAGGGCTTGTTAGCATCTGTTATTAAATTAACAGGTAAGATGCTGGCTTTAAAAAGTACATTTTAATAATTTTCTTAGTACAGCTTTTGTGTTTCTATGTTGCTACGCGCTGTCATTCTCTGCCACTTTGTTGATGTAAAATTGTAGTCCTTCCTCTATTTTTTGATAAATGTCCCGTTTTTTGGGTCGCACGATTTGCTCACCCTAACCAATTGCCCCTCTACACACCTGACTGTCAGGAAAAATGGGATTGTTGCTGCACTCGATCAGGGTGCTTCACTCAAACCCCACCCCTCTCCAAGCTGAATGGGCAGGAAATGTGAGGAAACTTGAAAGATGCTGGGTAAAGGCTCAACTCTCCATTGACACAGGTGTTGCCCAGCATATATTGCAATCAAGAATTTCTGAATTTTCCTCTTTTATCTGTATCAACACCTGTTTACAATTTTTGATAGACTCAGTGGTGTAGCAAGGGTGGCAAGAAGCCTAGTGCAAACCAAACTATCCTAGCGCCACTGCACCTGCTGCACTGTTGATACCTATGCCCAAAGGACAAACTGCTTAAAAAACGATCATTTGAATAATTCCACAAAAGTTATAAAATCGGTCCTGAATTTGGCTGAGGCTACTTGATAGGCTTGAATAATACCATGCATAAATCGAGCCCGAAACCTTTGCAGTAAAGATCTTTCATTCCAGATCAGAGAAATTAAAGAAATGAGCAACTTTAATATTGTAGAGTGTGCTAGCTAATAAAACTCAACCTAACTCTTCGAGGGCGACTACAGCTCTGCTTGCCTGTGTCAGACAAAAATGTAAGTCTCGGAGGCTTTATCTAGTTTAATTACATTTTTTAATTACTGGCCATATTCATTTTTTCGACATATTAAATTCCAGAAGTTGGGGATGTTTTCATGATGACTGACACAGACATCTTTCTATATCATAAACATGCACATTCCCTGATCCTCTGCGCTTTGACATCTTGTTTTGCAATCTCGGAGAACTTTCCAAAGCAGCTGAGACAGGCCGTTTCACTATCTGTGTGCGATGTCTCTGCTATTTCAGATTTTAATAAAATTTCTGCCACTCACAGTTTAATTAGAAAAAGCACATCCAAGCACATAAAACGACAGCATCACAGAGGTAAATTTAGTAATTTGTCACATAAAAAAGGCTGCTTTAATTTCTGCTCAGGGTTCTTACGTGTTTATCTTTCCTAGTTAATAAAATATATAATCTAATTTTAGAAAAAGTTCCTATTTCGCCGCACCTTTTCCATTTAAAATAAACAGTTATGTTCCAATAAAACGGCTGTTCTACCAGGCCCTGCTATGCACACTTGGCCTGAAAGAAAATGAGAAAAGAGCCAGAACTTAGTTGTCTTGTACTATTCTTGTACTGACAAAACACCCTGTCCGTACTACTTCCGCCCGCGAATCCTGCAGCAGTGTCCCGAACATGCCACACCTGCAGCCCTGACGCTCTAGACGCACACTCCCCCTTTTTGTTCTCCATTTTCTTCTCAAGCAAACGACACCAATTCACACAAAGCAACGCCAGCCTGGCTACTAGCCGTCCGCGCCATCTTTGTTTCAATCTGCACAAGGGGAGTTTGGGGGGCAGCCGAGCGCAGGGAGGTCTGCCCCCGGGCAGATTGGGAGGGGCTGGATAGGCGCTGGCCATTTTGTAGATTTTGGACTGGTTTGTATGGAGCAATTATAGCCCAATATTATAAGGGGCTGCTTTGCGCTCCAACAGCCACCATTTTAGGTTCTGGTGGCCTGGTGGCTGGGAGCAGGGTAGGGTAGCAAAAAAAATTCCCACCCTCCCAACCCCCTTTTTTGAGACATTTGGGTATCTGGGTGGGGTCTTTTGTTTTCCATTTTGGTGGGGCTCATTTGTTGAGGACAGGTGCATACGGGACAATTATGTACGCTGTCACTTGGAAAAGGTGCTGGAGGAGTTTTGAAAAGTTGGCCAGGGTTGGCAGAGGTTTTTGGTTAATTGTTGGAAGTTTGTGGGCAGAGAAAGGGTAGGCAGATAGTCTAACTTTCAGGGTAAACGTTTGTTAGTTACAGTTGCAGAAAGGCAGGTATGGGATTTGGGTTCCTATTGTAGCGCATAATTTTTAACTGCAATACTGTGTAATGTTCTTGTTTATGTAAATGGCAGGGTGCGGGAATCTTTGAGGTGATCGTAGGGGGGATCAGGGAACAGTTGTTCAATGTATAGCGAGGAATTAGGTTTGGAATTAATCTGTTAATCTGTTTCTACGGCAGTCTCCACAGACCGTGCAGCCAAAACCATCTCATGAAGCATGGAAACAGAACAGTAGCGGTCGGCAGTAGGTGTTTCTATAGGGTGGTGACGTGGGCAGGAGGAGGGGCAGGGTGGGGGGAAATAATGTATGGATTACGGAGTTTTACAGGTAAGTAAACATTTAAATACATAAAACGAATTTCGTTGCGCGCACTGCATCACATTTGGTGATGCAGTGTGCGCAACGAAATTCGTTTTATGTATTTAAATGTTTACTTACCTGTAAAACTCCGTAATCCATACATTATTTCCCCCCACCCTGCCCCTCCTCCTGCCCACGTCACCGCCCTATAGAAACACCTACTGCCGACCGCTACTGAAACAGAAGGTATATCGCCAGGTTCAGACAGGGACAGAAAACTGTCTCTGGCACCAAAATAAAAGTATTTCTCCATTAGTGAATTAGAAAAAAAAAGAAAAAGTGCCACATGTTTGGAAATTGGGACAGTTTCAAAATTGCAAAGGTGTGCTTTGTGTGTTTTACAAGGTATGGAAGAGTGCAGGGATTTGTGCTAGCTGCAGACAATGTTTGATTTATCACCAGGCGAACAACAGTAAAACCTGGCCCAGCAGACCATGAAACAAGCCCAAAAGCAGCCAAAAACCAGTCCACACACTAACCTGTTAGACCAGCCCTTTAGGCGCTGCCCTATGGAATTATGCGATTCTACAGCTGCAACGTTTTGTGCAAAGTTTGAATTTCCTGCATTTGCCTCATAATTTATCATCTGCTACATAATCTGCAGATTCTACCAAAAAATAGTTTCTAGATCAACTGATCAAACGTTTCTAAAAACCTGGCAACACACTTTTCCTGCACAGGGGCATTTCACAATAGATGACTTGTCATCTTTTAGTTGCATATTACTGCGTTTGGTTGGTAAACAGGTACTAATGAGGTGAAATATTTGTCCAGACAGTACTAGCGTGAGTAAAAATGACAAAATAATGAAGTAATACTATCACAAAATGTGCCACCTTATGACTTTTCTTGCTGAAGAATCTAGTCAATCCTGCTGCATAATATAGTACTCCCCTGCCTCATAATTCCAGTGGCCCTGCTTTTAGACCTGCGGGACTAGCCTTACGCTGCATATTTTAGTTTTTTGTTCCAGGTGGCTTACTTTCCAGAAAGTTCTGACAGGACATCTTTCTTCGTGATATGTATGGCCCAAGGATTCAACTCACTAACAAGAAACAACTGTCTACACATTGCTATCATTTGATTAAAATCAATATTTAAAATATTTAAATGGAACAATTTATTTCAGGGAATGGAATAACACTAAATCTGGCACAGTAGTGTTTCCAATGCATGAACAAAATACAATGTGTACATGTCACATGATATATGTACTTAAGCATCCTCCAACTAAGTCTTGAGGCCTCCAAAGGCTAGGCTTGGGTTCAGCAGCGGTCCGTGCAGGTAAGCGCGGTGAGGCGGATGTCAACAGACAAAGAAATATGAATTATTTGTTTATTAATTTTCCCTATTCTGTCGTCTGTCTGCGTTCCCCCCCCTCTTGCCGCGCCCCCGCCTCACCGCACTTACCTGCACGGACCGCTGCTGCTTGGGTTCCAATCTTCAACAAGTGTTGACAAAGCAATATCTGTCATATCTTGCATTTTGAGTCCTACCTAAAATATTAAAGCGCCTATAGCTGATGAAAAAGAAAACAAATAACCATTGCTTTCTATAGGTATCTTTGTGCTAAAGACTTTAATGTGAGGCGATTCAGTATATTTTTGATATGTAAAATAGAGCCTTATGCATGACAATGCAAGGATTTCATACAAGGACAAATGGTACACCAACCAGCCAATAACATGAAGTAAGGGAAAATAGTCTTCTGGGTAAAGCCAAAGCAAACAATGTATGTTTTAAAGAATCTGTAACAATAGGCCAAGCAGACAGTGGCCTAAAACTCCATAACCAAACCAGCACTGTAAATTGCTAATTTCTCAAAAGCTTAAAAGCCCTGTTCTACATTTGCCACACTGCACTAGTGTCTTCCACCCCTACAGCTGCCATGCTCCAAATACCTCATCATCTGGCTTGCCACAGAACAATATCTTTTGTAATTACTTCTGCAGCGGCCACTTTACACCTCTCTGGTTACACAGTTGCCTAACGCATCAAATTCAGCAATCTGACCTTCTGCTTACAGGCTTGAATCCTGACAGATTCACTCCACCTTTCATGCTTCTGAGGTTGATAACATGAGTACCATTGATTTTAGTAACAATACGCTTCAGGTAATGAACGCCAAGATGACTCAAGGTGTGACGCACTTTGGGGTGCCTTTCAAATGCACATGTTAATTCAGGGCAGTGTATGCTGATTAATGTTTTCAGTCAGTCAGTAGGCCAGAGCTGTTGGTGGGAGTACAAAATGCATCAATCATGAAAAAAGTAACCCCAAAAACCACTGTAAATTCAAGAAAAATGCAACCACCATTAAAGACAACCTTAGAGTTAAGTCACAACTGATCGATTAGTGCATTTCTCAAGTGCACGTCCACCTCTGGTGGATTTTGACTCTAGAGTATGGTTATATAACGACAGAGGCACCTTGGCCATAAAATAATCTGTGACATGTATGTAACCACAAACGCAGTACAGAGAGGGCTCATGATGAATATATCCAGGTCTCGACACGCTGTGTGTTCAGCTGGTGCTAGTGGTGTGTTTGTATCTCGCCAACTATTGGTATATGCTGCCCAAGCCCCAATGGCAGCAGATTCCTACACTTGGCTGGATGTTTGGATTCATTACTGTCCAATACTGGAAGGCGGCGAAGAAACCCAACAAGCCTGGATGGGACGCAGATGCCTGGAAGGCCGGGCAGGACTGTAGCAGTCATTACCTTCTCGTTCATCTTCCCCAACCCATTCCTTACCTGTGAGATCACATCTCCTCTTTGCAGACATTGTCCTCTAGTCAACTTAAAAATACTTTTCCAACATGGCCGCCATTACACAGGTGCCACTACAGAGAGAAAGTAGTTACTCCACTCTTCCTGTTATTTCCAAGCTGAATAACATAATTACAAAAGCACTGTAATCAATCCCCTTAAGGTCGGGAGGGTGGGAACCCTAGGACTGTATCAGGGAAGACTTGGACTCGGAGTAATGAAGATTACCGGTAAGTAACCTGTGCAATCCTGGAAACGAAGCTGCATCGAATTAGAGACAGCGCTCACTAGCAAGAGATACAGGCCCAGGACATTCAGAACTGGAAAACATCTGTGCAGCGAAGCTAATCCAGCTTGTCTGGCACAAAAAGAGAAACAGTGGTTCCAATAAACCATGAGGGGCAGCTTCTCTGTGAAATAATAAAGGGGAATCCCTCAAAACATCCGATTTAGCTACACAAAGGTAAGATAAACCGGCAACAAAGCACTTAAGCAGCCAGGATCATCTTGTATTACTCTGTCAAAGATGTCTCTCCTTGATTGATTCTCCCTTTTGCTACCAGCTTAACCTCCCAGGAATGGTACTGTTAGCATGCAGTATTTCAAACTGCATGTCACGAATTGTGCATTCTCAATTTGTGTGTTACTTTTCGTTTTTGCAGAATGCAACCTCATGGAGTACACTGGCAGATTACTCCCAGATCCGGATCAGAATAAATCTCTTACTTTAAACGTATGTAGTAAATGTATATATACATGTACCACGTGACACAAAATGATAGCAAAATGTGTATAGGGTTCTACCCAGGGTTGGATTGGGGCCACAATTCTGCCCAGGGCAGCCAAAAAAAAGTGGTCTGCATCCGCAGATCGCAGCCTTTCGCAATAGCCTGCTTAGTTCGGATAATGAAGCTAAGTGATGGCAACCATTTGCAGCAATAAAAGTATTTTAAAGCTTATAGGGCCAGAACTTAAAAAGGAAAATAACATTCCCATGAAAAAATATGCTTTAGAAGCACAGACTTATCAAAAATACTGGAACTCACCTTTTAATGGTGTTTTTTTATCCATACGTTTGCTGTGGATGTTTTGATTAACGTTATGGGAAACATGATATTTTACAGACCTAAACTGCTGTTTAGACTCACCATGGCCTTTTAAGATATTCATTTTATTTTTTTGCAGTACTTAAGAGATGCCCTCCAATGCTCAGAGACTGGTGAAAGGTGCAGCTATTTTTGTTTTACTGGTGGCTTGCTTCACGTGTACGTTCTGAGAAAGGGGATGATGCTAGTGTGTAAATGCAAGAAAAAAAACAAAAATAGTGCAACTTTTTGTACATGCAGTTTTATATGGCACAAACTAGGCCAAGAGTCATTGGGGTGCTTATAACATGAGCACCAAATAACATTACAGAGGGTCTTTTTACTTTGTTTTATGTTCATGTAGATTAAGTAGTTTGCCCAGAATCACAGGATGTCGAATTGATGCTGGGACTTGAACCTGGTTTCCCAGTTTCATAGTCAACTAAGGCCACAACCTGTCCCTGTTTAATGCCCGATGCTTCAGTCGCCTCTCCTGCTGCAGTCCCCTGAAAAGTAAGTGCTAATGGCTTCCAATCAGCAGCTCCTTGCAGACTCTGTCTGTCACACCTGGAGGCAGCCAGGGGGCAGGCACACCTCATGAGGGTACCGCTGGAGCGCCCATTGTCATTCTGCTGCTGACATTAGCCCGCTGGCCTGACGTCATGGGCAATGGCTCATGTTTGTTAAGACTGAAACAACAGCCTTTCACCTATGCATAAGGGGAGGAGTCCTTAGTAAACGAAAAAACCTGCCCACCAACTGACCTCAGCCGGAGGTCCATCTGCCGATGCCTGATTGCCCACCTTGCCAATCCGAGGCCTTCCACCACTAATACTGCCCAAACAAAAGTTGTAATAGCAGCCAGGGTGTGGCCAGCTGCTAGTGTCTGGGCCCCAGGCAGGTCATTTTTATTTCTGTCCAGCTACCAATAAATGGGCTCCTGTTTAAAATGGCAATAAGGTTCTGGCCAGCTGTGAGTGTCGGGCCATGAATTAGTTAGTCAGTGAGGTTCTGCTCAGCCCTTCTGCCTGCGTCCCTTGTAACGGCAGTGAGGGTGCGACCAGCTACAAGTACCTGGGCCCTCAGATACGTCAGAGAGGTTCTGGTCTGCTTCCAGAGTTTGGGGCTCTCAGTGATAATGGCAGTAGGGTTCTGGTTGTGGCCCTCTGTATTGCAATGGACTTCTGCAAGGCTGCTAGTGTCTGGGCCCTCCATCATAGTGGCAGTGGGATATTAGCTTGCTGCTAGTGTCTTGAGCCCTCAGTTATGGTGATAGGGTCCTGGCTAGCTGCCAGTGGCCAAAGGTTCGGTTATAATGCTAGTGGAGTTCAGGTCTGCTACTAGGGCATAGTGTCCTCATTAATGTGAATTGTGTTATGACCTGGTGCACGGGCGTGGCTCCCAGGTTTAATGATAGTAGTGTTCTGGCTGTGTGCTACTGTCTGGAACTTTTGAGAGGCACTCTCGAGCTTGATGCCTTAAGGAGCTGGGATATGCCCACGATAAAGGGTGTGTCAAACCCTTGCACGAGGCTTACATGCTGACAAACCTTTTTCATTACAGAACAGAGCTAGAGAAAAACACAGAGTGAGTTCAGATGTATTCTCATTTTTCTCCAGCCGTATTTGTAAATCAGATATCCGAATGCCTCTTTCTCCTCTCTCCTATAGGAAGGAAACAGTTAAACACCCCAGGAGATTGTTTTGCCTTTTTGTCCCTCTTCTTCGTAATAGTGCTTAACAGCGAGGGTGAACATGCCCTCATAGACAGGCACCTCCTTGCCTCCTACAGAATTTGGATTGCCTTTTGAGCTCTGGCTGTTTTAAAGCTCGTACTCGTGTGTTTTGTTGCATGCTATCTCACAGGTTATTGAAGAAGGTGATGATTTTGTTGTTGGTCTCCCCACCCTGCGGTATCAACCTGCTGCTCTAAGAGGGTTTTGGGCTCCATGAGCTGGTGTTGTACAGGGGGAGGACTATGGAAGACCCTTCCTGTGCTCATTTTGAGTCTGCTGATGTGTACCTGACCAGTTCCACCATGATACCAGCCCCCACCCACTAATCCTTTAGCGCATGGGTACTGGCAAACATTGTCCCGGGGGTCGAAAAGTTTGCTCTTTGTGTGACCAGTAATCGTACTAATACAAGCATGGTGGTGGAAGGGAAGGGGTGTAAAGTGGGTGTAGGGGATGCAAAGCAGGTACATCTAGTGGCTGAACTGAATTGGACAATGGGGATCTGGACAACCTGAGGTGCAGTACACCCTAGGTACTTCTTTTTCTTAAGTGAAATGAACCATTAAACAAATGCTTGCTGTTTATTTAACATTTTTTAATGTTAGTGCTGAGTCCAGTAAACAGCAGCCCAATGCTGATGTTGCCACAAGCAAAGGTCAGAAGGGCTGCATGCGGCCCCAGTCTGTACTTTGAGTATCAATGCTTTAGCAGATGTTCCCCTGAGATTTTTTTCAGCAAATATTCTGGTCTTTGTGGAAGGATAAGGGATCCAACTGCTCTTCTTTCCAGTGCCTCTTACCTATGGATTATGCCTGAGGCATGGGTATTGTGCCCAATCTCTGATTAAATGGCAGAGGGTTTGCAGGATGTTTGACTTCGTTAAATCATTCTTCTTTTTTCCTGTACATCACCCCACTTAAGGACTGCAAGAATGCGAGATAAGGGGTACACCAAGTCCTAACCTTATTTCTCAAAGCCCTATTTCCTCGCTATCCCACCTGAATGAGGAAGTGGTCTCTTCGGTATAGTATTGCTGTGGTATACACATGCAAGAAATATGTAGCAAGGTTTTTTATTTTTTTAAAGGAAAGGATTAAAATAGATTTTAAAATCTACACACCTGTTGAAGGCAATGAGGTACCTGCCTAAGGGAGCTGCGTCGCCCTGCGTGTTAAGTAGATGATTAGAAGGACTCTCAAGTCAGCAGGAACATTCATCAAAAGTACTTCTAGCATTTCGAGATTTCTATGCGTGAGGTTTTCATGAATCTCGGTGTCATATGCAACACAATTTACAGGAACTAATTCGACTTCAAAGGATGTCTTGCGTGTCCAGGTAAAAGGTAGACATGGACCTGAAGACATGAACTTTGCCTTACCCGTCTGCATGAAAAATACCACATGAAATGTAGGCGTAACTTAAAGCAAGTCCAGGTTGCAGGTAATTTGTTATCTGCATTCCACTTCACACTTGCAATAACTGCAGGGACGAAAGACAAGCCCTTGAGCCACGAACTGTTAAAACTGCAAGCATTTAATTTTACTCTTTCTACTGTATATATTTCAGATGTCCTCTTAAACATGGAAAAAGTGGTGTGGTTGTGTATATATATATATATATATATATATATATATATATATATATATATATATATATATATATATATATATATATATATATATATGTGTTTGTATATATACATATATGCACACATACTCACATACAACTGTCGCCACTGTGTACTATGTGTACCGAGTGTACATAGGAAATTGATATTTTTTTTGCTAATAACTTTGGCGTGGTTTAACGAACCTTCATAAAATATACCTCCTAAAAAAGATGCACCCACCCTAGCTCCTTCCTAAAATGTTTCAGGGTGATCCATCAAGTGGGGGCTGGAAAAAGAAGAGGCCCGAAACATGTTTTTCCAATGCAATTTACCATAGGCACTTTAGGCAATTTTACAGCCTTAGCTGATAAATGGAATTACACCAAATTTGGCATATAGTTAGATCTTTACCCAGAAAATGTTTTTGTTAGATTTGGTGAAAATGCATTCAGTTGTTTGAGAAAAATTATGCTTCAAAATGTAAAGCTATTTTGCAATGCGGCACTGCCAAAGGAGTACCGAGGGGACAAATGACAAGTGAAGCATTCTTATTGGCTAGTCCCTTGGGACTGGCACCAGTTCCGTGGTACTGAGTGCTGTGATTGACTGGCTGCAATATGAGGAGAAATGTTGCAGCTGCCATTTATGGACTCAGGACTACCATGTATTCTAAATTTGTTTTAAAACAACATCTAAGGGGGCAGGGTAAGGGTACCCTAACACTCTTGCCCTTGCTGGTGGGGGGGAGAGGTCAGGGGGTTGTACAGGGGTCAACGTGCAAAAAAAATGTTTGTGAGTCGCAGACCCATGGTACTCTGGTGATACTCAGTACATCCACCAGTGAAAATTTACAGGAGTACTGCAAAATAGCCACAAGATAACCATAGGACCACATAAAAAATTGGTGTTGCATGACCATGAGAGTTGGCCAGCATTGAGGGGTTGGTCACTTATGGGAGGTTGGGCGCAAGCTATGGTCCTGTGCCCAACCCCATGCTGCGCATGACTGAAGGCCATGTGCGGCTTGGTCACTCGTGGGGATTGGGCAGCCTTGGGGGTCGGGTGCAGCACCTAGATGTAGGCCACGACCTTCTCCCAGCACCCTGCTGCTCACATCTAAAGCCTGCAAATATATTTCGGTATTTTTTTTGCTTTAGAAGTTTAAGTTGACAAACTTCTCCCAAGGGAATCATTGGTGTGTTTTTGTACCCAACCCCATCAAGGCAGTCTAGGGTGATGAGAGCCTGCCCATGGTTGACCTATAATGGTTAATACAGTTGCTTGTGGTGGTTGCTTTGATTCTTCTGCAGATCCTAGTGCTCGGAGTGCTGATAGGACGTCGGAAGATTTACGTAAAATTCACAACCTAAGATTACTAATCGTAATACCTGCTAAAATTATGTGGAGCTTGATAGGGAAATCTTCCAAGAGCTCTGGTATTTTCTACTGACATGAAGATGAGGCATGAGCTATAAGTGACGGTCTGTGTCTGTGATGTGAATGGGTGAGATTAGAGGAGGCACAGTGTCCACTCACACTGTGATCCCGTAGTTCCTAACAAGCCATTACAAATGAAGACATTGCCTATTTTCCTATAGAGTTCTTGAGATCTGTCAATAAATTAACTCCTGTAGCCGAGGTTAGTGCACTTACGGATGCCTTAGGATCCAGGGATACTTCTGCATTCAAATTTTAACGTAGAAGTACATTTATTGAGTGTGAACTTTTTTTGCGATAGTTGGTGGGTCAGTCTGATATTTCAGTTTAGCACGTCATGTATAATATTCTACACAGGTTCTCTAGTATTAAAGCAATAACATGAAATTAATGAGTAAGACATCGGCATGCAAATCACTCATTCTGAAACAGATGGTCAAGGACAGCATTTAGAATTATCTCACTTTGTGGCTAGCGAAAAATCCTCAGAGAAAGGGAGAAACAAAAATAAGAGCCATCCAAAAGACAATAATATGGAAATGCCAAGAGCAAATAGGAGCACCCAGTTAACACAAATCTTTTTCCAATACACGAAGGTTAAAAACACATGTATTAAACATATTTGCATATGTTAAGATATGAAACTTTTATTAACCATTTGATTAATTAAATTCATTACAGTAACACAGACTTAAAAAAAACATGCTTGTTTCGTTATAAAATCCCATTTATCTTCCTTACAAATAAAACCATCATCAGTTAATGTTATAATGTTTTCTGTACCAAGATTATCCCACAGTAAAACCTGCATATAAAAAACAAACAGCCGTGGTGAAGGGAATAAAATTGAAAGCTTCAACAGGTTGGAATCTTTTCCTTCTTTTTTTAATTACAGTTTCCCCTTTCCTAATTTTATGAAGCTTTCCACAAGACCAAGTGAGTGATTTAAAGTGCTTCACAAAAATAGCAAGTGCAATTTCCCCAATCTAATCTTGATTTGATTTGAGATTTGTATAGCGTGCGAATGCCCATGGGCGTCTTGGCGCTGCGTGACCAGAAAACCTGCTTCCTCACAGGGTGGGTCATAGACTTGTGGTGCACAACCAAGTCTTTATTACTTTTCTGAAGGAGTACAGGGAAGGGCATTTTTTAATTGATATTGGGAGCTGGTTCCAAAGCCGGGCTGCATGCAGTCTGAAGCTTCTCCCGCCCCATCTAACCTGCTTGAATCTAGGGACCTGGATCATTTTCAGTTGGCTGGATCTCAGGGATCTAGATGGTTTGTACCATTTCAAGTGTTTTTTTAGGAACTGGCAGCATGTTCCCTGAAGTGCCTTGTATGTCAGGCAGAGGGACTTGAATTTGACTCTTTTTGCAATTGGCAGCCAGTGCAAGCCCGTCAATCTGTGCGCCACTGGTTCATACTTTGGGATATCTAGCACCAATCTGGCCGCTTCATTTTGTAGACGCTGTAATGTTGCCAATTGCTTGACCTGAATCCCTGCATACAATGTGTTTCCAAAATCTAGCCTCGATAGCGCTAGTGCTGTGACCACTGTCTTGCGTGAGTCAAGGGGAATGAAAGGTAGGAGTTTCCTGATTGTTTTCAGTATATACCATACGGAAGAAGCTAACTTATTTGTTTGTGCCTTGTACGTGAGTTTGTCATCCACGAGGACACCCACATTTCTAACCTTATCAACTGGGATGGGGCATTGGCCTAGGTCCTCCGGCCACCATTCATGTGACCAAGATTGCATGTCTGTCCCCAACAACATAACTTCACTTTTGCTCCCGTTTAGTTTTAAGCAATTACCCTGCATCCATTGAAAGATGTGTTGCATGCATTTTTAAAAATATATTTTCCGTCTCTGAGATGTTACTTGAAATTGACACCACAATTTGTGTGTCGTCGGCGTAGGAGACTGGCTTGAAGCCATGGTTCCTTATTATTGCCGCCAGGGGGGCCACATAAAGATTGAATAGAGTGGGACTTAGCGACGATCCCTGTGGGATGCCGCATGGGGAACTGAAAGGTTTGGATTTAGCCTCTCCTAGTTCCACCGTAAATGTCCTGTTAGACAGGTAGGAGGCTATTAAAGTTTGGGCCGATTCGTGTACTCCCGCCTCTCTGAGTCGGCAGAGTAGGATGTCATGGTTTACCGTGTCGAATGCCGCCGAGAGATCCAATAAAATCAAGGCGGCCTTCCCCCCGGCGTCCAGTATATACCTCAGTTCCTCTGTGGCTGTCAGCAGGGCTGTTTCAGTTCCATGCCCTTCTCGAAAGCCAAACTGAGAGTGATCCAACAGCTTGTTATCATACAGACATTGGGATAATTGCCTATTCAGAAGCTTCTCCAGAACCTTCGCTGCAAAGGGTATTCTTGCTATAGGTTTATTTATAAGCCTGAGCAAGCAAATCAAAACAGCCTTATGATTCAGCTAAAAAAATTAGGAAAGCATGGAACCTGAATACTAAGGAGAGAGTTAGGAGTAAAGGTAGGACCAGGCATAAATCAATGGGAAAGGACATGAGGAGGACTAGTAGTTGTTTGAGAGATGTGCACCTCTATCCTTTACATCTCTTTCTCTCCTATTTCCATAATCCTCCATCTCAACCCAACTCTTTTCCCTTTGTCTCTTTTCCTCCCACTCCATTTATACCGCTTTTTAACCAGTGCTTACTCCATCGCTCTCATCTCTCTCTGCCCCATCCTCACGCCACTCACTCCCCCAGACTATTGTTCCCTTTCTGTTACTTTCTCACTCCGATCTCCCACTTTCTAACTCCTCTTCTTTACTCTCCCTTGGCCCAAAACTCATCTCTTCTCACCTTTCTTGTATCCCTATCTTTCCTTCTTGCCTACCTATGCCCCTCACTTTCTTCAATGAATAACTCTTCCACATCTACACCTCTCTCTCCACTCTATCTCTCTTTGTCTCCACTTCTCTCATAATCTCCCTTCCACCTGCTTGCCATTCAAACATTTATCTCCAGAGCGGAGACCTTTCTAGCTGCGTGAGAGGTAAAGAGAGAAAAACACTTTTTAACATAACAATACAGTGCAACCAATGTGACCACACAATAATCCACTTGACAACTTAATATGAGTTTAGTATGTTTTATTTATCCATTTAGAAACAAATCAATGTAGACCAACTCAACATGGTCCTATAAAAGTACAGAAAGAACAGAATAAATCCAAATCTCATGAAGATATTTACCCTATACAATACAAAGCAGACAACGTACTCTATGATTATGATACAGATGATCAGGAGAATGAACTGAGTATTTAACTGCATCAGTTGAACCTCCTTAATAAAAATAAGCAAGCTATTTTATCGTACACTATTTTGAAGGGGACAACCATAAAGTAACAAGCATTTGGTAAGGGTGAAATTAGAAAGGATTTAGCTGTCATAGTGTTCACTGGAAGACCCTCCAACAATGGGTCAAGCAGCTATAAGGCCACACAGGCAGAAGCATATGTCTACTCTCTGTGAAAACCTAAGAGGACTCTCCTGTCCCTGACTTTGTTCAGCATAAAATAGCAATTGCATTCAAATTAGACAATCCCACGTGATCTTTGCCGATGAATTTCCATAGGTCTGGCACAACTGGACACTTTCACCACCTTTCCCACATCGATAAGTTGCAACTTCACTCAACCTTGGTCATTCCTATACTCACCTATGAGAACTTACCTACATGCACACATTCTAATTTGAAGGTTAAATATGAATTACATGTTATACTCTAAACATTTATCAAACATGGTGTTTAAAGGGCGAGGATAGCCTATGATGAAGCATTACACCTGGTGGTGTGTGAGGCCAGTCCATCATTTTTTTTGAGCTGTCCAGCACCACCTAACTCATCGGCAAAATGTGCTTCAATTTTTTTGTGAGAATCAGACACTGAGTCAGGGTAGCTTCTTGTTGTGTGATATATATGTTGGGTGGAGACCAGCTTACCCTGCCTACCCCGCAGCCTCCTGTTGCCTCCCCTTTTGAACGAAAGGGTTTTTGTGTATACTTACAAATACTCTAAACATCAGCATGAACTGAACTGCTTTCGCGAGGCCCATTCTAATGAATTTAATAGTACACTAAGTTACGGAATACATGCATATTTCTACACATACAATAAATGCAGCATCTTAATACTTGTATAAATTGCAAAGAATTACGAAGAATCATTTAAATGCACTTGCAGGAAATTAATTATTGTTACACATATGTTTAAACCTTAATTTGCACACTTTCTAATTTAATAACCTCATAATGGGATACATTTATTTCAACTTATCCTGTCGAATTAATATGCAAATGTCACATAAACCTTTATTCGTCACATCCTCTATAAGCGTATTTCATGAGGAATACTTTAAATATGCAATACTCCATTCCCTTTAGTAACGTTAATCACACAGAATATATTCGAGTGCCGACTAGGAATGATTATGAAGCACTCCTACGATATCTCAGATGGGATCAAGATTACACTTCCCCAAGGCTTACGCGCTGACAAACCTTTTTTATTACGGAACAGAGCTGGGGAAAAACACAGCATGGTTTCACATATACTCTCATTTTTCTCCAGTTGAATTTTTAAATCAGATATCTGAACGCCTCTTTCTCCTCTCTCCTATAGGAAGAAAACAGTTAACCACCCCATGAGATTGCTTTGCCATTTTGTCCCTCTTCTTTGCAACAGTGCTTAACAGCGAGGGTGAACGTGCAGTCATAGACAGGCATCTCCTTGCCTCCTGCAGAATTTGGTTTGCCTTTTGAGCTCTGGCTGTTTTAAAGCTTATATTTGTGTACTTTGTTGCATGCTATCTCACAGATTAATGAAGGAGGCAATGATTTTGTTGTTGGTCTCCCCACCCTGCGGTATCAACTTGCTGCTCTAAGAGTGTTTTGGGCTCCATGAGACTGTGTTGTACAGGGGGAGGACTATGGAAGACCCTTCCTGTGCTCATTTTGAGTCTGCTGATGTGTACCTGACCAGTTCCACCATGATACCAGCCCCCACCCACTAATCCTTTAGCACATGGGTACTGGCAAACATTTTCCGGGGGGTCGAAAAGTTTGCTCTTTGTGTGACCAGTAATCGCACTAATACAAGCATGGTGGTGGAAGGGAAGGGGTGTAAAGTTGGTGTAGGGGAAGCAAAGCATGTACATCTAGTGGCTAAAACTGAATTGCACAGTGTGGAACTGGAAAACCAGGGATGCAGTACACCCTAGTTAGTTTCTTTTCTTAACTGAAATGAACCTTCAAATAAATGCTTGCTGTTTATTTAACATTTTTTTAATGTTAGTGCTGAGTCCAGTAAACAGCAGCCCAGTGCTGATGTTGCCCAGGAGGCCACATGCAAAGGTCAGAAGGGCTGCATGCGGCCCCAGGCTGTACTTTGAGTATCAATGCTTTAGCAGATGTTCCCCTGAGATATTTTTCAGCAAAGATTCTGTTCTTTGTGGAAGGATAAGGGATCCAACTGCTCTTCTTTGCAGTTCCCCTTACCTAAGGATTCTGCCTGTGGCATGGGTCCAATTCCTTATTAAATAGCACAGGGTTTGCAGTATATTTGACTAGGTTAAATCACAGCCCCATCATTTGTGCCTGTCACGCCTGAAAGGATTAAAATACATTTTAAAATGTGCACACCTGTTGGAGGCAATGAGGTACCTGCCTACGGGTGCCGTGCTACCCTGACTGTTAAGTAGTTGGTTAAAAGGACTTTCAAGTCAGCAGGAAGATTCATCATAAGCTATCTTCTTGTACTGCTAGCATTTCAAGATTTCTATAAGTATGTGTTTTCCCAGTAATCTCGTTTTTATATCCGACACAATCTACAGAAACTAATTCAACTTCAAAGGATGTCTTGCATGTCCAGGTGAAAAAATAAGATCTGAACTTTCCCTTACCTGTCTGTTTGAATAATACCACATGAAATATAGGACTAACTTAAAACAAGTCCAGGTTGTAAGTAATTTGTTATCTGCATTCCACTTCACACTTGCAATAACTGCAGAGACGAAAGAAAAGCCCTTGAGCCATAAACTATTAAACTACAAGCATGTAACTTTACTCTTCCTACTGTATATATTTAAGATGTTCTCTTAGATATGGAAAAAGTGGTGTGTGTGTGTGTGTAGATATATATATATATATAAATATATATATATATATATATATATATATATATACATATACATATATATATATGTATATATATATATATATATATATATATATATATATATATATATATATATAAGGCTCGTACTTCCTCGTCGAACAAGAAAGGTGCCGCACTCACGGGTGATTTCAAGTCTTTATTTCTCTCAAAAAGCGGGACGCTTTTCGGCGTTTGCCTTTCTCGACCACTACGAACACAGAGTCAGGCAAAGCCATTTTATTATGTGTTTTACGCTGCACGTCATGATTTGGTCTTAAACAAAGGACAATACTCTATTCTTCAATCTTTTGTCAGCGCCATTACTAAATATGCAGTACTCGTATTTCCATAGTTACAATATGTACAAATTCATGATGCTTTGTGAAAAGTCCATTATTATTCCCTGGATGGGCAAATTAATTATCTAGCAATATATTTTCCTGCTCCCATGTCCTCAAATTATATTACAATACATACATGACTACCTAATATATTTGCGAAACCATATTTACAACGTAAAATGACAGAAAAATTACAGAAATTAATTGATATGCTAACAGCAATTAGATATTTCATCTAGTAGTCTTGATCCGTCATTGAAATAATACATTGGGAAATCTAGGGAGTAGTGTTAGAACCAAAATATAAACATGAACTAATCATTGCATCAATTTCAAGTGAGACCGGTTAGTATTATATTTCTCATTTTCTTTATAGTAAATGAATCGCTAGCTCCTCTTCTGTATTAAGACCCCCTGGAATTTTAGTTGGGAGATCTATTATATACCTTGATTCAAGTTTTCTTAAACAGAGTTCTCGATTCCCTCCTCTCTCCGTGTAAGGTATGTGGTCAATGCAGAAGAATTTCAACAAATTCCTTTAATACTAGAATGAAAAACAGCAAAATGCCTCGCTATAGGATGTGTTGGATCTTTCTTCTCAATTGCCCTGGCATGTTCAAGAATTCTCATTTTAGTGGGTTTAATTGTACTGCCTATGTACCATAGATTACATGGGCACATCAGTACATAAACACAAAATGGTGTATTGCAGGTGAGGAATTTGTTGATTTTCCTTTCTATTCTCAAACCTGGCAGCAGATAAGTTAATTTCTTGCTGCTGTGTTTACACCAGAAAACAAGAATCCCTGTTTGAACAATTGTAGGCTAATGTGGCCAAACAGAATAGTACTGGACGGGGTAGGAGATAAATGAGTGATTATCCTTATGAAAATTCACTCGTAGTAACCTATTCAAGCAGGCAAGGACTACACATTTACACAGCAATATTCAAAAATATATAAAAAATATAAAAAATATACTCCACAGGTCAAATTTTTGTTGGTTGCCTTGTCCGTACCAAACCAGATACTGAGTGAATATTTTACAAAAGTCCTGAAGAAGGTGTGAAGAATTAGAAATACACCGAAACGCCGCGTCGACTGTTTTGTTCTACCATATAGTCATTGCCTTACCACCTTTTGAGGTTTTTTATTTCACTGTTTTTTATGATGTGTAGACTGTAACCCGACTGGGAGGTAATAAATTGTTTTAACCTTGGTGCAACCAACAAAAATTTGACCTGTGGAGTATATTTTTTATATTTGTTATATATTTTTGAATATTGCTGTGTAAATGTGTAGTCCTTGCCTGCTTGAATAGGTTACTACGAGTGAATTTTCATAAGGATAATCACTCATTTATCTCCTACCCCGTCCAGTACTATTCTGTTTGGCCACATTAGCCTACAATTGTTCAAACAGGGATTCTTGTTTTCTGATACAAAGACCCCCTTCCCTGTTATAGACATCAGGGGTACCTCCTTTTGTTGAATTCTGCTGTGTTTACACGCCTTGCATTTGGTACAATAAAAACCCATTATGTCACTAATCCATGGATTCTTTTTCACCTGTTCCAAATGAATTTGAGACAGACTGTCCTTTCGTGACCTACATCTCCTATATGTTATCTTAGGATAATTGGATAGATCTGGTCCTATTATTGGATCAGTCTGTATATATATATATATATATATATATATATATATATATATATATATATATATATATATATATATATATATATATATATATATATATATATATATATATATATATCCTCAGCTCCGAACACCAGCCAGCTGCACAGGTGAGCGGGTGCACGCAAAACGGGGGTGGGCCCGTTTAACAAATAGAGGCTCCAAACATCCACGGACAATCTGTCCGAAAGGAAAGCAGCACACGCAGGGGGTAGTTCCACAGCAAGATTTTATTCAGGGAACTTTACAGCATACGACGCGTTTCGCCAAAGGGCTTCGTCAAGATGTGCAAAGAGCGGAGGCGCTCGACTCATTTAAAAGGTGTCATACATCCACATTAGAGATAGAGAACAAAGAAGGACTATACAGCTATTGTCGTGAGGGTCCGCCATCTTAAGATGGTGTATGTCAATCATAAATTTAACCGTGTATCCAGTTAAACATTTGTAACTGTTGGTGAAATACTCAAAATGTTACATGCCCCCACAATATATTTTTCTATGATGTATTGCTGAATGTGATATATATGATATAATTGGTTGGTCGATAGAGTAAACCATAACGTTTTTCTGATTGTGAGAACTATCAGCTCATACAGGGCAGTATAACAGCACCGCTGGTGCGGGTCTGATGATAGCTTTGGAAATATTGTATATATACATGTTTGCCGAGAGGGTGTTATACTTTTGGTATAATTCCTCGAGCTATTGTGAGATTAAATGAATCGTTAGGTATTCATGAATTATCTTGGGCGATTCATTGTTTCATTAAATGGATATTATTTTAACATAGAGACAGACCCATTACAAGATGGCGGCCAATATTCTGTAATTGAGTCCTACCTTGATGTTGATGTGATTTGACACGTGAAGGCTTTAAAAATGGCATGTTTGACTCGCTCTTCGTTTCATTACTGAGGAAGGCCGAGTGCCGAAAGCGCGTTTTGTGAAATAAACTGACTGTGAATTTACCCTGCGAGTGCTGCTTCCTGATTCTCGCACGAGTGCGGTGAGGGGTCTTTTGGAGCGGATATTGATGTTGGGTGCACCCCCGACAAGCAAGCACCAGCCTGTGAGTGCAACAGGCAGGTGCAAGTGGAGCATGGATATATATATATATATATATATATATATATATATATATATATATATATATATATATATATATATATATATATATGTGTATATAAATATATGTATATACTCACTCACACAGACACACACACACAAGCTGTTGCCACTGTGTAGCTATAGTTATGACCGAGTGTCCAAAGGAAATTAATTTTATTTTTTCAAAAACTGGCGTGGTTTGACTAACCTTCAAAGAATAATCCCCCTAAAAAATATGCATCCACCCTAGCGCCTTCTTAAAACGTTTTTGGGGATCCATCAAGTAGGGGCTGGAAAAAGGGGAGGCCTGAAACATGTTTTCCCCATGGAATTTCCCATAGGAGCTTTAGGCAACGTTACAGCCTAAACAGCTGTATGGAATTATACCAAATGTGGCATAAAGCTAGATCTTTATCCAGAAAGTGGCTTTTTCGCGATTCAGTTGTTTGAGAGAAATTATGCTTCAAAATGTAAAGCTGTCTAGCTAATCAACAAGGCTAGTCCCGTGGGACAGGCACCAGTTCTGTGGGGCCCAGCTCTGTGATTGACTGGCTTCAAATTGAAGACAAATGTAGCTGGTACCATTTTAGGATTATTAACTCAGACCCTGTGTCCTGAAAATTAAAATAAACCATTTATTAAGGGAGAAGGGTAAGGGTACCGTAACCCTCTGGCCCTTGTTGGGGGGTGGTGAGTGTACAGGGATCAAGGTGCAAAAAAATGTTTTTATGTCGCAGACTCACGGTACTCTGGTGGTACTCGGTGCAGCCACTTGCGAAAATGTACAAGTGCACAGCAAAATCACCACAAGTTTACCATGGGATCACAAAAAAACAAAAAGGTTTGGGTGGATGTCTGTTGGTGTTGAATAACTGTGGGAGGTTGGCCAGCAATGGGGGAGTTGGCCACTTGTAGGGGGTAGGGCGCAACCCCATGTCATGCATGGCTGAAGGCATGTGCGGCAGGGCTTTGTCACCCATGGGGATTAACAGGCCATGAGGCTTGGGCGCAGCACTTGGCTGTAGGCCATGCCCTTCACCCAGCACCCTGCAGCCCACAGTTAAAGTCTGTGAAGACATTCTGGGGCATATTTACAAGCCCCTATCGCTCAGGATAATCACTTTTTCCCTGTAGCAATACAGGCTTCACCTTATTTACAAGGCAGTGCTAAGTCACTTAACGTTGCTTTGTAAATAAGGCACCCTTTCACGTTATACTTAGCGCGAAAGGGGTGGGCAATGGGTTTCGCGGTAGTCGTTCCACCACAACACCCACTGATTTTGACACTTCCCCATATTTACAAGGGTAGCATGTATATGGGGCAGCGCCAAAATTAAATCCCCTCAAAAGAAAACCTGGCTTTAACATGCTGCAATGAGGAGAAATGCTTTATTTCTCCTCGTTTTTGCTGTTTCTTTGTGTGCTGTATTGTGCAGCAGACATCAAAAGACCAAAACGCCATGCAAGATTGTTTGTGTCCCTTCGTGCACATAAACAATCATTTTGAAAATGACAAGATGCGACTTCTATGTGTGCTGCACAAAGCAGCACACATAGGGTGCATCCCTGCACTTTAAAAGTGGCGGAGCTTGGAGTTAAGCCAAGAAAGCTAACACCGTGCTCCGCCACTTCCCTTGTAAATATGCCCCTCTATTTTTTTGCTTGTGTTTTTGTACCTAACCCCATCAAGGCAGTCTGGTGTAATGAAAACCAGCCCATAGTTGATCTACTATGAATAATACCGTTGCTTGTGGTGGCTGCTGTGATCCTACTGTTCGGAGTGCTGATGGTACGTCGGAAGATTCACGCAAACTTCACAACCTAAGAGTACTAATCCTAATACCTGTTAAAATTACAGGGAGGTCGCCGGGTAAATCTTCCAAAAGCTCTGGTTCTTTCTTTGTTTTCTATTGGTATGAAGATAAGGCATGAGCTCTAAGTGACGGACTGTGTTGATGATGTGAATGAGTGAGATCGGAGGAGGTACAATGCAGTCGTGGCCGGCATGGCTCGTGGGTGGGCAGCTGGGGGTCACACGGGGAGTGTGGGGTCGCGCGGGGAGGTCACGTGTGGGGGTGAATACAATATTAATCATTTAAAAAAATTAAACTTACCTTTCCGCCGGCCGGATCCCGCGTCTTCTCTGCTCCTGCTCTCCTGCCTCTTGCAGGAACAGGAAGCAGGCAGCCTGGCTCCCTCTCCTAAGGCAATCACAATGATGCAAGTAGCGTTGTGATTGGTCAGGACGCTAACCAGCCAGGGGCTTATGGGGAGGCCATGTTCACCATGCAGGCTGCATTGCAGCCGGCATGGAGAAGGTCAGAGTTCGCGGGTGAGTGCACACACGGATGCCTTAGGATCCAGGGCCATTTATTCATGAACATTTTAACGTAGAAGTATTTTTGGCCTGCAAATCACTCCTTCTGAAACAGATGGGCAAGGACAACATTTAGAATTCTCTCACTTTGTGGCTAGCGAAAAATCCTCAGAGAAAGGGAGAAAACAAAAATAAGAGCCATTTACACTTGCACCATCACCACCTGCACACTAGCTCCCCTTGGCCCATCCCAGAACTCTGGATCCCTATTTTGCCTTGATCACTGATGGCTCAACACAAACGTACATCCTTCAAATCTATGTTGCTTACAAATAATAGTACCCCTCACAAAACAGCATGATATTCATTCCCACCATCCCTTGCAGCCTCCACCACACCAAAGGCAACAACAGACTAACCCTTACTTTCTGACATGCATTGTACGCCCGGCATCCCACACTTGCAGCAAACAACACAGTATTAGCACCACGTCACACCATACACATTTCCCTCATCAGGTCTCCAGACACCTCTTTTACTCTAGTGCACACTGGACACTCCCGCCTCCTGTCCCCTCAGATCTCCATCCATACAGCACTACACCCACTTCAAAACTCATCATCAACCTTAACGATCCTTGAGACGAGTCAACCAACTCTTATTCAACATCTGCAGCTTAAACCTGCCTCGACTTTTCACCTCACTCCTCACCCAACCACAGTCCCAGTAAGATGAAAAAAAAAACCTCACTACAACACATCCATAATAAGATACACAAGCTCACCACTTCTCTATACTCCACCTTACCATGTACATTCTTCCCCCAAAGCACCAGTCATGTCTGCCTCTGGCCACAACGACCCAGAAACTCCACCGCTCCATCATTTTCTTTTTTATTAACAATTAACTTAAGCCACTCCTTTCAACCACTCAATCCAAAACCTACCGCACATAGCACTACTTTGCACCTCATACACTTCAAAACCCGTCACTATTTTCTACAGCTTACACCAGACACTTCACACTCCAGGAACTACAACATTCACATCTTTTTGCATTCTTCATCTCTGCCCACTCTGTTACACCCATCTCTCAGCAAGAGATAAACTCCCTGTTCTCTAAATAAATTCCCATTCTCACTACATTGTTCAGCACACAGTGGCAGCCTACATCACACACAACAATGCCCACATTTTCTTTGTTCCATTTCCTCAAACACCGTCTCCCAACAATTGCATACTTCCAAGCCAACCCTCGCATCCCCTGACATGGACCCCTTCACTGAGATGGATCCACCTTGCAACTCAGACCTACAGTAAGTAAAACTGCCTGGTATCTGCCTCACACTGGTCAAACCTTCTTAACTGCAGCTTACAGTACTCACTTAACTCCCCAAACCCCAACCACATTACTATATTAATTCCTTCTTTCCCCATCATCACGCATATGCAATTAACCATTATCTGCTCACAACCATGAACACCCTTGAAGTTCTCAACCCAGTTCTACTTTACCTCCAAGGCACCACATTCTTCTGCTGAGCCTTAATGCAACCCCACACACTCGCCAAACCACATCCTGCCTTTTCCACCTCAAATCCTTTCCCTCACCAATACCACTAATGTAGAAATATCTCTAGCCATTTCCGCAAAGATCGTCCTTGACGCCTAAACCACAACATTTCTCCCCTTACACCACTGTTACTCATTGATGTTCTCCTGCACTCTGCATTTCCTCTTGCACCCAGAACTAACAAAGAATGCCTACCATGGAATTCAATCATCCATCCAACTAATGCCTACATGACACCTGCCACCACAATCCTGCAATCCCCTCCTCATCCTCTTGACAACCCCAAACCTGCATGAACCCCTTTCAGAGATCTACCATTCACCTCAAGGCCCAGGCTACTATCACCTCCAAATATCACTCATTTCTTCCACCCCCTCCCTGTATCCAAAGAAGCACAAATCAGCCTTATAAAAGGTTTTACTTCATGCCCACAGCACCTTACTCAAACCCGACATCCGCCACCCCTCATTTTCTGCTTCATCCCACCACAGGAATCAACCATCTCTCCTAAACTTCAGAGCAAGAACATTTCTGGTGTCATTCATCCAACAATATGACTCTGCACCATCCACTTGCAGTCCCCACATCTTGAACAGCCAATCTCATGCACCATCACTTAGAATAGCAAGATCCAGAAACAACAGAAACACTTCAACACAGTACTCGAGCCCTGACCTCCCCAATGCATGTTCTGCCACATGACTCATGATCCCCTTTTACCTGCTTACCTGACAAAACATACGCCTTTCCAGCCACACCAACTAAGAAACACTTGTTGTTTCCACACCCCAAACGAAGTGCCTGCAGCCTCCCAAACCCAGACTTCATTCAACACTCATGTACCTCACCACCAATTTACTTCTTGACACCACAGATCATTCCCAGCAAAACTTTGAACATATTTCTCCCTGCTCAGTACTCCCTCAATCACAGTGTATCTCCCTAAACAAACACACTACAATATCTGTTCCAATGAGTACATCTGTGGCAATGTCAACAGAACATACCAAAACACATTCACTATACATACAAAAATGACGCAATGCAAACTGCAAAAACACTTGTCTTGTTCCCGCACCCAAAGTCCCCAACAATCGTCCCACCATCTCCTCCGCACTACGGCAATCACCTCAATCCACCACCAATCTCAAAACATGCCATTCCGTGATGCCTGCTAAGTACAACCAGTTCATTTGACAAATGCAGGTACGACAGACGCAATTTACTCAACACATAAACCATAGATGTACTCTTTATCTCAGAAGATTGGCCCAACGATGACCACTTTTACTTGTACATGGTCACTTTCAAAGTTCGTCAGTAGCAACTGGTAACTGGTCTTGCGCTCCCTAGCTTGTGTTCTAGGATCAAAAGAATGGTCACCTCCAAGAAGTGCGCCATTAAGTGTACAGTTGCACTATACAAATGTGCACAGCTATTCATTCATTCAACTATGCCTTGCTGCCTGTAATCAGGGTTTTTGTTTTTATGTTAAAGGGGCCGTCCAGTGAATAATGTCACTAGGTCTCAAAATCCCAGCTGATTTCATCGCCAGTCCATTATTCTAGAACGTCTATAATTCTTTTAGATGCCCTACTGCAGAAATAACTGTTTTTCTCTATTTTTGATGACCCTTTTACGAGTTAAAAAATATCAAAATATAGGTGCCACAAAAGAGAACTAAATGCCGTGGAATGCAGACGTGGCCCATTCTCTTTTGATTGAATTAACAACTATTTTATATTTTAGCAGCCCGTGTCCACTCCTTTGCTCCTGGGACTGACTAAGGGCACAATTACTGTAAACCTATTCCACCTGCAAGTCAATTACGCGCTCCTAAAAAAAACTCTCTCCTGGCTCTGCCTCTGTGAGCCCATTATGCCTTTGCAGAACGGCACATTTTAAGTCCCCCCTTGTGTGCATTCCGCCCTATTGTATTTATTTGCTATTGCAGAGAATAGGAAAGAACATGACATTCCAAGAGACACTTTTTCACATGATTTGTCTTGCCATTAAAAGTGCCCAGGTACCGTGATTCAGAACACGCCGCAGCTGTGCAAATAATAAAACACAATATTTTATTAGGCTGGCTCTTGGAAAAAGCTGCTTTTTGAAAGGACCCCAAAAGCTATTCAGGGGCATTCTTGGCATAGGCTGGCAAATTCATGTCTCGGTGTGCCATTCGAGCCCCAGACGCAGCTGCAGTTACAGCAGCTTTGGAAGAACAGGATAATGAGCGAGTCGCCGGAACCTTCACGGCCTGAAACTGGAGCGAACACCTTCTTTGGAAGTAACTCCAACATAATGCCTGGCTTTCACATTTCTTTCCTCTGCGTTTATCCATTACATCCTTTCCCATTTTCCTTCCTTAGTAGTTTCCTCCTTTTTTTTAAATTTTCTTTCATGCACGTTTTCTAAATCGACTATTTTGCCGTGCAACACAGGCTCTCTCTTTTTTTCCAAATACGAATGCGTTGTAAAGTGCGGGTATCCAAGCAAAAATATGGGGAAAAAATGGGTAAATGATGGTTAAAAAACAGAACGACAGGCTTAACTGCCTAAAATAGGAATCACCTCGTATACGGATATGAGGACTCCACAGCAAATGAGATGACTTCTAAAAAGGCACAGCGGGTTCTTCTTTTGCTTCCAAGGATATAAACCCAGAAAATGATGATGCATTGCGGTTTGCAGCAGTGTTTGGCGCTCTTGTTTCTTGTGGTAATTCTGCTTGTATTTGGTTAAGGAATTTACGAGGGCACAGATGTGTAATACTCTGGATGGTCTACAAAAGACATCTTCACCTGCAGAGAATGTGATGGCTCAGGATAACTATTTAACTACATGTGTGGTGTATTAATGTCGTGGTACACACTTTAGGTGTGTATACCCCATGACAAAGTGCTTTCCCTCCAACATCTGCTGACACAAACATCCTTGGATGAATTCCACAACCGCTGAACTAGTTCCAGCACCACCAAGAATAACACTATGTTTGCTGGAGGTGCAAACCTGCTGTGTAGAGAGACCCACCTACCTCGGACTGCCATCCCAGATTCCTACAGAAACACAGATGGCAATTTTTACCAGATGGTAATCATGGCAAGGTGGGCCTCCTTTCAGACCATGATGGGTCCCCTTCTGATCTGCTCCCTTCCCCTCAGCACCATTGCATATTACCCCAAGTTTGGGTAATCCTGCTCTAATAAGGCGGGGTTTTGTCCTGTGTAATAGGGTCACAAAGAGTTGTGTCTTAAAGAAACAGAAAGGCATGTACTAGTGGTCGCAGAAAGAAACGCATAAGATATGGGTGACCATATATCACGAGGTTGTCAGAAGACCACTCTGTGAGCCGATCCCAAAGGATAGAGAGCAGAGGCCTGCAAATGTGGATCCGAGTACACCATTGGCCACAACACTCCAGACAGGGTGGAACATAACTCGATAGCTGGGGCGTATGCCCTTTCCCTCCTGTACAATTTCATTTATTATAACAGTGACATCACTCCGGCGTTACAGAGAGGCTCACTTGATGCCTGGAGAGAACAGAATATAGAGTGATCTCAGATTTTTGAAAGGTGGGCACAATTAGACAGACACACAGTGTAAATTGCATTTTAACCTGGAACAAAAAGGAAGGTTGGAGGTGTGCAGGGTTAAGACACTGGGCCCTTCACCCACTAGTGAAGCAAGCTGCCATAAGGGAGAATCTGTCGTTTTGAAACTCTTAATAACCTGATTCCTTCAGTGGTGGTTTATAGAGGTGTCATCTCTAATGTCTATGCATAAATATTTAATTTCCTGCATACCACCTCGTGGACACATGTGAACTCAGGGAGAAAATCTTGGAAAACCCCAATGTTTGAGAGACTATAAGGTACAGAGAGCTACAAAACATAAAAGCTCCTGATGCTTGAAAAATCGGTGGACATATTATAAGATCCTGTTCCTGCACGCCCATGTAGTTGACCCACATGCACCCTTCTGTTAGGCCATAGTTACGGATCAGTGCATGCAACTGAATGGATTACACATTGCACATTTGCTAGGAATGGCCCACAAGGTACTTCTTTCTGGTATGATAAAGCGAAAGAATGAAGACATTCTAAGATATTCTACCCCCCTTCAGTCCTGGGTCTTGATACAGGTCTGGATACAGAAAAGTGTGCAAAGCTGACCGACGCTTACTAAGGCAGTCCATTCGTGCAGAGAAGTTGGCTACAGTGTTGAACTGAAAGGAAACTGAAGCTCCCTCAATGGAACAATTGCATCAATGACTCGGGGCTACTTTGGCAATGTAGTATCCCAATAGCAATGCAGAAGGGATGTAATTTCAGAGTATGCAGAGACTTACTTGACCATTTAACGCAGGAGCTCCTGAACATGGTATGCTAATCCAGATGGAGGGCAATAGGATTGTTCCTCTGAAAATCAATGTTAGGGACAATTGTGGGGTGGCTGCATAGGGAAGCCAATAGCGACTCAGCACATCTCCCCAATCTGCCTCAGATGATTGTCTGACCTCTGACCAGGGTGTTCTCAAAGGAAAAGAGGGAGTGGGGAAGGGGTTTGAGGACTAACATCATGATTCTGGAACTCTGCTCTCAGCTATGATTCTGAGACCATTGTATTTTCAATGCATCCCAAGTTTAAAGCTTCAATGAATATACCTTACGAAAAAGAGAGACCTATATTTTCCCTAGCATGGTTCTAGCGATCAGCAGGATGCTGGGATTTTTAAACAAAAATAATCAAGATGCACTTAATCCTTGAAATACAACTCAAGTGGTAAAGAAGACCAAACACATGCATGGCTCTGGATGATAGATTTTAGGGATTATATCGCTGCAGTCACGTTGGTGGTACAGGTAGTCAGGTGCATCTGGCTATATACATGGGAAATCAAAAGAGTAGTCAAAAATCATTCACCAACTTAACTATCAGGATCCAGTATGGCGGTATGAAAGCCTAGTTTAGTAACTAGGATTAACTATAGTACAGCTATATAAACTCCCACAAAGTTAATACAAATAGTGCCTTGATAGGTAAATACAGTTTCAATCAGAAAACCTGTACTTACCCCTAATAACAACAGTACACAGCAGCAGACATTTTCTCTGTGAAATTTAAGCAGCACCAATTGGACCTTACAGCCAAGAAATCAATCAGTAACATTCCATACCAATTTAGTAAAAAGGACCAAAATGACAACAATTTGATAATGGAATCAGGAGATATGGAATTTCAAAAATAAATGTGGGTGTAAAAGTACATTTTAGTCAAATGTTCTTAACTAAAAAAGACGAGAGGCCACTTTTGCACCAAAAGTGAAATAGAGTTACCAGCAGACTGTTCATGTCCTACACAGGCTGGTTGGATCAGGGGCAGAATCAGTTACGTTGTGGCTGGTACACGCAAATACTTCAAAACTTCACAGTGTTCTTCTGAGGTTGACACATTCTTCTAATTTCAGGAGAAAGGCAGACACCCCGACCCACTAGTTTCTTGCCCAAGCCAAAAGGTCTGGTCCCCACTTTGTCCAAGCTATGAATGTGTTCTAAGTGTTTAATCTCAGTGCTCTCCAACTTCCCAGAGCTCTTCTGGGGGATTTCAGCCACAGACCGTGGGGACAGACATACCTCTCACAACTGCTTTGCTAAAGCCACATTCTAGAGTCTTACGGGTTTGCTGAATTCCTATTCAACACTGCCCTCTTCCTTAAGGCCACAACCAAGAGTTCTGCCCAACTGGGTACACTGAATATGTCTCCCAAAGTCCCCCCTCTTGTCCTTTATGCCCTCTGGACTACAGAGCCCATCTGGGTTTACCCTTGAAAATCACCTCCAGATTGTAGGTACATGGGTCACAAAACCCCAGGACTTTTCCACATTCAGAGAGACAGCTGGATTATTCCCCCATGTTCTAAATCATATCCACTTGTTTTATGAGGTGGTGATGATGGGAGGTTCTTCTTATAGTAGTTGCTAGCAAGTAACAGATGATAATTCGAACCCAAAGCAAAGGAAGTTCCTACACTCAAATCAGCGTTCTTTTTCAGCACTTCCTGTAACTTTTCTGCAATCAAGAGCTCTGAATCTCCACCCAGAGTGTGTCCTACTAGTACAATACTAGATTACCAATCCTGGCCACATCTGAGAGGAGACAGCTGGACTGCGCGCAGACCAGCATCAGAGGCCTTCCACACATGAAAGCTCTATTGATCATGAACATACTAACGAGCAGAGTCCAGCTTTGGCTTTGTTATACCGATCTGGTGTTCCTGTCCACATTCTGCACCCACATTTCAACATAAGTAGGTATGTGTCACCTGTAATTCAAGGTCAGCACCTAGGATTCAACAAATATTTACCTCCACGTCCCATATTAACTGTTTGATTGTCATACATGCAAACACACCCACCCAATTGTGGCAGGAGACTCATGACTTTTAAGCCACAAATTGCTTTATTTTAGCTCTTTCCCACTTAAAATTGTTTTTCTCAATGTATTTCAATGGTGAAATTAAAGTCTGCAGATTTTTTTCAAAAGCTCCTGTTTTGTAATTTCAAAATGTCAACATGCATGGGTTTTCTACCCACAGTCTGCAGCTCGTTTAGTAACACTCCCAAATTCCACTACTGATTAACTTAATGTTCCTTTCGAGAGGACCAGAAATCGGCAAAATGTGATCTGGAGTAAACATTATAGGCTGCTCAAATGATTCTTAGGCAAAAATTAAATGCCTTATGTAGTTTGATGCATTTCTAGTTCTGCCGTTGCCCTTTAATGACCAGTGACATTAAATGCTCCAAGGAATCAGGGCCGGCCTTAGCACTGGTGGCACCTGGTGCGACAATGTTTGTTGGTGCCCTCCAATCCATGGTGGCGGTGGTGACCACCTCCGCCACAATTCCCTCATCCCCACCTTTGAACAGCGCCCTTCAATTCGCCATTACCGCTTTCTTTTTCAGATGCCTTTAATTAGTAATATAGCACACATTACGCACACATTCTACAGAGACAATCAATCATACATGTATAAATCAGTTTATTGGAAATGTTACATAAGCCAGAGGACTACAAGGTATATGAGTGATGTCATCCATACTGGTAGGCAGTATAATTTAAGAGTGCTTGGTCTGGAGAAGCACTAACTCAGAATTGAAAACGGAACACCATCGTTGGGAGTTCTCTTAAATAATAAGAATTGATTTCTACGCAAATTAACCCTCTTTGCAACATTAATCTATGCTGTAATCTATACTTTCCAGTGTGCATGCAGTTCTTTGATGATAGTCAATAATTTACTGTTCTGTATTAGGATCTTAATTTATGAACTGCAAGTAGCAACACGATGTCTCTTAGAGAAGCAGCAACCCACTGACCTATTTACATTGTATGCACTTTGTGATCTGCATGGTGCACGTTCTTTGAGGCAGGCATGATTATCCTCTGTGCTATTTTATGATCAGTCAAAACCTCAACTAGACAAAACTCCAATCTCTCTCCAGGAAAAACATGAATCAACTTAGTTTTCTTGACATTTTTATTGTTGCATGGATATTGCTGGAGGCAAGGAACGTTGCAGCAGGTGCTTTTAAAACCAAAAGACACTTGTAAACACCGCTTCCCTTGAAGTCAGCACCCGGTGCGGTGGCACCGGTCACACCACCTTAGAGCCGGTCCTGCAAGGGATTCACATCCAATAAGGGCCCTAGGCCTATTCATGAAATGTAATTAGTACACTCCCTGATTAGGTGGAGCAGCACTGAATGGCAGAGAGGCCAGCGGTTGATGTTGACACAGGCCGCAATAGACAAGCAGAACAGGGTTAGGACCAGTACAGGAGTTCTGGCTTCCTCGTGTAAGGTCCGGACGAGTAGATTTCAATATGTCCGCCAGACACGCATGTTGCCTGACTCACACAGCGTGCATTTCTGGTGGCTTTATTGGAATGGTCTTTGAAGCTATGGAGCCCAGCAACAAATAGCCACAGAATGAAGAAGAAGCAAGCTTGTGGGCTTAGTGGTGGAATTGTTTTCTTTTGGTATTTTTAATTAGGTTGCAGATGAATAATTATACTTTTACAGTGAACAGGACTCCTAAGTTCATAGTGGATAGAAGATCAATTGAAGATTGGTTGTCACCAACTTATCTGAGCTGACATTTAACATAAAAACTTGTTCTAACTGGAGTAGCTGCTGTGAGAAGACATGGCAAGGCTTAAAAAAGGTGATTGTAAATGACAAAATATGCAGTAATCATCTTATCCATTGATGATTATGCCTAGCCAGACACTGCCTGTTTAAAAAAAAAAATGCTTGAACCCGCGTTTGATGGTCACACTTGCAGGAGTACCCTGGGGCACTGATGTATATGTTCTGTCTGACAAAGGCTTTTGTACATATTGAGAAATGCAAGACTCTCATTCAACACTCATCATTTATTACAACTCGTATTTAGCTGTGCCTGTCACTTTCCACCATCATACCTAACCTGCTGTATACCTTCAGTTTACGCTGGCTCACCACACCTACTTCCAATACCTTCCTATCCTACATATCATATTTAACTTTCCAAACCTACCTACCATCCATACCTTCCATACCCACCTAGCATACATACCATTCTTAAGTATGTATTCATGCATACCCTTTCATTCATACCCAACATACCTAACTACCACATTTAACTTACCATACCTACCTACAACTCCCATCACATCCATCTACCATACCTAACCTGCAAGAAATTCAATGCCTGACCTTACACCACCTTTTTACCTACCAACCTACCACAGCTAAACTACCATACCTAACTACTCAACTTAACATGCCAACCTACAATACTTCCCATACATGAATTACCTACCACACCTTTCTCAGCATACCTCACCTATCATTCTGCAATACCTAACCTACATGACTTACAAGTACATATATGCATCTAATGCAATTAAAAAATATTGCAACATTAAATAAAAACGTGTCATAAGAGCCTTTTCTTTCAACACCTTTTTCAACAAAACGAACAGTTACTAGATAGCATATAGCACAAGACTGTTGTCTTTGACAAGGGCTGTTAATCAGTTGGTGGAATATCCGTGCGTTTTTCTTGTTAATTAAATATCATTTCAGATAAAAAAGACAACACCAAATACATCTAACAAATGAAACTATTCTTTTGCTTTCTCGTCAGATGTAGAAAATAAAAAATCAATAAAATGGAAAGAAAAATAAAAAGTAAATCAATGCACCCACAATATTTATCAGAAGAGATGCTATTGCTAACAGGGCTGATATATAGATTGTTCAATAAACTACAAGTTCCAGCTATATTCGGATTCCAAAATGAGACTGAAGACTTCTTGTTCATTGATTTAACATATGCTTTTCATTTAAGGAGGGAATTATTGTAAAATATGTTCAATACGTTGCTCAGCATTCATGATATGCTGTTTATCTGTTGTTGCTAGGAATACTAGCTGTAGCAAGCAAGATTTGAATTTTTAAAGACTCGGGTGAAAGTGACAGATTAAAATGTATTTCAGATAAATTCGGTTACAGTACAGACTAAACTAGTGGGTTGAACAATGAACAAAATATTCCTCTTTTAAACACTTGTTTATGTTTGTAATTATTAGTATTGTAAGAAAATCCAGCTTAAAGTAAGGCGAAAATACCACAAGTGGGAAATGTACGAGCAAACTCACAGATAATAAGGGGACAGCATAACATTCCAGCAGTATAAGAACATTTGAGCATTGTTCAAACAGCTAGAGGCTGAAGGTCATTGTAAAGAGCCATGCCCTCCAATTGGAAGACATGTCTCCTGAGTGCCCTTCCAGAAGGAGAAATGTTCAAAAACAACAAAACAGCTGTTCGGATTGTGCAATAAATTGTCGTAGCCTTGGGGGGTTTCCAGTTGGGTTGGTAGAAGTAAACATACATAAATAATGTTTACACTCTCTGGCTTACTTGCTACTTTGGTTAATTTAACAGTGAAGTAATTCTGGATAGTGCACCACAAAGGGGCGCAAGACGTGATTTTTGTTGTTTGTGTTGCTTTAGGAACTAAGGGCCAGATGTAGGTCACCAAATACCGGTCGGTAACGGTCGATTTCGGCCGTTACCGACCGGTATTTGGTGATTGAGATGTAGGGGGCCAAAATTTTACAGAATCGGAAATTTACCGATTCGGTAAATTTACAGATTCTGTAAAATACCGATTTGGTAAATTTACCGAATCTGTAAATCAATATGTAGGTGGCACTGCAAACAGTGCCACAGGCCCCTAAGAATTCGTTATTTACCATGTAATACTATTGCATGGTAAATAACTAATTCCTGTGTACATGCACATCTGTGCATGTACACCTGTGTGGCACACAGACATGCCCTAAGGGCATGTATGTGTGTCACATGGCACACAAGCCTGAATCAGGGGTGCAGCAGGGTGTCAAAGTGACACCCTGTCCCCCTTGTCAATTCGGTAATTTTACCGAATCGGTATTTACCGATTTGGTAATTGCCATTGGTTCCTATGGGTCTCATAGGATTTCCGAATTACCGATAATTACCGAATTCTACAGATTCTGTAAATTATTCGGTACAAATACCTACATAGCATTTACCGATTTGTAAATACCGAATCGGTAAAATTCGGTATTTCTGAATCGGTAAATGCCATTTACCTACATCTGGCCCTAGGGTCCTATTCTAACATATAGCTTGAAGTAGATGTAACAGCAGCTGTGGAACAAACCAGGTCCTGCTGGGTTTTTGATAGCTTAGTTAGCCTTACAGATAGGGAGATGGGTGAATCCCAGAGTTTAGCACTCCAGACAGAATTATGTTTGCCACGGATGATCCCAGGGAGAATTAGAGAAATCAGTCTTACATTTAATTAATTATGTCCAGTGGCTTGGAAAGCTCACTGAGCAGATAAAAGGGATTCCGTTTAAATGCTTTTCGTCGTGGTGAGACAGTACAATGAATATAGCATAAGAGACTAGGCTAGGTTTTGCCAAATCTGGGGTTCTACTGAGGAGTCACACCACTGCATGTTGATACATGTGATGTCTCATTACAGGAATATTTGGATAGTCCTGTGCAAATGTTAGTGTATTTCCAAAAATATATCTGTAGAAAATCTAGCAGTGATTGCTAAGGCTCCAAGAGGAATTAGTAGGAGAGTAAGGAGGCTGCAGTAAATGAACAATCATGGTAAATTGGGATCCAATTGAACAAAATGTCAAAAATGAAGGTGAAATGTCGAGTTATTCTGATGGTATCAGAACAAGAATCTGGCGAGAGGTCCGTTGACCAGATTTGAGGTACTCTCTAGGGTGAGCGCAGATATGCCTGCTGCAGCAACCAAAGTATTTTATTTTGTGCATTAATAAAACAAAGTTGATGACTTTCATTGAATATATGAAACCTTCTCCATTAACAAGGATTAATAGGGTCTGAAAACAAATCACTTTGGACCAAAACCATATTGGAGAAAATCCATCCACATACATGGTATTATTACATCTATGTATGTGGTTTAGTTGTCTTCAGGTTACTTTCTTGTCTTCCCACACACCTTTGTGATTTATATGAGACCTTCCTTCTCTTTTTCATCCTATCACAGTTCAAACTAGAAACTAAACTCTTTTCTTTGCATACATCTCCATGTATACTTTCTTCAGGATGCTGTACCAATGCACTCAAGAATGCAAAAAATAGATGGAATGCTTGAATTAATCTCAGCCATTGTTAATTACTTGGGCCACCTCCCAGTCCATCATTACTTTGCCCACAATGTCACCTTAGTTTGGACCCAGTCAAGTGCAAATCAGTCTTGGGAACAACCAGCCCCAACTGCCAGGCCAGGCCCTTCCAGAACTGGAATGAAAGCAACCCAAGACCAGTTACACCCTTATTAGGGTGCATCAGTAGGACTATCAGAAAATATACCTTTCGACTCAAATAAATTCCTAGAGGCATATTCCTCTTTCTACGTGTGCTGCAGATGCACCACACATGGAAAGAGGAAGTAACAAGGAGGAACAAAGATATTTCTCCTTTCTACACTTCTGTCAGGTAGGCTCACCATTTTGGCGAAAACCCAGGTTTACAAGTCTTTGTAATTTTGAGTTTGCATCATAATGCGTGGGTGGATGCATGAGAATGCCCATATTCCACCCATGTAACAGCTACCCGATGCAAAGTAACGCAAGGCAGCACTATGTGCTGCAATACTTTGCATTTACTAAACCAGGCAGACTGGCTTTGAAATGCCCAAAAAGATTTTTCTTCGGGCTGTAGCACAAAAGTGACACTACCCGAATACAAAATCACAGAAATCTGGGCTGAATACTTTACAGACCACAAACATGTAGTGGTAATAGTTTGCAAAGGCCGCCTTTCCCTTTGAGAATGATGACAAAAAATGTTTTTTAAGCGTAGGCAATGGTCCCATTGACCACGCCTACTTCTACAAAATATCAGTACTTTTTTCTGTTTTTAAATCATTTTCCTTTAATGAAAAAGGGCCACATTGGAAAATGCTATATTCAAAAGAAAAGCAATCACAGACATGGAAATCTGCTTACCTCTGCAGGCCACCATCTCTTTGATGGTAGAGATTCCTAGTGGATAACAATTTGCGACCTCCCTCATTAATATTCATGAGGTGGGTTGAATTGTGACCCCCTAGGAATCAGTATTTTGCAAACCGACCTATTAGTACATAGGTCAGTTCGCAAAATACTACACTGATTGGAAAAATACTGTTCTGAAATTATTATTAGTATTTTGTTATAAGTGCTTTGTACATCTGCCCCTTAGAGAATTAACTAGAGTGTTATTATGTGTTGCCTGGTGGGATAAGTGCTAGGTGTGTATCAGTGCTTTCCCATATAGTAGGTTACAACTCTGAATCCTGGCTTGGCCAACTGAGGTTGATAACCTGAGTACCATTAAATTGGATTATAGTAACACCTCTTAGTTTGCAGTGTTGAGAAACAGATACATTCAACAGCGAGAGTTATGTGAAAATCAAGTTATTATGAATATATTTATTAACATTAGTATACTTTTTCTGTTTACCACTTCAAATGCACTTCATTGC
The DNA here is from genome assembly GCF_964263255.1 of Lissotriton vulgaris. Taxonomy (NCBI): domain Eukaryota; kingdom Metazoa; phylum Chordata; class Amphibia; order Caudata; family Salamandridae; genus Lissotriton; species Lissotriton vulgaris. The sequence continues at coordinate 884,107,357 of NC_141689.1, read as the reverse complement.
AACATTTCTTGGGGAGGTGCTGGTTTGGGGGGTTATCTATTAGAAGGACTAGTTAGTTCTTTTGCATCATAATTCATTTGACATGTTTCCACCACTAGATTTGAAAGCAAATAAGTGTGCCGTTAGTACAAAACTACATTTCATTTTAAAAACAATTTATGTATAGGCCATTATGATTTAAATCTGTGAACATATCCATCTATCTCCAAAAACAATCATGAAATGCAATAAATAAGAAACGGCTGAAAACTCAATTAGTCAAATTTTTCCTAGGAACATGTCTACATTATGAAATGCTATGGTAGAGCAAGGTGCACCTTTTTCAATGGTTCCGTAATTTATCTGTCTGGGTATGTATTGGCCAATCATAGAACAAGCTCCTGTGGCTTATTTTGGCCTGGTGGCCCACATCTGTATGTTTGTAGACTTACTTTACGTGTGATATCAAGTCTTGAGAGCATTTGCCCCCCATTATCCAGTATATGGCTGTTGTTCCTATTGGCGCTCACTTAGGTGGTGGTTATATCATCCCACTATCATTTACCATCTGTTCTTTGTAGGAGCTGACAGCTAGCTTCTGGTTGTGCTAGCTTCTGGTTGTGCGTCAGATCACCAAAAATTGACCATAAGGTGCCTATACGGATGTGTATTTGAAAGTCTTCAGACTCCTTTTTAATACTCTTAATTATGTGGTTTGGTGTTGGGCTGGACATGCTTGTCCTTCCACCCAGCCTGACAATGGCCAGTCCCACTCAAGATCTCGCACTGGTTCAAAAATGCTTCCTATACTGGTCCAGTTTCATTGTGTGAATATGGGCTTGCCTCCTGGGTTCCAACTCTCTTCCACCTCCTCCTACATTAGATGGTATTGGCTAATATTGCTGGTTTATGGTACAGTGGATGGTTTGTACTGGTAGTTGATGGACTGGTATGATGTGTAATAAGGCATAGCAAAGCACTTATTGAGTGCTTATTGAGTGCTATAAAGAAGTGCAATGTGATGTAGCTTGGTGCATAGGAGTTGGATGATGTGGGGCTGTACAGCGTGGTATAGTGTCAAGTAGTATGGCTTGATGAGTTTTTGGATGGTGTGCTGTTGGACAATGTAAAATTGTGTTTGATGGTTTGAAGTGGTGTTGGTCTGTTTAAAATGATGTGTTAGGTAAAGTGTGCTCTAGTGTTAGGTAATTGATGCAATATGAGGTAATGTGACTAGTGGTGGAGAAGTGTCATCTTGAAAAATGCTATGTAGTATAGTACAATTTTTATGGTGTTTGATGAGGTGATGTTGTTCAGTATCATTACCGGTGAAGTGGTAGAGTTGGGCTCATATAGACCTTTGGCTCTAATAAACATCGACTATAACATTTTGACGAAGCTGCTAGCAGACCGGCTGGCGTAGCTTGTTTAATCACTAGTGCATAACGACTAGAACTGGTTTGTCCCAACACTAAGCACCTCTTTAAACCTCCGAGGAAATACGCAACAGACCGAAGGCCCTAGGCGGGATGCCTGATTTTAGACCTAGAGCAGGCATTCAACACCCTGGAATGGGACATCCTTTTCACGGTGCTACCATTGTATGGGCATGGGCGACATTCATTAGGATGGTCCGGCTCCTATACAAAGATCCAATAATGAGGGTGCAGACAGGCCCGTATATATCTGCTCTGGTCAAAGTATGGAGGGGCACCAGACAGGGATGTCGTTTATCCCCGCTGCTGTATTCGCTTGCTGTGGAGCCACTGGTGGCAATGTTTCGGGTGAACGGCATGGACTGGGGATCCCTCTAGGAGATAACATGCACATTATCTCATTATACGCAGACAACCTCCTCCTATATCTAAAAGATGTGCACTCAATCCCAGGAGAGGGGGAACACATTCTAGGGGAATTTGCTGCCATGCCTGGGCTAGTAATTAATGCATACAAGTCCTGTCTTTATTCATTTGATGATGCATCTCCCAATCCCCATTATGTACTCAAAAACACAAATATTGAATGGCAAACACAAACCTTCCGATACTTGGGGATCCGGGTATACCATCACCAAGAAAACTTATTTGAAGGAATTTAGGTAGGGCGATGGCTTTCATTCGCTTGCAAGTTACATTCTGAGGGACGCTACCCCTAGCTACTATGGGCTGCGTGGCTTTAGTGAAAAAGACAGTCCTGCCACGACTATTATATTATTTCCCCAATCTTCCCATATATCTCCCGCCAGCCTTTTTCAGAACCCTGGAATTGAAGATGAGAGAGCTCATCTGGGGGACCTCCCACAACAGAGTAGCTCTCCAGAATCTCTACTTGCTGACGAACCAAGGTGGGCTTGCACTGCCTAACCTAGAACAATACTACCTAGCAGCCCAACTAAAGTGGGTGGCCAGATGACTCTCAGAGCAGCATCTGACAAACAGGGCGACGGGTCTCCTGACCCACCAAGCTCTTCTATCCCTATTTTACCCATGCAACAAACAAAAACCACCACCACAGCTACTACTCAGTGTGGCATACAGATGCTACAGCAGAAGCCTGCTCCTAACGCCCCCGCACTCCCACTAATAGATATGCCCAGGAGCCATGAACCCATTACAATCCGCGAGCTATGACGCCTATCAGGAAGCGGAATACAGGATGTGAAGGATCTGTATCATGAAGGGAACCTGATGGCCTATGCCTTATTTGCTGTCAATTCTGGAGTAGAAAACAGGGCAATTCCTCATACACCGAACAGTCATAGCTGCACTACACAAACACTGGGGAGACATGTCAAGGGAGCCCCCAACGCACTTAACCATCCATTATTTACACATCATGGGCCAGGGAAGGCACCTTATCAAGTGGTTGACTACCTCCCTCAAGTATCACACAGCGACAACGCTGCTTTCTTTGTGGGCACAATGAGAGGGGGACCTGTGGTGCCCTTTTACGGATGCTGAATGGAGCAGGGTACTGGAAGGGCCAAGTAATGTCCTGCGAAACATGCGATTGCGCCACATACAATAGTTCATCACCCAGAGGGCATACCTTACTCCAGCGAAAATTAATAAATTCTATGACGGCGCAGACACTGCCTGCCCATGCTGTCATGCCACAGATGCAGACTTATTGCATATGTTATAGAGTTGCCCGTGATTAGGAGAGTATTGGGAGTCGGTAGTGTCCTAGCTCTGCCGTTGCACAGATCGAATAATACCCCTGAATTGGGAGACCTGTATATTACATCTCTACACAAACACCAAAAGCCTGAGAGTCACCTCTTGGTTCATTGCACTGAGGCTGATTGTTGCAAAGAGACTGATCACTAAAAGATGGAGCTCATTTGAGCCCCGGCCACGCGTGCTAGGTAGCACTCGCTGCAGGCATGGGCCAAGGCAGTAAGCGTGGCACTACACTACACAGGGAAGACACATTGGGCCTAAGGAAAACCCCAATCGCAGAATGCTGGTATGCAATACTGCAAGAACTCCTGGGAAGTGATGGGACCCCAGAGCTAGAAGCAGAACCAACAGCAGACAAACATTAGCATGGACCCCCCTCACATACCCTGAAACGGCCTCTCACATGCATGATACTCAAAAGCTCCACCCTTATAGGAAACTGTAAGCGTGCAACAAGTAGAGCCTGCATGCTAAACAGAACATGCACCAGTGCCAGCAAACATTTTAATCCAGGGACCTTCGCTTTGGCTACTTGGAGGTGTACCACTAACCTAGACCCCATCCCAGTTAATCTTAGTTGCCCCCAGCTTTTACCACTAACTCCCACTGTCACTAGCTTTGCAAAGCAATGCATGCACAACCTATCAGTAGGTGAACCTCCCTTCGGTGATCAGCAGCAGTGTATGGTTCACAATTGCAGACCCGCGATCCAATTCACCATGTACCATAGCTGAGACGTTAAGATTGAAACTCAATATCCTGTGTTATATATTGGTAATAACTACCATCGAAGTGGTAATGTACTGTACCATGAATGCTGTACTTGCTTGTTTAAAATTTGAAATGACAATACAATAAAAACAGATTAAAACAAAAAAAATCATTACCAGTGAAGTGGTGATGTGATGCACTATAATGCAATGTGGTTTTTGGTGGTGTGAAATCATGTGATATTTGGAAGTGTGGTGAGGAGAGGTGATGTGGTACAGTGTGCTGCAGGGGGATAGGCAACTTGTGATTTTGTAGTAGATAGATTGATATGATATGATGGGCATGGTTTAGGGCACTTTGTGAAATGTGAAAATATGTTTAGTGGTGCAGCATGATGTGCATGATTTTGAATGATGAGGTGCTACTTTGTACAACGTGATGTGGTGATAGAAACCTGATGTTGGACATTGAAATGAAATTGTTTTTAGAATTCTTATGTAACATAGAACATTTAAACCCTCACCAAACCATTTGTATCTAATCTTTAGTATTTCCCTTTCCATTTGATTCGTGCAGATGCTGACAACTGCAATGGCATCACAAAAGTGAACAATACATTGATTGCAATCTGGTGTGATTCAACAGTGGAGGCTGGGGGTCAAGGGCCAGGTGGGAGATGGTTGGTAGGGCTTTGATAAGTGAAGGTGAGGACAGGAGGGAAGTGGGGAGAGTTGCAGGATACCATTCATTATTATAGATTTCAAGGAGAATAAAAGGCCACATTGAGAAGGCAGGGAAGGTGATGGTATTATGAACCAGCTATTTTCTTACACTCTATATTGAGAGAGGAGCACTTCGATGGAGGTGGATGAACTTGAATGGATTCCATATTTTGTTAAGATGGGAATTGTCATTTATTAGCCAGAAGGGCATTACACATGAGAGCAGTTACTTAGTGTAGATGCCATATAGCACCTCATTTGGCTTAATTTATTTTCCTACAGAAATAACTTGGAGAGTGAAAAAATGAATGCAGAGATTTAATATATAACAATTGATTGCTCATGTATAGGTATCATTAATGAGAAATGTTCCACCTTAGCCTTCGCTCTCATTGTCCAATCATCCATCTCTGTAGGAAGTGATATCACTACGCTTCCCATCATCCATCTGCACAGGATGTGACAACACTGGATTTCACATTGTCCATCTCCACAGGAAGAAACATCACTAGTTTCACACCCAGTCCATCATTATAACAAGAGAAACAAGCATGAGGAATTAATTTCCCATCATCCTTCTTCAGAGGAAGTTACATCATTGTGCTTTCATCTGCACCAGAAGTGATATCACTGGATTTCACATCATCCATCTGCACAGGAAGTGGCCTCACTGGTTTCCCACCAAAACCATCTTTAAAAGAAAAACATCAAGCAAGAGGACTTTAATTCCCATAATTCATCTGCATAAGAAGTGACAAAACTGCACTTGCCGTCATCCATCCACACAGAAAGTGACATCAGTGGATTTCACGTCATCCATTTACATAGGAAGTGACGTTGCTAGTTTTCAGCCAAAACTGTCTTTAAAAGAAGAAACCAAGCAGGAGGACTTCATTTCCCATCATCCATCTGCACAGAAAGTGGCATGACTTCACTTCCTGTCATTCATTCATATGCCCAGGAAGTGACATCACTGGATTTCCCATAATCCATCAGCACAGTAAGTGACCTCATTAGTTTCCCACCCACCGCGCCTGCACTCCTCCCTCCATCGAGGACCTCCTAATGGCAGCTGCAGACTAGATGCTTAGCGGGCATGCCACTGGCATACCAAGGGAACGCCAATGGCAAGGCTGTCTGCACCTAAACCACGCCCAGTGTCAGGAACTCTGCTCCTCCCCACTGCCAACATGCTGCACTCCTCCGTGGTCTCAACCCTCAGGCACCAATAGCACCTAGCACCTCACTTGCTCACAGTCACACAAATAAGCGACCCACTTACATTGACCACCCAGCATCCGCAAAACACACCACATTTGCATGCATGCTTCTCAACACTCACTTCCTCACTAAACATGGCACAGAGATTTGGGACCTGTTGCTCAACCATGCTCTGGACTTGCTCTAACTGAAAAATGGCAAAACCCAACCTTTCCACAGGACATTGCTACAGTCATCCCCGCCAGCTACAGGATTGCCAGGCAACTCCATCAGCACAAGCCAGGAGAATGAGTCACCATCATATTCAAAGATACCAACACCTGTACCACCTACAAATACACCTCCACAAGCTACATTGAAAACATCATGTTCAAGATACAAATCACAACCTACTTCTCCTTGGGCAGAACCTTGAAAATAGACCACCAGGACCCTGCACCAATTGTACCAGTGACATGATGTGGACTTCGTTGCACCCTTCTTCACCAACCCCAGCAACTTCATCCTTCCTCGAGACCTTAATTTTCACCGAGAAGACTGCACTAACCCAAACTTTACAGCCCTTCTAGAAAACCAGTTGAAACCTCTGCCTCACCCAGCCTGTTGCCAAACCCACCCACACCGTGGACACCTATTGGACCTCATTTCTCCTCAATCAGCAATATCACAGTAGATAAGCCAGGAACAATGACCCAAAAAGACTACGCTCTTATTAGTTTCAGCATAACCATTGTGCACTACCACAAACCTACCTCCACAGGACCCACCAGCATCACAGAAGAGGAGTGGGCCTTCACCTTCTCTGCTCACCTACCCAAGCACACCAGCAATTTTCAGAAAGCCATTAAGAACCTCAACAGCTGGATCACTGCATTCGCACACAACCTGGCTCCCCTTGAGCACAGATGACGAAACGTCACTGCAAGTGACAGGAGCACAAAGGGAGAACAGTTCAAGCCACCACAATTAAAGACATCTTCAAATCTGCCCTAAAAGGCTACCACCAGTCGATACAGAATGCTATGTGCAAAGCTCATGAAAGATTTCACCATAACTCCAGCCACCCACAGAAAAATTACCCCCTCCCAGTCCCAAGACATTTAAAAAAAGCTCTGTTTTCTGTAACAAAACCACCTCCATATATTGCAACTTTGACCCTTAACCAGACCCTGTCACCACTGCAACTTAACTTCCCATCATGGTACAAAAAGGGGGTGGTGATGGACGGAGCATCTGAAGCAATCAAACACTCACACCCAGTCAACAGATCTGGGTTTAATCCATCACCGTTTTTTAGCCCACTCTGCCACCCCAGTTCAGACATGGCTATATGCAAATCAGTCTGACCCTGTGCCTCAGGGGAACAGTCCAGCCCGAACTGCCAAGCCATGCCTTCCCTGGACTTGAAACAGGCTTCCTAAGACTGTTTTCTGGCATTACAGCCGTCTTCAGCCAGGCTTGCTTGAATCCAGTGGTAAAGTGAGCAAGGGACTCACGTCTGAGCATACCCTGCCAACTTATGGCGAACAAAGCGGTACAAAAAAGGGTGGTGATGGACAGAGCTTCTGAACCAATCAAACACTCACACCCAGTCAACAGATCTGGGTTTAATCCATCACCATTCTTTAGCCTACTCTGCCACCCCAGTTCAGACATGGCCATATGCAAATTAGTCTGACCCTGTGCCTCATGGAAACAGTCCAGCCCGAACTGCCAAGCCATGCCTTCCCTGGACCGAAAACAAGCTTCCTAGGACCGGTTTCTGGCATTACAGCCGTCTTCAACCCGGCTTGCTTGAATCCAGTGGCAAAGTGAGCAAGGGACTCACGTCTGAGCATACCCTGCCAACTTATGGCGAACAAAGAGGTACAGAAAAGGGGTGGTGATGGACGGAGCATCTGAACCAATCAAACACTCACACCCAGTCAACAGATCTGGATTTAATCCATCACCGTTCTTTAGCCCACTCTACCACCCCAGTTCAGACATGGCCATATGCAAATCAGTCTTCCCATCATGGCCAAAGAACAAACCCTGACCTTGTGGCCCCGTGATCACTGTTGAAACTAAGTGTCCCTTCCTGCACATAAATAATCCTAAAATGCAATTTTATCACTTTCATGTGTGTTGCTTCATGCTGCACATATGAAAGTCACAAAATGTTATTTTAAAAGAAAGGTTGTTTATGTACAGGAAGGGGGACCTTAACCCCTTCGCTGCGGCGGGAATTCCGCTGCAGCGCTAAGGGGGCGGGGGGGGCCGAGCGGCGCTCGCATGCTCGTGATGGAGCCGCTCCGTCACGAGCCGCGGTTGAGCTGTGCTCATGACGGAGCGGTTCCGTCATGGCCCCGCCCGCTCAATGGAACGTCCAGCGCAGGCGCGGCATTCGCGCCGCGCAGGCGCGCCGAGCGGGCCATGACGGAACCGCTCCGTCATGAGCACAGCTCAACTGAGGCTCATGACGGAGCGGCTCCGTCATGAGCATAGAAGGGGTTAATAAAAAAATAACTTCACAGTAACACAACAGGCTTCTAAATGTTATGGTGGCCAAACCAGCACCTCTGTGGGGATTTAGTGGACCAACTAATTGTGATGTGATGTGCCTTTTCATGGTATCACAACCCCTCAGGTCGGTTCAGGATCGTACTAAGCCTTAATTCACAGCCAGTGTTTTCCTTTCTACAAAAGAATGTTTAAATTCTGTTTCCTTCAACACCGTAGAAGCAATGTTTATATCAGTTTCACATAATGCTAATTTCATTGCAACCACGGTCAGCTGGAACACAGATGCTGCATGATTTGCTGGTATTAATACCTATTAATCAGGGCTTATGTTGTAAAAAATAAGTACAAAAAAGTGTCAGGACCCTCGCCAGGAGGCCACTGTAGCTTGCCACACCCATTGTTTCTTTCAGCTGCTAATGATAGTATCAACACAACTAATAACCATCACACTCCTGCAAGTGCGGCAATTCAGGCTATTTAACGTACTGGAGTGTTAAGCGCATTATTGTTTCCTTCCTTAAACTTCTTCTCTTCCTCCCTTCTTTCCTCCCTTTTCATCTCTTACACTATCTATTCCATCCTACCTCCTTCCCTCAAACCCACCTTAACCTCCTACCTTCTTTTACTCTCTCTTCCGACATTTCTTACACCTTCCCTCCCAACGCCAAACACACCCTACCTGCATTATAACTTTATGTTTACTGTGTCATACAATTTCACACCACACAATTCACCACTGCATAAATACACTCCACACCATGCCACATAATTCCAATCAGCATAATTTCAGTCAACACCACACATTTCCACGCTACACAAATTACCTCAACATGTTTCCATTCTACACCACATAATTCAACAAGAAACCACATAATGCAAATCAACAAGCCAATTACATAAAACACCAAATACATACAATCCACACCACATAATTCCACATCACAAAATGTAACAACACACCCCATAATTAACTCTACACCATAACACTCCACAACACAAAATACCATACACATAATTACTCTGCAGAACATACAATCCCACTCCACATAATTCCAATAAACTAAATACCACAGAATTACTATCCACATAATTCCACTGCACACCATATCACATAATTCCACAACACACCACATACTTCCACTCAACAAACCATAAATAAAAACAATAGCCCTAACCAATAGCTCTAACTCTCGCAAATGCGAGACCTATTGGTTTTGCCAATGGCTGTGTAATCAATGCTAAATGCTGGAAAGCCGCATGAGCTGCTCTGTGTGCAGGATACAAATGTCACCACCGGGTGGGTAGACGCCTTTCTTTCCAGCTACCACTGATCAGTATCTGACATTCTTGTTAAATAAAATTGCTTTTTTCGATTTCTGACCTTAAAGCGCAAAAAAATAATGGAAACAAATTAACAAATACATAGACCTATGCGAAGAAATGTAGCATTCACAACCGAGCATTGAGCACTCAAGTGTTAATCAACGTCCTGACGTCTTCTACAATTTTGTTGATTTTCCTATAATTTGACGGGCAGGATGGCTTGCTGCTTCGCTCCCTCAAAATGCCGCGGTGAAGCAGAACGCATGACAAATCAGCAAGCAAACCGAAAATGTCCCTCAACGTGCTTGGCTGCAATTCACAGCAATCACTTGTCATATTTACCGGCGTGGGTCGAAGGAAAAAGGGAAATGCACTGACTATTTTGCAGGAGGAACTCACCCACCATCAGTCGGCATGTGGCCGTAGCTAAAGAGCGGGTTTTTGCAAGGAGCACATTCTGAATCCCTCAGCAAACTGGTATTAGTCCGAAGTTCAATGCAAAGCGAACAATTAACCAGGTTGAAAGACTATCTAAGCAAGAAACAACAAAGCCTATAGGTCTGGCTTACGCCAACATATGTAAATAGGCATTCAAAAATGCTGTTTAAATGCATTGCATGCACAAAAGCTATTTACAAGTTTAAAGCCTACTGAATTGGCTTTGACAATGCTGGATTAAAAGAAGCATAAAAGGACAAATTTCTATTTAGAATGTATATTGGAGATAAAGTATTGAGTATGACACACATTGTGATGGTCTATGCATATTTTAAAGAATTGGAAGAATACGTCCTCCAGACAGTGAGTTACTATTAACGCATATTTATGACTTCAAGAGAAGTTACATCGCAGGTATGTTTGGGAAATCTGCATGATTTCTTTTTGTGTGAAACCTTTGAAAAATACATGAAAATATGCGAAATGCTACATTTTAGTCCTAAATACACTCTTGCATTTATTTTGGATAAGAGGAACACACTTTACAGTAAAAAATTGAGCCAAAAACACAAGTCGCACGAAGAACAGGAGTGTGTGTTTTCACCACTTGCGTTGTTCCAGCACTCCTGCACTATCCTGCAGGAAAATTACGTGGCATGACATAATGGTGTAATTTGTGGATTTAGTTTTATAAGTGCATTGCAAAATTTCTGAAATTGCTCAAATGATGGCACATTATTGAAATTTCACCTGGGCTAGGGTATATTTCTGATTTCTGCGTGTATGTATGTATGTATGTGTGTATGTGTATATATATATATATATATATATGAAGTTTCCCCGTCACTGAACCGAAACTGCCTGTTTCGGCAAAACCAAAGCCCAGGGGAAACAGGCTGCCGCCCGACACCGGAGTCGGGTATGGATCCCTCGCAGTCCCATAAAAGACTGGGAAGCAACATGGGAGGTACACAGTTCTGGAAACTGAAAACCAGTACGTTCCAGGACAGCCAGTAATGACCGGACCGACCCTCATGCAGAGAGCCTGAAAACAAACAAATGACAGCAGGAAACAGCATGCCGAGTCAACCACGCACGGAGGGGACTGGCAATGCTGCAATAAACTTTCTCTGTATATTGACAAAGGCACTCTGCTGAATTGTGGCGAAACATCCCCCCTTTGCAGCAAATGTGAGTTACGAACTGCAAACACTAGTGGGACTCCAGGTACCATGATGCCCAGCAAGCCGACACAGGCGTCCACTAGAGGCGTGGTATGAATGTCAAACAACATCACCTGGAACCTACCTTCAAACTCGCATGGACTGAGGCAACACCTCTGAAGAAGTTTTATGTCAAAACGAAACGCGTCAGGTGCCTCTTACTGCTGAATAAATGCTGCCTGCAAACTGTGTACAGTGTGCGTCTCCTTTTCTCTTCGAACCGGGAGAGAATGCCGTCTGATGTATAGCGACTGGTTCTGTCGCAGAGAACACGCACCACCAACAAGAGCGCCGTGAAGTTTCCCCGTCACTGAACCGAAACTGCCTGTTTCGGCAAAACCGAAGCCCAGGGGAAACAGGCTGCCGCCCGACACCGGAGTCGGGTATGGATCCCTCGCAATCCCATAAAAGACTGGGAAGCAACATGGGAGGTACACAGTGCTGGAAACTGAAAACCAGTACGTTCCAGGACAGCCAGTAATGACCGGACCGACCCTCGTGCAGAGAGCCTGAAAACAAACAAATGACAGCAGGAAACAGCATGCCGAGTCAACCACGCATGGAGGGGACTGGCAATGCTGCAATAAACTTTCTCTGCATATTGACAAAGGCACTCTGCTGAACTGTGGCGAAACATCCCCCCTTTGTAGCAAATGTGAGTTACGAACTGCAAACACTAGTGGGACTCCAGGTACCATGATGCCCAGCAAGACGACACAGGCGTCCACTAGAGGCGTGGTATAAATGTCAAACAACATCACCTGGAACCTACCTTCAAACTCGCATGGACTGAGGCAACACCTCTGAAGAAGTTTTATGTCAAAACGAAACGCGTCAGGTGCCTCTTACTGCTGATTAAATGCTGCCTGCAAACTGTGTACAGTGTGCGTCTCCTTTTCTCTTCGAACCGGGAGAGAATGCCGTCTGATATATATATGTATATATATATATATATATTCAAAACACAGGTTGCCCCTTTTGAATGAAGCCACGCAGCCAAAGGTGAAGGTGTAGCAATTTAATAAAGATGAAAGCTACCGCCTGCCAGCTCACACGATGTTCCCAAAACATAAACGCCCAACGCGTTTCGTGCTTCCTTAGCACTTGTTCACGGGCGGATTTCTTGTGAGCAGTCCCAAAGTCAATTAACAGTACCTGTATTGATAATGACGCTCGCCTCAGAGGGCGTGGCTGCAGGCTTTGCCTGCTGGTATTTGTAGTGCTGACGAGTATTTCTCCAGTGAGTGACATTTGGGGTGCACAAATAAACAACAGTGAAGACCCCAGTGGGTGGAAAACAAAGTCCTGAGTTGCACAAGCTGTTCCGTGTCGCTCTCATCCATGCTGCTTTGGCTCTCGAAATGCTGTCGTCATAAGGCGGCAGCCGAGATCCGCTCACGCGGCGGGGTTCCATTCGCGACCAGGCATGGCCGCAATTTATTCAAAACACAGGTTGCCCCTTTTGAATGAAGCCACGCAGCCAAAGGTGAAGGTGTGCAACTCAGGACTTTGTTTTCCACCCACTGGGGTCTTCACTGTTGTTTATTTGTGCACCCCAAATGTCACTCACTGGAGAAATACTCGTCAGCACTACAAATACCAGCAGGCAAAGCCTGCAGCCACGCCCTCTGAGGCGAGCGTCATTATCAATACAGGTGCTGTTAATTTACTTTGGGACTGCTCACAAGAAATCCGCCCGTGAACAAGTGCTAAGGAAGCACGAAACGCGTTGGGCGTTTATGTTTTGGGAACATCGTGTGAGCTGGCAGGCGGTAGCTTTCATCTTTATTAAATTGCTACACCTTCACCTTTGGCTGCGTGGCTTCATTCAAAAGGGGCAACCTGTGTTTTGAATAAATTGCGGCCATGCCTGGTCGCGAATGGAACCCCGCCGCGTGAGCGGATCTCGGCTGCCGCCTTATGACGACAGCATTTCGAGAGCCAAAGCAGCATGGATGAGAGCGACACGGAACAGCTTGTGCAACTCAGGACTTTGTTTTCCACCCACTGGGGTCTTCACTGTTGTTTATTTGTGCACCCCAAATGTCACTCACTGGAGAAATACTCGTCAGCACTACAAATACCAGCAGGCAAAGCCTGCAGCCACGCCCTCTGAGGCGAGCGTCATTATCAATACAGGTGCTGTTAATTGACTTTGGGACTGCTCAAAAGAAATCCGCCCGTGAACAAGTGCTAAGGAAGCACGAAACGCGTTGGGCGTTTATGTTTTGGGAACATCGTGTGAGCTGGCAGGCGGTAGCTTTCATCTTTATTAAATTGCTACACCTTCACCTTTGGCTGCGTGGCTTCATTCAAAAGGGGCAACCTGTGTTTTGAATAAATTGCGGCCATGCCTGGTCGCGAATGGAACCCCGCCGCGTGAGCGGATCTCGGCTGCCGCCTTATGACGACAGCATTTCGAGAGCCAAAGCAGCATGGATGAGAGCGACACGGAACAGCTTGTGCAACTCAGGACTTTGTTTTCCACCCACTGGGGTCTTCACTGTTGTTTATTTGTGCACCCCAAATGTCACTCACTGGAGAAATACTCGTCAGCACTACAAATACCAGCAGGCAAAGCCTGCAGCCACGCCCTCTGAGGCGAGCGTCATTATCAATACAGGTGCTGTTAATTGACTTTGGGACTGCTCACAAGAAATCCGCCCGTGAACAAGTGCTAAGGAAGCACGAAACGCGTTGGGCGTTTATGTTTTGGGAACATCGTGTGAGCTGGCAGGCGGTAGCTTTCATCTTTATTAAATTGCTACACCTTCACCTTTGGCTGCGTGGCTTCATTCAAAAGGGGCAACCTGTGTTTTGAATAAATTGCGGCCATGCCTGGTCGCGAATGGAACCCCGCCGCGTGAGCGGATCTCGGCTGCCGCCTTATGACGACAGCATTTCGAGAGCCAAAGCAGCATGGATGAGAGCGACACGGAACAGCTTGTGCAACTCAGGACTTTGTTTTCCACCCACTGGGGTCTTCACTGTTGTTTATTTGTGCACCCCAAATGTCACTCACTGGAGAAATACTCGTCAGCACTACAAATACCAGCAGGCAAAGCCTGCAGCCACGCCCTCTGAGGCGAGCGTCATTATCAATACAGGTGCTGTTAATTGACTTTGGGACTGCTCACAAGAAATCCGCCCGTGAACAAGTGCTAAGGAAGCACGAAACGCGTTGGGCGTTTATGTTTTGGGAACATCGTGTGAGCTGGCAGGCGGTAGCTTTCATCTTTATTAAATTGCTACACCTTCACCTTTGGCTGCGTGGCTTCATTCAAAAGGGGCAACCTGTGTTTTGAATAAATTGCGGCCATGCCTGGTCGCGAATGGAACCCCGCCGCGTGAGCGGATCTCGGCTGCCGCCTTATGACGACAGCATTTCGAGAGCCAAAGCAGCATGGATGAGAGCGACACGGAACAGCTTGTGCAACTCAGGACTTTGTTTTCCACCCACTGGGGTCTTCACTGTTGTTTATTTGTGCACCCCAAATGTCACTCACTGGAGAAATACTCGTCAGCACTACAAATACCAGCAGGCAAAGCCTGCAGCCACGCCCTCTGAGGCGAGCGTCATTATCAATACAGGTGCTGTTAATTGACTTTGGGACTGCTCACAAGAAATCCGCCCGTGAACAAGTGCTAAGGAAGCACGAAACGCGTTGGGCGTTTATGTTTTGGGAACATCGTGTGAGCTGGCAGGCGGTAGCTTTCATCTTTATTAAATTGCTACACCTTCACCTTTGGCTGCGTGGCTTCATTCAAAAGGGGCAACCTGTGTTTTGAATATATATATATATATATATATATTAGACATGGGCGGATTTTGCGGATTGGCAATCCGCGAATTTGCGGATTTGCGAATTTGCGGATTGCGAAAATCCGCAAAATCCGCGAATCCTCGCAGATTTTTTTTTTTTGTGTTCGCACGGGTTTCTGCAAGTTCGCGAGGGTTTTGTACAATTTCGCAAATTGCAAAATTGTACAAAACGCTCGCGAACTTGCAGAAACCCGTGCGAACACAATGTGCCTACTCATGTATGTGCCTCTTGTGTGTATAAAAGGTCAGAGAAAGATCAGTTCAGCAGATGAAGAGAAAGAAGCTCCTAGTCACAGGAACAGCACGGGTATTGCGCTTGTGAAAGTCAAGGATGCAAAGTCTATCCAGCATCACAGCTGATTTTCCACGGTAGATTTGGGAAGAAGGCACACCTGTCCAGCCTCGACGACGCTCACGATTGTTTTTGGGCTAATGAATGAGTCACTTAATTTGAGCCTCAACTAGTTCGAGCGACCATGTGTGTGTTACTATGCAATCGCCCCGAAGGGCGCAGGGGTCCCTTGAGTGAGCTGTAACTATTTTACAATGGCGCCAGCAAGCTGCCAGCGCCATTGTAAAATAGTTACAAAGTTAGCTTGCACAGGAAGCACTTAGATAAAATAAAGCAGCACCTGCTTCGTTTTATCTAGTGGTTCCTGTGCAAGCTAACTTTGTAACTATTTTACAACGGCGCTGGCAGCTTGCTGGCGCCATTGTAAAATAGTTACATGAGTTGGGGTTCAACTTTTGAACCCGTTACGTCCGCGGATTTTTTTTTGCGGATTTTGCGGGAAATCCGCAAAATTCGCGGATTGCGGATTTCCCAAAAATCCGCAAAATCCGCGGGCGTAACGGATTTCCCGCTCATGCCTAATATATATATATTGCAGTTCTTCACCTAGGAATTTCTTGTAGAAGCAGAAACAGATGAACACGCAGACCCAAAGTTCTTTGTGCCGTTTATTCAAACACCCTGCATCAATGCCGCCATGACGCGTTTCGGTCCCACCTGGACCTTGATCACATGACGCATTACTTGCGGTGAAAAGACCTTTTAAAGTGCTAGTGCAGAATTAAATTACATTCAGCTGTGCTGTGCCATAGTAGATAAGGAAGACAGACTATATGTACATAATATCGGCTTAAATGCCCGATTGCATAACATTTTTCGTTCCTGATAATAATTAACAACAGAAACTGTAATATATATATATATATATATATATATATATATATATATATATATATTACCTACTGGCGGTTGCCAGTAGGTAGTTATAGTTAGGATTGTTTTCTATAGGAAATCCGCAACATTCTATTGGGAATAACTTTGGCGGCGATTGAGGGATCTGCCTGCAATTTTCCTGAAATTTGCCTCGCTGCGCTCCGCTTCTTCCCTGAAAGTTTGGGGGGGATTCGTCAAGCGGGGGCCGAGATAAAAGGGGGGTTCCAAAACGTGTTTTCCCCATGTTAATTTCCATAGGGCGGTTGGACTCACTTTTAGCCCGAACGGCTGAATGGATTTCCACCAAACTTGGCAAAATTGTAGGGACTGGTAGCCCGATGTGCCTTTGCTATGTCTCAAGATATGTGCTCCAGTGGATTTTGAGTAATTTAGAGTCAAAAAAATATATATATCTATAAGCGCGCCCCGGTACGCGCACCGGGGCGCGCTCCAGCGCGCTACGCGAGTTCGCGAGCGGAAAGCTGATTGGCTCTCGGGTGTCTGTCAACATTCCAAACAGTCCGGAGCAGCCGCCATCTTGTGTCTCGGTAGGATCGAGACACACGGGATGGCAAAAACAAAGGGGGAAATGACCAAAAGGGGGCAGGGTAGACGCCCCCTGACCCCCTAGGTTTGATGTGGGGGCCATAAAAGGGCCCCGCAGGGCAAAAAAAAATAAAAAAAATTTGATTTGCGCGGAGGGAGCGTCCGGTACGCGGAGCGTACCGGGGAGCGTACCATGGGGAAAAAAGAATGACAGAGTTTTTTTTAAATGTAGCATTTTTTTAGAAATTGGAGGTAGTTCTAAAAAGAACTGTTTTTTTAATTCTTTTAGTTGTTTTATATTTTTTTATTGTTTTTTGGAACATTTTTTACTTTTTTTGACTTTTATGAACAATTTTATATTTTTTTGTAATTTTTATGGGGACAAACAAAAAACAGGGAATTGTAAACGGCTCAACTGGACCAAAAAAAACCAGGAAAAAATTAAGGTTTCTTTTTACAGTTGTGGTTGTCTCCAGCACGGTTGATGAGTTTAATACTTTGCTCTCCATAGCAAAATGTAGTCCCGCAAAATTTACAAACTAATTTAAAATCTCCAAACTGTGGTTGGATGTTTGGGACCATCTCCCTTGTCTCTGGACCCGATGGAGTGGGTTGTTTACTTTGGGAGGTGCTGGGAGAAGATTGGGGAGGGTTTCTGGTCAGTTCTCTGACCTCTGCCGCAGCATAGTTGCTTGGGTGCCGGCGTTGCATGTGGCGAATCATAGTGTTGTTGTCAAAAGAATACTTTTTAGCAGGGTTCCCCCTGGAAAGTACAGTGCCACAGATCAGACAAGTAACCTTTGGCGCATTAACTTTCTTGAGGCCCTTTGGGATTTAAAAAAACTCCCAGACAATGTGCTCCTTTGGCTTATAGGGGGTAGTATCTTCAGGCAGGAACCGCCTCTCCTCCTCCTCCTCCTCCTCCTCCTCCTCCTCCTCTTCTTCTTCTCCACCACTGTGGTGTTGTGGTGGTCCTTGTGGTGGTGGTGGTGGTGGTGGTTGAGATGCTCCTGCTTCTGCTGCTACTGTAGCCATTTCTCAGTACAAATAGGTACAAATAGGTCTGCAAACAGGTCTTCCTCAGTCAAAGTACAAAGTGAGAATGAGGAAAAAAGGTGGGGGCTTTCATCATTTGGAAAACAAAACTGTCCTGAACCAATGAAAGGTGTTATTTTCAGGTCACATGACCTGACGCGCTTACACTACGTGCCCCGGAGCACGCCCCGGGTCGCTTACATAGCGTGATCGTATGCGCTCGGGTGCTTCCGGGTGTGCTTACGCCGTGCGTATCACGCGGACGCTGCTACGCGATACGTCATGATGATGTTTTCGTTCACGTCAATAGCGCAAACGGGACGCTCACCGGTACACGCACCGGGGCGCGCCGCAAGACTGCGCTTTCCGGTACACGCACCGGGAGCGCTCCAGGACAAAAAAAAATATATAATATATGCATATAAAAAATAATATTACATAAATATACAATATAGGATTCATTATAAAAAAAATTATATTTGATAGCAATAGAAATTTGCTATTAAAAAACCTTTGAAATTCACTGAAAAAAACATAGGTTTTGCACCAGTTATAGTTAGGAATTAGCATTTAAAAAACCTATTAAATTCACTGAAAAAACCATAGGTTTGACACCGGTTATAGTTAGCTGGAAATTTTACTGACATAAAACCATTGAAATGCCCACGTTATAGTTAGTTGGACTCACTCTAACTTGCGCGCCTGCAATGCACTGCTGATGACGTCACATATTACATCACTCATGACATGGTCAGTGACATCACTCATGATATCACTGATGACACCATCCTTGTGACAGAGTGACAGACCTCCTTTCAGTGTAATGTAACCCTTGAAACCCATATTCAAAAAAAGAAACTAACATTTTCAAAAAAATGGAGATACCCATACCAGTTACAACAAACAATTCAGTAATTCCACCATCTATATACACATCCACTCATTCACCAACAGTTCTATATAGTCACTCATACATATAAACACTCATCATATGTAGTGATACACCTATACATCCTGTTACACACCGACAGTCATCCAAAAGTTACTCACACACATACTCACACATGCAAATAAACTATTGAACATCGATTTCTTTGCATATACAGCTATACACACACTACCACCTTACTTCTAAGGAAACTTACACATACTTACTCTCTTAAACAATCACTTATAGAAACACATACTTATTTAAACAAGAACTCTTTCAATCTCTCACTCTCACATATACTCACTTATATACATCAATACTCACATATACTAGATTACAACATATGTAGTTACTGATAAAGACACTAGTGAGACAGTCATTCACTCACTAGCACACACATATACACACTCATCCACCCATACAGTCCTGCACATATGCTGTCTTCAAAACACATACAAACAGTGAGTCAGTCATTTATGCATCTAGGTGCTAAGTAATACCCCCACCAAACCATACAGACACTCATACTAATACTAAAAAAAACATCTAATAACCCATATACACACACATGTAGCTACTCACCAACACATGCAGCCAATTATACACAAAGTGAAACACTGATACATATATTTAAATATTTAAACATTACTCGCTAATATATGTATTCACTAAGATACACTTAATAAGCCAGTTAACCAATCCATTTTTTTTTTAAAACATCCATTTAGACACTTATTTAAACATTTATTCTTCCATCGACCTTTACAAATACATATATAAAACATATTTATTTTTCAGAAAGACACACATTCACTGGATGGTGTCATCAGTGATGTCATGAGTGGTGTCATTTGAGATGTCATGAGTGATGTCACTGACCATGTCATGAGTGATGTAATATGTGACGTCATCCGCAGTGCATTGCGGGCGCGCAGGTTATAGTTAGCTGAACTAACTATAATAGGGGAATTTCAATGGTTTTGTATGAGTGAAATGTCCAGCTAACTATAAGATGTGTGAAACCTATGCTTTTTTCAGTGAATATATATATATATGTATATATATATATATATATTCACATTCCTTGGTTGCTCCAAAAGGTTGCGGTCGGCCCCGCGGGAAGTGGCGTGGGCGCCGGTGGAGCCAGCCGGTAAATTCAATTGTCAAACACTTCGTAACAACTTGTACCACGCTCTCAGGCACTCAATAAACGCCAGACATCGGCAGGTTCCAAGGGTGTTTAATGACCCCTTACAACATGTTTCGGCTTACGGGAAGCCTTGTTCACGTAAGTTTGTGCAACGCGTTTGTGCAGTGTAAATACTGAAACAATAACAACATAGACAAAGGACACAGGTCGCAGGTCACAAGCCCAAAAGTTTTGTTCGGCCATGTTGGAATGGTTAAGTTACGTTGTTAATACATCTTAACAAACACAATTCAAAGAATCAAGATTTTGACCCATGACTAACATCTCACATGGTGACATGACACGAGCGGTAAAAGTGAGCGCTCACGTGTTATGGCCAAGCAAAGTCATGTAAAATTAACACGCATGCAAATTGAAAGACATAATCAATTGTTGATGGCAGAGGACAGTCACTAGGTAAAATACCAGGAGTTAAAACTACGTTGTTAATACATCTTAACAATCACAGTAACTACACATATGAATAAACTTGTTTCAAAGGCTCAAGATTATAACCCATTGTCTACACTTCATGACAAGATACGAGCGGTTAGAGTGAGCGCTCAAGAGTTATGGCCAAGCAAATTCATGAGAAAATCAACATGCATGATGTTTAAGAGATATGGTCAATGATAATGGCGAGGACAGTCACTAGGTGAAATACCAAGAGTCATAGAGTGCCTACAGTGTGGGATAGTAGGCACCGCTTGCCATAGAACAGTCAGGCGACCTAATCAAAGTCTATGTTAAAAGTGAAGCCAGTGACGGCGTGCTCTTATCTTATATCAGGAACGTGTTGTGAAGATAACCGGTGCAGGTGCAGTGAAGGGTCTCATTCTCAGTGAAGTTCCTGTGAATTAAAAAGACAGATGTTAAAATCTAACATGAAAAACAGCGTTTGCAGTAAGTCCAAAAAACTTGATGGTAGGCGCTAGGAAGAGGGTATGAGAGTGAACACAGCAGATACAAACAGTTTATACATAGTCATCTTTGAGATGAATTGCAAGCTCTTCATCATGGTTTAGCCCCCCCGGGGTCTTGGTTTGGAAATTGATTATATGTCTAGATTCCCTCTGTCTCATTTTTAGGACCCGATTTCCACCCCTAGGATTTCTCTCTATTTGTTCTAGAATGAAAAATCTCAGACGGGTGGGGTCAGAAAAATGAAATTCGCTGAAATGGCGTGCCACCGGGAATTTCGCATCCTTGTGGATGATGGCACGATAGTGCTCTAGGATGCGTTTCTTGGCATGGGCGGTGGTGCTGCCAATGTACCAGAGTTCACATGGACAGACAATTACATAAATGACAAACATGGTGGTACAGGTCAAGAATTGGGTTATCTCTTTCTTAATGCCGTTGTATTCTACTCTTTTGACCAAGGTACTGTTTTTGCAGGCTTTGCAGTGGCCACATGGGAAAAATCCCTTGAGGTCAATGCCTTGATTTTTGGAGTAGTCGGTGATGTCACTGCGGACACAGATGTCTTTGAGATTTTGACTTTTTCTATAAGTGATGCTGGGTCTATCCGGGATC
Source organism: Lissotriton vulgaris (assembly GCF_964263255.1). Lineage (NCBI taxonomy): Eukaryota > Metazoa > Chordata > Amphibia > Caudata > Salamandridae > Lissotriton > Lissotriton vulgaris. Next base: position 884,085,768 of record NC_141689.1, on the reverse strand, counting down.
AGATTACCAATTACGCTATCACTTTGCAGAATATGCCAGTTTTTATTGATTATTTTTTGGATCTGCTTGGATTCCTTATTGTAGGTGAGAATGAGGCGTGTGACACTGTCAGTAGATGTGCTATCATCTTTGACGGCGTTGTTGAGAGTATCACAGTGTTTAATGCTGTCAGCTTTTTGTTTGGCTTTTTTGAGTACCCAGGCCGGATAGTCGCGCTGCTTGAATCTGTCTAGCATGTCCTTAGCCACTTGTTGGTAGCTGGCATCAGTGTTGCAATTTCTCCTTGCCCTCAACAGTTCCCCATAGGGAATACTCCATTTCAGAGGTTCAGGGTGGCTGCTCAGGGCATGGAGAATGCTGTTGCCTGCAGTTTCTTTTCTAAACAGTGTTGTTTGGATCTGATTGCTGACAATGTCAATTCTGACATCCAGATATTCTGCCTTCTCCTTACTTATATTGCTCGTCAATCTGATGTTTTTATCATTGAGATTGAGACGGTCAATAAAGCCAGAGGCTTGTTCCTTGGTGCCATGCCAAACCAGGAAGAGATCGTCTATGTATCTCCACCAGGTAATGACATGGCTGATTTCTTCACTGAACGATGGGTCCGCAAATATCTCTTGTTCCCATTGGCCCATAAAGAGATTCGCAAAGCTCGGCGCAAAGCTAGAACCCATCGCCGTCCCCGTCTCCTGCCTGTAGATCTTACCATCGAACAGGAAATAATTGTTAGCAAGACAAAATGTCAACATTTCAAGGAGCATTTTGTTATGCTCCTTGAAGCGCATGGGACGGTAATGGTAATGAGCAAAAAGTCTTCATTCCATGTAAGAGTGTTAAGATTTTTTGACTAAACTTAACACTCTTACATGGAATGAAGACTTTTTGCTCATTACCATGGATGTCCAGGCCCTCTATACCATTATTAACCACCAACAAGGTACAGAGGCCTGTGATCATTTCCTTAAGAACCGTCCCATGCGCTTCAAGGAGCATAACAAAATGCTCCTTGAAATGTTGACATTTTGTCTTGCTAACAATTATTTCCTGTTCGATGGTAAGATCTACAGGCAGGAGACGGGGACGGCGATGGGTTCTAGCTTTGCGCCGAGCTTTGCGAATCTCTTTATGGGCCAATGGGAACAAGAGATATTTGCGGACCCATCGTTCAGTGAAGAAATCAGCCATGTCATTACCTGGTGGAGATACATAGACGATCTCTTCCTGGTTTGGCATGGCACCAAGGAACAAGCCTCTGGCTTTATTGACCGTCTCAATCTCAATGATAAAAACATCAGATTGACGAGCAATATAAGTAAGGAGAAGGCAGAATATCTGGATGTCAGAATTGACATTGTCAGCAATCAGATCCAAACAACACTGTTTAGAAAAGAAACTGCAGGCAACAGCATTCTCCATGCCCTGAGCAGCCACCCTGAACCTCTGAAATGGAGTATTCCCTATGGGGAACTGTTGAGGGCAAGGAGAAATTGCAACACTGATGCCAGCTACCAACAAGTGGCTAAGGACATGCTAGACAGATTCAAGCAGCGCGACTATCCGGCCTGGGTACTCAAAAAAGCCAAACAAAAAGCTGACAGCATTAAACACTGTGATACTCTCAACAACGCCGTCAAAGATGATAGCACATCTACTGACAGTGTCACACGCCTCATTCTCACCTACAATAAGGAATCCAAGCAGATCCAAAAAATAATCAATAAAAACTGGCATATTCTGCAAAGTGATAGCGTAATTGGTAATCTGATCCCGGATAGACCCAGCATCACTTATAGAAAAAGTCAAAATCTCAAAGACATCTGTGTCCGCAGTGACATCACCGACTACTCCAAAAATCAAGGCATTGACCTCAAGGGATTTTTCCCATGTGGCCACTGCAAAGCCTGCAAAAACAGTACCTTGGTCAAAAGAGTAGAATACAACGGCATTAAGAAAGAGATAACCCAATTCTTGACCTGTACCACCATGTTTGTCATTTATGTAATTGTCTGTCCATGTGAACTCTGGTACATTGGCAGCACCACCGCCCATGCCAAGAAACGCATCCTAGAGCACTATCGTGCCATCATCCACAAGGATGCGAAATACCCGGTGGCACGCCATTTCAGCGAATTTCATTTTTCTGACCCCACCCGTCTGAGATTTTTCATTCTAGAACAAATAGAGAGAAATCCTAGGGGTGGAAATCGGGTCCTAAAAATGAGACAGAGGGAATCTAGACATATAATCAATTTCCAAACCAAGACCCCGGGGGGGCTAAACCATGATGAAGAGCTTGCAATTCATCTCAAAGATGACTATGTATAAACTGTTTGTATCTGCTGTGTTCACTCTCATACCCTCTTCCTAGCGCCTACCATCAAGTTTTTTTGACTTACTGCAAACGCTGTTTTTCATGTTAGATTTTAACATCTGTCTTTTTAATTCACAGGAACTTCACTGAGAATGAGACCCTTCACTGCACCTGCACCGGTTATCTTCACAACACGTTCCTGATATAAGATAAGAGCACGCCGTCACTGGCTTCACTTTTAACATAGACTTTGATTAGGTCGCCTGACTGTTCTATGGCAAGCGGTGCCTACTATCCCACACTGTAGGCACTCTATGACTCTTGGTATTTCACCTAGTGACTGTCCTCGCCATTATCATTGACCATATCTCTTAAACATCATGCATGTTGATTTTCTCATGAATTTGCTTGGCCATAACTCTTGAGCGCTCACTCTAACCGCTCGTATCTTGTCATGAAGTGTAGACAATGGGTTATAATCTTGAGCCTTTGAAACAAGTTTATTCATATGTGTAGTTACTGTGATTGTTAAGATGTATTAACAACGTAGTTTTAACTCCTGGTATTTTACCTAGTGACTGTCCTCTGCCATCAACAATTGATTATGTCTTTCAATTTGCATGCGTGTTAATTTTACATGACTTTGCTTGGCCATAACACGTGAGCGCTCACTTTTACCGCTCGTGTCATGTCACCATGTGAGATGTTAGTCATGGGTCAAAATCTTGATTCTTTGAATTGTGTTTGTTAAGATGTATTAACAACGTAACTTAACCATTCCAACATGGCCGAACCAAACTTTTGGGCTTGTGACCTGCGACCTGTGTCCTTTGTCTATGTTGTTATTGTTTCAGTATTTACACTGCACAAACGCGTTGCACAAACTTACGTGAACAAGGCTTCCCGTAAGCCGAAACATGTTGTAAGGGGTCATTAAACACCCTTGGAACCTGCCGATGTCTGGCGTTTATTGAGTGCCTGAGAGCGTGGTACAAGTTGTTACGAAGTGTTTGACATATATATATATATATATATATATATATATATATATATATATATATATATATATATATATATATATATATATATATATATATACACACATATATATATATATACATATATATAAATATATATATGTGCATATATACCAACAATACCAAATCACTTCACTGCATCCTTTCCAATGAGAATAAAGGGAAACAGGCAATTTCCCTTTTTTCTCATCAGAAAGGACACAATGAAATCATTTGGTATTGTTGGTTTATGGAGGGGGTTGCTACCCTGCTGTGGGCTCGCCACAACATGAGGCATGGGGTGCCATAAACATGGTGCTGTGACATATATATATATATATATGCAGGTTGTGGTTCGAAACTCAGACAAGGGGGGCAATGTTGTTCTCTAGCCTATGTAAATGTACTTGCAAGAGGCCGGTAATCAACTTAACCAAAGGGATTGTTACAAAAAATGCAAGGATGAAGTAATGACTAAAGCACAAACAGACGTTATCATGGATTTGGAACATTGGTTTAAGGATAACCCACTCTCCCATCATCAATATAAATATCCATCCATCTCCTTACCCCAACAGGCAACAGCATTCAGCATGTCAGTTCCATGCCCAAATCTGGTGGGCGTCTTATTGCTCTCCCCAAGTTGTTCTAGACTAACATTTTAGCACACTCCTCCACTTTCGGCTTGATTTAACTCCTCATGTGTTCTTCCCCCTACCAGTATTCCAGATAACAATCCTTTACTTTATCCAGAGGGTAAACAGTCGAAATATCGACTACAAAATATCGAATGGACATAATATCGAGTTTTAAATATAGATTGGACAAAATATCAACTGGACAGAATATAGACATCTAAAATATCGTTTTAAAGGTAAGTAATGTAATATCGAATGTTAAAAATATAGACTGTTAAAATATCAAAGTAAATAATATAGGTTATTAAAATTATCGAATTTTTAATAATATCGAATATTTTATAGTGTTTTTTATGTTATTATATGTGTGAAAAGTGTGTGTTTATGTTATAATTTATTTTAATTAATGAAATTAGTTTTTTTATTTTTGCGTAATTTAATTCTGTAGCGGGTTGTGGGTTTATAGGGGATTAGGGTGGGAAGTAATTTAATAATAATTAATTAAATATGTAAATTTATTTATTGGTATTCATTTTTAATTAATTGTTAATTTATATTTGGTAATTAATAAAATTGTATTTGGCAATTAATTTTAATTAATTGATTAATTGTTAATTATATTAATTTCACTAATTTATTTTCTGTAGCGGGTTGAGGGTGTATAGGGGAATAGGGTGGGAAGTAATTTAAATATAATTAATTAAATATGTAAATTGATTTATTGGTATTTATTTTTAATTAATTGTTAATTAATTTATATTTAGTAATTAATTAAATTTTAATTGGCAATTAATTTTAATTAATTGATTAATTGCTAATCATGTTAATTTTAATAATTTAGTTTCTGTAGCGGGTTGTGGGTTTATAGGGGAATCGGGTGGGAAGTAATTTATTTATAATTAATTAAATATGTTAAAATATTATTAGTAGTGTTTTAGAATTAATTGTTAAATATTTTTTTATGAGTAATTAATTAAATTTGAATTGATAATTAATTTAATTTAATTGATTAATTGTTAATTATGTTAATTTTACTTATTTATTTTATGTAGTGGGTTGTGGGTTTATAGGGGAATATGGTGGGAAGTAATTTATTTATAATTAATTAAATAAATCAATTTGTTTAATTGTATTCAATTTGAATTTATTGTTAAATAATGTTTAAATGTTAAAATATTAATTGTTAATTAGTAATTAATTTGTATTAATAGGTAAATAATAGTAATAATTAATTTTAATTTGTAATTTTAATTGATTAATTATCATATTATATTAAATTGGTAATTACTTTTAATTAATTTTTACCCCTACACTATCCAACGCTGTCTCTACTGTTGCACTCACTGGAGTGGGAATAGTAATTTTTACCCCTACGCTATCCAACGCTTTCCCTACTGTAGCACCCACTGGAGTGGGAATAGTAATTTTTACCCCTACGCTATACAACGCTTTCCCTACTGTTGCACCCACTGGAGTAGGAATAATAATTTTAACCCCTACGCTATCCAACGCTTTCCCTACTGTTGCACCCACTGGAGTGGGAATAGTAATTTTTACCCCTACGCTATCCAACGCTTCCCCTACTGTTGCACCCACTGGAGTGGGAATAGTAATTTTTACCCCTATGCTATCCAATGCTTTCTCTACTGTTGCACACACTGGAGTGGGAATAGTAATTTTTACCCCTACGCTATCCAACGCTTTTCCTACTGTTGCACCCACTGGAGTGGGAATAATAATTTTAACCCCTACGCTATCCTACGCTTTCCCTACTGTTGCACTCTTTGGAGTTGGAATAGTAATTTTTACCCCTACGCTATCCAACGCTTTCCCTACTGTTGCACCCACTGGAGTAGGAATAATAATTTTAACCCCTACGCTATCCAACGCTTTCCCTACTGTTGCACCCACTGGAGTGGGAATAGTAATTTTTACCCCTACGCTATCCAACGCTTCCCCTACTGTTGCACCCACTGGAGTGGGAATAGTAATTTTTACCCCTATGCTATCCAACGCTTTCTCTACTGTTGCACCCACTGGAGTGGGAATAGTAATTTTTACCCCTACGCTATCCAACGCTTTTCCTACTGTTGCACCCACTGGAGTGGGAATAATAATTTTAACCCCTACGCTATCCTACGCTTTCCCTACTGTTGCACTCTTTGGAGTTGGAATAGTCATTTTTACCCCTACGCTATCCAACGCTTTCCCTACTGTTGTACCCATGGAGTGGGAATAGTAATTTTTATACCTACGCTATCCAATGTTTTCCCTACTGTTGCACCCACTGGAGTAGGAATAGTAATTTTAACCCCTACGCTATCCAACGCTTTCCATACTGTTGCACTCTCTGCAGCGGGAATAGTATTTTTTACACTTCTGCTATCATACGGTAATAATATTGGATATTATTTAATTATATAATGTTACTATATATATATATATATGTTTTAACAAATATGATTGTAAATTTTTTTTTGTAACTTTCATTAATTATTTAATTATTATAAGTTAATGTAAGTATTTTTAAGTATATTTTAGTAATTCATTTTTAATATTAATTTAGTTTAACACTGTTTTTAATAAAGTCGATATTTTTATAAACTATATTTTTGTAAACGATATTTTGCACTCGATATTTTTGTACTTACCTGTTTGTAGATACAAACTCGATATTCTGTCTGTCGATATTTTTTCATCGATATTGTTGCTAGTCAATATTCTGTCCCTCGATATTATGTCAGTGATCCATCCAGAGATGTACCCAGTAGCAGTATACATTTCAAAGAAAAAATCTAAGACAAAACAATATCTTCCTTGCGGACCAGACCCAAGAACACGAAAAAAGCACTCTTCAATTTCCAAGACACCGCAAATATCAGGCAATAAGTCACTTAAATAATCTACTTTAAAAGCAATGCTTGTTTCCTCGTTGACATTATCATTATGCAGACCAAAAATGGCCAGCAACCACTGTAGCTTGACTGGTCGAACAATGAATTACAGTTCATAAACACCGCAGAACAGTCATTTAATATGGCCAGCTAAAACACATTAAAACAATATTGCTCCTTCAAGTTTTACTTCTGCAACACTCTCAACAAACCTCCATAAAGTAGTGTTTCACAGCTACCCCACAGCTGCTGTTCCATTCTGAAATTTTCCAACTCCAACACTTCACTAAACATGCACTAATTCATATCTATGCTTTCTCCTCCATGGTAAAACTTTCTGACAGTAACTAGGCTATAAATAAGCAAAACATTTAATGGTGCACACCCAAACTCGAAGACTATCAGTCAAACTTGACAGCCCTCTATTTCCAGCATAGGACTAATAACACCACAGCCAGAGCTAGTTTCTGCCAGCTTATCCCAACACTATCAACCAGCTCTTAAAATTTTAACTGTAGTTCCTTTCTGAATGGTACTTAAAAGAACAAGCAAATATAATTAGATAGGGATCAACATATATTTCGACCTGCAGAAAAATGTGAGATTAAAACTAAGTTTGCTGTATTACTCTGCATACTTTTATATAGGATTAATTATAACTCATTGTTCTTTGTAAACCCTGCTTATACACAGAGTTTACAAACAACATTTGCAAAATTGTTGGTTGTCAGAGCCCCGTTTGGGGGGGGTACAGAGTTAGTAGGGGTACTGGACCACAATAGTAGTCATCAAGATCAATTGCCTTTGGTGTCCTGGGGTCCGTGCTTATTACAGCAAAATGCAGTACTACACAATTTGATGGTGGGCTCAGCTACAGGGTTCTATGAACCTACCTATGAACTCTAGTTACTCGCTACACCACCAACAGAGACCTATTTCAATCCTAGGGCCCCTACCCCATATGCCTACACTTACACTTTTAGAGATATAGTCATACACAAAAATTAGGCACAGGGTTGAGTTCACTAAGTAATCCCGCATTAGTCACTTCAATCTCTTCCTGAGCCAAAGAGTTCATGCTGGTATATGTTAATATTTGAGTATTTTTACATCCAATACAGAGTTTCTTAGTTTTACGGTCTCAAGCCCTGTGTTTCATGCTCAGCAGAGGCATGGTAGGTTCAGTCCTATAGGTTGTGCTTACCAGTATTGTCTTATTCAGAAGTGCAGGTGTTAGACTTGGTTCTTTTTGCAGGGTTATCCCCAAACGTGTTGCTTCTTCCTCCTATTTTTTCCTGACCTGTTGCTGTTGGTTTTAGGACTCTGGGCACTTTACCACTGCTAATCAGTGCTAAAGTGCATATGCTCTCTGTGAAAATTGTGAACACGATTGCCAATTTGATTTACTGGTAAGCTTCTAGTAAAGTGTACTGAGTGTGCCAGAGCCTGTAAATCAAATTCTATTAGTGGGCCTGCAGCACTGATTGTGCCACCCACATGAGAAGCCCTAAAAAGGTACCTCAGACCTCCCGCTGCAGTGTCTGTGCACAGTTTGTTAACTGCCATGTCGACCTGGCAAGTGCACCAATTGCCAGGCCCTAACCTACCCTTTTTTTACATGTCAGACACCCCTATGGTAGGCCCAAGGTACCCCTGTGGGCAGGGTGCAGTGTCTGTGAAAGGTAGGACATGCCCTGGTGTGTGTGGCAAGTCTTCATAGTGAAATACTGCCAATTTTGTTTTTCACTATTGAAAGGCTATCTGTCCCATAGGATAGAATGGGAGTTTACTTAAAACATCTTATAAATATAACTTCCCATTGGGAGATGATAGAAAGGTGGAGTTTAGTATGCCTGAACTCAGAATATAAAAATGCATCTTTTAGTGATGATGATTTTTATATTGTGTGTTTGTAAAAAATACCAGTTTTACAAAGTGGGTATTTTCTTGCTTAGCCATCCGGTGTGCCTCTGCTGGTTTGCAGATTGACTGTCAGGCTTTTGAATGACAGGGGCTGGGGATGTGCATTTTCTCAGAAGGCCACCATTGGGGGGTTGATGTGTGTCCTGCCTTTTCTGGATGAGTCAGGGATGGGCTGAATAGACCTGGGCTGCATTTAGAGTAGGGGGTGAAATTTCTTTAAGACCTGAATGAGCCTGGTCTCCACCTCCTACCGGACAGCTGCACCAGAGAGGACAGAACTGAATTTGGCTGGATAAAGAGCTTCTCTGCCACCAGAGAACAAAGACATTTATGCTATAAAAGTGTGGCCCAGACCCTTGAACTTTAAACTACTTTTGGAATCAAGAGGAACCTTTGCCAAGGACAAGAGCTGGAGAAACTGGAGGAGGAGTACTGCCCCTTTGCTGTGTGCTGTATGGGGTTGGCCTGCAGTAGCTGTTTCTGCCAAGGAAAGGACAAGGACTTTGCTGTGTGCTGTGTCCCCCTGCTTGAGGAAGATCTCCAAGGGCTTCAGTCGGGCTTGCCTCCTGTTCTGAAGTCTCTGGAACACAAAGACTTCACCCCCAGCTTTCCTGAACTTCCTTGCTGGAAATTCTGACCTGCCAAGAGGTGCCAGTGTTGGGCCTCTGGAGGTTGTTCCTGTTGTTGGGAGCTGGAAAACCAACACAACTTCAAGAAAATCAAGGCATCGCTCTTCTTGCAGCTGTTTTTCTGATGCAGCACCGCTGTGCGAGAACAATCTCCACGCATCGCAGTGCCGCTGCCGAAACCAAAGCAGCGCCTGTCGCCGCTTCAAGAACCGATGCATCGAGGGATCGGGGCTGAAGAAACCGACACAGGGCCACTCTACGCCACTGCATTGATTGCCGAAGCATTGATCGCAGACGCATCCCGGATTTCCAAGCATCGACCATGTGCGGCAAGTTTTCCCGACGGACCAGAATCGTCTTGGAGTAAACCATTCTCTTCCCCTACAGACCGGACACGATGCATTGCTTCTCCTGCGTGCAGCAGAATTGCTGCATCACCTCCCCATGGTCTCAGGAACTGACGCATCTCTTTTAACCCTGGGCGTAATTCACGTAGTAGCGCTACGTATAGCTATGCAAAGTGCACTTCGCACTACGCAAGTTACGTGAACTGCGCAGTGCACTGTGCAAAATGCTGTTCGCACTGATTACACAGTGCCGGATGCTTGTCCGCACTGTGCAATCAGTGCAAACCGCATCTTGCACAGTGCAAGCAGTCGTTTTCTGCCGCTTGAGTAGATTTCTACTCGAGCGGCAGCTTTCTCAACGCGGACTGGTAGTATCTCAATGCGAGCGATCGCCAGCATACGTGACCACTCGCAATGAGAAACCTGACCTCCCAGCGTTGAGAATCTCGCCAGGAGGTTTATTTTCCACGCTTGCGATCGGCAACTTGATGTTGCTGATTGCGAACGAGGAAAAAGTCTCACCGGGATGTCATTTTACTCACTCGCGGTTGCCAACTTGACGTTGAGGACCGGGAGCAAGTAAAAAATGACCGCTGCGCGTGTTTGCACTGTGCTACGTGCAATTCATGTAGTACGAAGTAACGCAAACTTTGCAAACTACGCGAGCGTAGCGTAGTACTTCACCCAGGGTTAATCTCTTTGTGTTCTCGATGCTTGCCATCCCTGCAGCTGTTTGACATTGTGAATTTTGCCGCAACTAGAGGTATTTTGAGAGAAATCATGTATCCATAGTTTCCTATGAACCCAGTTGCTTAAAACCTTTTTAAAGTCATATTCTTAATACTTGTATGTTGGATTTTTGTCGTTTTGGTCTTGTTTGGTTTAGATTAAGATACTTTATTTTTCTAAACTGATGTAGCGTCTATCTGTGGTGTTATCACTATATTACTGAGTGTCTTGAGGACAAATATTTCACGCATTTCCTTTGGGATAAGTCTGTGTGCCTGTGCCAAGCTACCCAGTAGGTGAGCAGGGATTATCTAAAGTGTGTATCCCCCTTACCCTGACTAGAAGCAAGGGTCCCTATTCAGACAAAGGTACTTACTTATGTCAACTAGAGACCCCAAATTCTAACAGCAGGTCTGCAGATGACAGCCTTGTTCCTCACTCAAACTGCTGGATGAACAGAACAGTAGTCCTGGTCGATAGATGCTTGCCGTTGGCAGGTGCAGCTCCCAGTAGCAAGGATGGCTCTCACAGGGTCTGCCAGCTGTTGGGGCTATGGCAGCACAAATCTGTTGGGCATGCTTCAGGAGTGCAGTATGGCACACTGCTGTTCAGCTCTGTCCATTATTGTACACAGTTTGCCACTAGAACCACAAAGGGTTTGTATTGGCTCCTGCTTCGCCTCCAAACCAGTCCGCTACTTCTGGGTGCTCCACATGTGGGAACATGGCTGTACTCCTCCTCCTGGAAAGTCTATCCTCCTGCAGGGCCATGTACCCTCTTTCCCACTCTCATCAGGCAGGCAGGCTTCTAGGTGCGAGCAGATGCCCAGCAGGTTCTCCAGCAAGTTTTGCAGACTTCTGATGATGTTCCCTCACCCATGGAAAATTGGCTGTCCTACAGATGCCAGACTGGTCTCACAGCAGCTCTTCAAGTATTTTGCAGGGCACTCCCTTTGTTTGTCAAGAAGACCTTGGCAATAGAAAAAGGAGGGATGGTTTGGATTCAACGTTTATACTAATTTTCCAGACACAAAATATGGATCCACTGGAACCAATTTGAGGTGGGTACCTTTGAAATATCATTTTCTGGCTGCAGTGCAGACATAGTTTTTACGCAAATTGATGGCTCTCACAGCAGGGAGTGATAATGCTTGCTTGAAGCAGGTGTATCTAAAACAGGGACACAATGAATTATGTGATTCTGCATCAGGCTGTCATTAGTCATTAGCCCTCCTAAAGTAGCAATACTGGCAGAGAGTAGGACGCGCCCTGGCTAGAAACACACTCACCTTTAGCAGCAGAATTTCCTCTTCCATCCACTAAATGCCAGTGCTGAGGAGAATCTAATCACCAATCCTCTGCTAAAAGGTACTCATAGCATTCTTAAGGTTTGCCCTGTTTCCATCCTCCCTCACTTCAGTGTCTGGTCCTCCACTCTCAAGGAAGGTAGGCAATAATCTTCCACTGTCTGGGGAAGCTGTATCCATCCTCCATTGTGTGCAATGGTAAATCAGGGACAATGCAGAATGGATCCCACTGTCTTACCACACATGGAGCCTTGCTACTATTAATGTGCCGGGCATCTGGACTTTGACTTACCATGGACAGTCCTAGGAGTCAATGTACATGCAAGATTAGCATGGTAGCTGGGCAAACAACTGTCCGGATACCATTACAGGTGAGGCATTCAGTGCAGGAGTACATGTCCATTTACCATGCTTGGGACATTCCTGTCCCAAATTGAGTGCTACAGATGGAATGAGATTTCTTGACCCAACATGAGAGCAACAGAAAACAGATGGTGACGATGCAGTGCTCGGTGAATCACAATGTGGAAGATGACAACGTGAGGTGAACAGTAAATACACAGACTTATGTACTATAAATGCAATGTAGAAGATATTTCAGAAATATCTGACAGTAAATAAAAGACCAAACAATCCTCAGTATAACAATCCAACCAGCAAACATTGTTGACGTTTCGCATCCAAAAGCCTTAATAGAGTAGGATCTACTTCAGGATTGGAAAGATTGACTAAAACTTGTAGCCACTCTCTGGCATGGGCACAGTCCTCATCATATCAAGTAAGAAGAGCCTTCTAGTGAATAATGATAAATTGCTTCAAAAAATATTTGTTAAATGTTTAAAGGACTTGAAAACTGACCATGTCTGCTGGCACCCAAGGACTTATCCAGAAAACAAGCAGGCAGGCATGCGCGATAGTGTACGCGCTCATACACACACACACACACACACACAAACTCTCTCTCTCTTTCTCTCTTTCTCTCTTAGAGACGGAAATTGCTTTTGCAGACAAACTCGCTATACTACAGCACCACAAGGGCAACAGTGTTACTTCTCAGTTGCCTTCGATCCACCATTTTCATTTCAGTTCAACTTAGCAACATGACGTTTTTACACACAGAACAACATCTATTTTCGGTCACTGCAAAACTCCTGCTTATGCAGAATCAAATAACTGCACCATATTTAGAGCATGTCTCCAAAACTCACACACTTCATTCAACACATCACAAGTAGGAGAGACTCCATCCAACGCCATTTTCAACCATGCGCTTCAGATTGGCACCCAGCAGTGTGATGCAAATCAGAGTGTTTTGCTACCTCCTTAGAGCCATGAAATGCTACATAAATGCTACAATACAACTTTTACCAGGGAAATTGCTTACATGAAGGTGACAACGCAGCTCAACAAGCATTGCCAAACCCAATAGGTCCCACTTATGAGAACAAATGGATTTGGCAATGTTTTGTGGCCATGCTATACAGCAATGTGGCTGCTGTTCAGCACAGCTACAAGTAGTTTTTAAAAGCGCTATAGCATAGCCAGCACTAAAGCACGTTGTTTTTAAAGAGAGTAGAGCTAGCAGAGTTATTGCCCTTTTTTTCATTTTTAGCCATGTACTTCCCCATCCCATTTTGCCTGTCCTATTTCCCCCACCTGCATCATTCTCTCCTGCTCTTCTTCCATGTTGCCTTGTCTCCCAACCCAGCCCCCTGTCTATTTGTCTTTTAGCAAATAGGAGAGTGGGTTTGGAGACAAAGCAACATGGAGGAAAGGATGCTGGGAGAGAAAGACGCAGAATGAGGGAAGAGGAGAGGCGAGAAGGAATGGAGGAGCCCACAGACAATGGAGGATAGGCGAGAAGGGCTGGGTCAAGCACATGGACAATTGGGACGTTACATTGTGTTAAAGTATTAATAGAGTGCACATACACCAACATGTTTCTTGGCGTTGGTTACAGGACATAGCTTGCAGTGCGTAATCATATTTATATGCTTGTGTAAACAATCATGTTTTCAGGAGCTGTCTAAATCTGGAATAGCAGGACATTGATCTGATATTAACCCCTTCGATGCTCATGACGGAACAGTTCCGTCATGAGCGTCGGTTGGTCTGTGCTCATGACGGAACCGTTTCGTCATGAGCCCATTGGCTCATTAGAACCTTCAGCACAGCGCGAGAATCCGCGCTGCGCTGAAGGTGTTAAGGGGGGAAAGTTCCAGAATGGAGGGGCCAATACCAAGAATCTAGCACATTTTTGCCTCTACTTCTTAAAAAAAGGAGGAATGAAAAGAAGGTTGAGATGCAAGGACCTCAAAATATGAGAAGGAGTGTGCCTGTGAATACGTAAAGTGATGAACTCAGGGCAGTAGCCTTGCAGTGATTTTAAAATGGTAAAGCCGATGTTAAAGGAAGAGCGCTGTTTCAATGGCAGCTAGTGGCGCTTCGCCAACAAAGAGCTGATATGATACTTCCTCTGCTAAAAGGTACTCATAGCATTCTTAAGGTTTGCCCTGTTTCCATCCTCCCTCACTTCAGTGTCTGGTCCTCCACTCTCAAGGAAGGTAGGCAATAATCTTCCACTGTCTGGGGAAGCTGTATCCATCCTTCATTGTGTGCAATGGTAAATCAGGGACAATGCAGAATGGATCCCACTGTCTTACCACACATGGAGCCTTGCTACTATTAATGTGCCGGGCATCTGGACTTTGACTTACCATGGACAGTCCTAGGAGTCAATGTACATGCAAGATTAGCATGGTAGCTGGGCAAACAACTGTCCGGATACCATTACAGGTGAGGCATTCAGTGCAGGAGTACATGTCCATTTACCATGCTTGGGACATTCCTGTCCCAAATTGAGTGCTACAGATGGAATGAGATTTCTTGACCCAACATGAGAGCAACAGAAAACAGATGGTGACGATGCTGTGCTCGGTGAATCACAATGTGGAAGATGACAACGTGAGGTGAACAGTAAATACACAGACTTATGTACTATAAATGCAATGTAGAAGATATTTCAGAAATATCTGACAGTAAATAAAAGACCAAACAATCCTCAGTATAACAATCCAACCAGCAAACATTGTTGACGATTCGCATCCAAAAGCCTTAATAGAGTAGGATCTACTTCAGGATTGGAAAGATTGACTAAAACTTGTAGCCACTCTCTGGCAGGGGCACAGTCCTCATCATATCAAGTAAGAAGAGCCTTCTAGTGAATAATGATAAATTGCTTCAAAAAATATTTGTTAAATGTTTAAAGGACTTGAAAACTGACCATGTCTGCTGGCACCCAAGGACTTATCCAGAAAACAAGCAGGCAGGCATGCGCGATAGTGTACGCGCTCATACACACACACACACACACAAACTCTCTCTCTCTTTCTCTCTTTCTCTCTTAGAGACGGAAATTGCTTTTGCAGACAAACTCGCTATACTACAGCACCACAAGGGCAACAGTGTTACTTCTCAGTTGCCTTCGATCCACCATTTTCATTTCAGTTCAACTTAGCAACATGACGTTTTTACACACAGAACAACATCTATTTTCGGTCACTGCAAAACTCCTGCTTATGCAGAATCAAATAACTGCACCATATTTAGAGCATGTCTCCAAAACTCACACACTTCATTCAACACATCACAAGTAGGAGAGACTCCATCCAACGCCATTTTCAACCATGCACTTCAGATTGGCACCCAGCAGTGTGATGCAAATCAGAGTGTTTTGCTACCTCCTTAGAGCCATGAAATGCTACATAAATGCTACAATACAACTTTTACCAGGGAAATTGCTTACATGAAGGTGACAACGCAGCTCAACAAGCATTGCCAAACCCAATAGGTCCCACTTATGAGAACAAATGGATTTGGCAATGTTTTGTGGCCATGCTATACAGCAATGTGGCTGCTGTTCAGCACGGCTACAAGTAGTTTTGAAAAGCGCTATAGCATAGCCAGCACTAAAGCACATTGTTTTTAAAGAGAGTAGAGCTAGCAGAGTTATTGCCCTTTTTTTCATTTTTAGCCATGTACTTCCCCATCCCATTTTGCCTGTCCTATTTCCCCCACCTGCATCATTCTCTCCTGCTCTTCTTCCATGTTGCCTTGTCTCCCAACCCAGCCCCCTGTCTATTTGTCTTTTAGCAAATAGGAGAGTGGGTTTGGAGACAAAGCAACATGGAGGAAAGGTTGCTGGGAGAGAAAGACGTAGACTGAGGGAAGAGGAGAGGCGAGAAGGAATGGAGGAGCCCACAGACAATGGAGGATAGGCGAGAAGGGCTGGGTCAAGCACATGGACAATTGGGACGTTACATTGTGTTAAAGTATTAATAGAGTGCACATACACCAACATGTTTCTTGGCGTTGGTTACAGGACATAGCTTGCAGTGCGTAATCATATTTATATGCTTGTGTAAACAATCATGTTTTCAGGGGCTGTCTAAATCTGGAATAGCAGGACATTGATCTGATATTAACCCCTTCGATGCTCATGACGGAACAGTTCCGTCATGAGCGTCGGTTGGTCTGTGCTCATGACGGAACCGTTTCGTCATGAGCCCATTGGCTCATTAGAACCTTCAGCACAGCGCGAGAATCTGCGCTGCGCTGAAGGTGTTAAGGGGGGAAAGTTCCAGAATGGAGGGGCCAATACCAAGAATCTAGCACATTTTTGCCTCTACTTCTTAAAAAAAGGAGGAATGAAAAGAAGGTTGAGATGCAAGGACCTCAAAATATGAGAAGGAGTGTGCCTGTGAATACGTAAAGTGATGAACTCAGGGCAGTAGCCTTGCAGTGATTTTAAAATGGTAAAGCCGATGTTAAAGGAAGAGCGCTGTTTCAATGGCAGCTAGTGGCGCTTCGCCAACAAAGAGCTGATATGATACTTCCTTGGCTGTTGGTAGATCAGACTGGCCACCTGATTTTGTACCAGCTGTAGTCTCTTTATCAGGTATTTGGGGAGACCAAAATAAAGTTAATTTGCATAGTTAATACGTGTGATGGCTAGTGAGAGAACAACCTGGACAAGGGCTTCAAAGGTAAGAAGTCTTCGGATTTTTCTGATCTTACGGAGCGGAAGGAAACAGGAGGAGACTACGGACCCTACCTAAGGCTTTATAGAAAGATTGTTATCCATAAGAATTCCTAGCCTCTTTGCTGAAGTTGTAAGCAGGGGGATATACCCATTTCAGCAGGACAAAAGTTGGAATTCCATGTATTTTGAGAGTCCCCAACCAGAATAAGCTCTGTCTTGTCAGGGTTTACCTTAAGTTGATTGCTCTTCTTCCAGTTGTGGATGAATAGCATGGTGTTTTGGAAGATCGAGATTGAATCTGGGGTACTATTGGTTGCATTTTGTCAGCATAGTTGAAGGTGCACACATTCGTTCTCCTCAAGGACTGTACTAGAGGGTAAATATATGAAATAAAAAGATAGAAGACAAGGATGATCCCTGGGGTACACCGCAGGTCAGTTTGACCTTGGGAGAGCCAAAAAAGGATAGTCCAACCAACTGGGAACGATCTTTCAGAAAAGACACAAACCATTTAAGCGCTGTTCCCTGGATTCTGGGGCAAGCACACGGACAGCGAAGAGTGGGCACGAGAGGTGTGCGCAACCACACAGAGGGTCGGTGGGAAGGTCTTGGAAAGCAAACGAACAAGCATACGGACACTGGAGAGTGGAAGTACATGGACAACCAAGAGCTGTGGGGGTGGGGGGGCTGGGGGAAGCATACGGACAATGCAGGAAGGGTGAGAGGGACTGAGGGAGGAACACAGAGTGGGAAGAAGTACACCAGGGAGACAGCTGAAAAAAATATATACTTTTGTAGAGTGCTTAAACAAAAAGAAAAAGGTAGCAGTTGAATAAGCGAGCAGTAGAAGGACACAATATGTCCATGCCCTAGGGAAGGACACAAATGTGAAGAGGAAGGAAGCCTATGAAGTTGCGGAATAAGATGCAAGTAAATGAGAGTGACAATAAAGCCAACCAATGGTAAGCAATGAGGGGGGTTTCTAATCCCCCCAGTAAGGTAACAAAAGGTCTCGCAAGAGACCTAAAAAGTCATATTTGCCAAGTAACTTCAAGTACTTAGGACTAAAGAGCACCACGGATGTCCTGTAGACTTTGCAAGAGTGCAGAGACTTAGTAAACTTTGAACGGGGGGTTTCAAATTGAACAATTAACCCCAGGGTGTATTTTTATGGTGATTAGCATCCAGCCATTTCTGACTTTGACATTTTAGAAATATGAGGCCACGCTTAAAGCCCCGCAGAAAGTTGAAAAACTCGTTACCTAGCAGTGAGCATTCCTCCTGGTAATAAACAAGGAAGTCTCTCATTACGTGACGCCCTGTAGTTTTACAACTGAATAAACTGTTCACCAAAGTGTAAAACGTGCCACAGGGAGATTCTGGTTCGACCCAGTTCACTCCAACCGCCGGCGTTTGCGGCTCTAGCTCGTGCTTTGAAGCGCAAAGCCTTCTTGTAAGAATGAATGTCGAAAGATTAATAGCGAAACACGATATACCCTCCTGACAGGCCGACAAGCCATGATGAAAAGGAATCACTTGATGATGTCTTTTCAGCATGACAACAGGCTAAAAGCACACTTAAAATGTGCATAGAAGCTGTCGCACCGCATGTGCGACACGTGGAAAAAATGCACCGGTTCGGTTATGTTTTTATCTTCACATTCTTTAACAGGACAAGGTAAGCGCCTGCATAAGCAAGATTTAGGAGGATGTTCCAATCTTTATGTTATAGGTACATGTCTGTTTTATCTGTTAATATTTTATTATTTTTCAATCAATATTAGCCCACTTTTTTATTAAAAATGAAATTAGAACATTTTTGTTAAAATAATGAGGAATAATACTCACATTTATGAGAACACGTTAATTTTTCTGCGTGGGCTACAACGCTATAGAAATCCATACACAATAATATGCTCATTCGAGTATTGATTAATAATGTGTGCAGTATTTGTGTTTCAGTTAACGCAAACGAAGCAGGGCTCGAGCTCAGGCCTCTAAAGTTGCCCCATGCAAGCAGGAGTGCAGGAGTAGTTTATCTAGTTCTGTTTATCCATATCATCGGAGTAAAGCAAAAGTGATGAGACAAAACACTTTCTACTGACTCACAGATTGCATGCAACAATTAATTTACATAGGAAAACAACTCTCCAGTAACCATGACATCCCTTGAGCTTTATTTTACTCTACTGCAAGAATATAACCTTTTGCATCCTGGACTTGGGTAAATACATTTGCTAAAAAAAATAATTGTATGCCATAAACCGTTTAAGCACATGCATGCAATAAACTACGCTACTTAGAACCATTGTTGAGGGAGAGGCATGATGACTCATTTGAGCCATGCCCCCTCCCCACATTTAACAATGGTATCTATCTATCTATCTATCTATCTATCTATCTATCTATCTATCTATCTATCTATCTATCTATCTATCTATCTATCTATCTATCTATCTATCTATCTATCTATCTATCTATCTATCTATCTATCTATCTATCTATCTATCTGTCTGTCTGTCTGTCTGTCTGTCTGTCTGTCTGTCTGTCTATCTATCTATCTATCTATCTATCTATCTATCTATCTATCTATCTATCTATCTATCTATCTATCTATCTATCATACCAACCGGCGGTTGCCAGTAGGTAGCTACAGTTAGGATGTAGTTTATATAGGAAGAGCGTTTTTAATTTGCCAATAACTTTGGCGTCATTTGACGAATCCTCGTGAACATTTCAAAACTAGTTTGCCACACACTTCAGCGTCTGTCTTAAAAGTTTTGGGGTGATTCGTCAAGTGGGGGCCGAGAAAAAGGGTGTTCCCAAAACACGTTTTCCCCATGTTAGTTTCCATAAGAACTTTAGGCATGTCTGACGCCTGGACTGCTGAACAGAATAACAACACATTTGGCAGAAATGTAGCTGTTGGTTTAGAAACTAAACTTTTTGAAAAATTGGTGTAAATCCGTTCAGTAGTTGCGAAGTTATTAAAAGAAATTTCCAATTGTGTATATAGGGGCACGGCGGACCCCGACCCCTCCCGATCTCGTTCTGAGGTGTGATTGGCTGCTAACACTTCATACCAGGAAGTGTTGGCATCCATCTTAGTACACGGCTTGAGCCGAGCCCCAGAAAAAATGTAATAGAGAAAGAAAAGGGGGCAGAGTATAAATACCCTAGCCCACTAGGCCTCTTGGGGGTCCCATAGGGACCCCGCAGGGCCAAAGAAGCATTTAAACAAAATAATTTTGGCAAGAGTCGCTTTGGATCCGTGGATTCTGCTGAAAATGTAAAAACAAAAGCACAGGATCCCACGCTTCGTTAGTATTTGTCCTCCAGGTGGGCCCTGTCACAGGCACATGTTGGTAAAAAAGGTGGGGAGGTGCACAGCCCCCACCCCCCTCCTAGGGGCTACTAATGCCCCAGAGACAAAAGCAACAGTATATCTCAAATGTTTGTGCTTTTATTGCACAAAATGCAGCAGTATGAAACAAAACATATTTCGCTAAGGGAAATATTTTATGTTTCCCTCTAAAACACAGATGTCATCATCACCATGAGCCTCACCCATCCACTCTTCAGAGGATTCTCATCATCTGGATACTAGACTTGTGTAAAAAGAACAAATGATGGACGGAATGCTGTAAAATGGGTTTGCTGTTTTTATCGGCTTTCAATATTTCAGTACGTATGTCTTGATAGCAATGTGGTGTCCCCACTAGATGAGAACAACACAAAAAGAACATGGACGGCATGCTGAACATAGTCAAACATTCACCCCCAGTACAGAGATCTAGGTCTAAATCCATAATTGTTTTTCTCACCATGCCATCCCAGTTTGGACCCAGCCATATGTAAATCAGTCTTGACCTTGCTCTCCATGCTAACACACGAGCCCAACCTGCCAGGCTAGGCCCTCTCTGGACCAGAAACAAGCTTCCGGGACCGGTTTTGGGTTATTTAGGTTATTACCCCATATCAACCAGGTTAGCTTGAATAGTACAGCGAGCATGGTACCCACGTCTGAGCATACCCTTCATACTTAGGGTGAAATAAAGCAAAAAGAGCAAATGGTGGACGGAATGCTGAACAACTCAAACATTCACGCCCATGCAAGGGTCTGGGTTTAATCCATTGTTTTTTTGCTCACCATGCCACCCCAGTTTGGAGCCAGCCATATACAAAGTAGTCTTGACTCTGCTCCCCATAGGAACAGTCTAGCCCGAACTGCCAGGCCGGGTCCTCCCTGGACCGAAAACAAGCATCCTGAGACTGGTTTTGTGGTATCACCCCTCATCAGCCAAGCCAGCTTTAATTCAGTGGCACAGTGAGCATGGCACCAACGTCTGGGCATACCCTTCCCACTTAGGGCAACAAAAGAAAAAAGAACAAATGATGGTGTGACTTCTGTGGGATCGCAACTTCTTTAAAATAAAATGAATCCCCACCAGCATTTACATTTGTATATTTTTTTGGTGAGTGAGACATGTGGCCACCCCTTCCTGAGTCATTGTTAGACCCCGGGAAACCCTATCACCCGGGGTCAGGTTTATCAAAAAGAGGATAGAGCACTCCCACTTCCTGAACGTTAAGAGGCCCAGGGGTCACTATCTGCCAGGGCCCAAAAATTTAATCATAGAGAAAGGGAGCCGATGGACCCCCTTCCTGAGCCCAAATTGACATGGGGGCCCAATCCCCAAGAGCTAACATGTTACTTTTAGGGGAGGGGGTGGGCTGTCCCCTCCCCAAGCTCAAAGGGTCTCTCTGAGGGATGGCCAAAGATTAACCAGAGGGGAAGGTGGCACAGGGCCTCCCTCCCGAGTCTTAAGGACCCCATACCTTTGGGCCATCTCTTTGACATTTGTGCCAGGGAACTTTGAAAGTGCTCCTGCCAGGTGGAAGCACACTTCTGTTTCCTTCCCCTTCTCTTCTAATAATATAGTTTTTGGCCCCTGGGGATGGGGTCCCCAGGGCCAACAGTGACTAGGGGAGGGGAAATACACACCCCTCCCCTTTATTAAAAAAGAAGGTCTCAGGGGATGGTGTCCCCATTGTGAATAGAGGCTCATAGAGTGTGGCCAGGCATACCCCCACCATTTTGTAAAAATAAAAGGCCTCGGGGGGTAGGGTCCTCGTTGCCAATAGGGGCTTGAGGAGGGGGGCCCCTGCAGGGGTTTGGCTGTCTGCAGGAGGATTGGACGCAGGTAGCACGGCTGAAGGCTGAATGCAGCAGGGATTGGCTGCCCACAGGTTGTTGGACGCAGGTCCAGGCCAGGCTCTGTGGTCAACATCCCGCTGTGCATGGCGAAAGGTTGTACGCTGCACGTGGGTAGCTTTACATATGATAATGAAGTATTACTTTATGCTATTAAAATAGTAGAAATTCCCTGAAAAAAGCAAAGGCTAAAGTGATGCTATAGTTAGGTGAAAATTTCAGTGCCAATGTAATGTTTTAAATTCACAAAACCATTAAAATTCCCTTATTATAGTTATCTCTAGTAACTATATCTCGTGCAGTAAGGTAACTATAAATCATGCCATCACCAATTAAACCTGGGTTATATTTCTGCAGGGAAGGCAATTGCACCCCTAATTCGCCTTCCTTGCAAGGAGCCACACGACCTTGCCACACCAAATCTGCTTTCTATTGTGTAGATCCATTGTCCAACGATGGCCTTGTCGCATCAGCCCATTGACATCCCTCAACGGGCATCTACGCTGGTGCCTTGATCTACGGCACCTGTGGTTTTGTACCTTATATTACCCTTCACTCCCCACACAGCACTACCTCAAATTTTCACCCACATGCCCCACCACTCAGGCCATCACCAGTCATTATCACTTCAATGTGGATGTTTGCACGTTCTGTTATCCCTTAGAGATGTATTGGACCAGCGACACCTCCCCCACAATGCTCTAAATTGTTCTTCCTCTCTGTTCCCTTTTTTCCCTCCTCCCTTTTTTCCCCCATAGGCAATTGCCTCAGGGCACCAATTTCCTTGTCCTGAAGATGATCCCTGCATTCTTGTAGAGGGATCGAAAAGTCGTTGACTTCCTGCACCTTGACATAAAAGAACATTTGTATCTATGTGTGCCAGAATGCGCAAATTTACTTTTTAGTGATTCTAATGTTGAAATTGTTTGACCACAACTCGTGGTTGCCTGACATCTCCATCATACTTACGTTCCCACTTGTATTTTTCTGTTATTTCCCACATTAAATATCATGTCCAGTAGGACATATAAAAAATAGTCCACATTGTATTGCTATTTGTATATACTACGAACTAATATTTTTTTGTCAGGGACTAATGTCCCTTGAAATAGTTCTGTCCCAAGCACCACAAACACATATGTTTTCCTCTTTCTAGATTGCCTTTTTTTACCAATTCCAAATGTATCTTTTGAGTATTAAGGGCTCCCTAACTTATAGTATTCATTGTATGCGTTGCATACCATATCTGGCTAATTTCAGTGGTTTGGCATATTTGAGCCAAACAATAACTCAGTTTTAAACGTGCTTTTTCTGAGTTTTTTTATGCTACCCTATGGAGCAGGTTTAGAGTTTGGCAGAGAGTGTAATCCACGCAAAGTCCCTCTACACCAACCCGAAGGCCTTCCTGTCTGATTTACAGATGGGTGGACCTTCAGTAAGTATAGGCAGAGACTACTCGATCTCCATCTCAGCTACCTACATACCCCTTTGACCACCCAACAGAGTAAGGGGTGTCGGAGGTTTGGCCCATTGGCACTGGCTGCTGTGCAATATGGCCTAACGGGGAAAAAAGAGATATGATGTAGTCAACGCTGGCCACACCATAGCGCTTTTTAAAAATACTTTAAGCCATGTTGCACAGCAGCTCATGCAGCTGACCAAGAAGTCTAAAAAACATTAACAAAACCAATAGATCTAGCAAAGGCAACACCTATCGGCTTCATCAATGCTTGTTAGATCTGGCTGGACAGCGCTACAGGACAGTGCTGCTGTTAGCAAGACTCATTGTTACAAATTCTTTTAAACAAATTGATAAAGTGGGCTTCAGTTCCACCTAGTGGACTAATCTTCTCTTACTTCAAGCTATTGGCTGTTTTATGTATCTTTTTTTTAAATATATTTTTATTGAGATGGATTAGAATAGCACTTCAGGAAAAAAAGAAATACATTCATACATATAATGAGATATCAGCTGGATAAGACGGTAAGTACAAAAATACAAAAGAGTTTAAAAAAAGCAGTTCTTCAATACATAATACAAATCACCATCTAAAAATAATTTTACAGGCAGGCAGGAATTCAATCAATTCATCCTCTTGTTTCCCTCCACTTACTAACGGGTGCCCAGATTTTTTCACCAAATACTTTCTTCTTCTGACCCTTAAATTTATATAAGCATTCTTCGATATTATGAGTTCCAAGCAATCTTGTCAACCAGACCTGGAATGAGGGGGCAACTGAGTCTTTCCATGCCGCCGCTATTAAAATTCTTAACACTGCAACACAAAGAAAGACCAAGGCTTCCGCTTCGTGTGTGATTTTCAGATTTTCATCCCTGCCAATTAACACAGTCGTTGGGGATAGAGAGATTTGTCCCTCTAGCAGCCCCGATAAAAATTTCTCCATTTCAGTTAAAACAGGTTTCAAGTTTGGACAGGAATAAAACATATGAATTAAATCTGCAGGGCTTTGATCACATCTTGGGCATTTATCTGTATCCCTTTTCCCCCATTGGAACAACTTTGAGGGGGTGTAATATAGATTAAAAATCGTTTTATAGTGTTGTGTTTTTAAATTGGTTGCTCTTAATATTTTCTTGTTCAAAGCTAAAGCATAGTCCACATCGACATTTGGATCCCCAATTCTAAGAGCCCATGCGTTTTCCACTTGCACCACGTCGTCTTCCAGACTCTGCAACAAAAAACCATAGCCTATTTTGATCTTACGACCACCATTCCTTATATATTGAACAATTGGATTCATCTCCTGGATAGACACCCTGGGTCTTATGGATTTCACTGATTGTTCTAATTGATTGTACAACATCCAGTGGTTCGCTGAGATATCATATCTTTGTTGCAGAGTCTCAAACCCCACCAACTCTTCCTTACTCATTACATCTCCCAGATACCGGATACCTAGTCTTTTCCAAGGGGCACTATTTCTATTCTGTCCAAGATGTTTAAATGGGTTTGAGTCCCAGAGATCTAACATACCATTAATCTTCGGGATCTTAAGAAATTTTAACAGTTGCTTCCATACGCCCCATGCAGCTAACATCAATTTACTTTTACTCCTCTTATAGAATTGCGCATTTACTTCCCGTATCAAGATCCCCTTGGCTTTTTCCCCTATTACTAATTCGTAGATTGTGGGAATTCTTGAAAGGGCAGGCTGGCCTACCAGGGTGTTACAGCATAATAACTGTTTCATATGCAGCACTAAACAGACCCAGTGGTATAATCTGAGATTAGGGGCCGCTAGTCCTCCCCTCTCTAAAGGTAATGACAGTTTAGCTAGTGATCTTCTTACTTTACCATATTGCCAGAGAAACTGTGAGAAAACTGATTCCATTCTTTTTATCAAAGTTTCTTCAATTAGTAAGGGGATAGCACGAAATAGATACAACAGTTTCGGAAACATTGTCATTTTGAGTACATTAACTCGTCCAATCAAAGATAAATGTAAAACATCAATTCTCCTCAACTCTTTCTCTATCGCCGCCAATACTGGCAAATAATTTTCCTGAATTATCTTTCCCACATCTGCATTAATTTTAACTCCTAAATAAATAGCAGAGTCAACATATCTTTGATCTCTTTTCTGGATATTCTTTGTACCGATTATTATAGTTTTTTCCGTGTTGAGTTTATACCCTGAATATGCACCGAACTGATAAGCCAGAATATTTAATTCTTGTATTGCTACATCCGGATTATTAGTAACAATTGCCAAATCGTCCGCATACGCTAGTATCTTAGTGGTATGACCATACGAAATAGCAGGGGATATTCTATCTGATGCCAAGATTTTCCTAATCAGCGGATCTATATATAACGCAAATAATATAGGTGAGCAGGGACAGCCCTGGCGTGTGCCTCTTTTGATTATTACCTCCTCTGATTGGAGCCCCATAGTAGTGATTCTGGCAACTGGATCCGCATACATAGCCTTAATGCCTTTCCTACAGTTTTCTCCGAAACCTCTTTTCTCCAACACATCCCACATGAAATCCCATACTACACGGTCAAAGGCCTTCTCGGCATCCAATAAAATCATAGCCATATCACTCCCTGTCATATTTGCAGCATCAAATAATGAAATAGCCCTTGCAGTATGTTCGGTAGTACCCCGCCCTGGAACAAACCCATGTTGCCAGGGCGATACCAGTTTGTCTATAATCCCTCCTAATCTTTTAGCCCAAACTTTTGCATATAATTTCGCATCTGTATTGATTAGAGAGATCGGCCTATATGAGCCCGGGTTTTCCTCTGGTTTTCCCTTTTTGTGGAATACCACAATGTTGGTCTGCTTCCAACTGTCCGGGATAACACTTGAACATATGACTCCATTAAAAAGATCCTCCAATATTGGCAGAATTTCTTCCCTCAGAGCCCTATAAACCTCTATAGGGATCCCATCTGGGCCTGCCGCTTTACCCAATGCTAGTTCACTCAGAGCGTTTTCTATCTCCTCCTTTGTTATAACCAATTCCAGCCGATCTCTATCTTCATCCTCCACCCTAGGAGTTATAAAAGATTGGTCTTGTATAGGAAATACCGCCCCTGGATCCTGATCCTGATCATATAGTTTTTGGTAAAATTCATGAAATGCCTGTAGTATAGAGTTCGGATCATTATATTCTCTCCCGTTATAGCTTATCTTACTGATGTTATTTCTATTCAAATCTTGCCTTATACGCAGTGCTAATGCTCTGCCCGCCTGCTCCCCGGTCTCATAGCGCCTTGCTCTTTGCGTTTGGTATGCACAGATCTCTTTCTGAGTGATTATTTTTAAAAGGTCACCCTTAATCCTGGCCATTTTTCTGGTAGTCTCACTACTATCTTTACCAGTTATTATTTCCTCGATATGATGTCTCTCTGTTTCAGCCAGAGCTGCTATCAGATTATCTATCTTGCTCTTATCTTCTCTCCTAATTCTTGATGCGCAGCTAATCGTCTCCCCTCTTAATGCAGCTTTATATGATTCCCAGACAACATTTCTGGATGCACTATACCTATTAAGATCAAAGAATTCTTTTGACCACATTTTCATATGATTTAAAAACCTTTCGTCATTTAATAATTTCCTGTCAAAGGTCCATCTAGAGGTTTTCCTTAATACGCTGGGTACTTTATAAGTGAGTACCAGAGGATTATGATCTGAAATTACTCTTGGTAATTTCTGAATGTTTACCTTCCCAATCTCTCCCATTGTGATGAAGAAATAATCTAACTTAGAGTACTTTTGTGCTGGATGGGAGAAATATGTATAGCCACTATCCCCTGGCATCTTATCTCCCCAGATGTCTGCCAGGCCATGAGACTGCATCATGGAGCTTATTGCTGCCTTAACCTTTCGTTTTCGGCCTGTATATATGCTCCCCTGGCGCCAGTCTGCAGAGATATTCATGTCCCCACAGCGGGGCATCCCAATTAGCCAATTCCTCTTCCAACTTATCAAACATCATAGGATCATCCTCATTTGGACCATATATTACACATAATGTGAACCCCATATTCATTTCACCAATAACCATCTGCCTGAGCCATCTGTTTTGATACGTTTCGCTCCGCCTAGATGATTTTTGGTTAGTATGGCCACTCCTCTTATCATTGACGATTGGGTAGAACAACCAATCAAAGTATACCCATACATTTCCAAGATCTTCCTTTTATTCCAGGGAATATGGGTTTCCTGAATGCAAACTATATCTATATTATTTGTTCTGACTAAATGGGTCAATCTCTGCCTCTTCTTCCAATCATTTAAACCCCCTGTATTAATGCTGCAAATTCTAATGTCTGACATGTTTTACATATTTGCCTTTCCTACCTTGATTCTTATCCAGAGACCTGATGTCATCCTGCAGACTATTCCTTTCCATCTCTTGCTTTTTCATATTTTTCACCCCCCCTCTCCCCTCCACCCCCACCCTCTCCTCCCACTGCGCTTCCTCCCTCCCCCTGGCGAGCTCCGAAATGGAGCCCCCCCTCAACCCTCCCACTTGTCTTGAGGCGCTCAGACCGCTGGTCTGTGCACGTGATGGTTACAGCTCGGCGTGAGGAGAAGTGACAACTACTGTAAACTTTTGTCCCCATTAATTTTACCCTCCACCAGATTTTAAATTAACAAAACATACTCTCATTATAATCCCCCACCTTTTACCAACCCCTCCACCATATGTATTAACTACCAATTAGGATCAGCCATTTTTTTTCTCCCTTCCCTTTTTTTTTTTTTCCTTCCCTTCAGTGATACTGGTGATACACGGGAGTTCGCCCTGCTCAGATCGCTCCCCACAAAAATATTGTACTACCGTACTCCCATTTCCAATCCCATTCACCATTTGGGACAACATTTGATACACCAGTTACGACATCAGAAATTCTTTAGCTTTGATCTCTGACGAGAAATAAATTGTCTTTCCGTCCCGTATTACTTTCAACTGGGCGGGGTTGATCAGGTAAGCCTGCATATCCTTGTCTTGAAAAGGTTTGATCAACTGCCGCAATCTCCAGCGTCTTTCTACTGTAATATGGCAGAAATCGGGGCGAACAAAAAAGGTATATTCATCAACTGTTTTTTTTTTATCAGGTCTCACCCTCTCAGAAATTGCTTGTCTCAAATTAAAGTTGCCCAGAAAGATCAAAATTGCCCTAGGCTTGACTCCCTCTTTTGCCTTTTGATAAATGTTTGACGGGGTGCGATGTGCTCTCTGGATCTCCCTCTCAAAATCCCAATCTTTCAAATCTTTGAAGGCGGTCGCGAAGAGCTTGACGATGAATGCTTTCATATCTGACCCCTCGGCCCCTTCGGGAATTCCAAGGATACGAAGGTTGTTCTGTCGCGACCTATTTTCTAGCGACTCCAGTTTCCACTGCACATCAGTAAACTGTTTTGCTTGCATGTCGACTTGCTTGACTGCCGCTGCTGAATCCGCCTCTGTGGCTACTACTCTATCCTCCAGATTTGTCACTCGCTCACCGAGGTTCACACAAGCCCTTGTCAGCTTTCTCACTTCCCCTTGTATCTTCCTCACAGCCGCCTGGGATTTCCGACTATCTTGCCTTGCTTCCTCTCTATGAGCCAATATCTCCTGGTGAATAATCTCCAGGAGCGACATTTGTGCCGAAGCCCCCTCGGGGCTTTCTAGGAGAGCATTCGAAGGCAGTGGCTCTAGATTCTGATTAGGTATTTTTGTTCTCGCCACCATTTTAACTGCTGTACTAGGAGGGGTACTTTCCTCGGGTTCTGAGTCGCTGCCAGCCTCTATATCACTGATTTCTTGTTCCAAGCTCTCATCTCCTTCCTCAGACCATTCGCCACCCTCCGATACCGAAAAAAATGCGTCACTTTGGGCTTCTTTTTTACTACAGCTGCTCCCCCCTGTATCATCCTGCGAGATCCCCTCCATACCATGGTGTAAAGGTTTAACGTCAGCCAGCTGATCTTCTACCGGAATTTCGCCTTGCAGTACACCTTCTTCCACCAATACTACCGAGTCCAACTGTTCTGCAAGATCCTCAGTTGTAATACTTGGAGGTACCTCTTCACTACCATTGCCATTATCCAGGGGAACCTGTGTCTCATCCTCCTTGTGATCTTTTATGTCTCTAGTGTCTTTATTTTTATCCAACTTCTGGAAGATGTCTGATATAGGAACAGTGCCCAGATTATCCGAGTTCCCCTTGCTGGCACCCTGCTGAGCTAGTTTTTTTATTTGAGGGGAGCCCTGTCTCTTCCTTTTACCACCATCATTATCTGCCATAGACTCTGCGAGCGCCGCGGCTGCTTTCCTCCTGGCTGCTGCTTTAACACTAGCGCTCATTTTAGGAGCCATGATTGCCCTTCGCCTCTCTTCTGGCCCAAATGTCTCCTTACCGCCAAAAGTATCCTCGTTTTCGTCACTCTCAGACTGCACACCTCCAATGCCCTCCAGATTGAAGGCTCTCTGCTCCTCACTGCCTCTTGAAAGGCGAATATCCGTGTTCAGTAGCTTCTTAGCGCGGGGCTTCCTTCTCCGCTGTGGTTGCTGTTTTTTAAAGTGGCTACGCAGGGCTTCAACCCTGTCGGCTATCTCCACGAACTCCGCCGCCTCCGCCTCCGCTAGCAGCCTGGAAGCGGCTCCACCTCTGAACCACCGCGTCAGCTGGGAAACCTCCAGTAGCAGCCGCTGCAGCGGCTGACAGCATGTCAATTTCATGCGCGTCAGTTTCTCAGCTTTCACCCAGCCGCGATTACTTTGCCGACTTCTCGCCGTTCTCTGGGCTTTCTTTCGCCACGGTGTTACCAATCCTTACAGCCTCCATCCGACATTCGAAACGCACCTTCTGTTAGGGGAAACACGGGGTCATTGATCGACTTCACCCTCCCCCTCACGCGAGCTGTTTTCCGACCGTCTCACACGGTCGCCATCTTGCCCTCATTGCATCCTGGCTGTTTTATGTATCATTCTACCTTCCAGGAAATGTTTCAATAGCAATGCATGAGGGTCTATTTTACATTAGAAAAACACAATCATCCCCATTTGTTACATTCTGTTCTTTACCTCCTGCATGCATTCTAAACCGAAAGCAGTGCTTTTTGATACTCCCCCCCCCCAGCATTTCCAAAGACAATAGGACTGGCCTTTAATGTGATAAAAAAAAAACATCTTTGCGTGCAATGGATGTAAACAGCATGTGTGAGCATTTATATTTAAATGTGAAGCCAGAATTATTACCTTTACCAGTGCTTGTTTACATACATTTTGCAAACATATGCACGCCACGTTTAGATGGTGGCGTTTTTACTATGTGTTTTTTACTCTTCATGCCTTTGCATAGGTTGCAAAAAAATAATAAAATAACCACAGCCAGACCTATTAGCTTTACCAATGCATGCTTCTATTTTCCTTTCAATCTGTCCTTTCAAAAAAAAATGTAAATTGATTTCAAATGAAAACAGTTAACAATATAACTGAGTCACACAACATCTTCCGTAATGTTATACAGCATATATCTTACAATTATCTTTCACGTCCCCATCGTATGTATCTGTATAAGCTTCTCCCGTATGTATATGTATTTGCTTCTGCCCTTAGCCCGTATTTACATAACCTCATAGGCGTGTAATATACTTGGTGCAAGAATTTATAGTGTATGATTTGCAGATTTCCTTTCGGGGTCAACATTTCCGTACAAGAGAATTGCCATTCGTCTTTATTAGGCGGTGTTTTTAGTATATGGTTCCAGCGCTCATGTGCCTTGGTGGTGTTTTGTGCTAGTTCTATATGCTCTGTATAACTTGGCCACTATGCGTTTGTTTGTGATCTCCTTGATTATATTTGTAGTGGTGCCAGTGTAGGTGGTTCTGCGGGAAAGTTTGGATGTAGTGCTTTAATGGCTGCCGTCCGCCTATGATATGTGAATTTAAATAGTGGTGTTTGGTTATTTACTTAGTTTAAGTCAGTTGTCTCTATAAATTTCCCTTCTGTATATTAGTCCCCCATTATGTTCACTCCCACCTGCCGTAGCATTGTTATACTTCCTTTATCTTGTGTTACAGATAGTGATGGATGATTTGCCAGTGGCATTGCTGGTGCATATAGTGGTAGTTTCCGCGCCATACTCCCCGTTTTGCACCACACCTCTGTTGTGGCCTGCACTGTATTTATTTTGTTGCTGGTTATTTCCACCCGGTTGAGGGTCAGAATATTGCTTAGTGGAATGGGGTGCCCATCTCCCACTTACACTGCTAGTTGTGGCATGTATCGCACCGGATGGACCAATAGTGTGCATATTGTGCTTGTGCACATACATAGTACAGCATTAAGCCCCCTTGTCCATATGGTAATGCCATCATTTTCCAGTCTATTCTCGGGGTTTTCCCGGCCCAGACTAATCTTACTATGTGCATTTGTAGTGCTTTAAAGATATAATTTGGTAGTTTTATTGCAATATTATTAAACAGATATAAAAATGTAGGCAATATGGCAATTTTTACAATGGATATTTTATCTGCTAGTGATAGGAGAAGCAGAATCCACTTCTTGACTTGTGTTTCTAATTTTGCTATTGCTGTCCCATAATTTGCTCTGATCACTTCTGTCGGATCTCTATGAATCCATATTCCTAAGTATTTGACTGGGTCACCTTGCCATTCTAGAGGGAAGTCCAGTGGGCATGGTTTAGTGATTTCTGGTAGCGAGATCACAGTGGATTTGCTCCAGTTGATGTTAAGTCCGGAGTATCTTCCAAATTTAATATATTCTCTCAGGAGTGTAGATAAATTTTTCTGGGGGTTTCGGACATATAACACCATATCATCTGCATATAATGATATATCTATGGGGCGTTGGTAATGGTTCAAGTGTTGTTGTGAATAGTTGCGGGAAAAGCGGGCATCTCTGCCGCGTTCTTTGCCGTATTCGAACCAGTTCCGATACTTCTCCATTTACTCTGATTCAAACTACTGGGTCTGTGTAGAGAAGTTTTATCCATTGTATTAGTTATGTTATGTTATGTTAAATGGTTTTGTAGAGCGCTCAGCTACTCAAACAGAGTGTCCTGGCGCTGTCAGACCCAAAGAGGCACAGAACGAAAGACGCAGATGGAATTACTGGCAAAACAGCCAGGTCTTGAGCTCTTTTCTAAATTAGCACCTCTGGCATACCCATTCTCTGCGGCATTGTGAACAGGTAGATCTATTCTATGGAGTCAAAG
Source organism: Lissotriton vulgaris (assembly GCF_964263255.1). Classification (NCBI taxonomy): domain Eukaryota; kingdom Metazoa; phylum Chordata; class Amphibia; order Caudata; family Salamandridae; genus Lissotriton; species Lissotriton vulgaris. The sequence goes on along the minus strand of NC_141689.1, from coordinate 884,053,010 downwards.
GCTTTGGCTGCAAATAGTACTACAGCCGCTGTCTCCAGCTTCGAGTTCAACAGATGTTGGAGTGCAAATATAGTACATATGTTATGGGACGTTGATCTTTCCGGTACAAACTCAGATTGGCCTGGCAATATCATATTTTACATTAATGGCATAAGTCTTGTAGCTATTATTTTAGTATTTTAGAATCTGTGTTGATAAGCGATAGTGGGTGATAAGAATCGCATCTATCCTGCGCTTTGTCGGGCTTTAGTAACGCTATTATCATAGCTTCTCTTAGGGTGGGGGTAATATGTTTCAGGTGTATGCACCTTCATACATGTTCATTAAGTGTCGGCTGAGCAGTTCGACATATTCTTTATAGAACTCACTAGTTAGCCCATCGGTCCTGGCACTTTGCCATTTGGCAGCGTTTTGACGGCCTCTTGGACGTCTAGCACTGTTACAGGTTGCGCTAAGTATTCTCTTTAGCCATCCGATAGCCAAGCTATTGCGATGTCCTCTAAGTATTCCATAATTTTGCCCCTCTCTGTTTTCACACAAAATGCATACATTTTACTGTACAAAACACAACAAGAGCAGATCAGGTCTGGGAATGGCGTGTAACCATGACGGAGACCGCGAAACAATCAGGTGTGTGTGTAAGCAAATGTTATTGCGTAACTAAAGCTAAGACAATAGCTAGGACACGTCCCATCAGCCCACCCTCGTGGTGGTTTTTCATCATGTGGGAGGTGGTGGTCACTCTGAACCTCGCCTGACCATATAGTGCCGGGGATCAAAGCCAGAATTCTAGCCATGATGTTTGCAAAATAGTGAAAAGTAAAAATAAAGTGCAGTGCTAGAATAATCGTGATGGATAAAATTAACTACTAGGACTCAGAGAATGTTCACACTGAAGTCTAAGTGTCAAGGATTAAAAACACGCCGAGTAGTTGAAAATTGAGGCTACTCATTGGCGCTGTGCAGGTGGTCATTTTACTGTATGCTGTATGCTTCCACAAATGTTTTGGATATCCCTTTAATGTTGTAGTGCATTACATCGTTTTCGACTGTGATTTGTTTGATTCACTGTTGTATGCTTTTAGCTTGTATTTTTTTGGCTAGTGTGTGTCCCGACCTGCCTTCCTCCCCTATGCTCTCGCTCTCTGGCGTTTTGTGATATATTTAATTTCATCATCTGCAAATTCACTATACAGCGTTATCTGCTACTTTATATGTCCTAGTATTACCACGTTGTGTGTTTGTTCGTATTCTTCTTCTAGTTTTTTATTTTAATTTTCTATTTTTTGCAGTTGTATGCGCATGCCTTTTAGTATTCCTGCGCTTGTACTAATACAGACTCCACGGATAGTGGCCCTAAAGGCTTCCCATACTAAAGTCGGATCCTCTACTGAATCCACATTTAACTAGAAGTACTCATCTGCTGCGTCTCTTATGGTCTTGTTATACACTGGGTTTAGTAGTGAATTTGCGTTAAATTCCCATATGTATTGCGGTGGTACATATGTTGGCACGTCTATGGCCATTATTACTGCCTTGTGATCTGAGAGTGTTTTCGGAAAGTGTCTAATGCCCGTTACCCAGTTGCTGGCTCCTGCCGTAGTTAGCCAGTAGTCACTCCTAGACCAATTTGTGTGTACAGTTGATGTGTATGTGCCTTCCTTCTTTCCCGGGTTCCACAGTCGCCATATATCTAGCATGTCAAGTTCTTCTATTCCATCTAGTATCGCCCCAGCAGCTTGTTTATGGTGCTCTATTGTTGTTGGTGTTCTGTCATTGGTCCCATCTAATGCTACATTTAGATCTCCTCCCCATATGATTTACATCTGCGGTATCTCCCTTCGCTTAACATATATGAATCTGATAATCCTGGGTCATCTGTATTTGGCCTGTATATGTTCACCAGTCCTATCTTGGTGCCACATAATATTCCAGTAAGGATCACGTATTCTTCCTTGGCCATATTTGATAACCCTGTCTATTTTGAATTGTACTCCCTTTATTTAATCATGATCAGCACCCCTCTTGAGTAAGAAGAGTATGAAGACGCTATTGTGACCTCTGCCCACCTTTTCCCTATCCTTTAGTCAGTGTGTGTGGTTAGACGTGTCTCTTGCAATATAGCTATTTCTACTTGATGTCTGTCAAGATATGCCAGCACTAGCCTTATTTTTCTGAGATTATTCAGGCCACTTACATTCCATGTTATACATTTTATTGAGCTACTTCGGCTTTGATTACTCATTTTTACATTTAGATTGTAGATACATGCTTGTGTATAACTCATTGCCGGTATGCACTTGTCTGTTGTATGACTCACAAATGTGGCAATCTATTTCTAAGAGAAGAAACAATCCCCCCAACACACTCCTGCATCCCAATTATGTGGGAGAATTCCCCATTTAACAAATTAACGTTCATCCTTACATCAACTAGCGTTGCATTTTTAAGACTGTTGATCAATTGATCTACAACAGTTTGGGGCTTACTCACTGTGGGGGTGCACCAGAGTCCCATCTTACACCCCGTCTTGGAGAGGGGTGGGCCTTGAGCATTTGTATTACTCAATCAGCCATCCGTTTTTTGTTTATTGTGCATCTAGTCCATTGGATCCTATTCGCCTTATTTCAACAGTTTGTCGCTTCTCTCATTTCTTTGTTTTACCATTGTGTTTCTCTTATCAATCTTCTTCTTCATGCTTTCTTTTTTGTTTATTGACATTTAGTAGTGTATCTGTATATTCCATGGCAGCTTTCAGTTAGTGAAAGTTTTTTCTTTGTCTTTATGTATTATTTTTAAGCGGGCCAGGTAGAGCATAGCATATGAGATTTGTGCTTTTTGCAAGCGTTTTTTAACTTGTAGATACTCTCTTCTTGCTGTCTGCACCATCATTGTGAAATCTGGAAAGAAGAGCAGTGTGTTTTCTTGATAGTTTATGTCTCTTTTTTCTATGGCTAGTCTTAAGACCGTGTCTCTATCCCTGTAGTTTAAAAGTCTGGCTAGAATTGGCCGCAGTTGTGCCCCAGGTGGTGGTTGGGGTGCTAAGGAGCAGTGCACTCTTTCTATGATCAACATAGGGGATATTGCTTCTGTTCCAAAGATGTCCTTCAACAGTCTCTCAATCTAGTTCTCCATTTGTCCAGTGTTGGTCGATTCCGGCACCCCTACTATTCGAATATTGTTGTACCTTGATTGCACTTCTAACTCCTCATTTTTGGCTTGTATGACCGCCAACACTTTTTCCATATAGAGACTTTTGTTATTTAGCTCTTGTGTGGTGTCTTCTGTGGCCAATAATCTGTTTTCCATTTAATTTATTTTGCTTGTTTGTTGTTCCATTTTGGTGGTTAAGTGGTCCATTCGCAGGTTAGATGGTCACTTGTCCAGTCAATTGATTGCAGACTTTGCTGCATGGCTGCCAGCGTGTCTGTGAGATTATCTTTGGCGATTCCTTGTTCTTTCATGTTCGTCTCTGCTTCCCCAGTTGCTCTTGTAACCTTTTTCGGTTCCAAGAGATTGTTGCTTCAATCCTTGCTGCACTTCCCCTATTACTTGTTTCCTGTTTGCGTTCGTCAGTAGGGAAGCTCTTAGGCCCATGCTTTACACTTTGTTCTGAGTTTTCTGTCCCAGCCTTCTGCAGTTATTATACCCAGTATCGTAGTGCTGCCTTCCCTTCCAGCTTGTGTAGCTAGTGAGACATTTTTTTTCTCGCGGTGCGTGTGTGCCATTTCCCGTTTTCACTGCTTTCTATCACTGTTAATTATGCTGCTCAACACTTTCTTTTCTTTCTATTTCTTTGGCGGTAGGGGCAATAATTCTTATAGCCCAGCCCCCACCTCACCATTTAGTTTTCTGTTTGCGCTTTCTTCGGTATCAGGTAGCTCTGACTCCTGTCCTCTTGGCTGATTGCTGCCTCGCGCTGCTCACTCTTAATACGGCACAGGCGGGTGGGCCTCCAGGCCCAGTTCTCCTGTTCCGTGCTATTTTCAGCTTCAGCTGCGGTTTTGGATCTGGGGCTGATCTGTAAGTTGTCCGGGCACTCTTCTCCACATTAGGTCACAATCTCAGGGTTCGTCTCAGCTCCGTGGATTTATTTTCGGTGACTGGCCAGCTCAAACAAGTTCTCATTTGCATGGGACTGCATTTTTGCCTGACCTTGCCTGACGTTATCTTCCGTTACGGCATTTCCAGTGCCTGGTCTCGTTGTTTCTTTACTCAATCGAGTCCTCTTTCATTCTGACACTGATGAGCTGCCTTTTATAGTGTTTGCTCTGGCCGACTGCAGGATTGTGCTGGATTGTGGGCTCACGGCCGGCCGAGCTGCACTATAGTGCGGCCATTTGGGCGTGGGATCTCTAGCCCCCCCCCTTCAATTTGTCCTTTGCAATCTTCTTCATCATAGAAGGAAGAATAAGAAGCACAAGAATGTAAATGAAACACTATACTGGGCCGGATGAACTTCTGAAGTCTGATATTGGAGAACTTGATGTTTCCGTAGGTGAGACAGACAGTGGCTCATAATTCTAACACTTGAATTCACTTTCAAATCAATGGTAAGATCCATGCACCACAAAAGTGTCTCTTTTTACTGCCCCAATCTTAGCTGAGAATTAGAGAAGTGAGAAATAAGGAAATCCCTTGTTCCGCCCCCTTCCCACATCAGCCCCAACGGGCACCCTCTCCTCTACCCCACCATGTAGCATATGGCTTCCAATGTAATATGTATACTCAGGACATGATTAAGAATAAGAACCCATTGTTATCCCTTTACCCAATGGGGCACAGATACAGGTCTGGAGTTTGTTATGGAAAAGAATGTCCAATTAGTGTAGGTAACATTTTGAGTATTTGTTGCAAAATTAGATGGCATAATGCAAGCAAAATATACTTTGTACGGAGAAGAGGTATGTAGTAAATAACTTTAATGTACTTCATATTTTAATAATTGATATGTTAATACAGCTAGAGCTTGCATACAAAATTGAACATTCACTGGACAACGTTAAAAAGGACAAATGCATGAATGCATCTGACTTCTATAGGGTCAACCTAGCTACAAATAAATGGAGTGCTCTCTAGGAAAAATGTTTCTAAAAGGAACTAGCCAACAGCAGAGAAGAGGTATTAAAGAGGCAGGACAGTAGCTGTGTGTACAGGAGGAAGGTTACATAGTACCAGGAGGACACAGGAATGGGAACACCAACTGAGGAGGGTGAGAGAGAGAGAGGGTGTTGTCTTTAACAGGAGATTGGTAACCAAGCTGTTACACCGCAATGAGGTTGAAGATTTGGTGCCTAATTACGAGTCTGGTGGTCTGAGGACAACTAAAATCACGGTGCATGGCGATGGCGTCCAGCCACTGCCGCAACAGGAGTTTGACCGCCATAATACAACTTTGGCGGTCAGACCGCCATTGCACCACTGCAGCCACCAGGGTACCGCCATTCCGTGGCAGTGGCCAGTGGTCAGGGCCTCAGTAATATGCTGGTGGTGCCACTGCTGCACCGCTATGCATATAACAAGTTTCAGGACCGCTAGTGGTGTCACAGAGATCTTTACTCCATGAAAAGGCTGGCGGTCCTGAAACAAAGGGGGTCCTGTTGGCCATTTGCATGGGTATGCATGCAGGGGGTCTCAAGATGTGCCCCCCCCCTGTATGTATGCACTCCAGTTCCTGCATGGCATGGACTTTACAGCCCATTCTGTGCAGGAACTTGTTTTGCCGTTCCAACTGCGGTGCCCATTTTCAGAGGAACTTGCTGTGGGACTGCCAAACAAAAGCCCACCAGAGACGAGGAAACTCGTAATCTGGTGGGCGGTGAACACATAGGTTTGGAGGTGCCAAATACGTAGTCAGGCCTATAGAGAAGAATAAAAGGAATTTTAGGAAACACAGTTACATGACGATTTTGGGCTCATTTGTGTAATTTAACGGTGTCCGTTTGCACCAGTGATGACAACGCAATAGAGACTAATGAGTGGTCTTGTCTTCAAACCAGCTCTCAAAACCTTGACATGGCTTCCCAGGGCAGTACAGCAAGGTCGTTAAAGAAAATTAAAAAGCAAGGATAGGGAAAACATGGTTTGCTCTGAGATGACAAGAACAACAAAGGGAAAATTAACAAAAAATTGGCCTCAACCGCAGGTCTGATGTGTATCAATAAAACCCATTTTTCAGTGCAGGAAGGAGAGACAAGAACCTTCTAGGGTGACTGCTAATCCCAATCAACGTGATTTGGCCAAACAAAGGCAGTCTTTGCATAGCTCCAAACGAAGGTTTAACAGCCGTGTATATCTTCCTGCAATCGCTTAAAGGCTGTGTGAAATATTACAAAATCTGGGATTTTACATTTTGTGCCACTGTTTGCAAATGCATGCCTGTATTGGAGAATGCATTTAACTCCTGCCTCTTCTAGCAGTGCATTTGTCTCTGGTGCATTTTGCTGTTGGGTTGCTCCTTTCTTAAAACACACTTTTGCACATATGTCTTTCCTTTTATTTTGAATTTTTCACTACAAGATGTGCATCCGCCATCTTGGAATGGTTAATAAAAAACCTAAATCACGGCCATGTCACAACCACGTGCACACTCATATACGTCATCACACTGGACTGCTGCAGAGGCATGGCAGATAGGTGTATATCTGATCAAGAAGGAGTGCATGCTCATGCCCACACTTTTTTTGCTGTTTTGCTGATGTTGTTTGGTATAGGTGAACAAGCACCAAAAAGCACTAGGAAAGCCAATGTGTCTACTTGCCAAGGACAAAACGTGAGACTATGGGATTTGACAATGCTTGTTTCAATGTCATTCTTCCGGTTGAAAGAGAAAAGAACAATGTAGGTGACATTCTTATCTTCGCTGTTCTAGCACATACTATAACAATTAATTAAATTCAACATTTAGACACGATCCACTCAGTCGATCCAATGCATTCAACCTGAATCGGTGAATTATCAATTGCAGCTTTTACCGGTGGTGATCAGAGGATCACAAGTTCGAATTTCAGCATATTAATTTGAGGCTTCAATCCTTTCCTAGGTCAGTAAATCGTGTACCATTAAAAGGGGCATTACTATTGTGTAATTCACAGAGTTTACAAGTGGCAGAGTTCTCAGGTGAAGCATTACAATAAAAAAAAGTCTTGTGGGATGGCTCAGTGAAATGAATGGAAGCTGCTGAAACATACAGTCATCTTTATGTTGAAAATGGATACTGTTACTTACATCATACAGCACCTACACATGGCAGACATGAGGTATAAAGCAGTATATAAAACAGGCTATTTTTATTACTGTTACACTGATTGTTGACATGCACTGGGCTACCATTGACTCAAGAGGAGGAGGGATGTATTGAGAAACTCAGTGTTCCATAGAAATCACATTTTAAAAGTTACCTCACTAATATGCCATGCAATTTGGGCACATAATGACATTAATATACCATACTTACAAATGGCATAAGAGTTGTAAGATATGACTAACCTATTAAAAATCTGACCATTCTTTTTTATATTTAAAATTTGTCAGAACTTCATTTTTCTGACTTGTTTAATGTCTGACGTGCTCGATTTTTAATTGGTGTCAAAGACAAGATCATGAAAATCTTGATCATTAATCACAAAGCGTTAACGAGAGTATAAGCTTTATCAGCTGGTATAGGTTATTTCAATATTTCTTAGCTCAAACATAGCTGAATGAATCAATGCACGCAGCATCTCCTACATGTGGTTATCATAATCTTGTCTCTATGAATGTGTATGGGTCTTCGTCACAATTCCTTATATTTGATTGCCCTGAGCATGGTCTCGTGGACTTTGTACATTTGAGACCGAAACGTCGACAACAAATCCCACTCCATTGCGGTACAACTTCCGTATCCACATCATGATTGATCATGTGTGGAGGACTGATAATACTTTGAGTGGACTATGTAGACATTAATCTTTGATATCTGTAACTATTTAATTATGTTTTGCAAGATTATTGTCGATTTGGAACCTTAAGATTTGTACGCCCTTGAACTCTATTTATTGAATACAATCAATCTTTCTCTAAATTACTTTCTAGTATTCACTTGTTTTCCTTTATTTTTATTTTTTGAGAATATTACCTTGCTATGAATCACAAATTTAGCTAAGTCGTGCTTGATTCTATATTGCCACCATTTGGGACATACAACTGAAGTTGAATGCATACAATACTCTCTTTATACAATGAAATCCCTTGTTAGCTTCTAACCTTTCAATATAGTCTATACCCATGCTTGCAAGGGTGTATTGTGTTACCTTCTTTTTAATGTGTTATAATATTATAGTTTAAATTAGATCAGCAATGTTTTGATATTTTTCTTATATAAAGTGAAGAATGAAGTGTTGGGTATTATTAAAGGATCAGAATTCCAAAGCTTAGCCGCCAGGTATGCAAAGGTTCAAAGGTTCTGCCTCTCAACTTGCCCATATATACATATATATATATATATATATATATATATATATATATATATATACATATATATATATATATATATATATATATATATATATATATATATATATATATATATATACATATATATACATATATACATATATATATATATATCCATTCGAAAATCCAGTATGCGAGAGAAAAGAACTCACTGGAGCCGTGGCCTCGTAATTCAAAAAGACGCTTCAACGGGTGCCCTATATATATATAACTTTTTCCACAGTAAACCAATTGAGTGAAACTCGAGAAGTAAAAGAATTAGGTATGGGAATGTTTAAAATCAATCTTGCAGCAGCAATTTGAACCATTTGAAAAGTGTTTAGCCTATGACTGGAAAGCCCTAAACATCGTAAGTTAACATAATCAAGTCTTGATGATAGAAGGGCTTGCACAACTATTTTATGTGTAGACATCGGATTCAGAGGAAAGCTTTCATGGAGCGATTTAAGGAGTGCAAAATAGATTCCTGCAACTTTGCTGATATGGTTCACAAAGGACAAAGTGTCATCAAATATCAGTCTTAGGTTTCTAGCTATCTGAGTGGGAGGTGGAGGGGCTTCCATTACTTCAGGCCACCAGTCCAGAGACTAAGTCAAGGAAAGCTTGCCAAAAGTCAGGACCTCCATCTTGTATCTGTTCAGCTTCAAACAGTTTCTTTCATCAAATAAACTACTGCTATCAAACAATATTTTAATTCACCTTGGTATCTTCTGCCTTGATAGATATGAATACTAATATTTGGAGGTCATCTGCATAAGATATCAGATTAAATCCAAAGGATTTTAGTACTGTGGCAATGAAGATACATCGATGTTGAAAAGCATGGGGCAGAGGTATGAACCATGTGGTACCCCACAGCTTAAAATAGTGTTGAGATTCAAAAGATGCTAGAGAAACAGTTTGTTCTCTGTTGGATAGGAATGATTTGAGCCATTTTCAGGCATTGACACGGATCACAATCTCTAAAAGTTGTGCAAGTAGGATTTCATGTGAGACAGCGTCAAACTAAGTGGAGCCTCCCTGGTCTTGGATCATTCTCAGGAGGTCTGAGACTTGTAGCAGATTTGTTTCAGTGCTGTGGTTCAATCTGAAGACAGACTGGATGGGTCCAGTATAAAATGTTGTTCAATACATTGGAAAAGCTGTATTTTAACAGCTTTTTCAATAGCTTTAACTAAGAAAGGGAGCAAAAAAATGGCCCTAAAACTAGACAGATAATGAGTGTCATCTGAGGGCTTATTTTAAAGTGGCTTAGTGATGGCTCATTTCCAAAGCGGGTACTTTTGCTACAGTACTTGATAGGTTATTCAGTTTAATAAGTTCAGGATCTATTTGAGCCGAGGCCAAATTTACCACATGTGAATTGGGTGAGTAGCGGAGGCGGATTGGATCTCATTCAGAAAGTGGGATTCTTGCTATTCTGATATCTGCTTCCATTCAATGAGTGCGGGACAGGTTGAGGCTTTAGTGGTACCTACACCAGGAGAGCTGGGGGTTAATAGGTGCCAGATTCTGAAGTTTTGAGTTGATGGATTCTATTTTATTTTTGAAAAACAAGACAATATTGTCACATAGCCTTTGAACGAGAGGAACTTCCAGGTTAAAGACTTCAGTATATTTCAATTTCTTCACTATTGAGGAAGCTCACACCCCAGATTCTTGGAGTTAGTGATGCAGGAATGAAGCAGGCTGCTTTAGCCTCCTTTATCAGACATTTGTATCTCAAAAGATGTTGTCGAAATTGTTCTTTCGTATCAGAGGCATAATTTCCCCTTCATTTTCTCTGTAGCTGTTTGCAATTTGTTTTGTTCCCCTGAGCGATGTTGATCAGTAAACCTGGGTTCAGAGTGTTTATTTCCGACCGTTTTCTTCTAGCTAATGGGGGTGATTAAATTAAGCACAAAAGCTGTCAACTAATTATATTTGTTTGCTGGTTCATGTATCTTAATAGCTTTATTGAGCTGTCTCTCTTCAAGGGCCAGTTTGGTTGGTAGCTATAGACTTATTGTTGCCAAAGACTGCGTCCAATGTATGGCCCGTTGCATGAGCAGGATCCCTGCAAAACTGTAAGGGACCCAATTAGGCATGGACACAATGTGTGTTATGTCTGATAATCTGCATAATTTTGCATTACTGTTTTTATGCAAAATTCCAGAAATGTAACTATTACCCTACATAGCATAAATATGCACCAGTCGCGGTAAACCTTTACTGCAAACACACCTGATGACTAAAAAACAACCGAGCATAAGATGCTGTTGTTTGCAATTCTTTTGTTTCTTTTGCACTATTTATTGAGCGCATCGAAAGTAGATAGGAGGACACATTCTGAGCTAAAATACAGCACGCGTTACCAATTTTGGACTTTATATCATTCTGCATAATTGCACATAATTGTGCCCAAATTTAGCATAATTACGCTTTTCCTAATATGGACAAAGTTCCACAAGCTCAGTCGTGGTGTCTTTGTCAGTGACATTTTTTAAAATGAAAGGTAAAATCACTCAATAGGAGGAAATTAGAGGATAGTATAACATGAGGTGCAACATCTCCTAGGTCTAAATAAACATAGGAGTAAAAACTAGCAACACCTGATATTTCAGAAGCTAAGCATGGGGCACAAGTGTTTCCGGATTTTCTTCTGCCCACAATGCTTGTGAGTCTTTACACACTAAAAAGAGAACAATCTGTGTCCAAAAATGGGACTCATTTAGGGTTACCTCTGGATACAATTGCAACTCTTTTGCTTCTCCTTTCAGCTTATCTAGATTGTCTTCCAACCTCTGTTGTTAATCACTTTAGAAGTGACCTATTATATTTATTGACTCTCATGTCACCCTGCACATTAAGGAAAATCTCTGTTGGTTGAGAGGGTCTTTCCTTGTAACAGGAAACTTTTCCCTTTATCATACCTCCTTATTTCCTTTTAGTTCAGTGAGAATATCTGCAAGTTTTGTACACAGATGTCAACAAGAAAGAGTTGTAATAAGAGTCTTCTGACATGGAAAATCTGTTCCAAGTCATATTCCCCAGTGATAAAGCTCATTAAGTCAAGGGTTTGTTCCTGCACGTTACAGAATAAAACCATGGAGGAAACTCTCAGCCTTTAACACTCCATGGTCAAGAAGATATGAAACAATTGATAGGCCTGCTCAGATCATATTTTACCTGCTGCAACTGCTTGTTAAAACTAGTGACCAAGGGGTAACAATGCATGCAAAATTTGCAAAATTACCCTTTGCACTTGTTGATCCAGATTAATTGGCATACATGTATGTGTACATGTGTAAGCCGGGTTCAGAAACAAACCTGCATACGGGTGGAATAATTTTTGGTGAGTGAGTTTTTACACTACATATGTGTAAAAAAACATAGGAATAGGAGTAAAAAAAACGCTAACACCTGATATTTCAGAAGATGCTAAATGGAAAGACAGCAGTATCAAGAACTTTATGAAGAAGCTTTTAGAATTTTGATCAGTCTACACACAAAAAATCTACATGTTTTAAGGAAAATGATGGTGAGACCCTTACGATGAGGCTCTTGTAGGAGGTGTGTAGTAGATTTTTGGGGCACCCAATTACTAGAAATTTTGAGAGGAGAACGGACTGACAGCTTTGGCTGTGCGGGCCTGTACAATTCATACAATGCATACCAGGCCTTCTTGGTCCCTCCTTCCTGTGGTTGTGGACGTTTCGATCCCATGAAAGCAATTGTGGGATCATCTTCAGGACATTGCATTAAATGCCTGAGTGAATGCCAACTGCTAGATTTATGAATAAGGGGATGTAAGGAGAACGGGCTAGCCAGCACGTCAATCCAGTGAGAAAGTAGCAACTTCGAGGAGTTGCAAGCGCTAATACTGATATCAGATAGGTGAAGTGCAACTGGAATAGTTTGCCTGCTTAAAATAGCCATTTTGAAAAACTGTGGATTGTGCTAGGCATAACAATGGATATGCCTAAATGTGGACTGCTGTGACGTGTGCAAGGGGGAGCCAATAAACTAAAAGGGCTAGCTGAAGTTGAGTCCCATGGAATTTGGGCAACTGCAATGGGTTGCCATCTGAAAAAAGTTTTGATGAACTGTTGATGGACCGCCGCAGTGTGTCCAAGCGGGAGCCAGGTTGCAACCTGGCTCCCACTTGGACACGCCACTGCGATCCACACTGAGGCATTTTCATTGATATGTCCTGCACCACTGATGGTTCATCAAACCTTTTTTCTGCAGGCAACCCATTGCAGTTGCCCAACTTCCATGGGACTCACCTTCAGCGAGCCTTTTTAGTTTATTGGCTCCCGCTTGGACATGCCGCAGTGGTCCACATTTAGGCATATACATTGTTATGCCTAGCACAAGCCACAGTTCTTAAAACCACTGTTTTAAGCAGGCAACCCATTCCAGTTGCCCCACACCTATCTGATATTTCCACTTGCAACTCCTCCCAGTTGCTACTACCTCACAGGATCGATGCACTGGCTAGCCCATTCTCGTTACATTCCCTTACTCATAAATCTAGCAGATAGCATTCACTCAGACATGTGAAGTAATGTCCTGATGATGATCCCACAATTGCTTTCATGGGATCGAAACGTCTTTGACTCTTTTGACACAGCAAATGCAATTTTACTTATCATTGCTCATGTGTAACGGTGTCTCCTTACATCTATGCTTGCTTAAATTATTGTATTATGCACAAGCATTCAGGTCTGCCTGAGCCTTTTGTTTTGTTATATGTACACCTTGCTGGATGCAGGATTGTGTCCCCACTTTATTTGTTGCTACGTATTTGAAATATTAAAATTGATCCTGTCCGGCTGGACAGCACAATATAGAACTGATTCTAAATCTATATTTATTTTCCCCGCTCGGATTGTCCTTGTTCGGGACCACTGTGTTTATAAATTACTGATACCCAAGGTCCCTGACCATTGTATTTGGGTTCCCTTGTTTCTAATAACACGTATTTTTCGGGGAAGTAAAATTTCTTAGAAGTCAATGCTTAGGAAAAGGAAGTAAGAGCTTGGCGCTGTTCTACAGAAGTACGAGAGACTAGCTCGGAATAGTAATAATGGATGTATAACAGTGGATTTATATTAAGAAAATGGGGAGGGGATGAATGGTGTGTATTTGTGCTATTTTAATCTTTGAGGAACTAGGGAGATTAGCCTCGTCACAGTTGCCTGATAGAGAAGCACTGAAGAGTACTGATGCTGGGTAATGGAGCACTGAGTCATGGCATCTTTTGAAGGCTGATTGCATCATAACTCTGTAGAGAGTTTCAATTCTAGTGATGCATGATAACATTGGTAGTGGACTTGTAAGTCCTTAGGTTGTTGCCCCTTGGATGTTATTCTTTTGCATGGACCAAGGAGCCATGAGGTGCTGGGGGGATGTGACCTGGAGAACACTAAGACTTTGTTGTTTCTTTAAATATTTTTTCATTTTTGTTTGTGATGATAAGGAACTGGTTTGACTTTTTCTTTATTACTTCTATGCTGTTTTTATAGTCTGCTAAGCGTCAATAAGTAATAGACACCCCAATATCAATGACAATGGCTCTGTTTTTCTTAAAACATAGATGGTTGGTGGAAGTGGAGTGTCTTGGCAAATCAGTATGTTTGCCTTCCCTTACCTTTCCTCCCTACACCCTGGAGACCTTAGCACTGAGAGCCGTGAATCATGCAGCAATTAAGGGATGGTGATGCCATGCCCCTCATAAGATTGGCTTATTGGATCATTTGTCTCCTGTTGGCCTATCAAAGGCCTACAGCTTCGCAGTCTTGCACCGCTTACTGGAGACTGTCATCCCTATACTATGTCCTTTTTTACCTTTTCCTTTTCCAGAAAAGTATTCCCTCTGATTTTTGTTTTAATTGTCTGCATCTGGGAAGTTAAGTTTCAGGCTAACCGCAGTGCTTGCTGGGTACTTTGGCACAGACCAAAGTTGATTGACAGGTAAATGCAAAAAAAATGTTTGCTATTTTCCATTCCACTTCAGAAAAACATATGCAAAAAGTACTTTCGGTAAACAGTTTTTTTGTATATTAGCTCATTTCCAGACTTGACAAAGGTAGCCTATATAATTGCGCTTAATTGCCCTATAAGCTCAGAAGTGGCCCAAGGCTGTGTAAGATCCGGCAAAGGAATTCAGAATACTGCTTCTCTGGAATAGGTGACTAATAGATTTTTTTTAAGCACCAAGGATGTGTTAGCAAGTAAAGTGCGTGACCTCTCAGCTTCACTAAAAGGTAGAGCTTGCAGCATAGTGTTCTGAGGACAGCACGAAATGCAGCTGTTCGTGCATCAGGGCTAGTAAATCTTTCACAAAAGGACATTCCGGTTGACTCAAAACCACCCACCATCCTGGCAGCAGGTGCATTGTGTAAGACGCCTCTAACAGGTTACCTTTTGCTGCCCCTCCCCATACATTTTTGCAGGGTTGACCTCTTGACCTTAACTCGGAATGAGGTCCACCGTATTACATACTTTAATGGAGGTCAGTGTTTAAGCCTGTTTGCACTTTAGCATATGTGGGTAACATGCAGATAGATTGCTGCTCTACTTTTTGAACCCTAGCAGTGTAATAAAAAATACTGCTACATAAACAGCTAATGGGTGTGGATTTTCATGCAAGAACGGTAAAAATAAAGTGGCTATTTGCTCATATGGTTTAGGTTAATATATAGTAATGTAGCAATGTACTTTTCCTACTGTAGGCGATGAGAGATGTCACAAATAGATTGCAATGAAGAACATTATAGAAAGAACTTTATATAGGGAACTGCAGGCTTCTATATTAATTTTAACTTATGCAAACAATACCATTCTAGCCTGATTTGTTTTGAACATTGCTCAAACTGTGACCAGAAATTAAATAAACTTATATAAGCAGATAAAAAAGTACAAGTTATGCAGAGCGAATGTTGGCATGCTGGAAAAGCAGTGATCAAGGGTCGCAAAAACAGGGGAAATGGGCATGGGCGGAAACAAAAAAAAGTGCAAGTGGCAAACTGGTTAATTGAGAATGCGACGAAGCATATTTTGAAAATGTGCAAAGGCCAGCTTTTCTGTTTAGAACTGACTTTCTGTTTTGTAGACTTTGAACTGCTAAGGATCCTGAAATAAAACAAAGAGTATTAGTAAGATGTTTAGCAATGATAAAAAAAAGTATTACGAAAGCTGGCCCTCAGTTGTTGACGACATTTGCCCAAGAGAACCCTCAAGGGAAATGATTCTGAAGAGCAGTTTGGTCAAACTGTGCCATGCTCTGTGTGAAGGAGAGACAATCAGGGCATCAGAGACTGACTTTTTGAAGCTGATCTATCATGTGGGGCTGCGGCACAAACTCAAGGCCTTATGCAGCAGTTGCATCACTTTTTTGTAATGCTACGGCAGCGTAAACAATGCGCCACACTGCACCATATTTACAAAGTGACGCTTCTAGACAGATGCGTCACGTTGTAAACCCCTGTGCTTCTTTATGCCTGAGTCAGATATAATGTATGCAGGGTGGGCGTTCCCCCATAAAAAAAGCTTGTAGAAATGACGCTGTGAAATCTATTAGATTTCACTGTGCCACTTCTACAAGTTCACTGCATCAAATCCTTACGCCTGCTTCAGAGCAGGTGTAAGGACTGATGCAGGCCCTTACATGGGACTCACCCATGAGCAATGACACATTAATTGTGGGTTTCTAATTAATTGTGGGTTTCTAACGCGCTAGAATCGACTCCCAAAGGAGTATCTCTGCGTAATAGACCGCTGGGGAACCCGTCCTGGCTTTCCCTGTGAGATGGTCCCTATACTGGGTATCTCCAAGGTGAAACCAGGCATCCCTGGCATATGTGGGGGGCAGTTGTGGAGAGGAGGCAAGCTAATGCCCAGAGTTGCCGAGTGTGATCCCTGGTTAGAGTAGGCACCGAGGTGAGAATTATCGAGTCCGCTGACCCTGGTCCACGACCCTGCCGCGTAGGGAATTGAACCCTGGTCCCCGGACGTCCTCTGCTCCCGGGTCTGACGCCTCTAACCAGTGAGCCACACCACTCCACATTGCTGGAGTTGCGTCTGTTTTGCGACACACTCCAGCAGTGCATCATTACTGCGCCAGGAATCCTGACGTATCTGGTAATCCTTGTAACATGGAGTGCCTACTGTAAATACAGCACATCCAAGGTGTCGCAAAGAGGACGCATTGAAAAGTGTTGCATCTCGGTTTTCAACCAGTGATGCAGCACATAAATGAGGCCCTAAATTTATTTCTATCTCTGCACAGTGTGTCTTCCAGGCCGCTGACTCCCAGAGGTGGGGGTGACAGAAACTCTAGGAGGGTTTGAGAGCTTGTTTTCTGATTGGGGTAAGAGGCAGCCTTACCCGTTGGGCATAACCTGCCTGGCCACGTGGCAAGCAGGCCAAATGCCACCACCACCTCTTTTTGAATATTGCATTCCTTGCAAAGTGAGACCTTCTTAGGATTGGCATACTAAGAGGTTAGTCTTCCATCAGAGAGACCCGAACACAGGAAGGGAAGGAGAGAGACCGAGGATTTTTTTACCCAGATCATTTCAATGGAAAAATGGGGCAGATTAATCTCAACCAAAAAAGGGAAAGAGCTAATCTCTGTGCATTGGTGAGCGGATGGGGAACAAAATGTTTGCCTCCTCTGAGGCCAGAGGTCACAAAGGAAGTAACAGGAGCAGCAGGGAGCAAGCTAGAGGGCACAGCTGCGACCCCTGACTACTCCCAAATGACCTACATGGATATGTGCAACTTGTGTGCATACCAAAGCAAGCCTTTTCTCTTGGCGATTAACACCCGTTTTCAACTTACATGTCCAATGTAGTCCTTTGTTATCTGCTTTGGAGTGGAAGACTAGATACATGTGTTTGTACTGTGTAGAGTTTTTGAATGTTTTGTGTTTTTAGTGATAAATACATTATTAATGTTCAGTAATGTTTTGTTGTATCTGTTTACACCCCCTGCACGTGTTGTAGTTGGCTATAATTCATCTGTAATTATGGTTTAATGGAGGCTGAAACAAGAGCCAGCGCGGAGAGGGCCAGCCACTTCAGTCGTACCTCCAGGGGGGTGTTGCACCAATATGCCTCCTACTTTATTCTAGAAACTCTTCAGCAAAAAAGGGAGGCATGTCTCCTTTACAGGCAGCAGAGACCAGGAGTTCATCTTCTTGTAACAGCTCAGTGTGAGTTGCGACTAGTGGATTGAGTGTGGGACACATGCTCAAGCCACGGTAATACCGACGTATTCATTTATTTATTCTCATATGCCGGGAGCTCCAAGCAGCCATGATTCAAAGGGATGTGTAAGGAACATATAAAAGCATATTTTGCTAATTTATTCTCTGGCTGGCAGTGGTGGCTTTTGCCAATAACAACATCAAAAGCTCATAGCGCGGACATTGCCGAGACCTATTGGCTTTGTCAATGCTTGTTACACTTTCCCAGCAGTAATATTTCCATCTTATTAGTATTGTAAATAAATCGCCAAGCCTTGTTACACAGCGCTCAAGAAGTCCTGAAATGATGCATGAAAGTCAATTCACCAGAAAGCTTGGGGTAGCGGAAGTGATACCACATGCCATTTGATCTTTACATTCGCTCCCACACACATGCTTACACATACACACACAATCACACATACACACACCCTCTCACATAAAGATAATGTCACCTGCATGCATGCACAGAACATACATTTAAAAGCATTTTTGACTTACCTCAACTGCTAAGGAGGGTCATATTCCAGATGTTTGTAGACCAATTGTATTACACTGTAGTGAATAAAGTTATTATTCACTATTAGTGCAATACAAATTGACAAAAAACAAAAGATTGCAGCTCCTAACTGATGTCCAAAAGGACGAGCTGGCCCTTTGTTTCTGGCACTGGTTTGGCCACCTCTGAGGTCAGGGGTCTTAAATGCAGTGCCAGGAGTTGCAAGGAGCAAGCCAGGAGTCGCAGCGACCCCTAAATGATGTTCATGAAATGATGCACTTACTTCCCTGGTTTCAAAGTCAGCTCCTCTGGCCACTAGGCCACATAATCAGCACACAAAAAATAATAATAATAATAGAAATGCAATTTCTTTGATAGTATCATCGTATTACTTGACAAAATGAGGATGTTATGGAAAACAACTATATTTCACGTGTCTCAAATTATTTACCAAGACAAGCAGAACTTCTTAAACAATAGTATTATTTTGTAAATCAATTTTGTAAAAGGGGGAAAACAGTCAGGCTTATAAAGCACATGAGACATATGTGTTAATGTATTTTCCCAGGAACGTTACATTAAGGTAGAAAAAATGGAAGTCTATGGTTTACTCACAGTCATATGCGTGAAAACTTGAAATTAAAGTCTAAGGCGCGTAAAAAAAGGTGACAAATATATAATTTGTCACCTTTTTTTCCCGCCATAGACTTTAATTTCAAGCGTTCAAGAAGCAGATTTCCCTCCCTATAACTTATGTCTAGAGATAGACCTGGCGGTAAATGGTCCTTCCACCCCCTTTCCTGAAAGCTTTCAAAGCAGCTAAGACCCAAGATTACCCTAGAGTGCCCAGGTCATTACGACTCCGCTTCGAGAGAAGATGAGGGAGGGATCCGTGTTATTTTTGCTCACCTTTACATTCACTTCACGCCAGCAGGCAGTAATCACCCTCATGCTGGCAGGCTTATGGCCGGACTGGTTTTACTGGCTTCCTGTCTGCACGTGGGCACGTCAAGCATTTCAGGTGATGCTAGCTGGAGGCTCGAGTCTACGTCAGCATTCTCGTCCGCCACTTTATTTCAGCCTAAACTCACAGCAGCTCTTCTGCAGGCACTGCACGCGCCTTCAGACTGATGGCACTGCCTTTGACCCTGAGTTCATTTGGAATCATTCACTCACTGGCGTGCTAGTGACACCGATACTCACTTTAATGGTAGGTCATCAGCACAAAGTTAATGGCCTCAACCAACTGGTTTGAACATGTAAGTAATTAGAAATAAATAATGTGAACTTGAACCCTGGTCCATAGTTCTCGTTCGGATATGCATTTTCGACCAATGTCTCTACCACCCAACAATCTTTCGATTTTATCTCAGTGTAAGAATGAAAAGTGGTTATTCGTTTGTGAGCCCAACCTTCAGCTTCTGACATATGCAAGTTTGAAAAGAAAGCAAGTAGGATTTTGATGCTGTTTGTGTTTAACCCCTTCACTGCGGCGGCTATTCCGCCGCAGTGCTAAGGGGGCGGGGCGGAAGAGCGGCGGGCGCATGCTGGTGACGGAACCGCTCCGTCACCAGCGTCGGTTGCGCTGTGCTTATGACGGAGCGGTTCCGTCATGGCCCCGCCCGCTCAATAGAACTCTCAATGCAGGCTCGGAATTCGCACCGCGCATGAGCGGCGGGCGGGCCATGACGGAACCGCTCCGTCATCAGCACAGCGCCACCGCAGCTGATGACGGAGTGGTTCCGTCATCAGCAGGGAAGAGGTTAATAGGATTCCTCCCTTCAGAATGTTGAACAAAACTACTTTGAAATGATGATTGAATATTGACCTGGAAATTCCCCTAGAAGACCTTAAAGCTAATCCTAACCCTGCCATAGGAGAAAGGTCTCGGTGTAATAGTAGGCATCAGCCTAAGCTGGCTGGTTTCAATGGATAGGGCTGGCTCCTTTAACCAGGTTTGTCTGTGGCTGATGCACGGAGGGAGAGTCTCCAGATTCTGTGAAGCAAGGGGAACATGAACTTTGATGTACTATGAAGAAAGGATGTTTGAAAAGCAGAGTATTGGTAGGAGGAACTGCTAGCGGAGTAGAACCCAGGACATACACATCGATCTCCAGCATGGGTATGTCCTGATCAGCTCCCAGTCCAAAAAATGTACATAGAAAAGACTAACTCCAGTGAGTGTTTTTGCCGAGACCATGCACACTGAAATTTTTAAGGCAAAGCACGGAGCCAACTTTGACGAATGGCACTGTAAATGCAGCAGTAGCAGTATATGCATGCGTATCAATGAAGAACAGTCCAGCAAGTGTATACCCCATGCAGTGCAAGGATCCCTTGAGTCATCCTGGTTGGACATGGGGTTGGGATTGACTACTGCCCTAATAACACACAACTGCACCTCAAGGTCTCCATAAAGACAGAGATTATCTTAGGAACTGCTTGCCTGTATCTATTCGAAGCATCGATGAGCTTCTCCCTTTTCGGAAAGCCATTAAGACTTTTCTTTTTCCTTTGATTTAGGTTTTTATCTTATGCAGTTTCCTTTTCCGGTATTATGTTACGCTCAGCGCCGGGACGCCCCTTAGCTGGGGCAGCTGTGCGCTCAAACAAACCATTAACATAACGTAACATAACATATTAGTCATTTCAACATGAACACAATCAAGACAAAATTGATTCTCATTGCTAGTAGGAACAAACAAGCTCAAATCCATTATTGGCTTAATCATGCAACTGGATGGATTCTCACTGACCTCAGGATGAACACACAATCTCTTGGCTTTGTAGCTCTCTCCCATCCGGAGAGTAGCAACACTGTGCTCATGAGAGTTTCCAATTAATTAATACCATTAATGAAGAGCATTGTTCATGACGCAGAATGCCTCATCAACAGCTTCACAAACATTGAGTGAATAGCACTCATCATGAAAGAAGTACCCTGGCTTGGACTATAGCCGGTTTCATCTTCACAACATGCTGCAT
Source organism: Lissotriton vulgaris (assembly GCF_964263255.1). Lineage (NCBI taxonomy): Eukaryota > Metazoa > Chordata > Amphibia > Caudata > Salamandridae > Lissotriton > Lissotriton vulgaris. The sequence continues at coordinate 884,031,798 of NC_141689.1, read as the reverse complement.
CGCCTAAAAAACAGTAACACTTTTCCGCAAACAAATAATAATAGAAATTTTCCAGAGGTCAGACTATTGCAGGAAACCAGGATATCACCAGTTTGAAGATGACAAATTGCAAAAAAGAAAAAACTCAGAAACAAGCAATCTTCATCTAATCACTCAGGACATGGAGAAATACTCCATGACACAAACACCTAGACACAGCTTCCCCATCACTAAAGAAGGTCATGAAAGATATAAATGACACACCTTTTTGAGGAGAAAACCAGTAAAGGAAAACTTCACTCCTATTGCATGGGTGATTAAGTATTTGCTCCCTTTTACCACATCTCCAGCTAAGTACACCATCTTAAATCATCTCAAATCATAGGTCTTGAACCATGATGCCTCAATGTGTCCTCAATTAGGTTTAATATTTATACGTTTCTACACATCATATCTTATTTGGTTTCATCATATCTTTAGTGGAGCTGTATCCATAATGCATTTGTTGATTTCTTCAATCTCACCAAAGATTAAATAATTCTGGCTATCATCAGTGGGATAAAGCCTTCATGGTTAGCTGCCAGTGGTACCCTTTGGGTTGGATAGACGCCTGGGAATGGTCATAGTCTACATGTACATTCTTGAAAAGTAGAATCTTACAACCTAGACACTATTTGTCCATATTTCAATCTTGCCTACGCCACATTCTGCTTTTAATAAGCACCTTATACATCTTTAATTATAACTGTGACAGTATTGTTTAAAGTAAATCCTTCCTATATTATTTCTGATTCTTATTGACTGAATTTTAATATTTCTGTCTGGACAGCTCTATTATTATCTTCATGATGTCTGATGTTCTAGTTATTAGCTTTGCCACGTTATCACTTCTGAATGAAGGATTTGTGCTCGGCGTTGCCAGAAAAGCAAGCTTTGCATATGGTTAAGAAGCTGCTGTTCTCTTTTGCTCCACGACTATTGCTCTCTGATTTTGCTGTACATTCTATGTCTCTATCTCTTCTCTCATTCAAATAAAATGATGGAAATTCACCACATTTCTAATATAGCATTGTAGCCCACTGCTGAGGGCTATACTGATAGTTAAAGGCCCCTACCTGATCCTAGAGGCCACGCTGCAGAAGAGGACCTATTATGATGGTGATAACAACTAATATAGCTTGAAGCAGAAGGACTATAAAGCTACTAGAATATTTTACCAACGAGGGTGGAATGTCCTAAATTAAACAGGGAGAAACAAAAAGATAAGCATTGGAAAGTTGAAGAAGTAGGCCTGTATTAGTCTTTATTGCCCTTGAGGTGAGCCACAACATTTTCTTCATTGGAGTGCCCAACATTCCAATGTTCATATTCATTTTGCAGCCTGCTCAGGGTTTTCTCAAGTTTCTCAATATTATTTTTATGTTGAGGAACTAAAAACAGGACACAGTTGCTAGAGTTCATCTTTCTAACATGCTATAATGTGACATTGCGCTTCTCACTTTTAATAAGGCCTGTCTCTGCATTTCCTTTTTGGCCATTGCATTTAATCCGCCTGGTTTCAGGGGTCAATTTTTGCTGCTAAAACACAAGGTGATTTTTCTGGCAAATAAGCTGAATGGTCAGATTTAGGGAACCAAGCGACCCGGGCTTGCAGATTTGTGCCGTACATGATAGACAAAAAATTGGGGTCATATTAAAAGTACTCTTCTGCTGCATAGCGGTCTGCAACATTGGAGTCAAACCTCTCAGTTGTGAACCTGCCCACATCTCTCTTTATGAAAAGTGTCCTGGATGCATGCAAAAAGGGCTCCATGGAGTTTATTCCTTTATGTGTACTGTAAACAACTGGTGAGTAGTACCCCTGTTCTCTGTACAGTCCTCTTCTGAATTACAAATATGAGTTCTTGACCTACAAAAACAGATGTATCGTAACAGCCAGGGCTGCCGACTTTGCAGCTTGGGAACCAGGTTTGAGTGTTGGTTGCTGGTCAACATCTTGCAATCCTGGGCAAATCACTTAATCTCACTGTGCCTACAAAAAGCAAGCATTGGGAAAGTCCATAGGTCTTGCCTATAAAATAGCTATTGTCTTTGCCAATGTGTTTTAGCCATGTTGTACACCAGCGTGGCTGCTGTTCAACATTGATAAATGTTAATGGCGTAGAGGAGAGTGGTGTGGAATGTCGAAGCGTAGAACAGCGAAAAGTGCAGTAGAGTCTTGTAGAGTGGAGTGGCATAGAGTGTCATGTATTGGAGTGGCATAGAGTGGAGTTGAGTAGCGTGGCATGCAATGGAGTGGAGTAGAGTACAGTGGACTGGTAAAGAGTGCACTGGTGTAGAGTGTTACAGAGTAAAGTGACACAGAGTGCAGTGGCATACAGTGCAGCAGCATAGAATTCAGTGGTGTAGTCAAGTCAAGTCAAGTCAAAGAATTTATATAGCGCACTACATACCCAGAGGGTCTCAAGGCGCTTAGGGAGGGGAGGAGGATTACTTGTCAAATATCCACGTTTTAAGTTGCTTTCTGAATGCTAGGTGGTTCTGGGTAAGGCGAAGGTAAGTGGGGAGTGAGTTCCATGTTTTGGCTGCCAGGTATGAGAAGGATCTTCCTCCCATGGTGGTCGTGTTGATGCGGGGTACAGTGGCGAGGGCTTGGCTGGAAGAACGTAGTTGGCGGGAGGGGGTGTAGAAGGCATTCTGGTCCGATGTCGTAGAGTGATTTGTGTGCGTGGGTTAGCAGTCGGAAAGTGATCCTCTTATTGACGGGTAGCCAGTGGAGGTCTTTCAGGTGGCCAGAGATGTGTTCGTTACGCGGGATGTCTAATATGATCCTGGCTGAGGCGTTTTGGATTCGTTGGAGTTTCTTCTGTATTTTAGCGGTAGTACCTGCGTAGAGGGTGTTTCCGTAGTCCAGTCGGCTCGTGACCAGAGCATGGGTGACTGTTTTTCTGGTTTCGGTGGGGATCCAGCGAAATGTTTTTTTGAGCATGCGAAGAATGTTGAAGCAGGATGAGGATACGGCGCTGACTTGTCTGTTCATTGAAAGTGAAGAATCCAGGATAACGCCTAGGTTCCGTGCGTGGTCTGTCGGGATGCAGTGTTGTAAAATGCAGTGGCATAGATTAGAGTGTTACATAGTAGAGTACAGTGGCAAAGAGTGCAGTGGTGCAGAGTGCAGTATTGCAGAGTAGAGTTGCAATGAGTGCAGTGCCTTAGAGTGTTGCAGAGTAGAGTGGCATAGAGAGGTGCAGAGTAGAGTATAGTGCCGTAGAGTGCAGTGACATACAATGTCGTGACATAGAGTGCAGTGCTGCAGAGTGGAGTGGCATAGAGTGGAGTGATGCAGAGTAGAGTGGCATAGTTTATTGACAAAGAATGCAGTACTGTAGAGTAGAGTGGCATAGAGTTCAGTGGTATAGAATGGGGTGTTGCAGTGTAGAGTGTCGTATAGTGCAGTGGTGTAGAGTGGCATAGAGTGCACTGGCAGAGAGTGCAGTGGCATACAGTAGAGTGAAGTAGAGTAGAGTGCAGTGGAGTAGAGTAGACTGACTTAGAGTAGAGTGGCATAGACTAGACTGGTGTAGAGTAGAGTGCAATTGCATGGAGAGGGTTACAATGGAGTGGACTGTTGCAGAGTGGACTGATGTAGAGTGCATTGGCATAAAGTGTTGCAGAGTATAGTGGCAGAGAGTGCAGCAGCATAGAAATCAGCAGCGTACAATGCAAAGTTGTTGAATGAAGTGGTGTACAATAGAGTGGTGCACAGTAGAGTGCAGTGGTGTAGAGTGCAGTTGTGCAGAATGGAGTGGTGCTGACCACAGTGGCATAGAGCCCAGTGGCATAGGATACAGTGCGATAGAGGGCAGTGGTGTAGAGTAGATTGGTGTAGAGTAGAATGGCATATCGTGCAATGGGGCATAGTGGTGCAGAGTGCCATAGAGTGCAATGCCGTAGAAGAGTGCAGAGTAGCATACAGTGGCATAGAGCAGAGTGCTGCAGAGTGCAATGGCATAGAGTATAGCCGAGTAGAGTGGCACAGACCAGTGGCGGAGGATGCAGTGGTGTAGAGTGGCATAGAGTACAGGAGAGTAGAGTGGTGTAGAGAAGTAGCATAGACTACAGTGGTGTACTGTAGAGTGCAGTGACATCGAGTGCAGTGGTGTAGAGTGCAGTGACATAGACTAGTGCGGTGTATAGTGCAGTGACATAGAGTTCAGTGGCACAGTGTGGCATGAAGTGCAGTGGCGAAGAGTGGAGTGGTACAGAGTAGAGTATATTGGCATTGAGTGTATTGGCATAGAGTGCAGTGGCATAGAGTGAAGTGTTGCAGAGTGGCATAGAGTGAAGTGACGTAGAGTGAAGTTGTGCAGAGTAGAGTGGAGTGGCCTAGACTGGAGTAGTGTAGAGTGCAGTGGCACTGCATAGGGTAGAGTGGTGCAGAGTAGAACAGAGAGGTGTGGAGTGAAGTGACATATACTGCAGTGGCGTAGAATGGAGTAGTGCAGAGTGGAGTACAGTGCGGTGATACAGAGTGTAGTGGCATGGTTTAAACTACCCCCTTTTCTGAATGGTTTAAACTAGAGCAGTGCAGAGTAAAGGGCAGCAGCATGGAGTGGTGCAGAGTAGAGTGGAGTGGCATAGAGTGGAATATGCATGATATGGTAGCACAATTACATTACAGACAACACATCTTCAATTGAAATCAACATTACATTTACACAGATATCAGTGCCTAATTTGTAAAAATATAAGTGCCAGGGCTCTCGTCAGGAGGCCACTGCAGCTTGTATCACACATTTCCCCTGCCCGCACTGACAATGATAGTAACAACACAACTACTAACCATCACACTTGTACAAGTTTGACAATTCGGACTATTCCAGGTCCCCAAAGCTATTAGAATGTCTTGGGCAACAGGTAATAGTAATTTTTTATGTATATTGAATTAATAATTAACTGTTGTTGTGGTCATCTCTAAATCAGCCACACAGCGCCACCCTATGGCAGACTGTAACAAGCACTGGTGCTGACAATTAAGTGCCGGTCCCAAGCACCGGAAACCACCGGCACAAATAAGCACTGACAGACATACAGTTTCATTGATAAAAGTATACAGCACACAAACGATAATATGTGGAAATATAATCACCTAGTGTATTGATTTGTTTTGATAATTTCTAAAATATTTGTTTTGATCACACTTTTCTAATTCTGCAATACCTCCAAAGCTTGTTTACAGACATTTATATTTTGTTATGTGCTAGGAAAAAAATATCATCATACAGTCTTCCTCAAGCACTCCCCAGAGCCAGCATGATTGTCACATAAATCTTCTCACTTTGAAGTCAGAGAAAGAAAAGTATACACCAAGTTACCTGGAAGAGAGGGCCTGGCATTTGACCTCTGTCTTTGAAGGCACAGCAAGTGTGACAAAATAAGAACAAGATTTAAAGGCTTGTTTACAGAATTTGAGTACAAACCGTGGCCCGTACAGGTAAGAGTGGTGGGGCTGGATGGGGGATTTCGACAGACGATGACGAGAAATCAGACCCCACCGCCCACTGTTCTTACCTGCTCGGCTGTCGAAGGTGGACAAATAGTGTAAATAGAGTTTGGGCAAGGGAAAGGACAAACTCAAGCTGGACAACCTAAAACAAATACAGCCAGCAATTAGAAAGCAAGCAAATATGAGTTACAAACCCAATGGTAAACTACGGGTGAAATGCATTCCCAGGGAAGCTTTCTATATGTCGCCAAGATGTCGTATGCAAACCAGACAACTGAGCTCTCTGGTAGGCTTCGACCTAAAGCATAACATGAATGTATCCTTGCATGACTTAACTGGTGCTTATGTAAAGCACTCAAATACCTTCAGATCGAGTTTGCGCTGTATAAAAATGAAAGCAAATGAATGAATAAATAAATAAATAAATAAAACCAGTATACTGGTTGGGAAAATCGATTCCAATAAAGGTACACCATTGTACAAAACCTGAAAGTCCCCTTTGCTAGTGGCCGCTTATTCATTTAGTGGAAAGCACTCAATTTGCTAAGTAGTGAGAGCATTTTCTGGTAGATTTTTTTCACCACCATCGAAATGCAAAATGGCATACTTGATAGGTATTTCAAGCTTTTAGGTATGGCCAACTTTCAAACACACGTGCTTTTTTTTTTTAACAAAAGAATGACCTTTACAGGTGATTTGTACGCCTGTAATTACAAATGCCTGCTGGCCTTGCAGTGCCAACAGGCAAGCACAGAAAACATTCTTACAAAAAACTGAATACTTGGCAAAGAAAAGCAGTGGTTACAAAATTAAATCTGCGCTGGATGTTATTTTAGCTTTTCTGGAGCAGATTTCAATGAGACACAGTAGGTTTTTCGTTCTTAAAAATATGTAACCACTTAAACAAGAAAATGATGATGTGGTTAATTTTAAACTGTTTATTTTCTCCAACTATAATTTTTTTTTTCATGCTGGAACGGAAATATATTACGGTTAAATTAGACATATCTGTAATCATTCACTTAGACTAGATACCATTTTTCAGCATTTCTCATGGGAAAGATCTATAATTGCTATTGGTAGTCACGCGCATTTCAGCATTATCCAAAAGCTAAATCAGCCTATTGTGCTTAACTGGAACCTAACATGTTGGCCAGAGGGCAAGAAACAAAACCTCTTAACTCACGTCTCTAAGCCCTTATATGTTCCCCATTCTACTCAAGATTAGCATTATTAAAATATTCGGTATCGCCTGCTTGGAAAAACACAATTTTATGAAGTTTGAGGGATAATTTTACTGTCTGAGTTAGGGAGGTAAAGTCATTCTGTGATGTACAGGAATACTTAACCCCTCATTTTAGGCACTGTGGATTCTTGTAGTCTTAGTGTGATTTGGGTGCACTGTTTTTTGGGGGGCCATATCGGGTTTATTTTCTTTCCATAGGCCAAAGGACAGCGGAGGAACAACACTTGTAACATTATTTCAAAAACTAAAAGAGTTTTTGGAACATACTGTAGACAAAAGCATCTGGGGTGGGGTGAGGGGCTTCAGGTGATTAAATGATGTAATTTTCGGAAATTTGCACATTGGATGGGGATCTGTGTAGGTGGGGCACTTAGATTGTTTTTTTGCTGGGTGTAGGGGCACTGGAGAGAGAACCAGGTGTGCCAGAGTGTGGAGGACACCGAAGGCGCAATGGCACGGTGCAAGTGAAGAGAGAACGGCACAATTGCCTACAACAAACAGCAGGGACGCATGGGCGACGCTTCTGTGTTTAAGAGACAGCAGGCTACGGTGTTCACCAATTTATGATGTAGGGACCAGAAAGAAGAAGCAGCACCATTTCTAATGCTGACATTGTAAGGCACAATGAGGCACATGGCATTGGATGTGGGTGTTGAGGAACCCTAACAGAAGCTGACAGGGTGAGGGGAATGGGAGGAAACTTCGAAAACATCTGAGGGAGCAGGGAACAGGAATTAGGGTTTACTGGCAAGATGAATAAACAATCAGTGGCGACTCCTTCGCTGAGGCAGAGGTGCGTTGTCCCACTGCTCTCTGAGCAGTAAAAAAAGTAAAAAATAAGTAAATGATGTAACGTTATTATAATATTATTTTTCCGACTGCATTGGCTCCATTCTTTCCTCGGGCTGAGGCTGAGCCCTGTGACACCAGATCACTGCAGGGGGGTGAGTGGTGATACTCCAAGTGTGCATGACATTCTGACCGGCCCTCTCGGGCCGCGTAAAACAGTCATGCCCACTTGCCATGTTCTCCATCCAGGCTGCATTATAGTCTGGATGGAGAACATGCCCCAGGCTCCCTAGCTTGGTCTGGGCGCCGAAATACGGTGCTTAGCCAAATCACAACACTGCATTGCAACATTGTGATCGGTCAGTGGACCTTGGGAGCCCGGGTGCTTCCTGCTGCCGAACTCCAGACAGGAAGAAGACAAGAAGATGAAGTGGATTGGAGTAGAGTCGGTAGCAACATCGGCCATAGCCATTATTGTATCTTTTTAATTTTCCCCACCCTCCCCCACCACCCAAGTCCGGTAGAAGCAGATACTGGAAACAATTGATGATGCTACACTAGATAGGTGGATCAAGAGGCAGGGGGGAATGCCATGATGCGGCTAGAGGGGGGATGAGAGGCATACTGTGGGTAATTCTTTAGGGGTGATTATATGGAGAATAAATGGCAACAAAGTGGAAGGAAGGTATGGCACCACAGGCAATGCTACATGCGAATGTGTAAGTGTGGAGGAACAGGAGAGCACAATCGTGATTCTGAAGTCACTGTGGTAGATGGATGGCACCACTATATAAAAAGAAAATAACATGCCACTTGTTTCACTTAGTTAAAGCATGAGAAAACACTTGGCAACTCTTCTCTCTGTGCCATTCAGTGGAAGTCTAATCCTGCCATCAGAAATCCTTCTTCTTGGTTGGTCTCTGAAGTGACAGGGATGGGACTCATTCAGTGGCTGGCAGATCAACATCGAGGGCACATTTTTATGAGAAATCTTGAAGTAGCAGTCCATAATTACTCAATAGGAATTATAAGCTTGTACCCAGGAGGGTTCCATGCCACGGTTTTTAATTCCAAAATTGTCATTAGGAACCAAAGGATGTTGTCAGAGCAAAGTCTTTATTCAGTGGCTGCAAAAACGGATATGATCTAAGCATGTGCGAGCAGGAGATGAGCTATGTGAGTTTCCTTCTTGGCAAGCAAACGGAGGAGGTTGGTTATGTGACTCACGGACTTACAGAGGGCTGAAGGTCGAAGACACCATAGGCCTGTATCAGGGGCTGAAACAGATGATCTCAGAATGGGTACTTGAGGGTACATTGTGTCCCTGTGAAAGGTGAGCTTGAAATGACGAACGTTTCTACTGCAGGAGAGGCTAGTACAACAGAAAGGAAATTGTGTAATGGCCCAGGCAGAAGGGTAATAAATAGGTTTTAGAGCATAGCTTGAGGGTGAGCAATATTACACAACAGGGGAAGCACATGAAGCAATAATAGGGGAACAATGGGACCATCTTGTTTTCTACGAACCTTCTTCTCTACGGTTATTTCACAGCAGAGATGAGTGTAGACTGAAAATGCAATGCACTGTGCAAACATCAAGGGCCACACCTGTAAGATGAAATATGTACCTACCTACTTGTGCAACAGACGTACATTCATTCACATGTGAAACATTCCCTCATTTTTATCTATAACTCTATGAAAATGAGATAAACCCCTTTGAGCAAAGAGGCATTTGGGGGGAAAAACAAGATGTTTACACGCAGGAGGCAGAATATATTATGTCCACGCCCAGATGATTCTTTTGGAATGTCATGATGGAAGGTCACATGATTCTGTCCACATCACAAATGAAAAGGAAGAGTGGTATTTCCAGAATTAGAATATTTAAGGACGATCCTGAACGCTACACACAGCTGTGTGTAAAAGGATATTTGCACACGTAAAATAGTTTCTCCCATTTTAATTGTCTGTCTGCTGTGCCTTCTTTTGCTAAGCCCTTGCATTGTCTGTAAAATCCTATGCATGGAAACTTCTGTGCACTTTTTTAGGTCTGGCCGGTGAGACAGCTTGAGCTGTCTTGCCAGGCTATTGTTTTTTTAAACATATTGGATACACCGTCTTGTGGTCAGTGGACTACAGCCATTGGTCTGTTAAATTGTCATTCACAGTTTGCTTCCACCCACTTGCGCTGCGGCTAGGACGACTGACTCTGGAATCTGGGAATCACGGTTCGATACCCGGCACAGGCGGCAGATTAGCCCAGCACCATCTGACTCTGGGCAATAACTTGCTTAATTTCCCTGACGGTCCCCAGCGCCAAGAGACCCTTACGGGTGATTGTGCGCTTTACAAATGTGGATTGTTATTATTATTACACTAAATGGGGCAATGGCTCTGTCCACTATATCTCCTGGCTCCCTTTGCTTGAGTGACTGCATAAAACCCGCTCATTTTGTTCACATCGCCTATAATTAGTGTATTTATCTTCAATGGCAAAGCTTGTTCAAAATGTGTATTTAATATATATTTTTCATTAACTTTCAATCCCAGTTATTTATAATTCCTAAACTTGTGTAGCCAGTTAATGAATGTTTTTTTCTGTCTCCTTTTTAAAGATGCTGTATTAAAGTGTTTGAGTGACGTTGTAACATTGTAGCTGCCTGCAATTTTACAGCTTGGTTTGGTGGTGCTTTATGCTTGTCTCCTGAAAAAATTGTAATAATAGTAAAATGTATGGCACAACTGAAAACACGTCACTTGTGAAGTGGCCTCCTCACTGAATTATTTTAATTAAACATTTTTATTACAAGCATGTAGCAGCCATGTTGAGTGGCTGCATATTTTTTTCATTTTATTTAGAGCAGGCTTTGTGTTCACCCTTTCAACCACTGGCGTTCTTCAACCAGTCTCTTTCAGCTATTGGATTCAGACATTGTCAATAACCTCATGACTCAGTCCACTGGAGTATCCATTGCTTACTTAATACAAATTGACTGTTCTTCCACATTCACTTAAGTGCTTGCACTGAATTACATGAAGGATTACTTTACAATTATAGCTCTCTCTGTCCCCTCCTGTTGCCTCCCTCCGATTTGCTTCACTCTAAAGTGCTAACGTTGCATGCGTTAGGACATTAAAACCAGATGTATTTGCTTTGCCAATGATTGTTTTTGGCTGCAAGCAGTCTGAGAAATTACAGATTTTATCTTTTTCTAAAATTTGTAGAGTTGCAGATTCACAGTTTCCCTTTGGCCTACTCTGCATAGCTAGCTAATTCTATGCTAATAAAACTCTGTCAAACCAAACATGACTCACTATTCAGACTATATACCTATTTACAATAACTATATATACAATAATATAATTTCTATGCTATAAAATGTATTTTCTCTGGAAGTTTATCTTTTGCTGAGCTTTTCTATACTTTCTATGCACAGTCACATTATGGAGAAAAATTAGTCACTTTTTTCTGTGAAAACAGATCTCTGCAGCATTAGATACAGATGGCCGCAAAAATGAAAATGTTATATGGAATTGCCAAACAAAGTGAAAAACATAGCTATCTATGCACAATTGTAATGATTTCATGTTGCAAAGATACCCCCAAACATTTCAGCTTTTTAAACCACAAGCAATATGATGTTGTTATTGAGTTTATGAGAGCCTTTGGCCATCTATTAAAGACTGTCACAGTAAAACATTTGCTCTTTGCCCACTGTTGCAAACACCTATTTTATAATTTAAAAAAACATTGCACTGTCCCTTTTGTCCTCATTTGCTGGAATACATTTTAAAATAATTGTCCTCGGGGGAACCATGTTGTCTTGCTGATCCACTGTTAGTGACTTCTCAGGTTTCAAATATACAGATTGGGCCTGATTCACAAAGAAAACTTACAGTTTTGTGTAAATTTACAATTGTTTGCTATTCACAAAAGTATTTTACTAGTAGTACCTTTACGACTGTGGAGTCTCCCCACATAAAAAAATAGGATATTCCTATGTTTTTATATGTGAAATCTCTGCACTCGTAATGATACTATTAGTAAAATACCTTTGCAAATAGCAAACATTTGTAAACTTACACAAAAGTGTTTAAGTGGGCAGACTGACTCTGAGTTAAAAAAAACTGAAATCAATATCAAGGTGGTAGCATGAACTTGTTGCGAGGTCAATGACTTGTGTAAAGGTTTACCTGATAGTGTTCATACTAACATCAACAGAGGCCTGTGTGGGAACATGACTTTTGAGGCTTTCCCATCTTTACACTGCAATTTATTCACCTCTGTAAGTAAACACTAGATAAGAAATACAGCTAGAAAAAACAGTATACCTAAATAGCAATTGCTCAAAAAGGGAAGATTTAGAAATATATTTCAAGAGGATCTATTTTAACTGATCTATGACTAATGAACTGTGTGCTAAATAGTAGAGTAGTATCCCCTACCTCAGCTAAACGCACTCATTATACATTTTAACTGTTTACTAAGCATTACATTCAGCTCATCTTTGTTTGCAGCATCCTTTTAGAGAATGCAGTCAGGAGATAAAATAACAATTAGTTTCAAATGTATGCTTTAGTCAAAAATAAGGCGAGATTGTGGGGATTTTAAAGCATTATTAATACACTTTATCAATTACTGCTTTAGTTACCACATTTGTTGGAATGTTGAAAATGAAGCATCCAACAGGATTCCCTGGAATGCAGTCTATTGCTACCGTTACAAGCCCACAGCGTTATTGTTAACAACACACAATTAATGTCTTAAGGTCTGATTTTGATCTTGGTGGACAGGTTACTCCATCACAATGTTGACGGATATCCGGTCCGCTGAAATATAGATCCCATTATATCCTATGAGATTTATATTTTGGTGAATGAGATATCAGCCACAGCTGTGACGGAGTAATCCATCTGTCAATATCTAAATCTGGCCCTTAGTGCTCAGGAGAAGGGGGCTATGACAGATTTGGTATAATTGAGTTTGAAGATAATCAACAACACGTCATGGTAAGGTGGGTCAGGAGGTGCTAAATCTGTGTAGGACCACCTCCTTTACTATGAGGTGAAAGAGACAGAGCCACACAGCCTTTATCTCTCCACGTGCCAAAAGGAACCAAGAATTCGTGAAGGGGTGATCGTCTTGTAGCAAATGCATAATTTATGCTTTTCAAGATGGCAAAAGTGAATAGAGGGCCCTCTCAGAGATGGGGATATTACACACCCTTAATTTTCATCATAACAATTCGATGACTTTTGTCATTCATAATATATTATTGATAATCTCTTTGGAAATCTAAAGAAGTACAGTGTAGGATTGAAGGAACCGCATTTACAAATGTTTTCTCATGTCATTTCAGCTGGAGTTTGTGGTTTTTTAGGTAAAATATTTGGGCGCTTTTTAGTTGCATTCTTTCAACATTTTCTTCAGCAGGCTGCCCTCTATTTTGACCCCAAACCCATGGAGATGGTAAGGCATAGTCAGCACACCTTGAACTATTGGATTTCATGACTGCCTCTGCAGAACTGCCTTAAAAACTGTTTGAAAACATTGATTGTTAGGTAATTTCTTTGGAAAATTGTGCTATAAAAAGCGCCATTTGGTATTCATTTTTTTCAAGGTTTTCTCTGGCAAAGTCTTATCTGGCAGATCCTTTTTCCATGATGGTGGATGAAGTGGGACGGTCTTGCTTGCTCTCTGTGTCTGATTATGTGCTCAATAACTCTTTTACTATGCATTAGGGCATGAGCTACAGACAGCACAACTCATACACACAAAGTGGTAGTTGCGCCTCCATGTGCCCGCACTGTGCTGTCTGCAGCTCACTGTCTAACACGTGGAGTTACTGCACTGGTGTATGCACTGTGTATACCTCAGCCTTGTGGAAAACAGACCCACTGAGCTTTTCTGCATCTGCACATGGTTGCGATATTGGACTCTGATGCGTCCCATTCTTTTGTAAATGCTGCTGCCAGACTTAACCCCTTCCATGCTGATGACGGAACCGCTCCGTCATCAGCTACAGTTGAGCTGTGCTGATGACGGAGCGGTTCCGTCATGGCCCAGCCGCCGCGCCTGCGCGGCGCTGATTTCGCGCCTGCGCGGGCGTTCTAATGAGCGGGGCGGGTCATGATGGAACCGCTCCGTCACCAGCATAGCTCAACCGCGGCTGGTGACGGAGCGGCTCCGTCACCAGCATGCGGCCGCCGCGCGGCCGCCCTGCCCCTTTAGCGCTGCGGCGGAATAGCCACCGCAGCGAAGGTGTTAAAAGGATCCAAGACTCAAGCAGAAATCAAAGCATTAGGCACGACAAACTGTCTTTTGAACCCCTATAATAAAACAATGTCATCTTTAAACAGTTTGTGCTCATTCACTTATCACTCAAATAATGAGTGGGACAGGTTCCCTGATGGAGTTGAAATCTGTGACTTGATGGTATTCAAAGATTTCTGCATTAGGCACATCAACTTCACTCTTGGCCTAACAGGGAGAGCCTTACATTCTCCCCCTATTCCTTGGCTGAGGGTCGGGCAGGGTTCAGGAAATGGGCCCAGGCTCCAATGTAACCTTTTCCCAAAGTGATTTTACTGACTGCAATTTCTGGCCACTAAAAGTGGGTCTTGTGTTACAATATGCTGAAAATCCCCCTCTTTTTTCGCTGTCTCTAAGCACAGCAGATTCAAAGTTGGGGTTTTGGTTATTGAGATGGCCATGTGAAGGCTGAGCAGGAGGCCATTGTGTTTGTGAATGTGTGACACAAGCAGGGCCTGCGCAGCAGCTTTATGACTGAAGAGATAGAATATACTTTACCTTCTGAAGAAGATGTATTCAGAGATTCAATTTGAACTTCAGGCAGGTAATAATACACAAAATCCTAATTTAAGACAAAATCCTAACTTAGGACAAAATCCTAAATTAGGACAAAATCCTAATTGAAGACAAAATCCTAATTTAGGACAAAATCCTAATTTAAGACAAAATCCTAACTTAAGACAAAATCCTAATTTAAGACTACTAAATGCCTTCTGTGAATACCAAAAGTAGTAAGTTTAGGATTTTGTCGTAGGTTATTTCTGTGAATCGGCCCCTATATGTCTATCGGTGTCCCTCCCGGACCACTCCTTAAAATACCGCAGGGTGTTTCTGCCCTACTGGTGTGTGAATATATACTCATTGCCCATTAAATCTCCCAGTGCTTTGGAAATAGGGTTGGACCCTCAGTCATGCTGTATGGTTTTAACAAGAGCATGGGACTTAAGAGATCACTTTTGATGGCCTTTCAAAATCCCTTATAAAAATGAGGTGGTTTACTGCGTGACTATACTTCAAAATCCATGTCTATTGAGGAAGCAAGCAGTACCCTTGGGGCTTCAGATACTACTTAAGGAACTGGTAAAGAGAAGACTCAGGAGGATCCCAGGGAATCATGTATTCACAGGGAGGTTAATGGGGGCATGAAGCCAAAAGCTAAATGTGCTTGAAAGGGAAAGACTTCCAATAGTTCGCAAATGTCTGAAACAGACACCGAGATGCATTGAGAAAACATGCCTGAAGCTAGAGACCTAATAGAAGCTACATCTTTACAGAAAGCAAAACAACACTAAGAAAGAAGCAAAAAGACCAGTTATGGTAGTCACAGCCTTCTGGCAGCTAGAATGCTCCAAATGCTGAAGAAAAAGATAGATCCACATTGACAGTTAAAACTTTGTGCATATCTTACTCCTAAAGGGGAAGTGTTTATGGACCCATTACAAGTAAATATATTACATAAGTGTAGTGTGACATGGAAAAAACAAACACCATCTGTAAACTCAGTCAGGCTTATTAGTTAACTCATTTTTATTAAAAACCCAAAAATCTATTTTCCATTTTGGCAGCTCACTTCTTTTTCTGTCAAGCCTGTGAAACACATCAGAGCACAGCACTGTGATATCTTTATTTAGTCTGAGTAAGTCTCATCTAATGCCCAGGAAAGCTCTTGTTTTTGACTCTGTAGAAGAATGCTAATTAATCTGGCTTGTGTCTTTCATGTGGCCGGGGTAATACTCTGCATTAATCTTCAGATCAACGAAACAGGCAAAAGTAGTCTATGTGCATCATGGATGACATTTTAAAAATGCTAGATCAAAATGAATACTTCCTCCTAATTCTTCTTGACCTATCCTCTGCCTTCGACACTGTTAAACAAGACAAATTACTATCCATTCTAGAACACAGGATGGGCCTTTTAGGTCTGTTACTGCAATGGTTTACTTCTTTCTTCCACAACAGATCCCAAATAGTCAATGTGAATCAATCCCTCTCTCAGCCCTCCACGGTCAATATGGGAGTTCCTCAGGGGTCCACCCTTTTACCCATACTCTTCAACTTATTCTTGGAACCGCTTGCATATGTACTGAACTCCGCGAACAGTCTTTTTCATATGTATGCTGAAGGCGATCAACCATATCTGAAAATCTCCTCCCCAGAAGACTTAATTTCACTCAATTCTACTTGGTGAACATTCAGAACTGGCTCACTGATAACCACCTCATGCTCAACACCTCCTAAACGGATTTCCTCCTCATTGCCTCCCCTAATCACTCTCCCAAGATCGACCTCCGGATGAAACATCTACGAGCCTTCAACTGTTCTCCCCACATTATTGAGTCAGCTAAATCCTTTGGAATTACACTAGCTAGCACTTGAACATGCAGAATCATAGCAGCAATGCAACCGAGGTAGCTAAATACCAGATAAATATATTAAGGAAACTCAAGCCATTCCTTCCAGAGGATGACAACAAGCTGGCGGTATAAGCTCTTGTATTGCTGAGACCACACTACAATAAGCTCCACGCGTTGTGGTCTTCCCAAGCATAACTTGACCCCGCTAAGGGCTTCTATTAATGTCACAGCTAGACTGACTACGGGTACAAACAGAAACAATCACATATCCCCAGCCCCAAAAACCCTAAACTAGCTGCCGTACAAAGCAAAAATACAGCTAAAGATTGCTGGCACGACTCACAAAGCCCTACATTTCAAGACCCCCCCATATATCTGGCACAAAACCTAGAATTATCAAGGGGTTGCAGACCTTCATGAAGTGAAAATTCACTGCTTCTCAAACCACAGTTTTTCCACAAAAGTAGAACAAGTTACAGACCCTTCTCAGGCATTTCCCCCAAAGAGTTGGAACTCTTCCACTGGAAGTCCTCCGAATCTCATCCACTGCTTCTTTCAAAAAAGGAAGTGAAAACAATCCTACTAAACACGTTTCTGCCCTAAAAGACCTTGGCTCTATTGTTTACTTACCTGCCCTCTATTCTGATACCCTGATTGACTACTACATTGTTGTACATCTGTGAACCCCATCTTTACGATGCTATGAACATATATGTAAGAAATTTTCTTTTCCTACAAATTTATCATACCTACCCTAAATGTGAAGCGCTCTGATACCCTCTAGGGTCATGTCCCTGCTATACAAAATTTAATAAATAAATAAAAAATGTGTAGTCGAAACCTGTTCCAGACCTGCTTCCCTGTCTCTTGTAAGCCTACCTCTGCCTAGGCCAGTCTTTAGCATTCTGGTGCAAATGTGATCCATAGCACCAAGCTGATACATTCAACAAATGATTGTGCAGGACCTAAAAACATGGGCAGATAAAATAATATCATTTTAAGTTTTCAAAATGCATATTTTGGTGAATCAGTCTGCATTTAAAAATGAACAAGGACATATTTTCACACCAGGGTACTTTGGGATTGAAACATACAAGGTTTCAGGGGCGGCTCCTCCATTGGAGCGGAGAAGCGTTGCCCCACTTAAAATACTCCCAAACCCAAGAGATAAAAAGAGTGATTAATTACCATTTTATTTTTCATCCCCTGTCCCACACATGCATCAGGATGGGGGCAGGACTGCTGCTGAGTGACAGAAGCTGGGAGGAAGGTGGGCAGTATGTGCACTGTTTAAAGTGTGCATGTCCCATTGTCCGGCAATCTTGCGACGGACAGCCAAACATGTGCATTTTAAACATATTTAACGCAGCTGTCATAAGACAGCGGGGCTAGAGAAGTGCAGGTCTCCAGAGAGCTGTTGAGCAACGAGTGAGGCCACTCCCTCCAATCCAATCACTGCTCTCATGGCATGAGAGCAGTGCCAAGATTGGTCATGGGAGTTTCCTGGTGGTCGGGCTGCAGTTCCAGAAAGAAGAGGTCCTGTGCGGAGTCTAGGTAGGTGTTTATTTATTTTGTTTACGCTCGCACACACCTGCCTCCCCCTCCCCCTAGATACCAGGCATTTATTTTTTCTTTTGTTTGTGCTCATGTGCGACCGCCTCCCACCCCGTAGATGTCAGCTGCCACTGCAACGTTTGCTATACAAGGTATTGCAAGATCGATGGAGCTGCATCTCATGATCTGAATATAAATACTCTCTACTGCTTATTGCACTTTCAATATCCCCAATAAGTAAAAAGTAGATGTGGAGAAGGCCTTAGACTTAGGGCCAGTGAACGCCTTAGTGTTAGCTACAGGATTAGGATTATGTTTGGGATAGGAAAGGTTTAATGGAAACCAACATTTTTTTATTTTTGTTGTAAAGGAATTGGTTGTTGCACTTTCATTTGGGGAGTCGAGTGTTAATTAAAACATGTGTTGTTGTTGTTTTGTTTGTATTTGCATCTCTGTGACGTTTGTCTTCTGCAAAGTTATTCTTTGTAATGATATATTACCCAAGACGGTTTTTGTGACATTTCCGCATTTTCCCCATTAGAATGGGACATAATGTGTTGTGTTGGTCTTGCCAACTGGAAAACAATACAGTATTTTAAATTCTGCACAATTTTCCCTGTGCACGTTTCTTCTTCCTTACAACACTTTCGGGATGCCCATTTTATCAGGATGCTTCAACTAAAGCCTGAACGTCAAAAATATCCAGTGATTGCAGCACCTGAAGAACCAACTACCAGTGGCACAGACGCACTGTTTGTGAGTATTGAATTCAGCTGACCGCTAGTATGAAGTTTGATTTAAGCAGTGATGAATATATGTGTACAAAATTATACAATAAAAATCAGTACCCTATATAAAACAATGCTAACTCAGGTGGGACGTATCGATCTCTTTAACTCCCCTGATGGAATTCAAAAGGAGGATGTCAAGATGATAAAGACTTCACTGATAAACTTCTTTACAGCAGAGCGGGAGGAAATAGAGCTGAAAAAAACAATGGTTAGAAGAAATTTTGCTCTTAAGACTGTCCCAGGCCTAGAACCCTACCTGGCATATGTTGATAAACCATTTCATCGTTTTCTTTTAATTAGATTTCGTTTAAACCTGATACACCTTTTGTTGGGCACCTACTATAGATGGGACACACCTGATAACACTAAGCCATGTGACTGTGATCAGTTTTCATCTCAGGACACTTTACATTTTATCATGTTCTGTGATCACTACGCTCAAATCAGGAGGAAATATCTTGTTCCAATCCTTCGAGAGGCTGGCTTTTTACAGGTTAGGCCGGCACTCTTATTTCTGCAACTTTTGCACAATGCACAAATCACTTTTCATGTTGCAAATTTTCTAGTAGCAGGAGTCCGTATTAACAAAATGCGCAGTAAAGGAAACAAAGGATTAATTATAAACGAAATATCTTAATGTACTTTTAATAGATACTTTGATGTTTTAAATTTTTTACATGAAATGTTTTCTTCAATGTATTGTAATATATAACTTGTGTATATATTATTTTTAAAAAATTCAGTGTAATTTGATGACTTGATGTATGACTTATAGTATGTAGATATATTATGTAGATATTTTTATCATTGTCTTTTTTATTATTGTGTATTTTTTTGATCTGTATCCTGTGTCTTTTTATGATTCTTAAAAATCGAATAAAAGTGATTGACTGACTGACTGACAGTACCCTATTGACACAGGTGCATGGTCATGATGGAAAAAGAAAACAGAAGCACTTCACCACAAAACCATTTATTACATTTCTATAAAGGTTGTTACTGCCGGTGTAAATTTGTTGAGGCTTCCTGTTCTCCAGGGTATTAATATTACAGACGTGGCATGAGACCAACAGTGAGGCAAGCAGGTATGGCACGATGCCTACCGCTTCTCGGAAATACTGCTCTCTGTAGGAGCGGAAGTGTATGTTAATATTCCTCACACAGCGTGTCCTTCTGTGAGTCGTAACACTCTGACACCCTTTAGTCGTTGGACAAACTAAAAAAAGTGGGCTGTTCCAGACTGATGAGAAGCTCCACGGCACTCAAGCGTGTTCCCCACTCACTAGAAAAGAAATCCACCCAGACTCGCTCCTTCTCTGGAAATGCTTCGAGCATCTGGAATAACCTCTCGAGGGACCTGCGCTGCAACCCCTCCTACCTCGGCTTTAAAAGAGACCTAAAATGTCACCTCCTCAATAAATATTGGAGTCTATAATTCTGTCTGATCCTGCATGCCTTTTATCTCCTGCATTGGTCATCTCTCTGCTAACCTGTTTGACCTTTCGTTCTCCCTTTTACCTTCGGGCCTTCGCGCTCTCTGGTCTCTCATATATCCCCTCTGCTCTAACTTCTTCGCTGTTAGCTGTTTGATGGCATTCTCCCCTATGCTTTGTCCATTTTTTATTGACCCCCTCCTCATTTACTCTCTGCCCCGACCACTACAACTTATTCTCCTGGCTTTTATTTATTGTGTGCTCTGAATCGTTACCTCCTTTTAATTTTTAAATGCATATACTCCTTCGACTTCCCACTTTTCTGCCTTATTCTGACTCAATGGTGGTATTTGGCTTGTACTTTTTGTAGATTTTGCCCAGAATTGTTGTTTACTGTATATCTGTGCCTACTCCTGCTCCTGTAAGGTGCTCTGGGTCTAGCCAGCACTATATAAAACCTTACAAATAAAACAATTAATCACAGGAGCTCAAATTCCAGATAGGACTGTAAGGCTGCACCCTACAAGACCTTTTTCCAGTAAAAGAACTATGGGCCACATAGAAATTTAAAGAGGGCACACATTCCTACGGGCAACCAGTGCAGAATTCTCAGAGTGGGGTCCTATCTATCTAATTGACACCACTTTATCCAGATGAGTATCTGAATATCCAAGAAAATATATTTATCTTGTGGAGTACATTACAGACCCATTCTGTCCCTTGCCATCTTCATCTCTATAAAGAACCCTACTAATGGAAAGCAACATCAAAATTCACCAAAACACTGACGACACATAAAGGCACGAAAAAGTCTCCTATCCTCTGAATATTCAGCGTCTCAAGAAATGCCTCCACTCCATTCAGATCTAGATGTCCTGAACCTACTTGAAGCTCAATCCCACGAAGATCAAACTCTTTCTACTTACCAACAAGAACAAAGGGCAATTATTCCAGAGCTGCCTGTATGCCTGTATGACCTGAATCTTGATGGCTTGACAAATCACTCATATTTATACTCAACACTGATCTTTGTCTCTACCTTAACTTGTGCATTTTTAATGTTTTTAGAGCATTAGACTAATATAGGAAAATTATAGCTAGAGAACGATTTCAACCAGATCTATTAATAAGAATACCTCTCTATGTCTAGGATATAAACATGTACTTAATGAGTACCCTATAAGAACAAGGTGTACACATACAGGGAAATAACATGATAGATTTATTTATTTATTTTTTAAATATATATAGTTAATACTTCAATTAATATTACAATGATTAAAATGTGCATATAGGAATCAAATTGGTCATTCCAGAGAATTTTAACAGCCATCATAAATATATACAAATCCGTATGATACGTGAAACATTGACTAAGGCAGTGCGGCAGATGTCTACCGACTCAGGCAGTGCGGCAGATGTCTACTGACTCAGGCAGTGTGGCAGATGTCCTAGAGCATTAGACCCCACTGGTGTGATTGACAAAATATTTGTAAATCTGCATCTGTAGATTTACACCACCATTTGATGTTGGTGTCACAATTTTTATGTGTAAAAAAAAATTCCAGCAATAACGGCCACAGTTTTCAGGAGGTACTCGCAACCATAAACAGTTAACATGCATAATCATACAAAGCATACAATGAAATATGTCTATAAGCTTACAAAAAGATCTAAATGCAAAAGGATGTAAATGCTTTCCAAAAATGCTATTTTTCTCCACTGAGAAGTCATTTTCTCTGTAGAGAAACCCCTTCACATAAAGACCCACTAATGTTTTCCTCCATTTTCACAAGTTTGCTCCTGCCCTTACCACAAATAAATCCCAAATCATAACCAGAGTGGGAATATGCTAAGGAAAGGTTTGTCATTACCCACATGTTTATGAGTTTGTGGTTGTTATCCAATTTTGAATGGTATTTGCACCCTGAAAGACCCATTCTCCACCTCTGAAAGCAGTTTTACTCCACTGTTATATTATTCCACAATAGTGTCGTATTAGATGTGGCTCACAAATCAAGCCATTTGTTGTGTACAAATGGCCTTGCAAATTGGGTCCAAATGTGGCTGCCCTCACAATCACCTTGACTTAATCTTAACAACAGTTTTTTCATAAACAAGTGGCCCATGTAATTATGTTTTGATGACGCTCGCTACAAAAGTAGCTAAACACACTATAAGGGCCCCTCCTCATAGCTGCATGGTATTCACAAAAATGGGGTTTGACTGGATTTTTCAGGGTCAACCAACTTTACAAGGACCGGTATGGCCTCCCCACTGTACATTAATTCTTGATGGCTGGAGCATATTCTGTCATTTGCAAGTGCAAGACTACATCAGGGGAGTCAATGTTTCATGTAATTTTTGTTTCTGCATAATGGGTGGAAGCTGGTCTGTGACCCTCACTCCACTCAAAAAAGTCAAAAATAATCAAATTTAGCAGAAATTAGAATCCATTCAGCAGATCTTTATATAAATGTTCTTTATTCATATTCTTCTTGAGAATCACACGACTGTAGCCAACGCGCTTTGTCCCTAAGGACTTCTTCAGGGCAATAATACTAGTGTGAAGTTTTTCTAACTGGTCCTTCAACCACTTCTGACAGTATATAGTTTTCTTTTTAGGCAGCCACCTCATTAATCTCCAAAATTGTCCTCCCTGAATGCAGACAGTCCAAACTTAGTAGACGCTCTCAACAATAATTTTCCTAACCGATCCTCCGGTCTCTACTCAATAGATTTTTCACTTCCTCATAAAGTGGCCACCTATAACCTCAATACTTTCCAAATATTCTTCTCCCTGTGTTTGGCGAATTCAAGTGTAATGCGTGCTCCCAATAAAACATGGATGGCGTTAGCCCCCCTCAATTAGTGTTGTAAAGTCCGTATTCACCCGTTGCGTGGTACTTCCAAAAAACGTCAATGTCCTTAGGGACGAAACCTGTTGGGTACGGTTGTGTGATTCTCAAGAAGAATATGAATAAAGCACATTTATATAAAGACCTGCTGAATGGATTCTAATTTCTGCGAAATTTGATTATTTTTGACTTTTTTGAGTGGAGTGCTGGATCATTGTATTTCATTGTAAATTGTGGGAATTTCTCTTGGAAGCTTAGGGGTATTGAGCTTCAGATTCTTAGCACCCTGAGTTTAGGATTACTCAAACCGGACCATTGATAGGTGCAGTCATTATTGCCTTATACCCTGTGCTCCTCTTTGCTGTTTATGTAGGTGGAAAAACCATATCTCTACAGAAAATGTATCCAAAGATATTTTGTGGTGAAAGAAAAGGAATGTTCAATGGTGTGGCCCCAGATCTAAAACTGGAACAAATGATCCAAAGATTACAGAAACGTTCCAAGGGAATTGTTGGTCAGACACATAAAAGCGAATATGTTGCTCAGTGGCAGCAAGTTTAAAGCAAAATTCATTCTATTTGCAATGTTTTCAGAAAGCTGACAAATTCAAAATGAATGAATCATCATCAAACTGTTCCTCACCATTAACTTGTGGGAAAGAGCGGGTAATATTTTAATAAACATGTTTACATCCTTCTTCATTTCATTCAGCACCTAGAAAACTCTTTCGAAATAACTGAGCCTATGCGAATACACAACTTTGTGACCAAACAATATGTGGATAACGATATAAATGCACATGCACTACATTACCTGGAACTTGGATCAAAACTATCTGCAGAACTGAAGCATAAGAGATTTGTATTGAAAGAGAAAAAGCTGTTTGACATAATCACTAAAACTAAACATCCACGCATTAATTGCCATAGTCAGAGTTTAGTCCAACCAGTCACTGCAAAACAGGTTACAAAAAACAACTTTCGGAAGCACATAGAGGGGTGGATGTAGCAGAAGAAATGTGTGAATTTATCAAGGACATTCTGTTGCATGATCTTCTTCCAACAAACGTGCTATTTAATGGATATGCTGCAACCACACAGTGAAGCACAAACTTGTACAAGAGCTCGTAAAAACCTTTCACATGAAGAATTTGAAAGTGAAAAGGTTGAAAACTGTTGTTGTGGACTTTATGTCACAATTGGGAATGGTCAAGAGTTTATCCATGCAAAACTTCCGCGAGGTCATTCAGACTGTTTTACAAATATCAAAGTCAGTGTGCACCTTGCAAGAACTGCACATTGTCTTTGACAGTTATCTTGGACTATCTGTCAAAGAATGTGAGAGAATAAGAATGTCTATAAGTGGAACAATTGACCTTGCCTGCATTTGACATCTACACCTGTACAACTTGATAAATGTTGGTCATCAACATCGAACAAGAAGAACTTGGAGGTGTTAACTCACCAAAACATTGCTGATGCTTCAGTGAACACTGAATTTCCAATTATTGCAAGAGGAATGATTGTCAATGAGGAGTTAATGCCTGCAGAGGTATATTCAAAAGGTATAGGTCATATTGATCAAGAACTTAACAGCAAATTAGAGGAGGTTGCCTTCTGTGTTGTGCCACACGTTGAGTGGGCTGTTCGAAATGGTTCCAATTGAGCCATTGTACTGTCAAATGACACAGATGTTAATATTGTGCTACTTAGATTTGTTTCAATGTTCATAAGTCAAGGATTGTCAGAGTTGTGAATACATTGTGAAACAAGCGAGAAAAGACACTTAGGGCCATATGTATGAACACATTTTCCCATAGACACAGAATGGGTAAAACCCTTTGATACATCTGGCCCTTAATTATGCTTCATATTCTGCTCAAAAAACTAGATTCAGAGATGCCCAGTATTCTTACCAAGGCACATATTCTTACGGGTGATGACAGTAGAGCAAAATTAGAACAAAGCTTGGAGCTTTAATTGCTGAACATGTGAAGTCTCTCAAAAGGATCTGGTGAGAAAGAAGAAGAATGTGACTTTAAAGATGTATAAAAATAGATGAGTTATGGCAGTCACACATTTGACGGTCTATGGTACAAATGAGTTCAAGAGATCAGTTGCACTAAGTGACCTTCCACCGATTTCATATTCTGTGTCTGGACACAATAAAAGAGCGCTCTACTTGATCAGAAGATGTGTAAATGTTTTGGATTACGCATACAGCGCCGAGACACCTCCGGGTAGTTGTGCGCTATAAAAGTCTCATTAATAAATAAATAAATATGTAGAGAAAGGTCTGTATGAATTTGGTGGGGAAAATATTGATTGAGTGCTAAAACCTACGAAATTTCTAAATCCCCTACCCATAGAACGTACAGGTGCATGGACTTGCAAAACCTGTGCTACAAAAAGATGTTGCTGTTGTTCTGCTCTACTAAAATGTTCAACATTCAGCAAATTTACAGTGGGGGTTCCTCCGCTAAGGCGGCGGAGCCTCGACTCACTGCTTTTTTTAAGCAGTATAGGACAAAATATAAAAGGATTTTTTTCCTTTTTCATGAGTGGCAGCTTTGCGAGGTGAGGTGGGGTGGGGTGGGGGGGCTGACAGAGCAGCTGAGGAGTGGGTTGCCCCACTCCTAATTGCACATAACTGTTTGGCCAGCCCTCTTGGGCCGACCATAACAGTCATGTGCACTTTCCCTCGCCC
This sequence comes from Lissotriton vulgaris, assembly GCF_964263255.1. Taxonomy (NCBI): domain Eukaryota; kingdom Metazoa; phylum Chordata; class Amphibia; order Caudata; family Salamandridae; genus Lissotriton; species Lissotriton vulgaris. Next base: position 884,006,267 of record NC_141689.1, on the reverse strand, counting down.
CCACCCAGGCTGCATTACAGCCTGGGTGGAGAACATGCCCAGGCCCCCATTCCACATCTGAGCGCTGAGCCATGGTGCCCAGACCAATCAAATCGCTGCTTTGCAGCATTCTGATTCGCTCTGGGGAGGCTGGTTGCTTCCAGGCTGCTTCCTGTTCCTGCTGGTGGGAGGAAAAGAAACAAGACCAGGAGGAGCGGCAAGGAGGACACAGCAAGCAGCTAAGTTGGATTACATTTTTTATTGAACTTCACCTCCACGCCCCTTCCACACCCCTCCACACCCCATGCCACTCTTCCACCCCCAATCGGTGCCGGCTGCCACTCAAAATGTACGGCAGCCAGTTGCCAAAACAAATAAATAAAGTAAACTATGAAAATGTGTCTAAGACAAGAGTGATAAACATAATTTTTTCATATTCAGATCCTAAACATAGTTTGGTGTATACATATAAGGATTGAAAACTATTACTATTTATTTCATTTCTATATATGTCTCTTCTTCTATTATAGCTGCCATTTTGGAAAATGGTGGTTGGACCTGTCAACCTTGGGGTGGTCTTCCCCTACCTTTTTGCCCTTTGGCCTCCCATTTTTACCTTACCTTTTGTTGGACTTAGGAATCTGGGCGCCTCACCACTGCTAAACAGTGCTGAAGTGCAGGTGCTCTCCCCTACATCATGTGAGGCTGGCATATCTGCAACAAGCCACTGCCACTGCAGTAAGGCTTCATCCTCCATAGGCTAACATTGGAAACCCCCCCTTATGGGATAATTTCTGGCAGGGACCTAATAAGTCTGTCATTTTTGGTCTTGTTGGACTCAGGGCAGGACACCCTTTTTAACTATATATGGGGTTTGGGCACTACTACGCTAGGGATCCCACTTTTAGAAAGTGGACCTTTTCCTGCCTACACTTAGATTGGGCACAGTTGACTCCACCCTCCCCTCTGCATACTGATAGCCTGCCTGGGTAGGGAGGTGGGAGTGGTGATTCACACCTTCTCCCCTGGGATGGGCTGTGATGGGCTGCTCACTATAGCCTTAACGCCTGTCTCTCGTCACTGTGACAGCCAGGTCAGGGAAGGCAGGGAACATACCAGAACTCCCTAGACTCTTCCAGAAGACCCTGCCCCCAGACCCTTCCAGAGACTCCCACCACTTTCTAGCCCCTAGACAGAAAGATATATAAGGGAGGGTTCTGGCCTCACTTCTTTGTTACACTGCTGGACCTGGAAAAATCCCTGCTGGAGTGAGGACTGCTGCGCCAGGAAGGATTGCCACTGGGAAGGAGGCTGACTGCTCTAAGGAACTGCTTCCCCAACCTGCTGAGCTACCCTACTGCCTGCTGATCCTGCCCTGCTGGGGAGACCTAAAGAAACACCTCCAGAGTGTCTCCACCAAGAAGATTAACTGATTCCCTGGACACTGGGATCATAAGACCAGTAAGGAAACTACAAAGATTTCCCCTGCAACGTTGGCCACGAGGGCCTGCATTGCCTTCAAGAGGACAGCTACCTCCTATTTCTCCTAACAACTACCTCTGCAGAGCTGGGGGTAGAAACCTACTCTCTATATCACCCCTGAGATCACCGCGGCGGGCCCGAGTCAGAGGCATAGGCAAAGTATCCCCTAAGACCATTCAGCGTGCCCAGACTCCAGCGTGTTGAAGCTTGCAGCCAAAAATCACCGCCGCTGGCCCGGGGGGGAAAGTGCTTCAGCCCCTCGCCTGTTTGAACTGTGAGGCGCTGCAGGGGAGGCGCTAAGGAGAGCTGTGGCAGAGGAAGCACTGTATGCCTGAACATCGCCGCCGCCTGGCGACCCCCATTGAACTGTGAGGCATTGTGAGGGGGAAGCGCTTTGGCAAGGGAGTGCTGGGCGGCTGTGGAATCACCATCGCTGGCCCGGACTGTGGGCCTTAATCAAATCACCCCCGTGGCGCTGGGCGCGGTGTCCGCACTTCACTGGAACCCACATTTAAACTTTGCGAAATACTGGCCCTGTAAACACCGCCGCGGCCCGGAACCCTGGGCGCATCATCTCCAGCGTCCGAGAAGCCGCGCATGGATTGCTGGTGGGACGTCAGCCCCAGGCCGCGCTGGGATTGGCTGCAGCCGCCTGGAGTCCCGTCGTGCATCAGCCTGCCGCTCCCTCATTGGTTGTGCCTCAAGGGCTTCCCCAGCTTTGGCCGGGACGGGAAGAGTTGCCCCGAAGGCTGGAGAGTGCCCCGGAGCGAAGGAGAGCTCCCCCGAAGATGCCGGACTCGCCCTCCACCCACAGGTAACGGACAGCGTCTAGCGTTAAGCTGCCGTGTGGGGAAGTTGGCGGGAGCGGGTTGTAGACTGCCCTCTGTACGAGCGAGTGACGGGACTGCCTGCATTACTGTGGGGGAATATTTCTTTCTTAATTGCGGGCCAGGCAGACTGTTATTCCTGTTGGGGTCTGTGAGAAATACCACCGATATCGTGCCTGCACTGGAGGGAGCTGCGGTACCGGGCCTCCCCGAACCTGACACTCTCGGCCTCTGGTGAGCACACTGGGACCCCTCGCAAGTCTCCTCCCTTTACCAACCAAGTTTAAACACTGAAGCAGTCACGGAACTCTCAGCACGAGTGGCCCTGCACATTAGGGACTGCGTCCCCATTCAATTGCCTCATGCTCATAACTCCTGGGGACCGTATTTACCCTCCTGCCTTTGGGAACCAGGTGCCTTAAAGGGATCAGAGACTGGCACCTAACTGCGGGTGACCGAGGAAGTGTTGTGCAGGCCCTATCGTTCTTCTACTAACAAACAGTAACAGCCATCCCCAGACATTGGACTGAGACCTGTGAATTTCTATATGGGGAATTCTGACTATTTTTTAACTGTGCCTTATTTCCAGATCAAGATAGGTTTACTTGCTTTATATGCGACTGGATTTATCTGACTGCTAATCTTGCCTGAAAACTGGTTTAACCTGCTTTTGGATCTTGCACAACTTATAGATAAAGATACCTACATTTTTATATGCAACTGGTGTAGTGTCTTTTCCTTGTGTGCGTGTTTCACTGGGAACTGTTGGGGTGTTGCAGAAATACTTTACACATTGCCTCTGAAGTTACGCCTTCCCACTCTGCGCCAGGCTACCCTGTCGGAAGCGGTGGTCCCTACTTGGACTAGGGTCCATACCCCAGCCAACTAGAGACCCTGGTTCTAACAATGGTGGAAAGGTTTATCTGCTGAGTTATTTTCTGTCTTGATGAGACTACTTGACATCCAAAACGTATGCTTTGACACCAAAATGAACTATATAGGTCTCATGGTTCCTGAAACATACATCATCACTGCAACACATCCGTAATTTAAAAAAAATGTTGTCCAGAAAAATTCAGTTCCGATCAGCAATGTCTACCCAAGCTAAATGACTGCTCTAATGATCAAAATAAAAACATCTGGACAACAATTTTTTTCTGGAGGTATATCAGGAGGCCGGTATTAAAGTGACACAAGAACGTTAATCACAGCTAAACATGATGACTTCGATAGGAACAACGCCACTTGTAGGGCACGTGAGACTTTAGGCTGGGGCTGTTTTGCCAATGGTGGAAGTTGGCCACGCCACATTGACAGTGGGTGGCAGCCTTCTGAAAAAGAACCTCGGGCATTGGCATTTTGTTTTTAGCAAATGAAATACTGCACACAAAGACAAACAGCCACACACACTCAATCACACACACATATTCACACACAATCACTCACGCACTATGTGAATTTTTTTATAGTTCCAGAGCAGTGCTTTTTATTTTTAATGCCAGCTGTCAACAGACATTGTGCAGTGAGAAATTAAACCCCTATTTTATGAAATAGTTAAGACAATTGACAAATGATGCGCAAGCAAGAATGCCAAAACAGCCAGCTAGGTACACAATGTGCCTAAAAGTTCTGCATTCCACAGGAAGTGAATTTCACAAAGTTCTTGCATCATTACATAAACTAAAAAAACTACCTCTTTGACCTTTTGGTATTGTCATTCTTATTTTCAACACCTAACTCACGGGGCCCTAACAAATTATTTTTAGAGTTACATAGATAGCGGCATTCATTGATAAAACCACTAATTATCCAAAAACAGGTTTTCAATACCCAACATTTTATTATTTGCTTAAAAAATGTGTGTTTTTCGTGATAGTCGCTTAATACATAGATAAAAACAAATCTTTCTTCAGAATATTTTTCATGGTCTGTATCCAATTCACAATAAAAAGAGTGACCATACTCCCGCATGGGTGTAGATGTACATATTTTTATAATTCATAATGTTCACATATGTACACCTCGGAATTTTTTTTTTACTATATGATTGTGCTGAAGAGATATTTCTTCACACACAATTGTACATAGTGTGCAAAGGCACAAGTGAAATTAATGTTCTCTACCTCTGCCAACATACAAAGAGATTTATTCCAGGCCATATCAGCAATACATTTATGGCCTTTTCCAGGTTGGGAAAGGGTCAGAGAGGAGTTTATGAATACCCACCAATCTGTAAGCTGTTGTTTGTGCAAAAACTCAAAAGATGGTCCTGCCCTGGGATGCCCACTGCCCAACGACAGGTTTTAGATGTGCTCACTCAAATATCTTTGGGTAAGTAAATTGCTTTACAAATCAGCTGTTGGGAATTCCAAAATGTGCTCTTCTCTCATACAACTGACTGTGTGCAGATATAGGCGAACCTTACTTGTTTTAATAACTTTGTGAGTTAGGGTTCAGTGTGTTCAACTTTCACTTTGTGTGGATAGGTGCAGACGCGTAGCTTGTTCAGTTTGATTGAGGGGGTGTGAGCTTCAGATTTCATAATAATCATGCTGGAAAATCTTTTTAAAATGTAAACACATTATATAAGGAGCAGGAGATGAGGGGGCTTAGAGGGGAATTGAAAGAGAGAGGAGTGCAGATTGTTAGAAGTCCTTAATATACAATATTGTTCAAAGGAATTGACATTATTTAAGGCCTTCAAAGGAGATGAGAGAGAGTGTGTATTTTTGTCAGTGTCGGCATGTAAAAATCTTGTGTAAAATCCAACATACACTTCATACTACCTGACTGAAAGCACTTCTGTACCCAACACTTTACTACAAAATGCATTTTTAGGGGGGTTTAACCCTTTCGCTGCTGATGACGAGCTGGGCTCGTCATGGTGCACAGTGGTCGTGTGCTGATGACGAGCCCAGCTCGTCATGAATAAAGGATAATAGCAATTTCCAGCACAGGCTGAAAATTGCCTTAGCAGCCAAGGTGTTAATACCGCCAACACTGATCCTAGAGCTACCCCCTGCCTAGGTGCCATGGCTGCAATAATACAGTTTAAAGAGAAACTTGAATAGGCTGTGGTATGATCATAATGCAATTTATAGATAAACTGTTGATACATGTTGTCAAAATTAGACAAGTGAATTGATACATACAACTAAACCAGCTGTGTTGCAATTCTGGCATTTACTGAAGACGCCTGCTGGGAAAAGGTATCAATGTGGTGAGAGCAGTTCATACTGCTATGGGTTTCATATTTATACCTGAGCTACTGAAAGTTCTTCCTGGATTTGCTTCTGCACAGCCAAAATAATTAGGTGATGGCTTAACTCGTGTAATTCTGCATAGAGTAATCATGCAGAATTACCTAAGAATTCCACAAGATTATGCCTGAATTATGTGAGAAGAGGAATTATGAGATTAATGCTATTTCTTAAAGCAAAAATGACCCCTCACATCCAATATGGAGGCCAGGATGCATTTTGCACTAAGAAATATTGCTAAATGCAACAAAACTCAATGGGTGAGTGCGAGCAGTCACTTGTGCTAGCTAAATCTGCTCTTGAGGTAGGATTTTCCCTCAATTTACTACAAACAGCACTGTTTTCTTAGCACAAATGCACCCTCGTGACCAAAACGGATGCCAAGATGCATTTTGTGCTAAGAAACAGCACTATATTCAACAGAACACGAACAGTGAGAATTGGAATAGAAATTCAGCAAGACTAAGCTTGAATTATGTGAGAAGCATAACTCTGCATTCAGCGCCATTTCTTAGAGCAAAAATGCCCATTTGCATCGAAAATAGATGCAAGAATGCATTTTGCACTACAAAGTAGCGCTAAATGTGCAGGATTTTCCTCCAACTTACTACTGACATTAAGCCTATTTTATAAATGCACCCTTGCAGCCAAAATGGATGCGAGGATGCATTTTATGCTAAGAAACTGTGCTAAATGCAGCAGAACATGTATAGAGAGATTTTAGACCTGGCACTATTCACATGGGTCTTCCCTGCATTTTTTGCCTTTGCCTCCTGTGTTTCTACTGTGTGTTGGACTCCGTTTTGCTGGTCTAGATGCTTTGGGCACTTTGCCACTGCTGTTCAGTGCCAAGGTGCAAGTGCTCCCTTTGTAAATTGTTGTTATGGATTGGTGTTTCCATGATTGGCTGATTTGATTTACTATTCAGCCCGTATTAGAGGACACTGTGTGTGTCAATACAGCCCTGATTGTGCCACCCACATAATCAGCCTGTAAATTTAACTCTGGCCAGCAATTGCAGAGCTAGTGTGCACTTTAGTACTGCCATGTCGACTTGGTAAGTGCACCCACTTGCCAGGCCCTAACCTTCCCCTTTCTTACATGTGAGTCACCCCTAAAGTAGGCCCACCGTACCCCGGTGGTCAGGGGGCAGTGTAGGTGAAAGGTAGGAAGTTCCCACAAGATAGAATGGGGAGTTTGTTTAAAGATGACTAGCCCTGGGAAAAGGTAGGTAAATAAAGTATAGTATGCCTGAACTCAGAATGTTAAAATGCATCTTTTAGTGTGGGTAATTATTATATTCTGTGTTTGAAAATATCACTTTTAGAAAGTGGGTATTTTTTTGCTTAGCCATCCAGTTTTCCTCTGCTAGGTTTGTGTATTGCATGTCTGGCTTTTGGATGACAGGGCCTGCGGAGGAGCAGTGGCTCCAGAGAGAGTGGTGAGTCAGGGCTGGGCTGAATAGACCAGGGCTGCAGTTAGACTAGGGGGGGGAGATTTCCTTTTGCCTGAATGGGCCTGGTCTGCCAAGGACAATGCAGTCTCCACCTCCTGCCAGGAAGCTGCACCAGAGAGGACAGAGCTGGTTTTGACCAAGCTCAGAGCTTCTCTGCCACCAGAGAACAAAGGATTTTGTAGTGTAAATATTGGGGCCCAGACCCCGGAACTTTAGATCACTTCTGGAGAAGAGCCGGAGAAGCTGAGGAGAAATACTGTTCCTGTTCTGTTTGCTGTCTGGGGTTGGCCTGCAGTGGCTACTTGCTACCAAGGAAAGGAGAAAAGGACTTTGCTGTTTGCTGTGTCCCCTGTTTGAAGAAGATCTCCAAGAGCTTGAAACTGAGCTTGCCTCCTGTTCTGAAGGCTCAGGGACACAAAGACTTCCCCACAAGCTCCCCTGAACTTCCTTGCTGGGAGTTCTGACCTGCAAAGAGGTGCCTGCTGTTGTTTTTGACCTCTAGAGACTGTTTTCTGCAGGGACCTGGAAAAGTAATGCAACTTCGATGCATCCGCACCTGTTTCCAACGCATCGCCGAAGAAATCGGCGCAGCGCCTGCCCGCGGCACGAGAAATCACTGCACGCGTCATTGAGTGCACCGATCTCCGTAGTCTGAGATTACCCCACCGATTTCGACGCAAGGCCTGCGTGCAGCTGCAAGAGTTCACGCATCGTTCCTGATCGTCGCATCACATCGAGGCGCCAAGTTTGTCACATCATTGGGGGACGCAGTAAGAAACTGCTGTATCACCTCCTCACGCAGTAAGAAACGGATGCATCACCGTCTCTCTGGGAAGGAACCGACGCATCACCTCCCCTGCGCTACAGCAAGGAACCAACGCATCACCTGTCCTGGTGCAAGGAAGCGAGGCAACACCTTCCCTGAGTGTAAGGAACAGATGCATCCCCTTCCCTGTGGCCAGTTTTGTTAGCTTGTGTAACGCATCCAAGGTACTTTGTGAGAAAAGTGTTGCATCTGCAATTTGCTTTGAACTAAACTATTTCTACCACTTGAAAGTCATATTTGTACTACTGTATTTTGGACTTTTGTCGTTTGGTCTTGTTTTTGTTTAGATAAAAATTACTTATTTTTCTAAACTGATGTGGTGTCTATTTGTAGTGTTTTCACTGTATTACTGTGTGCGTTTACAAATGCTTTGCACACTGCATCTGAGATAAGCCTATCTGCTCATGCCAAGCTACCAAGGGGGTGAACAGGGGATATTTTAGAAGTGTATCCCCCTTACTCTGACTACAAGCAAGGTCCCTATTTGGACAAAGGTACCTACCTCTGCCAACTAGAGGCCCCCATTTCTAACAAGAGATCTATCAGGGGAATTGTTTACCCCAAATTACTCTTAATTGAGCAAGCAGAAGTGATCATGTAATTATCTGTAATCTGGTGTCAGAGTAACACAGAATTACCAAAATGACTTTGATTACTTCAGAAATTCTGCCCAGGCCGAATAATTATCTGTCTTCACCAGCCAGACAATCACAAGCCAAGCAGATTGATTGGTTTTCAGTATTTACACCTATGTGGAGCAATGAAGGGCCTTTCTGACTCTGCATGTATGGGAATGTGTGATTGCAAGACTGCTGTCTTAAACGTGAGGCTTCATGGGAAGTGTTTACATGCACGTTAGTCACCGTAAGGGTGACTATACAGCTGCTCTTACCTGGGCTTAAGATACAGCACTGAGTGGTTTGATGGATGATGGGTGTGAAAGACACGTGTGCCATTATCATTTTTATTGGCTTCTGGCCCTACCTCTGAAGATTTCTGGCAGTTGTCAATGCTCAGTTAGCTACTCACTAAACTGATTGGGAAAGAAGGGTATCGACTTCAACAGAGAAAACTCGGCTGGCTAATAGGAGAGTGGAGAGAACCAGAAAATGCCAGCTATGCACCTGGATGATATATCGTACTGTCATCCTATGTTTGAACAGTGGTAGGGACAGAAAATATTTAATATTGGTCAATATCAGCAGGAAGGGAATGTGTTCAAGACCTCCATTTAACCGATAAAAAGTGAAGATTTTCAACCCAATATGAGAATCCATTAACGTGGCTTAAATCTGCTGTGTATCATGGCCCCCTTTCACGCTACACTAACCGTGAAAGGGGAGAGCAATGGGTGTTGCGGCGGCGTTCCACCGGATCACCCATCGATTTTGATGCTGCCCCCTATTTACAAGTGTGGCGTAGATAGGCGCCAGCGAAAACCTGGTCTTAACTTGGCAAAATGAGGAGAAATACTTTATTTCTCCTCATTTTTTCTGCTTCCATGTGCACTGCATTGTGCAGCATACATAGGAACAGCAAAACTCCATTTATTGTTTATGGGTGGGAAGGTGTCCCTTCTAGCACATAAACAATCATTGAAAACAAATTATGTTTTGTAGCTTCTATGTGTGCTGCATTAAGCAGCACACACAGAAGTTAGAAAGGGCCATTGCTGATTGTTTATGTTCAGGAAGGGACACCTTCCTGCACATAAACAATGATTCCCCTGCAACGCAGGCACCCTTGCACTATGGCACAAAGGTGCCTGCGTTAGCACTAGGAAGCTAAATTAGCGCCAGCGCAGGGGAAAACGCAGGGCTACACTGTATACTTATAAACACGGTGCAGCCCTGCATTTCGGAAGTGGCAGAGTGTGGCGTTAAAACAAGGAGGCTAACGCTGTGCTCCGCCACTTCCTTGTAAATATGCCCCTCTGTGTGCATGTCTGCAAATCCATTCAAAACACAATGCATTTGATTGACTTAAATATGAGAGGCAGCCATGAGATCATATGAATACCTCAGCAGGAGCAAGGATTAACAATGACCCAATATTCACTGTAATTACTTATGTGTCATGAATCTAGACATGTCAAAGAAGGCAGTGACATCATGTGTTAACTGTGCCGGGCTCAGCTGAAAGGATGAACATTAGTGCTAATTACTGATCCCTTGTAATTTGATCCAATCCGTGGAGCTGAAACAAGGCAGATTTAAGATGCAACTGTGAGCTGCCAAGTGTTGAAACATCCTCTTCCCTAAGTAAGCAGGAGGGAGAGGGGTGAAGACAAACTCTTCCTCAATCATTATGAAACATAGTTACCTCTGCAAATTCAATTATAGGGGTCTTGCAGTCAAAATGTAGCATGCCCTGGTCGTTGACAATGTTGACTATTGTTATTCTGTACAATACCTGCCTCGACGGAATTATTGTACAACAATACAACAAGTACCACAAAGAAATTCTAGCGCTTGTCTGCTAAAAAGGCCTGTCTGCAATGGTACCATCAGCTCTCCCCAGGGGCCGAAGACAAACAGATGCATGATGTAAAACCCACAAATCAACCCACGGCCTAGCAGGAGGACTGACAAACTCTAACGGTTGCAGATGTTGTTCTCAATGTTTTCAAGATGCTTGATAGGGGACAGTACTCGAGGTTTCCTGCTCGAACGCAGTGGTCACAAAACTCACGTGATATAATTTCTCAGACTATGAGCACCCCATTCATCAGAAAGGCTGAGCACAATCAGGAAGTCAAACCATATAGTATTCAAACAAAGATACACAATGAAGCATCTGCCTCCTCATTAAAATGTCTGCAAAAAAAAGTAGATTTCTTATTTCCTCTTCTGTTTAGGAAATTTTCCAGCGCATTCTCTATCTCTGATTGAATTTGTTGTCAGAAAGAAAGCGTGTGAGAGCATCATAACTTAAGGAGGCGTGAGTGGGAGTGTGAGGCGGAGCCTCAGCAGATGTCAATATAGGCTAGCAAGACTGCTGGCACTGAGTGAGGTACTGATTTAGTGCAATGGTAGCTAAGATGAGTTGGACATTCTGGAGACACCTTAACCTCTTCCATGCTCATGACGGAACCGTTCCATCACGAGCCACGGGTGGGCTGTGCTGGTGACGGAACAGTTCTGTCACGGCCCTGCCGCTATGCCTGCGCGGCGCGAATTCCGCGCCTGCACTGATGTTCTAAAGAACGGGCGGGGCCGTGACGGAACCGTTCCGTCACAAGCACAGCTCACCCGCGAGCCGTGATGGAGCGGTTCCGTCACAAGCACGGAACCGCAGCGGGTTAACAGTGTGTCTTTGGAGTGCAGCAATGCTGTCTATCTCTTAGTCCTCCACTGGAGGCTCTCTTCTCCCTACGATGACTAAACTTGAGCAAGCGGGAGCACAAATAAGCAAAGGGTTGCCGAGATGATCAATCAATCAAACAATAGCTGTATTGTTTGGTTAATTAAAACCGTAATAATGTTACAAATGTTCATTCCTTAAGTATCCATAAAACCCATAATTCATAATATAAATTATTGCTCCTCATAACGTAATTTTATCCAATAGGTCTTCACATCTTCTCAGTATAATCCTGTAGCATAATTCCCTTTTTAAAATGTAGAAAATAAAAAATTGCATTTGCAGTAAAACCGATTGTTCATGCTGGACTATGCTTTTTAGAGTCAGTTCGTGAGCCTTGATGTACTTTGACAGTGTATTATTCAGTCCAGGATCTGACGGATCAAGACCTTGTATAATAGCTGCCGTACATGTCCTGATCCCTTTGGCAATAAAATCTTTCCTTAGTAAAGTGGCATGGGCTGTTAAGAAATATGGGCATATACAAATAGTGCAAAAAGCAAAGGGTTGCTGAGATGAGGTGTGAGAGGACATAGAGATCTTGACTTAGTGGTGCAAGGTGGTGCTCAGATAGACTTATTTAAATTAGTTTACTTTCTATACATTCAGGAATGATTAAATGTTTCATTACTTTGCTTCATTTTTTTTTCAGAGGAATAGTAACATACATTGTCGGTGTAATTTCCACCGGCTTTTCCCAAAGAGTTTTTTTGCATCAGAAAAGTCGAAATATTAAACACATTTTCAAAGATGGCCGCCTGGTAGGAGCTCCCGTGGGGAGCTCCCAGTGCTGGGGATCCCATACCGGGCTTTATCCCTGTTAGCACCCACCAGCTTGTCGGAAAGAAAGCAGAAAAAGTAACTGGAGTAAAAGTAACTGGAACAACAAGTAACTGGATTGCCCGGGCGGCCCGCTGACCTGATTCACGGAGGTTGGAGCCTGAAGCTGCGGGAGCCTGCTGAGCCGCCACTGGACGCTCGCCTTCATGCATCCACATCGCGCCGCCGAGACCGAGACTGAGCGGTACCACATGCAACCGATCGCCCGGATTGCCCACTGACCCGATTGAAGGAGGTTGGAGCCTGAGGATCCGGGAGCCTGCTGAGCCGGCACTCTTGATCAGTGACTGACGCCTGCGGAGCCCGGAAATCTGCCACTGAATCCGTGTCTTTAGACACCCCCCTCGGGGGCGCTGTGGCTGGGCAGCTGAAGCTCCGGGAGCCTGTCGAGCAGGCACCGCGGATTTTCCTGCGTGCGGCCCGCACCACGGCAGAGGAGTCACGGCGGCATCGGGGACTGAGTGAGGCCCCCCCGCGGGCTGCTGCACTGGCGGTGAATAGCAGAAGAGCAGATCAGCCGGCTCCACAGCGGTGAGTCACGGCAGCATCGGAGGGCAGAGAGAGCCCCCCCCCCGCCCGCTCCACGGCAGAGACGGGGGCTGCTGTCTACGGTTGCCGCGAGCAGCCCACATGATGCCGCGGCCATGACAGCGGACCCCCCCCCCTGCCGCTAGCTTTGCTGCAGTTTGTGGGGCACCGCTGCTCAGAGGTGTGAGAGCTGAGGCTAACGGGACCGGGAGGGTCAAGGAGGGTCGTCGGATCAGTGGAGGCTGGAGGTGACAGCGATATCTGAGGGCTGAAAGAGGCCCCCATCCAGACCTATACACGCTTTGATTAAGGTCTACAACTGCAAAGCTTTGCTGGCACACTCAACATGCTCACAGTGCAACTTGCACATAAGGTATTTATTTCACCCCACCCGCCTGCTCACATTTTCTAAGCTATCTCCTTTGTTCAAAATGGCTGGCGCCATAAAACTGTAGCAATAAATCCCCCTCATGCCTCTGATGTCCACGAGGCTCCCAGCTCAACTCCCCACACAAGTCTACCAGAAGTAGAGATAAGCCTCCTTCCCATCATGCTATGAACAGCTCTAATGGAAAGTGAAACTGCCCTTCCCTGTGTCCAAAGCAATAGCAGCAGACAGAGGACTAATTCCCCTATCTCCCATATTGGTTCGGCCATCTTAGACTGTCTATCCGGAGCGACCATCAGGGACTTGTCATTACTCAGGACTGAGTATCTGCCTCTCTACAGTGGTATTATATGTTACTATACAATATGTTATTATATTACATGTTTACAGTGGTATTTTATTTACGACCATCATGGTCTAGTCATTCCTCATGACTGAGTGTCTGCCTTTCTACAGTGGTTTGATATGTTACTATACTATATGCTATTATATTATATGTTGGCTTGCATTCTAGCATACCGGTGTGCGGTCTTTTGGCGGTCGAGTACTGCTACCAGTCCTTTTCTACCAGGAGCGTCACTATTTTCCTCAAACCTCATGGGCAATGCTATGACCAGATCATCCTCCATAGTATCTTCCGCTCCTGGGACATCCTTTCTACTTTATCTTTAGGTGGATACAAAATATTTGTGCTAACAATTATACATCATTATTGCTCGCCTCCGGATATTTTATCAACTTGTGGAGATAAATACTCGCTTCCTTCACTATTGCTCTCATCACCTTACCATCTACTCACTAGAAGTTATCCTCGTGGAGGTTCTACAAATGTCAACACAAATAACGATCTGAATCTAAGCTACCTCCACTATACTGTTCTACCACCTCCTTTTCTCTGATGTCATAACATCATATGACAAGCTATAGGACTACATCGTTCCACATCTCAAGATCTTAAGAAGCTGCCTTTACCGACTGACCTTTTATATCCACGCCACACCTAACTGTGAGTCCTGGACTCTTTGAAACTCTAACAATAGACGGTCACCTGAAGAAGGCTCAAGAGCCGAAACGCGCGTAGTGGTGTCTACCGCTTTGCCTTCATCACTGTATATATGTTTCATGTCTATTGATTTTGTATTTTCTCTTTTGTATTTTTTAATTCAAGACTATATAAAATTTAAACACATAATCACTTATAAAAACTCTATATATTAAGAAAAAAGTAGAAAACAAAAGAAAAATAGTCAACAACAATAAACAATAAAGCTCTATCAGAAATTATTTTGCTCATTGGTTTCTGTACACAAGTGGACTTAATATACTGTTTCATTCTAGGTTTTTATTTACAAAAAAACGTAAATTGTAGTATCTAATCAATGTCTGTCACTTTGCTATAGACCTTTCCTAACTCCATTATATTATATGTTTACAGGGGTATTTTGTTTACAGGGGCATTATATTACTAGTTGGATCTTGCACATCTCACTCTTTCCTCACCTATAATGCACCGATGTTACCTCATATATTTACATCATATATTTACACGCCAGACGAAGATTGGGTGTCTGCATTTTACAGCGGTATTTTTATATGTATATATTCCTAATTGTATCCTGCACATTCCACTTTTTCTTCACCTGTATGCACCGATTGCTACCTCATATATTTACACGCCAGACGAAGATAGGGTGTCTGCATTTTACAGTGGTATTATTATACGTATATATTCCTAATTGTATCACTATTGATGTATCTGTCTGATCTGACTAAGCTGTTGAGTCTAACTATGCTCCCACATGTACCTTCCCCACCCCAATTGTTATGTACTCACATGCTATAACCTTCGTCTGTAAAGCACTCTGATATCTGCAAAGATCTTGTTCGCGCTATATAAAACTTTCAGAATAAATAAATAAATAAATATGTTCCCACAGATTTGGACTACCTCTAACACAAGTTTAAGTGTGATTTTCATATTTTTCAGCCATGCCCTGAGATCTTTTCCTCTCTGCGTGTGTTTCTCTTACTGACAGGGTCAGGTGAATGCATTCTGCTGGACAAAGTGTTTTCCACTGCCTGGTCAAGAGCTATAATGATTATACTTAATGCAGGACAACCCCAATTAATCAAGATAAGTTTTCTATCACACAACGTAAGTTCTGAGATACTGGCCCTCAATACATTCGCAGTTTGATGTATTTAGTACCCATACATAAGTAAGGTTTTTCCCCTTAGTACATAACACTTTGCATGATCCGAATTACAAAATAACTTATTTTTTTATTCTCTTTTTATTTCCTATTCTTAAATTATGTGTTTTTGTGCAAGTGCATTTACCGTGCGTAGCTCTTCCTCAAGGGCAGTTCAGCGCTCACTAGTGAAACATACAGCAGTTACATTCTAGTACAACTTGATGAAAAGAGGAGAGGAACTATATAGTGTTGCAAGCTTAAAAAAAGCCGAATGTTTAACCAAAAGCCCAAAAGCACAGTACTTCAGAACCTGTTCATATTTATCATAGTTTTTCCCAGCGAAAAAAAATATCAAACCCTCACAGGAGCTGTGCGACAACCTCGCCCACTTTTTCCAAAACAAGATTGCAACTACATACAGAAACTTTGAATCCCAACCCACTACTACGGATTTCCTCGACTGATATGTCACCACTGTAATTGACACAAACCACACACTGACCAGCTGGAACATCCTTTCCACCCAGGGCGCCACCTCCACCATAAAATCCATCCACCAAGGAGCTCCAAAAGACCCATGCATGCACCACATCTTCATCCTCAGAAACCAAATGACCTGCTAGGAACTCACCATCCTACACAACACCTCTATCACCACTGCGACATTTCCCAACGCCTAGAAACACGCCATAGTCAGACCACTACTCAAAAAACCCTGCGCCGACCCCAGCGAACTTCAAAACGTCTGACCAATCTCCCTGCTCCCATTCCCAGCAAAGGTACTGGAAAAGATCTTCAACAATCAACTCATGACACATCTGGAGCAGAACCAGCTACTCAACGCCTCCCAATCCGGCTTCCACAGTAATTGCAGCCACTGACAACATCCAAACCCTCCTCAACTGAATAGAAACAGAAGCTTTGATTCCCCTCAACCTCCGAGCTCTCAGCAGCCTTTGACACCATATCCCACCACACACTAATCAAAAGACTCCACCACATCGATATCCAAGGGGATGTGTTCAGATGGGTAACCTCCTCCCTTACTGGAAGAACCTAGAGTATCCACCTCTCACCTTTCACCTCTGAATGCAAGGAGATCACCTACGGTGTTTCCCAGGGCACCATTAGCTTCACGCTCTTCAACGCATATATGACCGGCTGAAAGAAAAAGACACACAATTGATGGATGCCTCTGGCCAACATCGTCAGATCCCTTGCTCTCAACATAATTTCCTGCGCAGACAACACCTAACTCATCCTCTCACTCACAGACGACCCCACCACCACCAGAACCAACTTCCACAGATGCATGACAAATGTTACCAACTTGATTAAGAACAACTACCAGCAGATGAACACAGACAATACAGAAGTACTTATCTTTGGCAACAGCTGCAACACATTGAACAATTTCGGGTGGCCATCCGACCTAGAACCCCCATTCACTACCTCCATACATGTCAAAATCCTCAGAATCATCTACAACAATCTCACCATGAAACTGCAGATCAACGCTGTCTCCTCCACCTGCTTTCTCACTCTGTGCATGCTACGTAAGATCTTCAAGTGGCTACCCCCTACAAGCCCTCATCACTAGCCAACGGGAATATGGCAATGCCTTGTAAGTAGGATCCGCTGCACATCTTCTAGAGAGACATCAGATCATACAGAACTTCCCAGCCAGACTCATAGTTGGACTTCCCCAATGAACCCACATCGCACACCACCTCAGGAAACTCTACTGGCTCCCTGTATAGAAGAGATGCCAATTCAAGCTGCTGACCCATGCACACAAGCCTCTAAACAAGCAAGGACCCACCTACATTAACCACCATCTGAACTTCCACCAACCATCAAGAAGACTATGCTCCACCTACCTTTCACTTGCCCATACTCCTTAGTGTCTACTGAAGCAAATGTGGAGGACGCTCCTTCTCCCACATCGCAGAAAAGACCTAGAACAGCCTCCCAACACACCTCCAGACTGTCGCCTCACTTTCGGAATTCCAAATGGCCCTCAAGACCTGGCTGTTCGAATAAGCCTACGGGGCCTGCATGCTCCTGGATACCATATCAGGTGATTAGCCATGCTTTATAAATACTGATTGATTGATTGATTGATTGATTGAAATATGCGAAGGTCATCAGAAAAGACTGTTTCAACTTCAAACACCCCTAGGATGACACATTCAACTAAAAAAGAATATTCTTCTCTGTGGATGTTGAATCTGACCACTTCACAATAGCCCTATATCAGTCATAGGATTTTGAAGAGGCCCATATACCCAGAGGTCCATGCCTAAACACTGAAACAGAACATTATTGCTTTGCTATTTCTGTTACAGTACACAGCCACAGACTGCCATGTGGGCCTGGATTATCAGATCTATGAGCATATAGCAAGATCAAGAATGTGGAGGGCAGATCTAATTGTGGCTATTGGAATTATGCAGTGTTGCAAAACCAAATTTTGTGGAAGGGTTGACTGAATTATGTGAAAAGACGAAGTAGATCATGTGGCAATTGTGCAGCGACTTGATCCATGGGAACCTGCTCTGCAGAACAGTGTAGTACATTTCATATTTATTATGTATGTGCCCCACTAGGAGACACTTTAGAGTTCAACCTAAAAAGAGGTGCAACATGTTTTTGATTCTTCTGAAGTCTGATTATCCTGTTGAAATAACTGTAGCCTTTAGACCAATGTCTGTGATATGAACATGAATTTGTGCTAACAGGCAAAAACATAACAAGTCAGAAGGAATCATGCACCCTATTTGAACTACCTTTAAATATTTAAGGTTTTTATTTTTTGTTCAGACAAAAACATTTAACCCACTCCATCAAAAGTGAATGTTTGCACTCTTTGGGCAGTATTGTTACATCTTTAAATGCCAGAAAACAGCCAGAACAACTGAAGATGAGTAGCTAATGTTTGTAAAGTGTTGCACGCCTCATGAATGAATGAATTAAAGGTTTTGTACCACGATACAAGCTGCTCTGATGAGTGTTTTTGCACAGTTTCTAAAGACAAAGAAATCCAATCGCCAATCCAGATTAAACTATAGCGAATAGTCTTTATTTATGGAGGCGTTTTAGAACGAAAGCTCATAGCTAGTGAGGTGCAATTGGAGAGGTAGGAGGTTCCACTTCCTGACTGCCAGAAATGTTAAGGAGCTTTGCACCTGTGTGCCACTGGAAAAAGTACACCTCTTTTAGAAATCAACTACAGTTAGAGCTAAATCTAAAACAATGCAATACATCTCAACAAAGGGGATATAACACCAGTGGCGTAACTAGGGCTTTTGATGCAGGGGCGATACATCAATTTGCCGCAGCCCAGTGCCGGTAAGAGCAGGGGTAGGGGTGCTGGCGTACAACCACGCTAAACGGCGGGGAGGGGGAAAACGCTGATGACGGAAAATAAACAAAAAGCCACCATTCAGATTAAGCTAACACACACACGGGATCAATCAGTAAAATGTGAAAAAGACACAGTATGCTATGCCACTGGGTGCAGCACGTATGGCCTGATCACATTTTCTAGTGGGAAAAGGTTTTCAAATGAAGTCCATGGTTGGTTGATTGCTTTATTTCGATATGCATATATCATAAAAGCGATACACAAAAATTAAAACAGCATGTCGAAAAAAGTATGACTGTACAATAAGTAGAAAACATTAAAACACATTAAAACATCATAAATTAGTTAAAAGGAGATTAAATTGATGTGGACAGTCTTCTGAGTCTAATCAACCAAGCCCATTTTAAAAACTTGGCAACGGCACAAACAATCGGGGGGGCTGTATTAGTTAATAGAATCCGAAGGGCGACAGAGTGCTGACGAGTACCCAGTTCTCTGCAGATAGGACCAAGCCAACGTGATCTTGGTCGGCCGTAATCTGGGCATTCAAAAAGAAAATGTGGCACAGTCTCTGGTTTATCGGGACAGAGAGCACAGTATCGTGAGGAGGGCTGGGATTTATTCCACCTGGAACAAAGGTCGGCCAAGGGTAACAGCCCCAGCCGGAATTTGATGTACAGGGACCGGTCCATGGCAATTGTTATAAGATCCATGTATGGCTCGTAGGCAACGACATCTTTTATCAGCAGAAAAGCTGCGGTAGTTTTGCAGTGCTGCTGATTACTGATGCGCTTCACGCGGACCCACTCCCAGAACAGTTTTTTTAGGGTCTCCTTCGGGGGGGCGGAGTGACTATGCCAACAAGAGTCCAGGCCTAGGTCCCCTAAAAGGTGTTTGATGTTCTTCAGCCATTTGATTCTGTGCCAACCGTCGGCGTGCATCACCTCAGCAAGGCCGTCAGCATAGGGTTTTAGCTCCGGTACCCTCCACAGACGGGCCCAAAGCAAGAGGGGTCGCAGGTGAGCCTGTTTCCCTATTGCTTTGCAGCCAACATCCATGAGCACTGGGATAGTCGGGCTACTCGATGGTATGGCAAGGAGATCTTTGATGAATTTATTTTCCGCCTTGCACAGTAGATCCACTTTGTCCAAACCCCACAATTCTGCTCCATATAGTGACCCAGGGTCCGCACGAGCTTTATATATATCAAGTAGGGGGGCAACACAGTGTTTAGTTGAGTTGTTAAACTCTTTGAGGATAGCCCCCCCCACCCTTTTGTGGGTCAGTACCATTTTGTTGATATGGGCGGTCCAGTTCATCGCGTCGTTGAGTCGAATTCCCAAGTAATCGAATTCTGCCACTCTTTCTAGGGGTATAGAATTCAAAATAGGGGGGCGGCCAAGTTTGCGGGGCGGGTGCAGAACTAGGTACTAAGGGCCCGATGTAGGTAGGGCTTTACCGATCGGTATCGGCCGAAAATACCGATTTTTGGCCCTTACCGATCGGTAAACAGCCATCGAGATGTAGGGACCCAAAAACAGAACGAATCGGATAGAAAACCGATTCGGAATGTGTACCGAATGTGAAAGAATCCGATACGTACATACCGAAAATCGGATATGTAACGAATCGGAAAAACACCGATTCGGTTACAAAGACCGAATCGGTCCATGTACCGATTCGTTAGTGACACCGAATCGGAAAATCACCGATTCGGTCCTACTACCGATTCGTTAGTGACACCGATTCGGAAAATCACCGATTCGGTCCTACTACCGATTCGTTAGTGACACCGATTCGGAAAATCACCGATTCGGTCCATGTACCGAATCGGTAAAAATACCGATTCGGACATGATCCGAATCGGAAAACATGCCGATTCGTATGATTCTCCGATCGGGAAATTCCCCGATTCCGACAGTTGGGGAGATGTAGGGAGGCACAGAAACACCGAAATCGGCTCAAAATCGGTAGAATTCACTCGGTATTTACCATGGATTGCAATCAGGTGGTAACCAACTCCAACCCATATAAACAGTCCCAAAATGCATTGCAACTTGCAGGATGGCAGCTTTCTATGTCATTGCGAGGCGGCTACGGCTACAGCAGGAAGGACAGAGGGAATGGCTAAGAAATGAACAGGTCTACAGACAGAGGATAACCCTGTTCATGCTCACTGAGGCTGAGATCCTACAGAGATACAGGCTGGACTCTGACACCATACTTGAGCTCATCAGGGACCTTAAGCCATACTTGGACCACCACACCCCAAGGGCACACGCCATCCCTGCGCACGTCCAGGTGCTATGCAGCCTACACCTGGTAGCGTCTGGCAGCTATCAAAGTGGAGTAGCAGCAGCAGGAGGGGTGAGCCAGAGCAGCCTGTCAAGGTTCTTCCACATATTCCTTGACGCCATGATAGACAGGATGGACCAATACATCTCATTCCCTGCAACCCACGCAGAACTGCTACAAACCAAAGCGGACTTCTACCAGATGGCACACTTTCCCCAAGTCATCGGTTGCATAGATGGCACGCATATTCCGATTTGCCCACCAGCGGACACCGAATACATATACCGCAATCGGAAATCTACACACACCATCAACGTGCAGGTGATCTGCAATGCCAAGTGCACCATCACAGACCTGGTAGCAAAATTTCCAGGAAGTACCCATGACTCATATATATTCCAACAGAGCGGCATATATGCACGGCTGATGGCTGGCGATTTTGGAGAAGGATACCTCCTAGGTGAGCCACATCATCAGACCCCCATAACACATAGTAGGTAGGTGTAATACATGTATGCATGTGTCTAATGTGACCCCTTTCTCTTCCAGGCGACAGTGCATATGCCCTCCGCTCATTCATACTCACCCCCTACCTCAACCCCTCCACACCCAGCCAAAGGAGGTATAACCGGGCCCACATACGCACCAGGAATGTTGTTGAACGGACCTTTGGCATCTGGAAAAGTAGATTCAGATGCCTGCACAAGAGTGGAGGTGCAAGGCAGTATACCCCCATCACCTGCTGCAAGATCATAGCTGTATGTGCAATGTTACACAACCTTGCGGTCAAGAAGGGCACTGAGGTGGAGTTGTCTGACTACGAGGACTATGACGACGACGAAGCTGTGCCACTGACACAGCCAGCTGGGGTGTGTACGCCATGTGATGGCAGATACAGACGTGAGGAGATCACTGAGAACTATTTCTGACTGAGTACAGATGCAAAGACAGCTAAATGTTGCTTGGAAAAAAAAAGTTTTAATAATGATGCACCACAGTTACAGCACTGATGTGCATCAAATAATGGAGATTGTTAACGAAAATAAAGTCCAGGGTTCTGGTGTGCTCATCCCCCCTTGCCAGCCTATTTTTTGGCCCGCTTTCCAGACCCACTGGGGTGTCCCTCGGCCCCCTCCGAATGGCCAGCAGCATCAGCGGATCGCCTGGTGCTCCTCCTTGGCTCTGAAGCAGCGCTGGCCGGGCTGCTGCGGCTGCTGCTGTCTCCAGCATCACCCAGGTCCAGGTCAGGATTGGAGGCGGCGTTTGATATTAACATGGCCTCCATGGCCGTGGTGATCCTGGCCATCCCCCTAGTCAGCTCAGCTGTATGCTGACTGAGTGCCGATTCCTGATTTGAGCTGCGATGGCACAGCTGTGCGGTCGCCGCTGCAAGGCGGGCCATGGCCCGGTTGAGCACCCGGGCATCCCTCCTGCGCGCAACCTCATGCTCCTCCTGCCTGGCAGAGGAGTGGGTGATGGCAGTGGTCAGCCTGCCCAACCCTGCTGCCACCTCCTTGTTGCTGTCCACAACAGCCTGGAACCCCTTCACCAACTCCCCCATCTGCAGGTTGTGCTGCAGGAGCTGGCGTTGGCAGGCCATGGTGGATTTGGCCTGTTGGCGCTGGATTTTTACCATCTGGCCCTCCAGGCCCAGGAACACACTGCCCTCCCGTGCTGGTGCAGCAGTGGTGGTGGTGGTGGCACGGCGTCTGGCACTGCTGCCTCCGGCCTGCTGAGTGGGCTGGGGTGCCACTGGTGGTGGTGTGGTGCTGGCCGGTCCCGGAGCCCCTGCTCCCACGACAGGTTGGACGGGTGGCAAGGCCACGGTTGTGGCAGGAGCTGTTGTCGGCGGAATGGTCTGCCTTGTAGGGGAGTTGTATGGTGAAAATTGCAAGGGGGGTGAGCTGGGCAGTACTGGGGAGTGCACTGCCTGGAAATCAATCACCAGGACTCCCTCCATTCCAAGCCCTGGGGTGTCTCCTTCCTCATCCTCATCCTCCTCCTCCTGGCCAGGCTGGCTGGTGCTCGGCCCTGCCACTGCAGTATTTGAAGTCGAAGCTCCCTCTGCTGCCACAGTGGTGCTGCCTGATGGTGCCCCTAGGTACAAAGAAGCATTTGTAAACTGAGTGCCGATGTATTACAGTCAGTACAATTATGGCATTCCACATGTCCTTGCATCTCCTTACACCGTGTCACACTGTTTCCTGTCTTGTGATTCTGCACTGACATATTTGGCTAACTTCTGCTGACTACATGTACCATGATGCTTGTCTCTTGTATGTTGGTGACAGTACAGTGCTGGTGTTTGCCTATGCATTGTGTCTAATGGGGAGGTGTCTGGTAGGGTGTGTCATGATGCGCATGCTTCTTACCTGTAGCTGTGGCCATCGCAGTGCTGTCCAGGGTCCCGATCCCTACGATGCTCGCCCTCTCGATGGTGCTGGAGACAATTTCCTCCAGCTCGGTGAGGGGTGGCGCCGGGTTCTTGCCTCCTCCGGTGTGTCCAGCCTGCCTTTGGAGGTCGGCCAGCTTCCTCTTCGTGAGGCTGCGGAGGTCATAAAACCTTTTCTTAAGTTCCTCAATGGACCTGGGGGTGACTCCAGCAGCATTGACCTTCTGGGCGATGTCGGCCCACAATCTCCTCTTGGTGCTGTCTGGCACGTTGAGGGACAGCTTGCCAAAGAGCTGGCGGTGCACCCTCACCACCTCCTCAACCAGCACCTGAAGTTCTGTGGTGGTGAATTTGGGCTTCCTCTTTTGGGAGGACTTCTGGCTTCCTGCCTGATCTGCCATATTCTCCTGCTCCTGCTCAGTCTGCAACCTCCTTCTCCCACTGCTGCTAACTGTGTGTTGGGCTCAGGCAGGCTTTCCAGAAACTTCTAGAAACTTCTTAATTGGCTGCACCTGCCAGGGTTGCCACTCCCTGTTTGGGTGGGGGAGGGGGAGCCACCTCATTGGCTGAATCGCCTATTGCCGATTCGGCTTTTACCGATTCGGTAAAATCCGAATCGGTAAAATCCGAATCGGTATTATCCGAATCGGTAAAAGCCGAATCGGTTCATGCAATGCATTCCTATGGGCTTTTTCGCCATGGGTCTATGATTGCCGATTCGGTTTTTACCGAATCGGCTTTTACCGAATCGGTATTCGCCGAATCGGAAATATCCGATTCGGTGGTAGCCGATTCGGTGTTTTCCGATTCGTTGTTGGCCGATTCGGTAATTTCCGATTCGGACCGAGCTGAATCGGAACGTACCGAATCTCATTACCGATGCCGACCGAATCGGTTTTCAATCGGTATTTTTTTCCTACATCTCGTTTTCCGATTTCAGAATACCGATTCGGCCCGCCTCGGTATTTTGAAATCGGAAAATCGCGTTTACCTACATCGGGCCCTAGGTCTTTTCCACATTGATAACAAGGCCCCTGGAGGTGCAGAAGTCCTGGAAGCGATTTAGTAATGTCTGGAGACCTTGGGGGGTTTTAGAGATGAGGAGGGTGTCGTCGGCGAACAGCAAGGTTGGAATTTTTACGCCTCCCAGGGAGGGAGCGTCTGCTGCTTCGCCGAGTAGATGGTCTACCACCCCATTGATATAGAGGGAAAATAAGGTGGGGGCCAGAACACAGCCCTGCCTTACTCCCCTCTCGACCCTGATCTTATCGGTCTTTTCCCCGTTCAACCCCCATCTAACCTGTGCATAGGTGTCTTTGTGCAGTTTGATGAGGAGGTTTAATAAATACGGGGGCATCCCTAGATCGTGTAGCACCCTCCAGAGTTCCTCCCTGGGAACCAGGTCAAAGGCAGTCTTTAGGTCAATAAAGGCCAAGTAGAGACTGCCTTTGCCTAGCTCCACCACCTTCCAATGTATTAGCAGGAGCCTAAATACCTGTTCAATGGTACCGGTGCCTGAACGGAACCCGGCTTGCATATCGGACAGGATGTGGTTTTCATCCACCCATTGCGAGATCCTCCCCAATATCACTTTCCCCGCCAATTTCTGGGACGAAT
Source organism: Lissotriton vulgaris (assembly GCF_964263255.1). NCBI lineage: Eukaryota > Metazoa > Chordata > Amphibia > Caudata > Salamandridae > Lissotriton > Lissotriton vulgaris. The sequence continues at coordinate 883,981,452 of NC_141689.1, read as the reverse complement.
CTATTAGGCTTATAGGCCTATAGTTCCCAGGTAGGTCCCTACTGCCCTTCTTGTAAATGGGGACCACCTCAGCACCTCTCCAGGAGTCTGGCACTGTGCCACCCGCGGCAATTGCATTGAGGAGTGCAGAAATTATTGCCCCCCACTCTTCCGGGTATGCTCGGAGAATATCGCCTGGGAGGCCATCCGGGCCGGCTGCTTTAAGAGGGACCAGGGTTTTGATCTGATTTGTAACTTCCAAAACAGAAAAGGATTCCAGGTCTTGGGCCAGACTAGAGGGCGGGGGGTCAAAGGGGTCATTAAGTGAGCCTTCGATGGCAGAGTAGAGTTTTTGGAAGTGGGAGAACCAAGTTTGGGCGTTGATGGTACAGGGCCTCAAGGTATTGTCAGGACGGTTCCTGATACCCACCAAATCCCAAAAACGTTTTGCGTCTTTCCCTCGACTAGCAGTCAGAAGGTCCTGCCAGAAGTTATCCTCCCACTCCATCTTGGCGTTTTTTTGGCAGAGTGCGTAGTGCCTCCTAGCCACCCTAGTCCTAGATGGTACTTTGGACTTTACTGCTTCAATGAGAAGTGACTTCGCCTCCCTACACTTCTGATTGAACCAGCCCAGTCTGCCATGTGGGCTGGGTTTCCTTCAATTCATGTTGGCTGGGACTACGAAGAGATCGCTAATAGCCTGGGTTAATATACAGAACCTCGAGGCCACCTCCGCCAGCCCTTCCACCTGGTGGTCAGGGTTATTTAGGGCTGTAGCAAGAAGCTGCCTAATGGCAGAGGTATTCTCCTCTGAGAGTGCTAGCTTTGCCCACTTGAGCTGCCGGCCACAGTTGGCGACTACTGACAGGTCCGGGGGGGGGGTTACAGGAAGTTCTAGTCACAGGGCTGAATAACCACCTGTGGGACATGGTGAGAGAGAGAAGATTGTGATCACTCTCGACAGATGGTATAATCACCATGTCCTCCACCATGCTCCACAGGTGTATGTCAAGGAGGAAATAGTCAATCCGTGACGTGTGCCCTGGCCGATTGTAAGTGTGGGCCCCAACTTTGTCCGACCTGGTTCTGCCGTTGGCAGCCCTCAGGCCAAACTCCATGGCTATCGAGTTAATCTGGAGGACCACTTCTGTCCACTTCTTAATGGGATTCAGTTCGAGGGACGGGATCCCCCACCTGGCATCGAGTACCTCTTGATCAGATAAAATTTCAAGGTCCAAGGGCTCGAAAGTGCAGTTAAGATCGCCCCCCACCAGGGTGCAGGACCTATGGGGTGATAAGCGGAGCTGGGCTTCTAAACAAGATATTACTGAGGATTCTCTGCCCCCCTTTGTGCCTCGGGCGTAAATGTTAAAAATGTTTAAAATAACTCGGCCTTGGGAGTTTTTCAACACTATGTTCGGGAGATCCGGGCATTTAGTGTCCCGCTCCACCACCCTGCAGTTGAGTTCTGAGGCCACCCAAATTAGGAGGCCACCCGAAGGGCGGCCCCTGCCGGTTGCACTAGGGGCTGCTGGCAGAAAGTGGGTGGAGTAGCCTGCCTTATGCAAGGGCACCCCGCTCCAGGTTTCCTGGAACAGGCATATGGAGTATTGCTCCACCAGCGAGTTCCAGTCTGGGAGTGCTAGCTTCCTCTCGAGGCCCGCCACATTCCAGCTGAAAACCCTAAACGAGGGGTCCGTCACAGCTGCAATGCTACGGTTCTCGACGGGGGGCAACGTCGCCACAGCCCCCACAACAGGAAGACCGGCCGGTAACCCGGGGGGTTCCCTGATTTCCCCTTGCTCAGAAATATACTTGGCGGTAACCTGGCTTTGGGGTGCAGTCGAGAGGCAACAGGTTTTAAGGGAGGGGAAAGGCTCAACAGCAGGACTTGGGACCTCAAGAACATCCCCGGGAACTTCAAGGAGTCAGCAGCCCCAAAAGCCCCAGTTCTGCATCGCTGGCGCTGGGTAGAGCTGCTGTGCGAAGACTCCCGGGGAGGGGAGGCCGTGGGCGATGTTTAAAGGAGGGGGCCCGACATGGAATCTACTACAATCATGGTGGAAATTGTTGTAGCGAACACCTTCATATCCACCTCATACTGTAGAGGTATTTCCCTGAATACCACAGGCATTGCAAAGGTTGGCTGCTAGAGACATGCTGACATAAATACTCTTAGAAAACAGAAAATCCCTACACCTCACAGCCCCAAGCAGATGTATGCCAAAAAACGAAATCGTCTGACAGCACATAATTATATGCTACATAACACATTAAATACCTCTCTGTTGAGGGAGATTCGTCAAAGCTTTGATCTCCCTCCCAAGCAGGATCAGGTAAGAATGAACCAGACAGTAATAATGTTCTTGCCGTTAGCCTACTCAAAATTACATTTTCTGCTGTGGCTTTTAACGTGTTATATTCTAGGTGAGAAACAGCAGTACTTGCAGGAGATCTGCAAACACTCAGCACCAAATTTTAACATTTAGAAATTGAATGCTTTCTCTACCAAGAGGCTAGAGCTCAATTAGTATGTGCAATATATATATATTTGAACTTCAGTTATCAAAACTCAAAATGCAGCTATCAGTTGTATTTCTTATGTATTCCTACATACCGACATCATGCACTCTGAGCATCTGACAACTGGCATTGGTATTTACTGTGTGCTGTATGTATCTCATCGTTTTCCAACATTCACAGCTCATGGGCACTCAAAAAGTTGGATGTGCAATCATTGAATTACAATTTGCTATTTTTTATGAATGCAATTCAATTTTCTCATTAGCAAAATTGCATGACCCATTGCAATGCTTTTTCTCTTGGTCCCTTTATGTAAATGTAGGATACTTGTAAAGCGCACAGCTGCCCATCACCGGGGCGTCCCGGCGCTGTATAACGCTGTGGAACCCTTCCTGGCACTCCCTGTGAGATGTCCCTCCTGGGCACCCCCAAGGTGAAGCCAGGCATCCCAGTGTTGTAGGGGCCATTGTGGAGATTAAGCAAGCTATTGCCCAGAGTTGCAGCGTGGGACCCCATGATTAGAGTAGGCGCCGAGGCGAGAATTATCAAATCCGCAGACAAATGAGCCCAAGACCCTGCCGCATCGGGAATTGAACCCTGGTCCCGGGCCAGACCTCTGCATCAGGGTCTGCCGCTCTAACCATTGAGCCACACTCCTCCACAATACGTTCCAGTACTAAGAGCACTTTCTGTGAATGTAATGCTCTGGTCTTGTAAAATCTTGGATTGCTGAAGTTGCAATTTTAGCCTAGTTCATGTATAAATTTTGCGTTATCCTCGCGCAGCTGTTGGCCCGTGTCCGATGGCTGGGAGTCACCGGGACGGTCCTCCAATGGATTACCTCCTTCCTGGAGAATCGCTCTCAAAAGGTCCAACTAGGAGAATGTAGGTCCAGGCAGGGTATTTTGCATTGGGGGATTCCACAGGGCTCTGCATTATCCCCCTGCTACTCGATATCTACCTCCAGCCGTTGGTAGAACACTAGCAAAATTAGATTGTCAGGTGTTCTACTAGCCTGATGACACCCAGTTAATTGTATGAGTTGATAATTGTCCCCAGGCACAGCTCAATGTCCAGAATATCCTCCGGCTAACTATGAACTGGATGACCTCTAATTCACTCAAGGTAAACCCTGATAAGACAGAGGTGCTTGCTCTCACTACAGGGGCCTCACCCTGGTCCAGTTTCTTCTGGCCCCAAGAGCTTAGCACCACCCGACACCAGTTCTAGCCGTGAAGAGTTTGGGTATTAAGCTGGACACCAAGCTAACCTTAAACTATCAGGTGTCTGTTGTAGTGGGGAGCTGCACAGGCCTGATTTGGCAACTCCGGAAGCTCAGGACCCTGCTTTCATTCTCCACTATGCGAACTGTTGTGACGGCCCTAATCCTGTCACGGCTGGATTACGGTAACACAGTATACAGAGGGCTTCCTGACAAATTCCTGAGGAAACTTCAGGTGGTTTTAAATGACGTGGCAAGGTTGATCTTTAAACTGCCAAGAAGAGCACATGCCACCCCCTGCTACAACAGTTACCCTGGCTCCCTATCAAGCAGAGGGTCAGGTTCAAGGGTCTGTGCATTGCACATAAAGCACAGTATGGAATAGCGCCAAAATATATCAAGGATCGCCTGAAGCCCTACATGCCTCGACGTTATCTCCGGTCATCTAAGGCTAGCTTGCTGGCCTGCCCGCACTTTAACAGAGCTACATTGGGGGGAAGGGCTTTCTCAGTTGTGATTCCCCAGGTCTGGAACAAGCTCCTGGATAGTATGCGCAGGGAAACCACTCTACCCTCGTTTAAGAGGAAACTCAAAACCATCCTGTTTACTAATGCATTTGGATAAACCCATCTTACTGTATGCTGAGTACCCTTAGATTTAAGGGATTTCCTGGCTCCTGGTCCATGCTGCAAGTGCCTAGAGACCTTTGGAGATTGGCGCTCTACGAATATAATTTAACATACCATAACATGTATATTTGATTTATCTTTCCATATTTCACACTTTTTTCAAATATTTTTCCCTGTATATCCATCGAATTGAATGTTGATTGTCCTTTCTTTTATCACACCAAAGTTTTAAAAACATTTGTGTTCAATCATTACTAAAACAAATTTGAGGTCATGAATATTGAGTAAAATGTACCTCATGCATAAGTAAAGATGTGTTTAAATCTCACAACCACATGATGTTGTTTTGTGTATACAATTTTCGCAGGGTCCATTAGCAGTAAGTGGTTACCTTACCAGGCAGTACTCATTGACTACAGTTGATCACGTGTGCTTGAAGGCCTCCTGGATTATTGCCCTGGAGTTGATGACAAAGACTCTTTGCACACTCAACTCACCTAGAGTAGCTAGAGTAGCAAGTCCAGCATATTATCCTGGTCAAGGAGGTAAAAAGTGACATATACAAATAAATTCATATTTGCACTACACTTATTTACATGAATTGTCTGTCTAGTAGCAAGAGTGAAGCAGTGCAGATACTCATCCATAATTGCTCTATGGGAGGTTTGTGAACCCCCATGAAATACGGGAATCTACTATACACACAGGAGGAACTCTATGAGGAGATTTCAGACTTTAAAAAGGATGTCAGTGAATCAGGCTATCAGATGCAAATGTATGTATGAAACAGTGGGCTTTTTAACACTTCAGGCAATCAATATACAGAATTCATAATAGGAGTAGAAGCTTTCAAGTGTGATGAACTGTGCTTGAGCGGTAACCCAGAAATCTCACTATCCAAAAATCTCACTAGTGCCTAACAGTGTCTCCAACCATCAAAAAATCTCACTAGCGCCTAACAGTGTGTCCAACCATCCAAAAATCTCACTAGTGCCTAACAATGTCTCCAACTAGTCGATTATGAGCTACAGTAGCTCCCAGGCACCCCCAGAGCAGCTGAGAGCCTTCAGTGAGTTCATTTTTAAGTAATCACAAGGTCACATTTTCCTTTTAAAGTTAAGGGAAGGCTGTGTTTATTTTACATTAGCATCAAGCCAGAGATAGCAGGGCCTGATAATGAATATCACTCATTCTGATTTATGCCCCAGCCTGGGGCCGGGGCACAGAGGTTAACAACTGAAGCACTGAGGTATTTGACTCTTAAATAAAAGTCCTTGTCAACTCAGTATTGGAGCAGTGAACAAAATGAGATTTCTGAATGCTTTCAACAATGGGAGAAAATGAAAATGAAAAGTTACCTTAATTATTAAGTTAACTCTTTTTTTCAGTTTCAAAAAATACGTTTATTAAAAGGAATACAAGGTAATAATACAAAATAGGAACGGAGTATTATGAGGAAAAACAATAAGGGGATGAGAAGGAAAAGGGAAACATATGATGATTAAGTGAAGAAAAAAAAAGAAAAACAATGCAATTTGAAATGAGCAATTCGAAACATAATGAATTAATCATGGGTATCAAGAGGTAAAAAATAAAGGGTGTAATAAATATGCAATAGAAACAAATGCAATTAGAGCTATGCAGTTAAACAGTTTAGCAGAACATGAGGAAATAGAAAGGGTATCAAGGGGGTTTAGGAACCTCCTGCTGAGCAGGTCGTGGACGAAAGGAGCGGGTTGTACAATTATCTAAATACAACGTAATAGGAAGCCATAACTCAGCACGTTTAGCTGCCAACTGGGCAGGAAAAACAAAAGCATTATCAAGTCTATGGTTGTGACAAATATTATACCACCAAGCTTTGAAAGTGATACTGGACGTAGACTTCCAATTGACAGTAATTTGTTGAACTGCAACAGCCAACAATAAGTCAACAATGCGAACATTGAGATCATTCTGGTCCCAACAAGGGGAGAGACTTCCCCAAAAAATTCGAGCATGGGAAAATGGAATACTAGTGGAAAAAATAACATTAATTTGATCCCAAACTTGTAACCAGAAGGCACGTACCTCCTTGCAAAGAAACAACATGTGAAACAAAGTAGCATTAGGGGAAGAGCATGACCAACATGTATCTGGTGTGGTAGGGAAACGTTTGTGAAGGGTGGAAGGAGTATGTAATAAACGATTATAAATAAAAAATATAGATTGCGTTAGAGAAGCAGCTCTGGAAGTTTTACGAATCTTCATCCAAATCTTATCCCAAAAAGAAGTTGGCCAAGATATGGAAAGATCACTCTCCCAATGCTCCTCCACTTTGCTTTTGGGTCTGGGAAGAGTGTGTGTATGAAAGTGTTTATAGAGGACAGAAGCTTTTGGAAGGGTTAGTAAAGTAGAATGAAGTTGAGTAATAGGATAAGGGGAAGATGAAGAGGGGTGGGACTTGGGAAGTTTATTATAGGCATCCATAACTGATGCTTTAAGGAGGAGATATTGGGGAGCAGAAGAGAGGGGTAAGTCAAAAGTGGAGCGAAGAGTGTGAAAAGGCAAGAAAGTGGATTGTGAAAACAATTGTGAGATCCAAAGCAAACCTTTGGCTCTCCAAGATTTCCAGAGAATAGGCTTACCTCGGAGTAAAAGGTATTTATTGTGCCAAATAGTGGAGGAAAGGAAATCAGTAACACTAACAGGAGGAGGAGGATGAGAGGATAAGAGGAGTTTGAGTGTAAATGTATGTATAGGAGTAAGAATTGAAGAGGGCTTGCGTGAAAAGGAGATACATTCAGCAAAAGAGAAAGGTGAGAGAAAAAAGCGCTCCACCTTAGTCCACAAAGGGCAAGGAGAATCAGGATCTTGTAGCCAAAAGGAGGATTGACGCAACAAAAAAGCCCTATGATAGGCCAGGAAATCCGGAAAATTAACGCCACCTTCAGAAGCAGGACGAATGAGTCTAGCAAGGGACATTCTGGGTTTATTATTATGCCATAAAAAGGAAGATAAGACTGAATTTATTTTTTTTATAAACTTAGCTGGAATAGAGATGGGAATATTGGAGGGAGTATAAAGCACAACAGGGGGAGAGCATCATTTTGATAGTATCTAAGCGGCCCCACCAAGACAAGTAAAGAGGGTGCCACTTAGCCGTAAGGTCGGATAATTTCTGGATGCACTTGGTTAGGCAAAGGGAAACAGTATCAGGGATGGAGGGGGTAATATGCAATCCTAAATATTTAATATGAGAAGAACTCCAGGTGAAATTGGAGGCGCTGAAGTCATTCTTAAAAGTGAACTTTGTCAGAGGCAAGATTTCGCATTTATCATGGTTAAGTTTATAACCAGAGATTGAGGAATAATGCTGTACTTCTGCCAAAAAAGCGGAGATGGAAACAGTAGGGTTCGAGATGAAAAGTAAAATGTCGTCTGCATACGCAGCGAGTTTTATGGAAAGATCCTTAGTCTGAAAGCCATGAATATCAGGATTTTGACGAAGCCTGGACAAAAAGGGTTCTAGGGCCAGGTTAAATAGAAAAGGTGAAAGAGGGCATCTTTGACGAACACCTCTACCAAGGTCAAAATAAGGAGAAATGTGGCCATTAGCAAAAACTGCAGCTCGTGGACGGGAGTATAATAACGAAATTAGGGAAGTGAATTTAGGACCAAACCCAAACCAATTAAGAGTATGAAAGAGGTAAGGCCATTCTACCCTGTCAAACGCTTTTTCAGCGTCTAAGGCTATTGCCGCGAAGGGGTGTTGGAGATGTGAAGATTTTGTTAAGATGTTAAATAAGAGTCTTTGTTATCAGTGATGTAACGTCCTTTAACAAAGCCTGATTGTTCATCTCCTAGAAGGTCAGGAAGCAAATTATCTAATCTAATCGCTAATGATTTAGCAAAGATTTTGTAGTCTATATTAACTAGGGAAATGGGTCTGTAGTTTTTGCAATATTGGACATCTTTCCCGGGTTTAGGTATTAAACAAATGTGTGCATCCGAGAAAGTGCCAGAGGAAGAACCTAATTCAGCAAAAGAGTGGAGAAGGGAATGAAGTTTTGGAATGAGTAATTTGGAAAAGTGAAGATAAAACTCAACAGTAAAACCATCAGGGCCAGGAGCTTTGTTGAGTTTTGGACGTTGAAGGGCAGCAAGCAATTCTTTTTGTGAAACGTCAGATTCTAAGGAAGAAAGGTCAAGAGGGAAAGAAGTAGGGGTTTGAATGGTAGAGAAAAAGTGAGCAAGAGATTGAGGAGAAGATTGGGTGTCTGAAGTGTATAAGGTCTCATAGAAATGGGAGAAAGTAGCAAGAATGTCAGCATCCTTAGGTTGTAAGCGTGCATCATCATCGTAAATCGATTCAATATTTACTTTATTGTGCTTGACCTTTAAGTAGTTAGCAAGAATCTTCCCAGCTTTGTTCCTGCCACCATAAAATTTGGCACTGGATTTAAGCAAATATAAAGAGGCATCCTCAGTAGACTTTTCATTAAATTTAATCTTAGCAGCGATTAAGTTAACTCTTCATTTTAATTCCCTCCCATTTCAAAATGCGGCATTTACAAACAGGAGGCCTTTCCTCACAGTGGCCAGTAAACAGTGCCATAAATATACCTGAAAAATACAGCCATTTTTTAAAATGAGAGAAATTTAAAGTGCAGAAAAATAATCTATAGTATGAACATTTTTGTAGAACATTTTTCTGTACTTTAAGGTGCTCCCATTTTAAAAATGGCTGTATGTTTCTGACGTACAAGTCACGGTGCCACATATGTGGAATGGTATGTACTGCGCTACAAGTACATACAACACAGGCTCTTGGTCATTCCTATGCACACTTGTTCATACATCCCCAAAGACCACACTCTCAATGAAACACACAGCAGCCCTGTCACAGTGCTCCTAGTCAAAGTATTTTGTTCAAACCATAGTATTTGGCTATATGGACATTAGGCTTAAAGTTAATAAAGATAGAAGTGCGGGTGAGTGGTAACAATGCACGAGCTGATTAGCCTTTAGTAGCTCACAATTATTTTCACTGATCAGAAGTAGCTCTCACTACAGAAAACGTTGGAGACCCACTCTAACTTTTGCAATTATTGATTGAGGTGGTGTGATGGAACTGAAAATGAAAAATATGGGGATACACAAGAATCCTCCAACAATATTTCCATTTAAAAAACGTATAATTATTTCCTTTTATTTACAACACATCTCAAAACGTGTTCATTGATACAACTATGTTATTTTTCATCAAATTTTTTCTCTTAATTTTTGACAGAGTTCACTTTTGGGCTGTTATTACAACAGAGAAGCTGTCTAGCACCTCCCTTTCTGCATTTGTTACTGTTAAGGCTGAGCACCAATTATGAGGAGTTACTAACTGCTTATATTACACCTTCTCTACTCTCAGCCACATAAAATAGGTATCAGTGACTATCTGTGAACATAAAGATGTCATTAATGCAGATATTCACACCACTCTCTTACCATTCAAAGCACTTTCAAAATATTGTGAAATAACAAGCGTCCATTCCTTCTAACGTGACAAAAAGTGGTCTTAAAATTGTGGCAGGATGGTTACCTGCGCTGAGCAGGGTAAACAAACGCCAGGGTTTATCCTGTATACAATCTTTGGTACAGGTATGCGCAAGAAGTGGACTCTTAAATACTGAACAATCTACCACAAGCATGCAGTGTCCTTCCTATATGAGCTGCAAGAAACGAAGCATAGAAGCTAGCCAGGCATACAATTGGGAATGTCATGTGACATTTTTCGTTTTTTCTCTAGTACAGAATTGTGCACATTGTAGAATCAAGCATATGGGAAATGCAGCTCGCTGTAAAATGGCAATTTTTTTACTTTTTTTTCTGTACTGAAAAATGTTTCCCCTGTGTTACCCCCACAAACTTGGTCCAATCCTCCTCCCGCCCTCAAAGAGGATTTATTCTAATTCTTCGCAGGAACAAACCTCTGACTATTTCCATCGTGCAAAAGGGTCTGATACAAGTTTGTGAATGCTTAAAAAACTCACAAGCCTTGAACATTCACAAACTCACAAGTCTTAGATATACCCTGACCCTCCTTCTTCTCACCCACCAAAAAGGTCCTGCTCCAGCTTCAAATGTACACATTTGTGGTGAACAATTACGCAGCACAATTTTACACAGCCATCGCATACAGGGGAGGATTGGCACTGCGGGCACTCAGGCATTGGCCGAAGGGCCGGTGTCTCAGTACACTCTGTGGGACGTTTTCTTTCCCCTTTACCAGTCACAGACAGCACTGAGAGGGAGAGGAAATCAGCTTGGCTGTGCGGCCATTCAGGATCAGTTGTGGCCTCTCCTTGACCCCCTGCCCTGCCAAGCAATCATGCTGATGGTGGGCTGGGGAGGGGCGATTGTGTCCCAGAATCGGCCTCCCAGGGGGCCAGGTGTTGCTCAGGCCTATGAGCCATTTTCACCTCGGTCCCCCTGGAGCCCACACAGCCCTGAAACAGTGCTTGATTAGTCCTCGCCCACAGCCCTTCGCATTCAGGGCACAGTGGGCGAGGAAGAATGGGTCTCGCTATGGGGGCCAGATGATGTGGGGAACTCGCACCCTCTTCACCTTAGCCTCCCCGCCACCCCCAAGGATGGCCCAGAAGCTGTGTTTTTGCTTTAGCCCCTCTCCTGCCACACCATTGCCCTGAGGCACTGAAGGGCTGGGGAGGGCTGAGTAATTTACAAAGAGCTGGGGCCTCGCTGTTTTCAGGTGCTCCTGCGCTGGAGGGCTGGGGAATCATTTTTTAAGAGAAAGGGGCCTCGCTGTTTTTTCAGATGCTCCTGCGCTGGAGGGCTGGGTTAATAATTTTGTAAGAGAAAAGGGCTTGGTTGTTTTTGAGGTGCTCAATTTATAGGACTGTCAACATGGCCTTGTTTCCTTCCCAAGAACAATATCCTCCCACTTACATTCCATGTGTGTTTCATGAAAGGGCACGGCCGCGAATGTGGGCCACGCCATGCGAATGTGGGCTACACCCCGTGAACGTGGGCCACACCCCGCAAATGTGGGCGACTTTTTTCATCAGTGCCCGGGCCAAATTGTGATCCCAATGCGACCCTGATCGCATACGAATAAACAGTATAATTTTTTTTTACACCCGGCAGGCTACCTTTTGTGAATGTCTAGCAAGAGTGAGCCGTGCTATTTTCCCTCATAAAACTGATTTATGAGAGCAACACCTTTGTCATTCAGGTACATTTGAACACAGAACACGCTTAGCTTTTCTGGCCCTAAATCTTCATATCTATCTGTTAGCTACCAACCTCTCCAAAGTCATTACCAGATACATTAGATTACAAATCTAATACATACATCCATGATGAAAATGCTGCAGTTTAGTCTTGTCTTCACTTAGCTCACATTACCCTCTTGGCTTGCCCCGGCCACCTAACCCGGCCCGCCTCTGCACTGCTCTCGGTATGTTAATGGCATTCCATGCCACAAAGAGAAGTTTCTGTGCCGCGGGAAAGTGACTGGCCATCTCCGACAAAGGCTAATCCCCGCTAATCCTCTGTTAAAAGAAGCGGGGATTGACAGATTACACGAAGCACACTTCTGACGCGCTCTGCGAGCACCTGCAATTTGTTGCTAAGTGAACCGGAGCACGGACCAGGCGCAAGGCGGGAAAGCTCCGATTTCATTTGTTCGCTTTTATGAGTTTTGTGAGTTTGGTGAGTGCAAAGATTGGAAGCCATACAGAGAGTAGGCTTTCACCTCATTAGTTTAACGCGTCAAGCAAGGCACAGAAAATGTTCCCCTTCCTTTGTGCACCTCATATTCAGGAACAAGTGACCAACAAGCAAACAGGTTTGCGTCGAGTATATTTTACTGCCAGAGTAGTAGACACCTTCAGAGAGGCACGCAGCTAATGAATGCGAAAAGAAGGTTCTGGAAACACTGCAATTCGAAATTAACAGAAGAGAAAACCGTAGAACGGAAATTTATCCACACTGAAATAATGAAATCTACTGTTTGCACAGAAGAAGCGTGCCGCAGATTAAATGTCAACATTATATATTGCTTTCTTTTAATAAGCCTTTCCTGGAGCCCATGTTAAACATTGAATTTATTTGCGTTTTTGATATCTGCACTATATGTCAGAAGCCTGAAAAATAATAATCACGGAAGAGTGATTTAAATTGAATGTGTAGCTTTTTTGAGGAATATTCAACATTTTTTTTTTGCGACAGCATCATTTTGATTGGGGTTTTTGATAGATGAGGGTTGTCTGGAATCCGAGGAGGGGGATCTCAACGCCTCCCCACCCACCAATCAAAATATGTTTGAATTGGGAATCCTTCCACTAACTCATTGGTTGTGGGGTAGCCACAGGAGAGTCAGAATGCCTGGTAGGGCAGTGTTATATGGAAGATGCCCAGATGGCTTCTGCCCCTGCTTATGAGGTGGATGCAGAGCGAGAGGCGGGAGATGATACCACCCACCTTGGCCATGGGGTAGCTGGGAGACCAACTGGAAATGCCAGAAGTCACCTCAGCCTGATCATTGTGCAGCCCAGATGCCCCTAGGTCACAGGCCACAAGCCCAGAGCAGCGTCTACCTGGTTGTGAGTATGCAGACAGGAATAGAGAGTGCCCAAAGGAAGTGTGCCCCTACTCATATGATGGCCGGGAGTCGGAGGATTGGGCAGAGACCACAAGCCTGCTGACAGAAGTTGCTGGTGGGTAGCATGCAATCTGCCCAATGGCCATGGGACTCTTGGTCATGAGAGTAGTTTTGGGCAGTACACATGTCCAGAGGCTCTCTGGTCATGAAGAGAGCTAAGGATAGGTACTAGGCAGGCAGCATACCCCTTTGTCACCTGCTCTTGGTCATGCAGGTGATTGGAGGAAACACAGAATCCCTAATAGCTCCCAGCCATCTGCTCTGATGTTGCCTAAAGTTCGGGGAAGGACCTTTGTCTTGCATCCTTGTGCTTAATGTGAAAGGTTTGGGAGCTAAGGCCTGCTGCTGTAGAGCCCTTGACTCAGAATTTATGTGGAATTAGGCAGCAGCTTGTTGCTGATACATCTGCCCCCGAGTTCAATAGGAAGGTGTGGTGGAGTGGGAGCAGTGATTTGTTTCTCACAGGACTTTATTTACAAAAAAAAAAATCCACATTGAGACCACCTGCAGGTGTTCTGAATTACTATTAAACAGTAAACCCTATGCAGAAGGAGTTACATATTTGCAGTGATGTTAAATATGGTTGCATAAACCCATCGCTATGCATGTTAAAATAGGATCAACCTAATGGAACATCGTACCCCAGGTTTGAATGGACTTTGGGAGGTGAATGCGGGAACCACGAGCTTGCAACTTCCTGTCTGTTAATTTAACTAGATGGAACCTGCAGGATCAGGCTTCTAGTAAAGCAAAGCATTGGTGGTGGACAAAGGCAATGTCTACAGCCCGCGGATAAGATATGGACCTGTAACAGCAGCACTCACCTGTGCTATGTAACTCAAAGCCTTCTGTATAAAAACACGGCCTGGAAGTCTACTTTAAATGCTAGATATAACACTTTATAGTGTAGCTCTTCACTGGAATGGTGTGCCTCTCCAGACATTGTGACACTGTAGAGTACTGAACATATGCTACAGAGCTGCAGGGCTAGGAAGAGGGGAACGGTGACCAAGGGTCATATCTTAAAAATAGGTCTTCAAACTTTTTTGCATTGTGCCCCTTCTAAGTAAAATGGTTTAAAGTCGCCCCCCGCCCCCTCTAAAACTTAACAGCAAAATTGAGGGAGTGGGAGGGGCATGGCTGATTTGGGGCAGGGATTATGAAATCATTTCAGTAGTGTTTTCTGTAGTTTATAATCCACACTAAATGTCAGACTTATAAAAGAGCAAATGCATCAAACAAAAACAGAATGAACCAAAAACACTACTCTCCATAAAAGGGGTGGTGTAAGCCCCTTACACTCATGGGCCCCAATGCAATTTCAGTTGCTGCACAAATGATAGCTGCCGCCAGAGATACTGTCTATCTTTTTTCACCCCTTCCACACCATGCCTGTCCATCACTTCACCCTTGAAACAGGCTCACATCAAAATAACTGAGCTCCAGCATTCCCCCACACACTTTTTGCAGTAAGGCTGCCCTCTGCCGCATTGATAGCAAGGAAATGACCCCCATACCCTCTTTTTAAAGCAAGGATTCATAATTGTGATGTAGTGGGCCCATCAGTCCCCTGAGCCCCAGTGCCCCTGCACCTGTTCAGTAATGATAGATACTGTCTTGCGAAGCAGGCGGCCTCTACCATCCCTCTCACTCGCATCTGTCTGATGCCCAAACCAAGGTGCCTCCTCTGCTTTAATTGTCCCCTCCCGGGGACCATTGCTCCAAGGTCCAAAGCAACACTGGCAAAGCAAATATGAACTGGTCTGATAATGCATGGAAGAAATAAATGGTATTAAAACAGACGTATTTATGCAGCTACAGAACAAATGATACTACAGCTCTGTAGCAGACTGTCTACACCGCCCATTTCCAGAGGCCATCACTATTAGGCAGGATGCCCAAAGCAGGCTTTCTTCTACTTTGAGTTATAAAAAAGCACATCTAGTTCCCCACCCCCAAACCTTTGCTTGGGCCTTTTTTCCTTGAGCAGCATGAGTGACCTTGGTCCTAATTCTAGCAAGGACAATGTCCCCATTCCCATTGCATAAAACACTAGTTTTTAATGTTTACTGAAAGTGTGTGCCTGTTAGTTCATATGTAGTTAACTGAAGGTGAACATATCTACAAAATGCAGAATATTCTGTTCTTTCCAGCCACCTCTTTGACCCTGTTGCCACACTCACTGCTCCTATGGCACTAAGTATTACAGTCCCCACACTTTTTACACATCAACTGCTGCATGTAAGTGAAGACAGCCTGGAAATGTGCTAGTGGCGCTTCCAGGCTATCTTCAGTAAGAAATAAACGCAGCAGCATTAGCGCTCCTCTGGGAATATAGACAGGAACCCCCAGGGGGCACGCCCCACAGTTTCAAAATGTCTGCCGTAACACATGCTATTCTGAGATGCTGCCTACTTCTTTGGGAATGCAAGAGCCTATTAGAAATGGGGTGAGATCAGTTGCAACAGCATATAGAATAATATTCGGTTTGCCAACATAGGTCTCTCCTGCACAGATCAGGCTTGAGTTTAGTGTTCAAAAGCAGACCCTGACAAGACAAGGACCATACGTCATCTTTTGGGACATGGTGCGAAAATCTGGACCAGGAAGTCTTAACTGGCGCCTGTGGTTAGAGTTACAACACAAAACATCATTATTGGCTGCAAAAATCTACAAACAAGTCTTATCACCCTGGGGATAACTGACCTTTGGGAAACTCCCACAAATCACTGTCTCTTCAAAAAAATAGTATGGAAAGGAGTACATCACCTATCATGGATCGAGGATAGAGCAGCCTTATCTGAAAGGACACACGGCTAGATGACCCTGAGCACCTCCTCCACCCCTGCTGCTCAAAAATATGTAGCCTTGGGGTACTCTAGATCAACTAAAATCCAATTTTTAAAATATTGACTTGGCCTTCTTCCATGCACAAAGCACTTTCCGCATTGGTTGAAGATCCAGTTAGACGCCACCTGCCGTTTGTGAGGCACAGCACAGGAGGACATGCTACACTTACTTTGAACTTGTAAAGAACTGACACTTGAACGGAATCAACTTTTAAAACCATTCTTTAATCAGAGAGGTATTTGCACTCGAAGACAAGCTGTGTTGGCATGTTTTGCTCCAGAGGACCTGCAGCTGCCTTGTTGCCTGGTGAGGTTCCTGAGGCAGGTGGGGAAGAAAATGCCATAATTGCAAGAGGAATGTTCCAGCACCAACATTACATTCGGCAGAGCGACATCTCCACCCAAATGCACGGCAGCTAAATGTTTTTCAGAAAATGATCTTTTATTATAAGTTGCCCTGGAAATGGACGATTTTCTGTTTTAAATCACACTCCTTTTTAATGCAATTTATAACAAATCTTTTTATTGGTACATTTTGTAGCAATGGTTTTAAGTAACTACACTAATAAAAATAACCTCGAAACTTGAGTGGTATCTTGCGGCCTTTGAGTGCACCCCATAGTTTGCAGACCACTGATCTAGGTGGTCATGGAAGAATGGCATTCACTAGTTGGCAAGAAAACGCCACAGGGCCTTGACTCGACTCAGTAAGGCTGAGTCCATAGAACTAAGAAACAAAACGGTTGCCAGTACTGAGCTAAACTCACAAATTATTTATTAATAGACCATATGAATAAAACATAAAGGTCCACTCTTTTACTCCACCATTACTTAATATATTACACAATTTGTAAAAATGTACTTTGTCAAAACAGGTTTTGTGCATGTGTATTCACGTCACAAGCTCATTCATCTCACAACACAGCTATGCCTTGCGTAACCAAGAACTTACAGGCTCAAAACTCCTGCAGCAGATCTATCCCCAAGTTACACAGATCTTACAAGAGTCAGCTTTCAATACGCAGATATATATTTAAGGTTTCACAAACACTACAGGCCTCACACAGCAGAGCTATCCTTCAAGTTACACAAATGTTACCAGATGTTCAGTTTTCAAATTTAACTTTTTACTATTTTACATTCTTAGTTTATGTTAAGCAATAAATCTGGCTCTTGCATGGTGCATGAACACTAATTTTACCTAGGACCACTTGAATTACGCAGCAAAGAAGGACCAAATTATGAGGCAGGATTGACTAAATTATATGCCAAGAAAGGGGAAATTATGTGGCAAGGGGGCTTGATGAATAAAATTGTTATAAGTACTCCTTAGTCAATTTTAGAACACCACTTTTTCACTTTATTTTGCGCTGCACATTTCACATTCTCTACCTATACCCTCCTGATCCTCTCACCTCCTTAAGTGAGTCTCTGGATGTGAGCAAGTACTATGTAGGGTGACCAGTCAACCCATAGTCTTCCTCTTAGTCAAGGTTTTTTCCGATCAATTCACAGATCGGTTTTCCTTGATGGGATGATACCTAAACCCAGATGATGAGACATCACATTGGGTGATTGATGGGTCTTGGTAGAAGGACGTCTCGCTCCCACTCGGAAGACTGGTACTCTAGTTTTTGCTTCGTTTGGTTGACTCACTCCTCTCTCACTCTTTTGTATAAGACCCAGGGTGTTCTGTATTGAGTATACATGTAAATAGGGGATATTCACCCTGCTGGTCTATAAAATTATCCCTTAGACCCTCCAGTAAGATATTTGGCGTGATAGAAATTATGTGGCATACTGCATCACATTGTGTGTTAGTATTGCTGCGTTATTTTTTGAATTTTTATACATTACGAAAAATAAATAAGAAATTAAATAGAAAACCAAGCTGCCTTCTCAACAACAAATAAGCACAGAAAAACACGTTAGTTTTGCAGATACATTTTAAAAATGCAGTAACTGCTCTTCGATTTGTAAGGAAGGGCTGTAAATAAGTCATCGATGGGGAAAACAATGTACCAACGCAGCCGAAGGCAAGGGTGTGGAGGGCATGGAGGGTTAACCCTTTCTATTCGCACAGACAGCACAGGCAGTAGGTCCACATGTGTTTGCGAGAGGCCCATGTATTGTAATTAAAAAAAGCATTTGCAATACAATAAGTCTCGCATTTATGCAAGTTTAAGCTATTGGCATTGTAAATGACAATGCCTTTAATTTATGTTTTGTAAACGAAAACAAAAAAAAGGCATTGTCATTTGCAATGTCAATAGCCCAAACTCACATAAATGCGAGACCTATTGCATTGCAAATGCTTGTTTTTCTTTCCCTGCCGCTCAATTGCCTTTTCTATTTTCCGAATTAAGTTAGTCAACTTTGCCACATATTTTGACCCTTGTTCACTGCATAATTCCAGTGGCCCGGCAAATAGTTCACATCTCTGTTCTATCAACCATGCTCCACCTAAGTGAAAGCACAGTATATTCTTTAGATCAACTGTTTCTTCTGGGTGGATGTTTCATACATTTTTTAGAAAGACAAAGAGTACCCACAGAAGACCCCTTACATGGTATGCATTTTCAAATACTGAAGGTCGTTTTTGCAAAAACATTTAGAATATATCTACACACTTCTGATATTTAAATTTTTAAACAAAGGTTAATGGGAAGTTATTTCTCACAAGCCAGTAGAAAATAAGCTATCATTACATTCAAAAGCGATTTCTGAAAGAAAACTCTGAAATACTTTTTTGTGCATGTTGTGGTGATGAGAGCGGTAGCTATTTTATTCTCTCCCTTTCCACCAGAGAACAACTTGAATAATAGCAGCTACCTCAGTGAAGGGCATCTATTGACAGGATAAGCGACTCCATTGAAGTGAGTGCTCAAGGTCTCCTGAGCAGATCACTTTCCCACAAAAGTTATTTTTTTCCATCAATGGTTATAATGTTTAATGTACATTTGGGAAAATCCAGCCTCAGATTGAACAGGGTCTCATCCTATGTATTTATTATACATGTTATTTCTGTAAATTACATATCACAAATACAAATAATTAGAAATACAACATGAAAAACTCAAATATTCCCAGTAAACTTGTGGTTGATACAGTCACACCCCTCAATGTGTTCATTGTCCAAAGAGGGGGTATTGAGATGCGTAGGTGTAAGGTTTTAAAAACTGCAAGCCTTTATTATGAGATTGGTGCCAGGTTGCTTGAAGGATGATACACCAATGCCTAAAGAGATGTTTGGCTTAATGGGTGGGTAAAGATAATGCCAAGCTGAGTTATATCCTTCAAGTGGAGGTAGGATGTGAGTGTGGACATAACTGAATAATAACTGGAGGCAAAACATCAAAACTGTGGTTCTTTTGTTTATTTGGCAGATTAGCTTCTAGATGTACCTGCAGTCACTGTTATTGTTAAATGATCCGTTCGGCCAAGTTGGCTCATCGAGAGGAATCAGGCAGACATTTAATGTCAATCACGATATTGATATAAAATCCTGAATGCGCTAGTTTTTTTAAATATTGAGGAATGATTATTAATTAGTTACTCAAAGTTATTGTATTGCAGATATTTGTTGAGTTACTTGAGCCTAGTAGGTTCCTGTTGATATTGACTTATGTTACTAAAATCCAATGATCTCTCATACACATCTTCTATGTCTAGTCATGAGGCCAAAGCTGAGCTCTCAGCAATACTATTAATTTATCTTTACATTAATTGTAAACATATATTTTTAAGAGCAGATTGGATGGTGGTGAAATGAGAGATAAGGATAATCATATTCTACCAGCACGAACCATGATAGAGCTATGAGAAAGGAAGGTTCTGGAACAATGAATGATAAAGTCGGTTGGGTTTTGCACCACAAATTATCTGGTCATAGAAGGGGCTGTCTTCCCCACTGTGATATTCACAATCTAACTTGGTGCTCACCCAATGGGAGAGACAGACATCAGATTGACTCTGTGATGGTAAGTGACACCTGAAGGCTCTCACTGCAAGATTTCAGAGTACGGAGGAGAGCGAACTTCGGGAGTGATCACCATCTAGTGATGACTCTTGTAAAGCAGAAACTCAGAAAACAAAACATCACAACAACAGCACTTCGATTTACAGGACCAAAGCCCAAAAACCGTTTTGTCTTACAAATCAAAAATGGCTTCCTTCTCCTGGCAGACACAGTAGATCAATCTGAGCCAGCTGTAGACTCCTTCAACAAGACATTTGAACAGGTTTCTTCAATATAATGTGAAGTGCAAGGGAACATGCTTGGTATCAATACACAGAAGAGGAAAGAATGGATAAGACCAGACACATGGCAAGCTATTGAAGACAGAAGGGAAGCAAAAAAGAAGCTCATGAAGGCCAAATCTAAGAGGCTCCAGGAGAAGTGCGAGCAGCAGTACATAGAAGCAAACAGAGCAGTAAAAATAATGGCAAGAGTAGACAAGGGGGCACACATGGATAACCTTGCCAGCCAAGCAGAGGAGGCAGCCAGTAGAAGAGAATAGGGGAATGTCTTCAAGATAGTCAGTGGTAAATCTTGCGCAACACCCATATCATGGACAAGCAAGGCAGACTACTCATACCAGAGAAAGAGCAGGAAGGACAATGGGCTGAGCACTCTAAAGCAGCCTTGAACAGACCAGCACTAACAAACGAAGCGGACATCCAAGTAGCAGATACAGATTTGGATCTGAATAGCGCCGCATCAGAGAAGGAAGAAATCATCACTGCCATCCGATCTTTCAAGCACAGAAAAGCTCCTGGTCAAGGTAACCTGCATGCAGAAATGTTGTAGAGAGAACCTGAAACAACAACCTAGATCCTCCAACCACTGATTACATCTATTTGGGAGAGAAAGAAAGTACTGGATGACTGGAACCAAGGCATCATCGTCAAGATTCCAAAGAAGGGAGCATTAACTAACTGTAACAAGCGGTGGGAAATCACCCTTCTATCAATCCAAAGTAAAATCATGATGAAAATTATTATACAATGTATTTCTGATGCCATGGACAATCAGCTAAGAAAAGAATAGGTTGGGTTGCTCAAGCGCAGATGGTGTGTTGATCAGATTCTTACTCTATACAACTTCATAGGGCTATGCAGAGGAGTGGCAGAGACAACTGTACATCAACTTCATCGTTTTTGAGAAAACCTTTGACAGTATCCTCCATGACAGACTTTGGTGTATAATGAGAGCCTATGGCATACCGCAGCAGATAGTTCTCCTCATCAAGAGCTTCTATGATAATTCTACCCTGCAAGGCGGGGAATAGTGAGTATAGCTATGAAGTCAAAACTCTTGTGAGACAGGGGTGCATGATGTCAGTGTTGCTCTTCAACCTATTCATCGCCTGGGTGATCTGTCGCACAACAAAAGATCAAACCAGACACATCAGATGCCCCTTATACTCTACACTGAAGGACCTTGGCTACGCGGATGATCTAGCATGCCCTTTCACACACACCAGCATATAGAGAAAAAGATGCCTTGCCTCACATCTTTGCACAGCAAGTGCGTCTGTAAATGAACATAAAGAAATTATAGGTCATGCCACTCAACACCCAAATTCCTCACCAACGAAGGTAGATGGAGAGACTCTAACAGTGACTGAAGAGTTCTCCTACATAGGCAGTACTGTTAGCCATGATCGAGGGGCAGGCAGTGACATCAGGAGCAGATTGAACGAGGCTAGGAATGCCTTTAAGATGCTAAACAATGTGTGGACGTTGTGGCCACACTCTTGTTTGGGTCAGAATGCTGGCTGGAGATGAAGTGCTACATCACTAAACTGTCAGGCTTCTACCCAGTAACCAGAGAAGAATCTTGCACATATTCTGGCACAAACCATCTCCAACCAGAAACTTCTCACCAGATGCAAGCAAGAAAGCATAGGCACCATCATTATGAGCAAAAGGTGGAGATGGACAGTACACACTCTCAGAAGAGAGCAATACTTTATCACAAGAACAACACTCCACTCTCTAGAAACCAAACGGAAGAGAGCTATGCCAAAGAACACCTGGAGGTAAACTAGGGAAACAGAAATGAAGACCTTTAAGTACAGCTGGGGCACCATGCAGAAACTTGCCCAAGAGAGCCAGAAGCGGAGGTCTTTCGTTGCTGGTCTACATGCCAGTAAGCATAACAGGGAGTAAGTAAGTAAGTAATTAATCAGGATCTCTTACTCTAATCATACATCGTGTTCAGTAACCTGATGCCATTTAGCAATGAGATTCACATGCCTAGTCAAGTCTCCTGTGCTATATACTCGACTAATCAGCACTCATCTTTCCCTTTCCTTTAAGATCAGGGCCTGTACTACCCAACGAGTCCACAGTGTTCAACAGTGGTACGTGGTGTCTCTGTACAGGGGTGACTCTCGGCTCATGGCGGCCCTGGGCAGGGAGCGTAGGTAGGGGGCCTCCGGAGGAATGCAGGCGCGGAGGGTGGGTGTTTGGAAGTGGAACAGAGTCAGAGGCCACCAAATCCCTGCCAAGGGCCACTACGCAAATATGTATCCATCCTCAGAGGATTATTATATGAAGGATATATATTGGTGTGGCGGCCCCTGGGGTTTGGCGGCCCTGTGCAGGTGCACAGCTTGCACATGCCTAAGGCCGCCCCTGCTCTGTATACATGTTTATTGCTGCTGTGCCCCACCTACTACGTGCAGACACATTTGAAGCCTGCCTCCTTCCACCACCACTTTACACAATTTTGATATCACACTGCAGTTTGGAAAAGTGACAACTGCCAAAGTTAGACCACTGTGTTAAAGATCTATTTCTTGGATGTTTTTGTTGAGGCGTGTCACTCAACACACACAACACCACCGAAGGGTCTGAGAAAATTCCCCTGCCCTTAGTATGGGGGCCAAGAAAGCCAATATATGCTGGGTGTGAGTGCAGTGACGTAGCTACGAAGAGGTGCGGGTGGTTTGCCTCGGGTGGCACTCTTTTTGGGGGCAGCGGAGGTGAGCAAGTCGTGTCTGTCCACTACCACAATCAGCCCGCCTCCCTCGAACAAGTCATCCATCGGCAGACACCCCCGCACTCTTACCTGCACTGGGAGGCAAACTAAGGAACCGCCCCGGGTGCCAGTAGGTCGAGCTAAGCCACTGGGGAAGGGCACCAACCCCCAGGCCTCTTGATTAATGATTTTCTTTCTGACCAGCAGTTTACTACAGAAGCAAACTGTAATGGCGCCGTTGAGCAACAACACATCTCTCTTCACCGAGTTTAACACCTAAAAAGTTGAACGCCAATCCCATTCTCCCTCAACGCATGTGTACCGTACTCACATTTGAGTTTAATTTAAGACAAACGTTTTATTTTGCTGAATGTATAAGAGGATGGAGAAGCATCAGTGTATTGCGGATGATGTTTGCCAGGTTCTACATTTCTAGTTACTATTCTGCTAAGTGTTGTGCAGCATTAAACATTAATGAGCAGGGAGAAGAATGTACCCCTGTGTCAGTGTCACATTGAGGATTGGCAAGCAGACACCTGTTTAGCAAGGCACCTGGGTCATCTATCTGACATTTATTTTTTCTGAGACATAATGTACCAACTTCATTCAATTATTTGAACGGATCCTAATTGCTTTGCTTCTTTTCTTTTTGATTTGCGGTTGTTATGCTGACTTCATGGATTGACATATAGAATAACATTACAGTAGTGTACAGTTGGTAAATTAATGCTTAAATATGTATTTATCACTACCTGAAATATCAGAAGTATGTATGGCATATTGTGGTTTCACATTGTTTTGCTTAAACTATTTAACTCTTGATTCACATTTAAATGCTCACATTTTAGGATTACGGAAACATTCTTATGCATACTTTAATCACTAAAACCAAGAATGTCTTTAGCAGGCTCTAATTCTGCCAAATTGATAAACATATTTGTGACTTTTCACTGTATAAATTGTGCTGCAAAAGTATCAAAGACAATATTTTAACCATTTGTTAATTTTAGTTTATTCACATGCACATTTTCCTATAACCATCACTGCAGGAAAAGTCAAACACTTATTACCCATTAGTCTCTACCATTCCCCCTCCTCCTCTGTTCACTTGCAATTGTGCACACAGAACCTTTACCTTCGTCAGAGTTGGATGAATAGTGATGTAGGAAATCAAGAGCGAACTGGAGGAAATGGCATGTGTTAACGCGACCCCTCAAAACATGACCACAATCACTTTTGCCATATAGGAAGTTGTGAGACGTCATCTGGTATTTTTCGTAAGACCTCAAAATACCTGGAGCACAGCCAGCCTCTGTACTCCTTTGAAAGATACTTGAGGAAAGGCCACCAGTCCACGTCAAATGATTTGAGTTTATTTTTACAGCTATATTCAGTTTTTCGGTCGTTTGTAGTGACCATATACGAGCTAACCAGTTCAATCCCAGTTGCGTCCTGGTTCTTCCCCATCTAGCTAATATTGCCTGTTGCACCACACTCATCACATGGTATATCTGTTTCCATTTATGTGATTGAGCATGGGGTGTGCCACAAAAAGAAAGGACATGCACTGTCATTCTCAGGTCCCTATGCATGTTTAGTTGAAACATCTCAGCTATCACTAACAGTACCTCTTGACAGAATCTATGATGTGTGGAGTAGTTCCTTCCAGAGTCAGCTTTTAGGACCTCAAAATATTTGATCACATAGTTTCTAAAGAGGGAAGACACCGTGAGGCAGACCCATTCTCTTAATTTCTTAAAATTGTTTATTGTTCAGTCCAGAGGTAAAGGTACGGAGAATGTTTTGATTTGGTACTCCTTACTAGTTTTGCCCCTAGTGGCAAAAGTAGATCTTGCTATAGGAGAGGATTGTAATGTCCAACTCCGGGTCTTCTAATCCAGCCAGATCACCGACCGCAACTAGACTCCAGATATTATATGAACGATGACCTCCAGTGTTTCTCTGTTACAATCTTACCCCATCACCGTTTGGCTGGCGGATATTAGCACACAGGTTGGAATTGCCAGACCTCCCATGTTCACTGGTAGGTGCATATGTAAGCTTCTTTTTCAAAATAAATATATCTGTTTGCAACAAATAAAGTGGCTTCAGTAAAATTGCCATTTCAATTACAGGTGCTCATCCTGTTTAGGAGAACAGTCCCATATGCCAAGATTATAGAACTGGCTTGATCTCTGGTAGTAGGGGGAAATAGTTGAGGTAGACTAGTTGAGCTATTGACATGGCAATCTGTATACCCAGGTGTGTCTCTCCTTATGCAGAAACTGTTGCAAGTTGGTCAACTTGCTGGTGTTGTGCACTATACATTGGGTACTCTGGCCCTGTATCTCTCCTAAGACATTAAAAATCTTGAATATGAAACAAATTAAACCATATTTTGTTCAAATCAACTTAATTTTTTCATATATATGTGTCGTCAATATAATCAGTGCAACAACGTATACTTTATACATTCATGAATAATGACACTCTTGAAACATGAGCAGTGAAACAACATTTGTTGAGGTACATAAACAATAAAGAAAATCAATCTTGTACGTGCCCGATGCATGTCGGGACATTGTAGTCCCTTCCTCAGGGGTCAACCTCGTGAACGGTGTTTAAACACAGTGTTTTTAGACAGATTTCCCTGGGCGCAAGCAAGTTCCTGTTTAAAAATGCTCTCTCGATTGTTCGTGTTGGCCGAAGACACATCAATTACTTCTCCCCAAAACGCTGACAAATACAGACGAACAAACTTGAAGTTCATCACAACTGTCCTCCCCAATTGACTCTGACGACTATAAACTAACTTGAAATACAGCTCAGCTCTCCTCCCTCATGAGTTCGGACGGTTATGGTATCTTATGCAGCCCACTTCAATGGGAATATAGCACATAGCCTAGATATTTAACCTGCAGGTGTTGTTATTGCTCAAATTGTTTATGTTTAATTTGAAAGCCCAATACCTTGAAGAAGCAGCCGTGTTCGCTTAGTTGGAAGGGGAGGGTATGCATAGGCTTTGAGACCATCACTGTCACACAAATTTCAAGTTTATTTTATTTTTGTTTTGGAACTCTTAACAGAGGTCCACATAAAATCATCCAACATTGACATTTGAAGCATTATCAACAATTTACAGAAAACAAATCTAATATATATCCAAGAAACTTTTAAAAAAGTTAAAAATTATACAACAAAACCTCTCACCTGGCGGATTACAGATAGCATCGAGAAGAGCAGAAGCGGAAAAGATATTTAGTCTTAGACAGATAGGTCTCAACCATTTGAGGCGATGTTGTTTTAAGGCCGGACAAACGAATAACACATGTTTAACATCTTGTTTGTTTTTGTTGCAAAAATTGCACATCACTGATGAGCCATACCATTTAGATAACAAATTATTTAAAGGGAGTAAGTCTTGCCTCAGGAGGAACAAAAAACGACGCACCCCATGGGGGAGATTCCAGGAAACATAAGGTTGAGAAATACTAATTTGGTAATGATTAATGGCTGGTAACGGGCCCCTTTTTGCAGTAAGGGCCTCTTTATCTAAATCAAAGCTTAGGTTCCATGAGGCCAATTTTAGAGTCAGTTTTAACTGATAAGTAGATAAAGAAAAAAGTGTCAATCCATCCAATTTCAAAAGATTAACTGCTAATCTAAAATTCTTTACAATAGTGGAATGCTCTCTGTCACACTGTACACAAACTTTGAACATTTCAATCCATCATTCCCCAGCAGGACCCTCAGTATGTGTTTATTGAGGTTTATTGTGCCAGCAAGGGATTCGATATGTAAAGCAAAGGGAAGACGTGTGAGTGGAGAACTCATAGTCCCATTAACTTTAAAATATGCACTGGGGATTTGGTAGCTCACAAAGATAAAGATGCAAAGACGAGGGCCTAAGCTTATCTCCTAAAGAACTCTATTTACTAAGCACAATTGTCCCTATGAAAGGCTTTTGCCACGTCTAGGGAGAGCAACAAGTTGTTCTTCCTTGACCCCTGTGCATTCTCAATTAGGAGCAAAACCTTTTTTGAATTATCTCCATACTGTTATACTGTCACACATACCTATTAGTATGTGAGAAAAAAACACTCCCAGGCATACACTGAGGAAAATACACAATAGATTAAACAAACAAACTAGCTCAGTTAGAAAAAATATTCATAGTTTAATTTGATAAAAAGGGATAATAAAAATTGAGTACACATACCTATTAGTCCAGGTCTACTGTCCAAGGGCCCAGACGAGCTGCTAGGATCCCTGTGAATATTTTGAAATCTGTAGTCAGTAGAGATATCGATCTATTTGAACCACATTTCCCTGCATCCCCATATGTGTTGAGAATCACTGTAATGTTTGCCGCAAGCACAGAGGGGTTCTGGCATCCCATCGCATCAAAGGAGTTTAATAGCTGGGCCAGAATTGAGGCCAACTCCAAAACAACATTGTTGGAATCCATCTGGCCATGTGGACATCTCCTGTTTCAGTCTTGCTATCCCCTTTATAACCTCCTCAGAACTAATCAGGGTCTCTAAGTCCTCTATACACTACATGTATGCACAGCCCCTCTGATTGTTTGATGTAGGTCTCATCAGCCATTGGTTCCTCAATGTGTAGATCCTGGTAGAATACACTAAATGTATCCATAATTTACTACTCTTCCATAGGAAGGGCATGCAGTGTCAAATTCCCCTTGACTCTTTTGTAGGCCTGGTCGGAGGTCATGAAGTTCCGCTGTGCGACACTCCGCAAAGTGACCTAAAAAAATCTGCTGTGCTATGCGGAACTCCTCAAGCAGCGGAGTGCGGTCCGTCATGCTGTTTGCACTGATATTTAGAGCCGGGTGTTTGTCCCATGAAGTAACAGTGCCACATGCAGCTCAAGAGGGCGCTGCTTCTTTCTACCGCTCAAGTAGATGTTCTACTCAAGCGGCAGCTTCCTCAAGATGAGCAGAAGGTTTTGCAACACAAGCGGTAGATCCTCTCTATGACCACCCGCATTGAGAAATCTCGCCGAAAGATGACTTGGAGTAAGATTTTCCCTTCAACCTAACGTTGGTGAGCATTAGCGAGGAAGAAAGACTTGTCCGCAGAGTTTTTCAGAACTCCGTGCTCTACGCAGAGTTGGTAAAACTCCACAAACTCCACCAGCGGAGAGGAAATTCATCCCCAGGCCTACTCTTTTGTTAATCATCTTAGCCCACAGCTTGCTTTTTAGCATTCTAGTTGAAGTTGGGATTCTAGTTTCTCTCCAATATCCCTCCTCATCTTATTAATTCATCTTATTAATTTAAGTCTTGCTCATGCAGAAATAATGCAGCCTTCAGTTCTGCTTTGAGGCTGTCTCCAAGCAGAGACATCTCCACCTGTCTATGCCATTTACTAACAAAAATAATTTCAGCTGTTTTTTTCCTTCCGTTTAACTTCCACATTGAAAATCAGGCCATCATTGAACCCCTACCACTCATCTGCTAGTCTGCTTGTTCTAATCCTTCTATAGATCTAAGGCATGAGCTACAAGGGCTGGACCTCCTATATTTGAGTCAAGACAAAGAAAAGTATCCTAGCTCATAAGATTCCTCAATGTGGATTAGGATTTGTGAGCCGCCTAATAGAAGATATAACCAAGTATACCGGGTTCTCTATACATCTGTACAGTACTCGTCCACCCCTAAATACCTGGTACAGCGCTTTGAACCCTCTACCTCTGCTGGGTTCTATATTGTGATCCATTTATTACCACATTTAGATTGTCCTCTTTGACAATGGACCCCTCCGCTGCTTTTAATATCTCAGAGATCACTAGTTTAAAGAATCCTTATTTATTGATATCAGAGGTGTAGACAGATGAGACAGTATAATACAAGAGCCAAGCTCCACAATCAAGCTTAATGATCTTCTACTATCACCTTTTTACAACATCTTAAATATTTTTTAGCACCATACAGCCACAAACAGTCACCAACCTTCTTGAATGGCCCAGATGCAAAGTATTACTGTGGAAACCATCTAGATCTAATCCTATGACACTCCCTTTTCAACTAGTTGCTTTTCTGAGTAAATAGAGGTCCTTGTTTTAGTAAGTTCACGACAGCTAGGCAGTAGCATGGCGCATTTAGGGCCTTATGTATAACGCCCTTTTGCAACGTCAAACTCTCCGATTCGCAAAATGGCAGGGTTTTTGATAGGAAAGATTACTTTCTTTACATACAAACGCCCTTGTATGGTTCTGACTATTTTTCAAACTTTTAAAGCAACTTTTTCAATAGTTTTGTGATTGCAAATAGGTGGGGACCTGAAAGAGTTGGCCCCCACAATTAGCTGTTGCAAACCATTGATGAGATACTGACCTCCGAGTTGGGTGGTAACTGATTCATAAAAAGCATGAGGTCCGCTTAGGACCCTAAGCCCCTGGGAATCATGTTGACCACTGCCTGCTCCACTTGAACTTTTCCAAAAATCTAAATTTATATTAAAGCCACATGAAAAACACTTTTTAAAAAAACAGCACTTGTTCGTTTAAAAACAGCATATGTTTCCCTTTGTGGAATGCAATCATAGAGACGGTGGTCTACTGTCCCTTACAGGCTCCCATCAAAGGGATGCCAGCCAGTTACAGAGCGTTGCAAATTGTGACCTTCCTAATACATATTAATTAGGCAGATTGTTCTGTGACTCTCTGCAATATGGTATTTTGTGAGCCAACCTATTATTGCAGGAGTAAGGTCGCAAAATACTATTCCATTCAAAAATAGTCGATGCACAATTTGTGACCACTTTCTGCGACTGGAATAATAGTACATGAGGCCCTTAGTCCATTAATATTAAAGATAATTACCTTTAGCCCCACTTACGTATCGGTAAACTGGTGTGCCAAGTGCTACTCCTCCTCATCCTCATCACTTTCTTTTGTAGTATAGTATCCAGGTCATGGTTTAAATGATTGTCGTGGGCATGGTCCAGACCTCACCCCCAACACCCATATCTTGTTTCCAGTCAGTCACCTCAAGTCGTGCCTCGTGCTTCCTGCCCAAAGCCATCCACTGTATCAGGACGTCCATCCAGATCTTCACTGCAGCCTCTTCTCTATTTGCTGGGTGAGGTCGCGCAAGTCAACTCTGATCATGATCGTCTCACTCTTCAGTGCCTTAAATCTCTTCTTGGAGGTTCCTGATTCAAGCTAGGCAGGCCGGTTTGAGATTCTCTGCCTGCTGTTGCAAGGTGGTGATTGCTGCCTCTCTTAACTCCCTAGGCCTCTGCAGTGGATGCTGCTGTCTGTTGTAGTCCACTTCTCCCAGACTCACACCAGCAGATATTTTGTTTCGGAACAGGTGCCAAAATAGCTTGTGTGTTGCTGGTAAACTCTGATTTCACCAGGGTTGGAGCAGAGCAGTCATTCCTTGTGACTACTCAATTCTCCTGCTAGGCATACACCCCTATAATCTGCCTTCCATAGGGTTACAATTTTGGTATGCCTGGCCACCATTTCCATGACTTCCACTAAATAGTGGAATTCAAAGTATTAGAGTTTGTTTTGTATGGTGTTTTAGTGGCTACTGTGGAATTGCTTCCTCCAAGTTGCACAGCAGTTTTCTTATATAGTAATTACCTAATGTTGCGAGACCTAGAAGGCTGATGTGCAACTCGGAGGAAAAACTTCTACTGTAACCACTGATTTGAGTAGGTCAATGGATTTTAAAGAAATAGTTGATGCTGCAAATAGGGTTCGCATTGAAGGCTTATCAAACCAGAATGTAAAATTGATAGTGGTAATTTCCATTTGCATCTAAAATGCTGGTATTCAGTTACTCCATCATTATACACACGTTTGCATTACTGAATTATAATATATTGAAGGCTGCAATCCCTATATAAAAGGCTGTCTCTAATTTCCTTTTCACAGATGACTTGTGATGTCTCTAGTCGCCTGTAATAAAGAAATGTCGCCACTCAACTGTTATAATTCATTACAGTTGAGTTCTGACGTCACAATGCCTGCAGCCAGAGCCATCATCTGAAGGAATATGCAGGTCACATATCATAATTAAAGGTTCACTTTAAAAAATGAAAACAGAAACTCGTTTTTTCTGCTTGTGCTTTGTTTTTCTTAATGAAGAGTGATAAGCAGAAAGGAGATATTTTGAAAAGTGTCCAGGGATCCAGTGTTAACACGAAAAAAAGATCGAACCACGCAGCAGGCTCAGTCTTGTTTTCACACTTACGTTCACACATGCCCTGCAGCCCTGTGGTGACCTGCTTCTGGCGGTTGGAGTCCTGCCAGGTGTAGAACAGACGCATGCAGCAGTTTCCCTCTGCTGGTGACTATGGAGCTCTTGCTCCTGCGGCGTTGTTGTGAACATGGAGACTTCAGCGGTCTAGGTGCAGTGGATGCCTCTGACGACTTCCCGTCTTTAGCAGTTAATTACTGTCTCCATGGACCACGACTGAATCGACTCTGGTAGATGCAGCTTCCTGGTCGACTTCAAAGATGGCCTTGGCAGTTGAAGCCTTCGGGCTGAACATGGTGCACACCTCAGCTGTACAGGAGCACTTGGGCTCCATAGAAAGCAGCACAGTTTTTCGGTGGCAGCCAACTGCTGATGTCACTAAGAGTTTTTTTTTTGTAGACGGCTTATTGCCGCTCATGAAGGGAAGGTTCTTGGGAGACCTGGGACCCTATCCACATGCGTTTCTGGCTCAGCCTCTGGCAGTTGCTCGCTCTCTCTGGATTTCCCACACCTCTGGCTCCTCCCCTTGGACTATCTCTATTCTCTTCCTCAGTAGTCAGGCTTCTAGATTTCTATGCAAATGCTAAGCTCCTCCAACAGAAAGTGGAGACTTCAAGTAATGTTCCCTCACCTCAGCCCTGATCACACAGAATTGTTTTGAGTACTCTGCAGAGCATTCCTTTTGCTTTCCCATTAAAAGCTTGACACAGGGTAAAAGTAGGGTGATTTGGGTCCCACATTTATACACATTTTATAGACAGAGGATGACGATTCACTCTGAGATTTCAGAACTGGTTTGCGTTGCTTCTCTTTCAAATGTCATTTTCAGGCTACTCTCCAGACACTGCTTTTGTGCAAAGAGATGCTTCTCACAGCAGGTAGGAATGGGAATGCATTCAAGCAGGAGTACCCAAACCATGAACTCCATGAAGTTTGAATTTGCTACACTTGCTGTCACCAGCCTTCCTGCAGCAGCAAGAACAGACAGACATAAGGTCAGCCCTTGCTTAAAGACTCCTTTACATTGAACTACAGGTCTCACCCAAACCATCTACCAAATGGTAGCGCTTGGCAAGAACTAATCAGTACTTTGCTAACAATGCCCTTATTGAATTTCTAAAGAGAGCCCTGGCTATATTCTCTTCACTTCAGTGTTTGGGGCTACACCCTCTAAGTGCAGTAATACAGGCAATACACTTTCACTGTCTGTGGGAAGCTGTTGTCATCCTCCATTTTGTGATATGCTAAATCTGTGGCATTCAAAATGGATCCCAATGGCTCAATCCTCACACAAAACACACAGATGTACTACCATACACATGCTAAACATGCACTGCATACACCCACACATATAAACACACATACACACACACATGCATAAACAGACACTTTCTCTCTCTCAACATGCACATTGGATGTTAGGACCAGGTTCTGTGCTTTACATCACGGTGGAACTTTAAACTAGTGGGGTCAGTAGACCTAGTAACACTAGTATAGGAAAAACTCTTGTCTATTAGAATAGATCCAAAAACCCTTAATGTGATAAATTTGTGGCATGGACAGTAGTCAACTGCCTACGGTCAGGGCAGGCTCGGTGTGACTATCCAGGACATGGGACTTATCCTGGACATCATGATGTCAGAGACATGCCTAGGCCTCTGTGCACATGCAAGATTGGCATCACGAGAGGTCCAAAATAAACGCCAGGACACCAGGTTCATTTGCAGTTGGGCATTCAGGGCAGGAGTGCACCCTGTTTACCAATCAAGGGACATTCCCATCCCAAAATCACTTACTACGCGTAACTGCATACACACTTACATATACGCACACGTACAAAATGCACACACAATAACACATGCACATACAAATATTAACGGAAAGTAACTCGAAACATCTTGGTTTAGTGTGTAACACATTCAGGATTAGGACACTAGAGCAAGACAAACAGGCAGAAGCCACCAGAAGTGCAAGGAGATGGTCTGGACCCAAAGCCCACTCTGTGCATTCTTTACTATCGGTCTTCTTCAGACCTAAGAAAGAGATTGTGAACCAGAAGAAAGTGTGAAGGCTAAACATTGTATATTACTAGCCTAAATCGTTTTCTTCGGTAATCTAAAGGTATTGTGCCAGTTACATTTTCATCTCTCACTGGGAGCACTCAGCCTCTCTCTAGTCCAAGGTCGGTAAGAAGAATTATTACTAAGATGCGTAAAAACAACATCTCTTTATTTACAGCGCAGCATGCTTAAATGGTACAGCACTGTGCAAATACCAGGTTGTTTTTAATTCATCATTGAAATGACAAAAGAATGGCAAAAACGTAAAGGAGTCCCCCAGCGTAGAAATTCCTAATTAATGGTGTCATAATATTGTAAGACCTTGGAAAGTACCACACCACTCCTTTCTCTCTAAATAACGCGAGGACTTCAGTCTTGTACTGTCAGTCAAGCACCTTACATGCGCACTTTAAGCACTGTGTCAAAAACTCACTTTAATCTAAACCCGTGGCGTGCTGCCTGAGCATTTGAGGCATGTGCCTCCTGGCCTATTGATGCGAAAGATAATATTTTGCTCTGGTGGCGGAAACAAGGCTTTGAAATAGTAGCAGGAATAATGAAAATAAAGTGAACTTTGCAGGCTTAAATTCAGAGGCAGAGCAAATGAAATTTACTCAAAGGTTTCATTTGAAAGGCTCATGAAAAGAACGTGAAGTACTTCAGAAAGAAAACATGTTAAAATGGCATATGCTGGTACTCGTGATACATGAACCAAGGCACCATAAACTGGGTGGGCTATAATTTTTTCACTGTTCCAAAATAGCATTTTAATCAGTAAGAGAAAGTCAATCCTTTTTAGGTCTGGCATAGTTTTAATTACGGTGGAGTTATAGAAGTGTGTGGCTCAATGGTTAGAGCGGCAGACCCTGATGCAGAGGTTTAGCCCGGGACCAGGGTTCAATTCCCCGCCTCGGCGGGTCTTGGGCTCAAAATTCCACGGACCTGATAATTTTCGCCTTGGTGCCTATTCCAATCATGGAGTCCCACGCTGCAACTCTGGGCAATAGCTTGCTTAATCTCCACAACGGCCCCCACAACGCTAAGGATGCCTGGCCTTCACCCTGGGGGTGCCCAGGAGTGGACGCCTCACAGGGAAAGCCAGGACGGGTTCCACAGCGGTATTCGTACAAGCACCTTGAGACCCTTGCGGGTGAGTAGTGTGCTATACAAGTATCAATTTACATTAAGTAGTTTTAGTAATTCAGCATTACTTTTTGACGACAAATTACTGATTATAAAACAATTACGCCTGCTCGAGTAATTAAACATAATTTGGGGGAAAACAATCCTACTGCTAGTGCGCATTTAGCCACTGCAAGCAGCCGCTCGTACTCACTATTTGTGTTCTGCTGTATTCCGTACTATTTCTTAACGCAAAATGCATCCTCATATCCATTTTTACTCATGGGTGAATTTTGTGCTAAGAAAATAGCGCTAAATGCCGAGAGTAAGTAGGCGGACAATTCTACCCCAACAGCACATTTAGCGCTATTTCTTAGTGCAAAATGCATTCTCACGCCCATTTTGAATGCGAGGCGGGCAATGTGCGATAAGAAAATAGAGCCAGATTCTAAGGTAGTAAGTTGGGGGAAAATCCTACCCCAAGAATACATTTAGTGAGCACGAGCAGCTGTTGAAGCTTGCTATTCGTGTTCTATTCCATTTAGCACTATTTGTTAGTGCAAAATGCATTTGCGCGCCCATTTTGGATGCAAGATGGCATTTTTGGGTTAAGAAATAGCACTAAATACTACAGAATTACTCCTCTTACATAATTATGAGTAAGGTTGTGGATTTTTTTGATAATTCCGCTTGATTATGCTACACTGAATTACGCCCACCCAATATCGTTTTGAG
The DNA here is from genome assembly GCF_964263255.1 of Lissotriton vulgaris. Taxonomy (NCBI): domain Eukaryota; kingdom Metazoa; phylum Chordata; class Amphibia; order Caudata; family Salamandridae; genus Lissotriton; species Lissotriton vulgaris. The sequence goes on along the minus strand of NC_141689.1, from coordinate 883,946,450 downwards.
TGACCCCCTGTCCTTTTTGGGCTGTCAGTTGACACTATGAGACTTCCATGTAGGCATTCAGTGCATGAACTCCCCAAAACATGAAGTAAAATCGTCTACACCTAATTTACTTATCTTACTTTTAAGTAAGGTTACAGTAACATGATGCAGAAATTGCACCAGTGGAACAGAAGTTAAATGTCACGTGGAGATTGAAGTGTACATTTACACCATCCAAATATAAGAATGAACAAATATGAGGCCTGCCTGAAGCCTAAATCCTGCAGTAAAATACACATTCCAACAATCTCTAACCCACATTTAGATGTGGCTTCCAGCTCAGGAGACCGGCAGCTTAGTTTATAAAAGCTGGGCATGATAAATATTAAGAAAAGTATGTACCTAAAGCATCCAGTAGAAGTAAACGTACATTATACTATGGAGAGCCCTGGTTGTGATTGGACGTCATTTAACCAAATTAGGGCCAGGAAATAATTAGAAAATTATTTCAAAATGTATTTCTACTATTTATGGACAATATAGTTCAATGGTGAAGGTTGATTTTTGTTACCCATGTTCGATATGTAAACTTGTAAAATCAGAATCTGTGCTGTCTGGAGGCTTTTGTAGTGTTGAATCCAGTTCTACCAAACTCCCCTCTTGTTAATGATTAAAGCTTGATGAGATGTGAAGAGAAGGCTGCAAGGAGACAATAGAGTTATGTTTGGGGACCGGAACAGTGGGAGGAGTGAATAATGGACATTTATTGTGGAACACGGCAGCTGGAAGTGCGCAGGAACACGCAGATGACATCACAAAAAGACCAGTCATGTTTTATTGTGCTAGAAGGTCCTCTTCCCATATAGACCCTCTGCACTCAACATGAGATTTCTCTCTAAGTTATTAATTTCAGTTTCTAGTTGGTGGAAACTTGAATCAGTTTGAACAAATGGTTCCGGGCTTTGTTTGCGGACAGTTAAATGAGAATTGTTACATTAGTGGGATGTATAGCTGGTCTGTGGGAATTCTCTAGGGTTTGAAACAGGGATTACCACAATTTACTGGCTAGCATACACAATAACTATTATAATCCACCACCAGTTCACCAGAATACATTTGGACATGGTGAAGATCCAGAAGAAGGAAGATTCTGTCTATGACTTCTAGTGATGAGTTCTGAGGAGTATTGTTCGCTTCATGTTTTACCGAGGGAGAGGAGGTGCTTTCGTGGATCAGCATGTTGCGTTTTGTTAGCCCCAGAGATACATAAGGCTGAAAAGGAGCTCCAACCTGTATGGGCGAACTAACTAGGCTGGGAGTACATCGCTCTGCACCATTTTGGATCTCTGGCTACAGAGAGCCCTGGACCATAGGGGCCTTCCTTGGAAGCCTGTGAGCTGTGAGATAGATTAGGAGAAACCTTTTCATGAACTGCAACAAAGTAGGGTGTTAGTTTTTGTCACTGAAAAATGGGTTGAGACACCAAAACTTCAGGAGAAAGGTGTAGCCAGCTACAAACTGCTGACTGTCCAGTTCAGAGGTTTTTCTACCAAAGTGCATGGCTATTGTGCAACTTCTGAAAGAAGCTTGTGGATACCACATCAACTTCCTTCAGCATTCTCTGAAAGGCAATGGTTTGTAATATGTGATGCTAATACGTCATGCCCCTTGACCCCCGCCAGGGGCGTTGGCTATTGTCACATTTTTGTCCAGCTCAATCGCCCTCCTCTCGCACCTACGTTGTGCCCAGCACGAAATCCTAAGAGGAAAACCGTACGTTTTCGGTTGATTCTGTGACACAGAGACGGGTGCACCATAGAGTGTGCATTCTCCTCGTGCCACTTCTGGCCCTGAAGAAAGCCTAGCTAATTTGCACACAGAGGCTGATACATGTAGACCATGATTCCGGTCACTCAATACACTTCATGGACGTCACGGGCCAATTAAACCTTACAGGACATCCTTTTTTGCTTTTAATCTTGCCTTATTACTCCATCATAAAGGTTTAGGGATTAATAAAGGCAATTTTAATTCACCCCTTATTTCACTACTACTCACTTTGCACCACAAAACCCGCTCCGCTGGAATCAGGCATTGTAGCACACTCGAGACGCATTTGGCCGCTCGGGTGGGGACCCTATGATGAAGCATGTCATCAACTAGGGTGGTGAGTGAGGGTTATTAAAAAAAGAATATCTTTTTACTTTTCTCGCTTTCATTCGGAAGATTAGCTTTTTTCTTTGTTTGAAATACTCCTTCTTTTGTTGTTACTATTGTCTATTAAAGGGGACCAGGAGTAGTTCCACTCTTCCCTTTCTCTCTTTGTGTTTAATAACTTACTCTCAATAGGTCAGTTACTATTTTTGCATCTATGTGCTGGTATTTAGGTATTGGCGTTTCCATTAAATGTATCCACATCCCTGCACTTCTCTTACAACCCTTCATGAAGTCCCTGGGTCTCTTCTCGGTGGCTGAGGGAGGGAGGGAAGGAGGGTGGAGTGAAACTGCCAAGTTTCTTGCCTTGCAGACATTTCAGTTATCCTTTCTCGGCATGGCATCCCCTCACATTCAGTTTCTGCTTTTGATATCCCTATGTGGATTTAATTGCATGCAGGCCGCTCTTCTAAAGACATGTTTTGATTACCCTGGCGCATGCTGACAGAGAAACGATCAGCCAGGAGCTGGCCTACAGAAGCGAGTCGCTCCCGCATGAAGCCGCAGAGAGACTCAGGTCTGCTGAAAGACAGGCCGACGGCTACTGGATTCATCAAAATCCGAGGCCTGACTTGTCAGAGCGATTCTCACTTTACAGGTTTCCCTTTGTGGAAACGTGGCCGAGTGTGACCAGCGTGCTCCTGTCGCCTTCAGAACTGTCACACCACTTGCTGCACAAGGACGCCCAGCTCTGAGGGTGCGATTGACAGGAGACGCCGCACATCTGCAGGCTGCTTGTTTTGCAAGGGTGCAGAAAGCGGACTTTTGGGAATTCTCGAAGGTTTGTAAGAGCAGGAATGGAAGCACGCAACAGTTGGAGGGTTTCAAGTGTAAACCCGGGAATCTTTGGTACATTTCTATTTACTCACACAGAGACGGTTTACCGCATGCTCAATTGCACGTACTTTACAAATGTGCATGGGGAAATACTTTACTGGGCACAAGTCCTAAAAAAGGAAGTGGGAGGACGTTGACGTCACGACAAGAAGTGACGTCACAAAAGGTGGCTTGCACCATCAGATTTATTGCCTCCTCTCGCTCACCCCTTAGATGCGATTGCATCAGAGAAGCCAGTACGTGAGCAGGGTTCTGTATGGGATCCGATCTTGCCCCAGAGAGGCCAAAGAGTGAATGTGTGGCTCCATTTCCTCTAGTTATCGAGCTCCTGGTAAAAGAAGTGGGGGGACGCCGTCCACCCACGTGGTACCCCGACTCGAGCCCTAACTAGGCGTGTAATTATGCCACAACAGAACGTGATTGTGGTGCTAGATGTTCATTGATTTATATAAAATTAACAGCTAGATTCATCAAGCATTTTTGCGGGCGCAAACGGTGCGAATCGCTGAATTCGGCCGTTTGCGCCCGCAAAAATGGCATTTGGAATTCATCAATGGGTCATGATGATGAATTTTTCAAATTGCGATCGCATTTAAGGAATCTCAATTTGAGATTCCTTAAATTCTATTCATGAACCATTAAAAAAATTGCGATTTCGCTATTTGTTGCCGCTATTTACCGCGAAGTCTGACTTCGTGGTAAATAGCGAAAACTGAGAAAAATGCACTTTTGTGCATTTTTCTCAGTTGTATGTTACACACACACATGTCCTTTGGACATGTGTGTGCGCAACATCAGTCTACATTTTCATTTTAGGGGTGCTACAGGGTGTCCTTTGGACACCCCTGGCACCCTTGAAATCACATCCTTATTTGCGATTAGCAAATTGCTAATCGCAAATAAGGAATAACTCCCCATTCATTCCTATGGGCCTTTATTTAGTGATTCCTACATGAATCCCGTTTTGCAAGTCCTTAACTCCATGCGCGCTAGCGGAATTCCGCTCCTGCGCTGAGTTTTCGTAAATCGCATGTTACGTGACGAGCTGGGCTCGTCATCAGCGTGCGAGCGGGCTACGCCATGACGAGCCCAGCTCGTCATCAGCGTCGAAGGGGTTAATAGCGATTCCTTAATAATCGCTATTAAGGACTCGCAAAACAGGACTATGATGAATCTGGCTGTAAGTGATTTGAATAAAAAAATAAACAAGTGAAGCTTTTCAAGGCTCTGAAGCTCGTCAGTGACTATGCTCTCTAACATCATGTAACAGCACTGTCAGGGCGGAACCAAAATAAAAGTGCCCCCGTTAGTGAATGAGCCGCTTCGTGACACGCCAGTGCTGAGGAGTTACGGACTGCATGACCCAAGAGTCTCTCTGCTAAACAGCCCTCACCTATGCATCTCCCGGGGGCTACAAAGGACCTCGCCGCTCCCCTCACTAACCTCTGTCATCGGAGAAGGTTAGTGACCACTTATTTCACTTCATTTAAGGGAGAATTATCGTTAAGACTTAAACCTTCATCTTTTGCTGGATCAAGCGCTCTTAGGACGCCAATGATGAATAAACGCGATGGCAAAAAAATAGGCGCCTCACACGGTGGCAGCGTGGCGGGGACGCTGGATCAGTTCATCCTCAGAGCGACCTCCGTGCTCGAGAAGGAGATCCAGCTGACTGAGCGAAGGCTGTCCCTGGATCCATTATCAAGCAAGAGATCCTCCCTAGGGACAATAGCAAAAGCGCGTTCACTGGTACATCAGGAAGTTTCAATAATTACACCCCAGATTACTAATGAAGCTGGCATTGAAGCTGGTAATTTTTTCGGAGGTCTAGAGGATGCTCCAAAACTGCCTCAATCCGAGACCAATACAACAGTTTGTGTTACAAATCGCGGATCTTCTCGCTCCCCCAATAGGAAAAACTACGACGAAACGGCCATTAGCGGAACAGGCTGCAAAAAGGAAGAGGGGAAAAGTGGCAAGGGCGAACAAATCCCGCACCTGCGTTTTAACAGGGGATGGCAGCCCAGAAACCAGTAACGACTTGGGAGATGGCGATTATCGCTTAGCTGAAGGTAAGGGTGTTAACCCAAACTACGACTCTGAACTGGGTAAGACACTTGAAAACATTTTATCTGCTAAATTGGACCCTTTTACCCGTAGATTGACTAAGATTGAGGACTGCTTGGATAGACTTCAACTGTCAGTCAGTTCTAAGCTTGTAGTTCTGGAGGGCCTAATCGTAAATCTAACAACAATCGGACCACATGTGAACAAACACAAACATCAATCTGGGATCTCAGGAGAACGAGGTGGCAATATTAGATTCCCCAAGCAAAGAAGCTACAAGCAAGGTAACCAAGGAACCAACAGTGGTGGCATTTTCATCTAACCCTGTGGCAGCAGCAATTAGCAAGCCTGTTTCCGTGGCCAGGGAACCAGGGGCACACGAGGACCTGGGGAACCAATCCAGGGAATTTGCCCAATGTTCAACGAATAGTCCTGGTGAAGGCAGAGACCCAATGGTCCAAGGAAAGGCGAACTCATGTAACAGACCCCTCTTGAACCGGCAAACCCTGATATCTAATGACCTAGAGAGCCGGAGAGGCCGAGACTTAGTATGGTACCATCACACTCTGGGACAATTAATTTACCACCAGCAGCAACTCCCCTAGTAGTTGTTTTGAAAAACGCCCCGCCGCTACGTGAAAACCAGCTCGAATCCACAGAACAGTTATTGTGTAAAGTTTTTTACTGGCTTAACGGCAGAACCAGGGCTGCTCGCTGTTGGGGGGAGGGAGTCGAAAAGTGCATGATAAGGGCTAGACGTACAAACTGGATCGGGCCTTCTAGGAAGGAAGAGCACGGGGACTGTATTGTCGTAAATTTTAATAACAAGCATATAACAAAAGTTTTGCTAGACAATTTGTGTGGAGTAAGGGGCAATGTTGTGGATGGGATATCTATCGATCCACAGGTGTATTTCTATAGACTAGGGTTTAACAACTTTCATGCAGAATCTCAACCGGAGAGGTATAGATACCCCAGGGTTCAGTCAGGATTGAGTAATAGTAACATACCCCAAGTATTCCCATTGTCCAACATATTTGCTCCTCTCTCTGATTTAGATCAATGTGATTGACTACAATCCCCAACCTTGCAAACGGTAGTATGTCTTGCCCCCCCCCACCCCCCCCCCCCCACAGATGATTCGATCGAAGTAGTTGAACCCCCTAGACCTGACATTGTTATGGACTGTACCGTGATCTTGCCCCCACCTAGTGTCGAACAGGGGAAATTGCATTTGGATGTTCTAACCTTAATATCTTGGAATGTCGCAGGGCTTTACAGAAAAACATTATCCTCTGACTGGACGAGTTTTGTTGAAGGGCACAATATCATAGCCTTACAGGAGACTTGGTCTCTTGATACGATTTGTCATAAGGGTTACCTAGCGTTTGGTAAAGAAGCCATTGAGAACACAAAGGGGAGACCTGGTAGGGGTTTGGTTATATGGGTTAAACAACAACAATCCACACAAGTAAAGGCACTATCAATAGATAGCCCTGGCATTCTCCCCATTAAGATCTCCCACAGGGGTGAGCCAGACTTTATTCTGATTAATGTATATGCACGTGGTTTACCGGGAGGGAAAGCATCACCAGTTATTGCCAGCTTAGAGGCATTTATGGATGGCATAGGAGGCCCATGTGTTTTCATCATCGTTGGTGATTTTAATTGCACATTTGAGCCACTGAGCTTTTATGATTGTAGACTCCCCATGTAGGAGGACCAAAACTGGGGGGTGCATTCACTATCTTTGCAACCAATTAGAAAATGGACTGAGGCGGCACTGCAAATGAAAAGTTTTTCATTAGTGTGTGGGATAAGAGCTACCAACAGGAGAACCCCCTCTGATGTAGAGGGTCGCTCCACATACATTAGTGGGACTAGACACAACAGGATCGATTACATATTCTTAAGCTTAGAACTCTGGGATAGACTTGAGGACATGGAGGTCTATCGCAGAAAAGAAAGCGATCATCATCCCTTAATACTGACCCTATTAAGGATTGGTACAGGTCGGCCATGTCAGAGTACTACTTCCACAATAGGAGAGGTGAACTTAACGCAGGATTGTCGCCGGTTAAAATGGGTGGCGGTATTAGAGGACGTACATCTTCTGGAGCAGATCCGATCCTCTAAGGTAGAGACCCTCGCCCTGCTGAGTCTCCCAGAAACTGAGTGTAATAATTTATCACATTTATCCTACATCATGAAGTCCCATGAGGATCTTTTTTCAAACTTGAAGTCCATGCTCCCCAAAAAAATAAAGAAATCAGCTAAACCCTACCCTGTTGGAGGGTTTAAGTGGTACAATAAGGCCTGTGGCCGTGCATTTTGTAAATTATCCATAGCAATAAAAAGTGGAGTCCCCCAGCAAGTCAGAGAAGCAAGGGTAAAGTATAAAATAGTTCAAAATAAGGCTAGGAAAGAATACGATGAGGAAAGATGGGTAGGTTTAACTAACGCCTCCGAAGGAAAGAACTGGACCAAATTTTGGGAAATAGTTAAATGGGGCAACCATACGACTAGTAAAACACCAAATAATAATATCTCCCCTGAACTCTGGGTCCAGCATTTTAAAGGTCAATTTGCTTCTCCTCTTAGCAACACCACTAAGTACCCAGAGGTCAAGGGAGAGTCAGCCCTATTCTTTTCCAAAAACGAGATCGATGGAGCTTTAGATAGACTGCCTGCGGGAAGGGCCCCGGGGCCAGATTGCATCCCAGCTGACCTCTATAAACAAGATAGAAAAACTTGGATTGAATATATTTACATAATTGTAAATGCTATTGCCAAAGGTGCACCAATACCAGACACCTGGCGAGGGGTCGAAATCATACCTATATATAAAAAAAAGGAGACCGCGCTTGTCCCAGTAACTATAGGCCAATAAGCCTATTCGATACGTTACAGAAACTAACTGCGAGACTTGTACTAGGTAGAATCAACGAGTGGATCACTGAGCAGAATGTTTTATCTACCTACCAAGCGGGTTTTTGACCCCACGTAAGCACAATAGACCAGGTATTTCGATTTCTGATGATATATTGGTCCACAGTAATATTAGCAGGGGGAACTTTATACACAGCATTTGTTGATTTAAAATCAGCATTTTATTTAGTACCTCGCTTTAAACTGTGGGACTCATTAAAGGAGGCTGGGATGCCCCCACAAATCCTTGCTTTTAATATTAAATTACACGAGGCAAATTATGCTAAAGTAAGATGGGGCCAGCAGGGCGAACTGACTGAAGCGTTCCCAGTTACCAAAGGAGTGCGCCAAGGATGCGTTCTCGCTCCCACCCTTTTCTCACTCTTTATAAATAAGGTTATTGCCTACTTCTCCAATTATCTAACAGATGCTCCATCCCTTGCCAGAACAAGTGTTCCATTAATAATGTTTGCGGATGACACTCTGATTTTATCAAAAACCCAGTCTGGTCTGCAACAAGCCCTTGATCAATTTGTCATTTTTTGCAATGACCACGATTTGGTAGTAAATGTGAATAAAACTAAGTATCTGGTACTGAATAGACACAAATTGGTCAAAGGCAAGGTTCTAATGGATAATGATCCCCTAGAGCAAACTAATATATTCACTTATCTAGGGGTAACTATGAGTAGGAAGATGAATTGGGCACCTCAAATTGAGCTGTTAGTCCTTAGACACAACCAGCTAGTGGGAGCTCTAATGAAGGAACATAGGTTGTCTTTTACTAACCCTTAAGGGCCAGCCGTAGCAATTTACAACGGGAAAATAAGATCATCTATGGTATATGGCGTGGAGCTCTGGGGGTCTGAAAACTTAACTCCACTCGTCGTAGCACAAAATAAGTTCTTAAGATCTCTGACTGCTCTACCCCAATCTACCCCCATTAAGCCCTTGTTATTAGATCTAGGCTGCACCTCTATTGATGAGGTTGCAGGTTTTAGACCCCTGGCTTACTGGAGGAGATTGTGGACCACTGCAGAACTGGCTCCTTAGGCTAATGCAATGCTGCATGTAAGAAATTTAGATTTGGCTGCCAAAATCAAATGGTTCCAGAAGATCAAGTCTAATCTGACCGAAAGGGGCCTCAGTCATATGTGGATCGACCCAGTAGGGAATTAATTCCCCAGCAAAAACCTCTATAAAGAGCTGTACTGGGATATGATAACAAAGAGGAACCTGTCAAAGGCGAGTAGCTTGCCACTTACAGGTATCTTCTATGACCACAAATGTATAACCAAAGCAGAACCATATTGGAATGTGATCACAAAAATTAGTGATAGAAAACTTTATCACCAATTCCGTGTGGGCACCCTTCCAACAAGATCATTTGTAGCTAAATGGGACAGGGGTTCGACGACTAACTGCCCCTTTTGCTGCAATAGGGAAGAGTTAATAACGCACCTGCTTTTTAAGTGCCTGGTGTATCAGGATCCTCATCGCAGGTGGCTTAAACCACTGTGTATCAATCTTTGCACAAGATCATGTAGGAGAGCCATTCATATTTTAGTAAGAAATACCCGTCCAGATATAGTTATTGCTACAACAACATTTCTAAACTGGGCATGGGTTTTGAGGAAAAAAAACTGTTGGCTGTGGAGGATTCAGACAGTGCTTGATATTGGTACCAAATAGTTCACTACAGAATATCAGAATGTATTGATTTAAGTCTCAAATATTTTGTCTGGATTCGATAATGACTAGTTTTTACATTTTGTATGGTTATAGCATGTACTGCCAGTTTTAAATGCTATTTGTCTTTTTCTTTTATTGACACTTTTATGTATGTTATGTGTCTTTTATGATTCTAAATTATCGAATAAAGACTAATGAACTGAACTGAACTGAACTGAATGAGCTAGCTTAAAAAGTGTGCCCTGTTTGCAAATTGTGGACGTTTTGAACTTGTAAAGACAAGTTGTATGACTGGTTTGTAAAGTACGGACGACTTCAGTGATTTGAGCTTGCTGCAGGCAATGTTTGTTTTAATATCAGAGAAATTAACAGCAAAACCCGCCCAGCAGACCATAAAACAGGCCCACAAACATTCAAAAGTCCCACACACACTGACCTGTCAGGTCAGCCCAACCCTGAGCACAGGGATTTTTCAGTAGCTTCATTGAGGGTTTCTTTATTTTACAACTGCTCTTCTACCTCCTGGCAATGCTGCTTAAGACCACAGGTGGCATGGAAATATCTGCTTGCATTTGTAGATTTCTGCACTGTAGTAGTCATCATTTTACTGGATTTCTCCACAGCCTGTAATGTAATTGATCATAAAGTTTTCATAAGCTGAGCACAGATGTGGCTGAGAGTATCTGACCTTGCCCAGCACTCCGCTGTCCTTTTCGCTATGTTTGCTATATTCAAATATCCCATACATATCAATTTTGACTCCTAAATAAATCTGTTCTTCCTTAGAAAAACAAGGCAAACACATCAGAGTTGGTGCCATGTTGTCCTAAAAAAAAAAAAGTTTTTGTATGGGGTACCAAAGGGATATTTGCTATCACTATTCCAGTTTACCATGTACATGTGAACAGTTGCAGGGGTATTAGTATTACTAATACACATTTTATTCCAAATGTATGCTGGCAATGCACAAATGACTTACATCCACCGAGACAGGAATTGGGAAATTGTGAAAACATAAGAGGGCCTGATTCACACAGGTAAACTTACACATTTGTGTAAGTTTATGCTTTTAGAGTATTCACAAAACTACATATTCATAGCAGGCGCGTAGCTAGGCACTCTGCCGCCTGTGGCGGTCCTTGCCTTTTGCCGGCGCACGCCGCGCTGAAGAGGGGGGGGGGCTGGAAAGGATTTTTGCCGCCGCCGCCGCCCCCCCTTGCTACACCACTGTTTCATAGTAAGTTTACTACTGCGGAGACTCAGCAGTCAGGTCGTAACACTCAGCACATAAAAGATGTATCTAAGCCCCGTTTGAATATTGGTGAATTGGTGAAGGAGAATTAACTGTGCTTGAACAGTTCCAGTTTAGGATGCTGATGGTGAGGGAAATGGTTAGCAAAGTAATGCAATTTGGGTTCATCCAAGGCATGGAAGAAGGAAAGTAAAAAACCCTTGGGTCATGTTCAATCCAAGCTTCATTTTAACTCTAGAGATCAATGCTGAAGTCAACTCATTCTCACTTCTACAATGGTGTTTATATAGTTCAGAGATAATCCGGAGGGATAGCACAGCTCTTTCTTTCACCTGAGGCTTATGACTGAGGATTTCAGTCTAGCAGGGGGGTTGTGCCCGAAGGTTGTCTTCTTGCCTTTTCTTGGGGACATTGGGCTCCCTCAGGGTGCACTGCATGTAGTGTGAGTGTTATTACTGAGTGAGAGTTTTCCAGATAGATGTGCATGGCTTTCATTATAATGTTGTCTGCCCTCAATTTTATTGGAGATGGAAGTGTGAGTTAGACGATGTTCTGAACAGTGAGGCAATATAGTCATACTTTCTCTGACTTGTGCTTGGAGTTGACAGCATAGACACACGCTCAGGGGCTGAACGAAGACTCCCGGATGACTGTTCAAGGTGCTGTCACTGTTTAAGTGTGAAAGTGTGCACACTTGCATTTTGTGAACTCAATCCATGGGTCAATAGAAACGGCTGGATCCAGTGTAGAAGGCTCAGCTGATACCAATCTCGCAGGATTCCTATTGGTACTTTCTTTGATCAAGATGCAGGAATTGACTTAGTAGGCAATGGATAGCCACGGCCTGTGGAGGGAGTTCCGGTGGGGCAGAAAGGCGGGGCGGGGGAGAGGCAGGGTGGGGGATGCTAAAAACCAGAATATGGATAATTGGAGGTAAGTAAACAATTTCATAAATAAATCGAATTTCCCAGCTCGCCATGTATCGCAAAATGCGATGCAGCGCGCGCTACGAAATTCGTTTTATTAATTAAATTGTTTACTTACCTCCAATTATCCATATTCCGGTATTTAGCACCCCCCACCCTGCCCCTCCCCTGCCCCGCCTTTCTGCCCCACCGGAACTCCCTCCACGGGCCACGGCTGGCAATGGAACTTTACGTTATAGAGTGGACTACTGAGATGTATGATGTAAGACTGTTTTAAATATGGGGCTACAGTTTACACCCATCCAAAATGGACTACGTTTTCAGATATTTAAGTCTGACACTTCTGTGCTTCACAAATTTACTCGCAGTCACGTGGGGTGGTGCAATCCAGTTGCTTTTGACACCATGAGGATTAAATGTCTGTCAAAGGTACGCAGGTGATGTACTCGTTTGATTAATAGGACCAAGGGATTCCACATACAGACTCTAGATCACTGCAAGAAGAATGAAAACAGGAGAGGTAGATGTGGTGATTTGAAGAAGTCCATCTGCTGGAGATGAAATAGCTTAGAACTGTTTAAATGATGTCCATGTTGGTATAGAGGTAATTGAAAAGAACTTGGTGATTAACACTGCTAAAGGCCAAGAAGGGTCAGGAGATAAGGGTCACAATTATGAGTGGTTCTCAAGGCATTTTCAATGACTTGGATAGTTGCCGTCTCTCTGCTACAATAGGCTTGAAGGAGAATATAGTTGTCAATGTGTTTTTGTGCTGCAGTGGCACAGCACTTTCTATGCTTATATGATGAGGGCATAGAGGGTGATTGGCTGTCACTTGAGAGTGTCCTCCAAGTCAAAACCAAAGCAAGGCGTGGGGGTCTTCAGGGAGAATGGAATGGTGCAGGTGAAGAGTGAAATGTTGCCTACGTATAGCTTCAGATCACATTATCAAATATAATAGTGCTCAGGAAGTTACTGCTGACCACAAATATCCAAATAAGAGGAGGTCAAGTTACGTTGTAGCCTGATAGTGTGTAGACAGGTTTCAGGGTACTGATCATGTGATATGTATATGTCAATGCTGTTGATGGTATTCATTCTTTTTTTTAAACTTTATTTTTGCCATAGATCAACAAAACAGTTCCCTCCCTCAATTGGCATCACTAGGAAAACACGTGTGATGGTATTCATTCTTAATGAGAAACACAACTTTAATGTTTATGAGATGGCCTTAATGTAACAGTCAATTCTGTCTTTGTAGATAGTGCACCTGCAGGCACTTACAGCAGTTTTAAGAGGTGCAAGATCTTTAGGGAAGTGAGTGGAGAGCACTTTTTGTTTTGTGCTTACTAAGAATGGGGTCTTCTGTGTACCAGAGTACGTTTGAGTTCTGTTTTACCTTCCTGCTATGGATCAGTGCAAGAATGTTGAGATGGGATACAAGTGTGGTGACATCAAGAAAAATATTGATTTATGGTACTGTGTTGGATTAGAGTGGAAAAGCCCTGTTGAAGGGAGTTGATGAAGACATTTTTGAAATATCTCATGGAGATTTAAAAGTGTCCCTTGTACACAGGTTTAGAGGGAGATATGTGGAAGAATCTGGTCTTAAGTGGGGTTTGCAGGAAGGAGAGAGTGGGGATTACTAGGGGATGAGATGGGAAAGTTTCCAAGGGTGTGTATGTGTGTTTAGGTTTGTGGGAGGTGGGGTTGGGAGAAGAGAGCCCTTCATGGATTTGATATTGAGGTGCCAAGGAGGTCAAAGTAACCTATGCACATCTTATCAGTTATAAAACTGGTGGTTGAGAGCTGAGACTGGATGCAGTATAGACATCATAGATGCCACAGACATTGGACAGCAGTCAATCTGAAATGTTATCGTGAGTAGGTATGAGTGCCAACAGTGTGTTTACAGATGAGGTTCGGTGAGTGAGTCATGGGTGAAAACTGACAGATCATTTTTGTGTATGATTGTGAAACGACCACTAATGTTTGATAGCATTATTTGTAGATGAAGGTGATCATTTTTGCCATTAGCTCATTGATGACTGGGGAGGAGTTGGAGTTGAGACACATTGTTTCACTGACAAAGAGGACCTCAAGACTGTAGCATGGATTTAGGCTACAAATGTCAAATGCATGTTTGTGTATGGAATGAGCATTGATGAGCATGTAGGTGAGTGGGGAATGAGGTAAGTGACAGGCTTTGCATAGCTGATGTCATGCTGGATGGAACTGGGCAGGATATACTTGCATGCATGGTACGTGTGCTGGACCCTGGTATTAAGGGAGTGATGAACTGTGGAGTAGGGATGACAGGAGGTGCAGGCAAGACACATGATGACTTACATTGGTGTGCGAATGCAGGGGTTGTGGCCCATGGGTTGCATGTCAGCACATTTTTCCCAGAAATATTGTCTGCTATAAATATCTTGTCCTAAATATCTTGAAATAAATATTGTCCCATTGTGTGTAGATTTTCTATTCTTAACTCCAATGGGGGACATATGCAAATGATGTTTGCATAAAGATAGCAATGTCAGATGATGTTCTGACACCCATATTCTGGTACCATACTGGCCCAATCAAGTGTCCCGGCTAAAACAGGAACAAATAGGGAATTTGTCACAGGCAGTCAGTCTATGAGGCTTTGCCCCTTTTCTACAACACCTCTTCTGGATAACCAGAGACATGTAGCTAAGAGGCTGCAGGAGGAGCAATGACCCCAGAGGCCCAATCATAGCAACACAAGAGTCCTCAGGAATGAAGAAATTAAAACGTACAATTTTCCACAGGAAAGCCAGTAACAGTGTGTGAGTTCTAGAAATTATGGAAGCTTTCATGAAACCAAAATAACAATTAAAGCAGCCAACGAGTGCTGTGGAAGCATAGACTTAAATATGTAGTTGAGAAGGTGTTTACTTGACCTCAGCAAAACAAACACCCATTTTATGAGGTTTAAGGAAGTAGTCACATGACTTCAGGCAAATTTTTTAAAAACTCTGGTTATTGTCCTAATTAGATTGTGATTAAGTATCTGCCAAAATGGCATTGAAAGATCTCAAGGATTATGCAAATAAAGAAATGGAGTAAAAATTAATACTTAACCTTTGGCTTTATGTCTCCCTGTGCAACAGAAAACGAAATAAAATATTTGCAGCAATATTTTCAAAGCTTACAGAGATAAAGGGTTGGGTGTAGGTTAAGCCGATAATACAACTACACTCTCTCATTCAGATCTAGCATCTCCATGGTGACCGCCTCACTTGATGTCATTATGGACACAGTTTCCAGTACTAGGCTTTTATGTAACAGCTAAATGTATTCCTGGCATTGTAGACTTGGTTTGCGAACTAAGTAGACTAACACATCTGACAGAAATGCTTTGCGGCTGAATGGGTCAGGACAAGAAACTCTGTCTGTGATGATGCAGAGTGAGGTGGCCACCCTAAGCACCTCTCTATCTATCCACCAAGCCAATATGTAATAAACCAAACCTCATGAAAAGTCTATCAAATGCAAAGCATTTGTTTATGCAACTTTCAGGTTCCCCTCCTGAGGATCCTCCCTGGACTACCAGAATACAAAAAAAAGATAAGCTTAGGGCCTGTTAAAAGAGACATTCTATTCTCTTACTCCAATGAAGAGTAGAGATTTACCTAGATAAACCTCTGGAATCTTCAGCAAAAGGGAGATCAAACCATGACTACATACATGTCCTGCTCAATGGTAGAAAAGGTCTATTACACCAATAACCACCGACCCAATCAAAAGGATTGCCATTGGACCAACATACTAACCAATACCTTGATGGTGCACATAATTCCAATGGAAATGTAAGCAAAAAACAATAGAAAAACCAGCGATCAAGAAAAACCCAGAACCTTCTGCAGAATGCAGAAGAAAGTGCTCAAAATTCAACAACAAAACAGATGGTGTACCCTAAAGTAAACGCCCGTCACCAATACTGATAGTGGAAGAGCTCAGAACTCACAGGATGACTAGACTCATGTGACAAACATATGTTGGGGTGTCCTGAAGTATAATTAAGAAAATGAGAACACGATCCCGTCAATATAGACGGGTGGAATAATGTGATAGACCATCCAATGTACCTAATAAATATAGACCACTATAGGGTATAATCCCATAACTTTCGATGCGTGGATGCAAAATGATGAACTATCATGCGTGTGATCACTTGCTCTTTAGACCGTATCCCTTGAAAATTACTGCCACCTCGGAGAATTGAATAAAGGATCTCCCTACAATGAAACAATGATTCAACATCAATCCACTGTATAAAATTCCCTTTGCACCCAGGAAACAACGAAACATGCCAGAAGTTACCTCATGTGGCATCTCACATGCCTGATTGGGGAGAAAACCCTTGTGCCCTGTTGAATTTAGCAGTGTATGGGGGTCGCTATGCCCCTTGCACACAGGCGATTACAACAACTAAAACACAAGCAGCACATTAATCATACACCCGATAATCCACGACAAATCCATTACCTATCAGGTGTAGATCCACTTACCGATCTGAAACTTCAGAGCATCCTTTGACTAGTAACACGTACTCGGGTCTCTGAAAAAACGGAAGCCTGGAAAACCGCCATGAATTTGAACTGACATGAAACACTGAAAATGGACTATGCAAGCAACACAATAGGGCACCACATTGGAATGGACACTGTTCTTAGTGAAAACTGCTGTAAATGTATCTGATCCAAAAGCATAGCAGGGATCCCGAAAGTGCTCCCTGAATCATTTCACACATTTACAATACTATTGTAGTCAACACATGCACCAACCCAGGAAATAAACTCTCGCCTATGACAAAAATTATATTAATGGCTGTCCTAGCCGTCACTAGTTTGTTAAAAAACGAGCACCTTTGTTATTACTAACGTGTTAATGGTGCTAGATAGACACCAAAAATTACTAAAGTGAACCTGTGTATAATATGGGAGTAAACCAGAGTGGTGCTTCTCCCATGCTGTTGAAGCAGCGCCATGACTGGGCAGTACAGTTTCCTGGGTTTGGGGACTGCTACTCTGCTGCCCTGCTGCCTGAGTGAACCCAGGACCACCAGAGTAATTCCAAGGCTAATTGGCCAACCTAATGATCAGAGCCTCAGGGAAAGAAAAGGCTCCAACCACCTTGAACTCTGATCCTGGTCTTGGCCTGATGTAAGTCCTGCCCCCAAGTGGTGCCACCCCAGTCTTGGACCCTTGGAAGTAGGGTGGGAGGTGCCAGCCCAGCTGTGGACTTGAGCAGAACTAATACAGCATGATGCATCTCCTTGCAGCTTTGCATCGGAACCACACCTGCGTCAAGCTTCCCTTATTCAGGGCCCCACAGCCCCTCGGAACCGCCTCTGCACGATGCATTTTTGATGCAGGACTGCGCATTGAAGTCCTGCATCTCCACTGAGCTGTCACTCTGCAATCCATCCTCAATGCAGGACCTTGCACTGCAACCTCAAAGCTCCTAATAACTGTCCTTACTAGACACATCATCGACCCAGGACTCTGCTTTGCATCCCGCAGCTTCTCAGAATCGTCGCAGCGTGACGCATCGTCAATGCGGGATCTCGCAATGGTCTGCAACAAGGATTTAAAGTACTTTGTTCAGTGGGCCTAGCTTTGTCCTGGTATCCAAACCAGGCTCAATTGCGGTCAGCCTGATCTTGTGACTTGATCCTGGTTCGACACGACCAGATAACCACAGTTGGCACTACTTTTACCTAAATCATGGAAACTTCATATCTCCGGTTCCACTGATTGGATATTTGTCATTTTGGTGTCAAATTATTTCTTACATTTCACTTTATTTTTCTAAATTGGTGTGGTTTTTTCCTCAATGTGTTGCTGTTTGAAGTGCTTCATAACTTTACTCATTGCTTCTTAGTTAAGTCTGACTGCTTTTTTTGTCAACCCACCAGAGTTTTGAGCACAGGGTAATTTGGGGTTTGCTTGTGTTTCATCCTGAAAAGAATTGTGGTTGCTGCTTCAGTAGGGTTTCACCCTCCTCAACCAATAACACAATTTCCTACAAATCCCCTCTATGGGAGGACAAGCCCACACAAGACTTGTATGGGTTTTCCTCCAAAATCACCAATGGCATCACCCAGACAACTACATTGTCCTCAGCATGTTCGTCAATAATGGAATGTCTCTCTTGGGAGTAGCAGAGGATAATGCATCATAAGGGTAGTGTTCTGCAATCCAAATGTTTGCCCTTGTCTTCAGTCTATGAAACTTTAGACACAACTTTCTTTCTTGAGCTCTCAGTGCCTACCATGGCTGTATGCCCTATATTAGTATTGAGGATCTATTGCACACGCCCAGTAACACTTAGCAAAATTCTTCGTTACAACTTCAATTCACCTTGTCATTTTACTGAAACATTATGTTTCTTCTGCAGTATTATCTTTTTGGTGCACAAGACATCGCCATTCTCACAATCTCAGACCAGCATTTGTGAATCAATGACTATGAACTGTCATTAGTGTAAATCCCAGAGAGTTCCAATATTGTGAGACTTCAGCCTCCAAACCAGTCAAGAAATCGAAGGCTACCACTTCTCTCTCTCTATCACAGAATCCGGGGCCAAGTAGAGCCTTGTGCTATGGAATGGGTACAACTTTTGTGTATTCTCCCTCTTTACCAACAATGCAGGTACAGCACTATGAGGCTATTCAGAATCCAGGATTGGAATGATGGGTTACATGAAGTGCCAGTGGGCATGTCCCTCATGCAGCTCTGTGCACTGTGAGCATGAGCTGTGCATAGTTGCTTTGAGGGGCCAGCATTTATTTACACAACCACTACAAAACCCCCAAAACCACAACTGTACGCAATTCTACCCCAACTACAACACTATGGCACCTGCATTTTCACACAAACACAAATCTGTCCTATACCACTAACACATTCACACATCACCAACACAACTCAAAGCCACATTATACATAACTTTAATGCATCCAGACATATACTCCCTGTTCAATCAAAACACCAGCCATATCTTCTTGCTCCTAACTGATCTCCTTTTATCATGACAAAACCTAGACTCAGCCTTCCATCACACTATCCACCAACACCGCCTCCCTTTTTACCAATTACACACAACCATACAATCCTTAAATGCCACTCCACCACACACATTACCAGTTCCAGTAATAAAATCTAACACAAATACTCATAAGTCTAGTCCATCCCCTCTTACACATCCATCCCCTCTTACACATCCCATACTCTTCTCCAAAACACATCACCACTACTGTACTATTCAAATACCACTCACCAGCAGTATTGCACATACAAATCTTTCATAAAAAAACACTACATCAATATTGTCTCTCATTACTCCACAAAAACAGAACTTACAAATCTTAATATTATATTCCTTACACATATATTATATTCCCTTACTATGAAATCATGTATCTATAAATTTATTGTTTTAGTTCTTTTATAGAACAAGAAAAAATAATACCCTGCCGAAGGCTTTACTCTGCCCAACCATCACACTACACCTCTATCAATTTATCCTCTATCTTCACTCTGTCTCACCCCAAACCCTTTCTACTACTATGATCTCCAAAATAACCCTTCCTAGACTCCTCCCTCCTATACACCTCCTGGCTCACCCCAGTCATCAGTTTACTACTATGATCTCCCAAACAACCCTAATAAATTCTCCCTCGTGTTATCTCTCCTTTGACTCTTCCCAAACTTCATTTTTCTACTCTCATTCTCCCTAATCCCTCTCTACAGGCTCTTCCCTCCTCCATCTCTGCTTTACTCACCCCATACCTCAACTTACTACTATGATCTCCTAACTAACACTTCTGGTTTTCTTCCCTTTCCTATCCCTCCATTACTCTATTCAATTCAACTACAGACTCACATGTCCTCTGCTCAAATTAACTCGTACTTCCTTATACCAAAACTATACTCATATTCCCCTATACTAATCCATTATTAATCCTTTTGGGACCGGAGTAGCGTGCTACTCATCGGAAAGCGCTTTGACGTCTCATAGTAAGCGCTTTATCAATACAATTACAATTACAAAGTGGTTTGCAGCGCCAAAGCCGCTTTACAGACATGTTTGCCGTTAACTCTAGGACGCAGGGGGAATGTGAAAGCCTGTCGAGAACAGTCCGTAATCCAGTCCTAAAGTAGCAGGGATGGCCCCCAAAGCAGCAGGGGAAAGGCCAAAAGGCATTGCGCATCCAGCCGAATGGGCATTAAAATAATTGAATCAATGATAATGGAAACAAATCGACAACTACAGAAGGGCGGAACAGATATAAGGTGCTACGTTTTGTGTCTTTACTCATTTTCTGTCATCATCCACAACATGCATTAATAGAAGCTGTTCGCTGCTTTCACAGACCAGTGTTGAACCACGGCCACAACCAACAGCAGGAGAACCAGGGCCGGCTTCAGGGTGCGCCCACACTGGCCGCTGACCTGGAGATGGGGAGGGGATGGGGGAGGGGGGGGCTGGGTTTAACAATAATGTACAATTTAAAGGTACCTGCCGCAGAGATCCTTGTGCATCTAGCTTTGAGGCAGCAATAAAAATGTCACTTAACTCTTGTGACTAATGTTCCAGCTAGAGGGAGAGAGATTGTGGTTTAGTCATGTGGCAGTTTTGACTGGCCATAATGTAGCACAGAGGGTTAATAAGCCTGCTGCAAAGAACAGATTTGTATTTTATGTGGATAGCTGAGCTGAGTGGATTAATAAAGCCAGCCTTACCAGCGCTTAAGAACAAATGAGAGGCGCTATGGAGGGATTAGGGACAAGTTTGCCAGGTGGCAGTGAGGGAATCCGAGGACGAGATCATATGGGGGGGAGGGAGGTTTTGGGGGCAAACAACATTGTCACTCCGGATGCCACCAGCCCTAAAGCCGGGTCCTGAGGAGACCGAACCACTTTGTCTTGGATGGCAAATGTATCTCCGCCTCATCAAATGTGAACCGACTGTCCCACCTCGGCACCCCCTTACCTCCAGTCGGTAACACGAAATCAAAACACCCTTTGACGGTGTTTCTTAGCATGGGGATGCACGGCATCATTATTTATTTACTTGCAGTTGTTCGAGCATTGGTGGCAAGCTGTAGTTCAGTTCTAGGGTCAAAGGTACACTTTGTGTTGAGCTGAGTAAAATGAATGGCACGCGGGGTGAAAATGTTATCTTGCTGAAGTGATTATTCATGCTGACAATGCAGGCACCTGCTCGCGCGCACACACGTCACCTTTACCGGGACCAGCAAGCTTCTTTGATTAATATTATACTAAGTTTTAATAAGACAATTTCACTTAATTCTCTCCAGCAATACATGCACCAAAAATAAAATACAAGTGCGGTTATTTGGTGCTGTGATTAATGTACGCGTGCAACTGTCAGACAGAAGAGTACTGTATCAAGGTCATTTTCAGGTCATTTTTGTGGTACATAGTTACACCATCCTGTGTGCCTGTGTGAAGCAGCCTACTATTGAGGCAGAGAAGCCGCCCTAGGGAGGGGCGGCACACTCCAGGAACGTCAAGTGAAAGTGTAAATACCCACCAATCATTAGAACATGCTTTCTGCTTTGACGTGCTTGTGTGAATTTGTGTGTTCATACGTTCTCGGTAGGCCGATTCACAGATTTGTTTTTTAAAGCCAGACATTTATACCCAGAAGTGTCCACCTACGTTTGGGGTAACATTATGACTTTTAGCAGTATTTAATTCATCAATAGAGCAATCCTGGGAACCTGCGTTGCAGTTTTGCAGGGGCAAGTGCCGACTTGACTACCTCTGCATGCAGGAGTGCAAAAGGACTACATTTCGATCAGTGTGCTTGAATACGAAATCATTTTTTTAGTTTCTCCTTGTAGAACCTTTCCTTGAAACCTCCTTCCATTTTGGTGGGAGCTCCCACCCCTTTCCATTCAGGAAAACATTCATTTTTGACTTTGAGGGGGTACAAACAAGGCCACAGGTATTATGCAACAGAGGAGGACCAAATTTGGTGTTATAGTTTACTAAATTATGCAGGAGTGAAAAGCAAATTATGGGGCATAACGCAGCAGATTTTGTGATACTATTAATGCATTATTTGAGAAATGTACAGATGGTAAGAGTGTCTCGGAAAAGAGGACACGATTTTACCTTGCTAGTACAAATGTAACACCCACATTGAGCAATAGTTGCTTATTGCTGAATGTGGGTGTTACCTTTGTAACACTAATCAACCTTTGTGAAAAGCCTTCCGGTGCGCAGGAACATGACTCGCCGTAGTTTTTGTAACTCTTGATCAGTTTGAGCTAGAAACTTTTTTTGTTTGTTAAAATCTGCAGATTAAGGAGCAAGTGATGAATTATGTGTCAAATCCATAATTATGCGAAAATTGCAGCAGCCACGGAATCGCATAATTCCATTGGCCCTGGGTACACTTGAGAGCATTTTCAAAGGGAGAAGTCGCTGCTAATGATAGGTCAGTACTAGTAATCAGTGAATCTGTGGGTCCTTGCTCAGGAACGCCCAAAACCCCACACCTAGCAACAGTTTTACTCTCAATAAGATGCCAACATACCCCCCAAATTTTCATGTGATTAAATCCAATTTGGGTTTCTGGTTGGCTAGGGTATACACCCAAACCAGGCCAAACCTACCACTCTAGTCAGGGTAACCTAGATACACAATAAGAGATAACCTGTGCTCACCCTCTGGAAGCTTGGCACCGAGCAGTCAGGCTTATCTAAAAAGGCAATTTGTGAAGTATTTGTGCAGCACAATAATGACAGTCTCACAGTAAAAACACCACAAGACTCCACACCACTTTAGAAAAATTAAGAATATTTATCTGATTAAAACAAAAACAAAATGACAAAAATCCAATGAGTAGAATTCGAGATATCAATTTTTAAAGATTAAACCAAAAATAGTGCTTAGAAGTCACAAGCGGTCAAAAGGTTACTAGAGGTCATGCAGGACCAATGCAAAGTCATAGTTCGGGCCAACTGCGATCGACAGTAGGGTGGCCATAGGACCCAGATGGGTCCCACTGATGAAATACCTTGGAGGGCAATTTTTTTCGACTTTGAGAGTCTACTGCGTCGTCGTCAAGCCACACAGAGAGGGTCCAACATCATCATCGAGCTCTATTGAAGTGAATGCAATGCTTCGTCAGCAAGCCATGCCGAGCAGCATCGTCGAGCCACACAGACTTGACGATTCTTCATCATCTATCAGCCTCTCTGTCATCATCCAAGGGTGATACAGTGGAAATTCTCAAACAGTCGAGGCAAAGCTTGACTTTTGCATAAATCAGCAGCAGAACCCACTTCTGAGGTCCAAGATTGGAGGGCGCTCCTCAGGCAAGTGTAGGACTCACAGATTGCAGAGTCCAGCAGCACCAGGAGAGTTACAGGAATTCATTTGTGACCCTGAGACTTCTGAAACTAGGAGGCAAGCCAGCACGCTCTTGGAGAATCTTAGGTTCAAGGATGTAGAGAGCAGATCCAGGCCCAGGCAAAAGGCAGCAGGTCAACACAGCAGAGCGAATACCAAAGTGGCAGTCCCTCCTGTAGCACAGCAAAAAGCCGGCAACAGGCAAACACAGCAAAGCAGTAGAAAGTGGCAATCCCTCCTGCAGCACAGTAGCTCTTCTTCCAGACAGAATGTCCTTGGTTCCAGCAAAGTTCTGATTTAGTGGTGCCAGGGGTTCAGTGCTTATACCCAAATGTACCCTTAAAGTGGGGGAGACTTCAAAGAGGCCTTTGAAGGTTACAAGATTTATACACTTCCTGACCTAGCTCCAGACTCACTACGGGGGTTATGCCGCTCTTTATGTGGGGACAGGCACAGACCAGCTCCTCCCTCCCAATCTACATCAGGATGCCCCATAAGCCTGGTGATAGGCCACAAGTATGCACATGTCACACCCCAGCTCTCTTAGTGTGTAACTGTCTAGAGGGAATTGACAAGCATGAAGCCCAGACCAAGGACCTTGAATTAAATTAGGAAAACTCCTGCGTTACGGGCACCCCCAATGTGTTGCTCGATAAGCATTACTGCCTTTTTATACCTAAGCCCACAAATTTAAAATGCTCACTGGCACTAAAATCCATTTCACCCTAGTTCCCAGAATCCCCGTCCTGAAGAGACCCCGTACCACAAGAGGAACGAAACGTCACTGACTACTTTAATGAGAGAGCCCCAGCAAACTATAAAGTTGCTTATGGAGAACTGACTGTATCATACTTTTAAGGGCTCCTCTTTTAGATACCAATAACCATTGTTTTTCGTTTCCTATGAGCACTATATGCATTGCACTGTTTGGTTATGGTCACTACACTGGGGTTCATGAGACCACTTCAAAATGTTGAAATGTACATTGTGTAAATACACACTTGCATACACCTATATACTTCTTTTGTATGTGATAAAATTGGTATGCAAAATAAATCACACTCACTTCGGCTGAAGTGAATAAAGCAACAATTCATGTTCTGTGGGCTTCTATATATCTTATGCCGTAATATTGATAGGCCGAAATTGAATTAAGGTTCTACTACACTTTTTTCTGTTTTCACTTTAATTGTGCAAGATATATTGCTTAAATCCTTAATCATTAATGAAATAACTTTCTAAACGTGGCATTTTCACACTTACAAGTTAAAATCAAACTTCACCATAAGTTGTGATTTTAAATTGTCAGACCAGAGACACTAAACTGTTGTAAGGCAATTCCCATGTTAACCTATGGGAGAGATAGGCCTTGCAGTAGTGAAAAACACATTTGGCTGTTCTTTACTACTCGGACCTGTAATACTCAAAGGTACATGTCCTACTTTTTAAATACGCTGCACCCTGCCCATAGGGCTGCCTATGGCCTACCTTAGGGGTGGCTTATATGTAATAAAAGGTAAGGTTTGGGCCTGGCAAGTAGGTTAACTTGCCAGGTCGAAATGGCAGTTTAAAACTGCACATACAAGGTCTCGGCCATGTTTAAGGGCTACTGAAGTGGGTGGCACAATCGGTGCTGCAGGTCAACTAGTAGCATCTATTTTACAGGCCCTGAGCACATGTAGTGCACTTTACAAGGGACTGATAAGTAAATTAATTATGCCAATTGTGAATAAGCCAATGTTACCATATTTCGAGTACAGAGCATATGCACTTCAGCACTGGTTATCAGTGGTAAAGTGCCCAAAATCCTAAAGCCAACAAAAAAGAAAAAAGGAAGGGGGAAGGCAAAACGTTTGTAGGTGACCCTGCAGAATGGGCCAGGTCAAACAGTGAGCAAAACCCCATACTTTCTAATACTATGAACCTGTCATTTGCCACACAGATGGTGCGAGTGTATACACCGATATACAAGCGGGTGAATGGGAACGTACACATTGAATCCTCATCTTTTGAGACCAATCTGTCAACTGAAGTTGCACAATTAGCGACAGATGCTATTTTTTGAGACGTTTACTTGGACATCTGGGAAGTTGTACTAAGAACAGCTCTTCATTTAAGGCCACCAAGCAGCTGCCTCCTGGCAGACATGGCCAGTCGGGCCCAGTTGTGAAGCACTAATTCTGCGCACGGTAGCGAAGTCATGTAGACATTTTATTACAATTATGTTTTACTATCGTATCAAGGCGAAATTAATTATTCACAAGTTGTATGTTTAAAGAGAACTGCTTTTGCATAAGATCATTTGCAAACGTGAAAGTATCCCCATTTCTGCACTCTCAGGTGACACAGGTATGACTTCTTCAAAGTAGGTCAGTCAAAGTTTGCTCAGATCTAAAACAAGTGTAATAGTTTTCCTGTTGGCATTTTCAGTTCGACAATGTGTGGGATTATTATGACCCAGACAATGCATTGCCTGAAAGTCCTGCCAGGTGAAGCATACCACACCAGACTATAAGTGGGCGTGCTTGATAAAAAAAAGTGAGAGTTGTTCCAACTGCTACAGATAAAGCTGATAAAACAGCACTCTGTACAGAGGCATACAAATCAATGGTAGAATTCTCCAAACCCTGTTGTCCCCGGCGTTCACAAACAAACTGGGCAGAATTTATGGTTACACTGTGTGACTACTCTTGTTCCTAATTACCATGAAAGAAATACCTGAGACAAGTTTGGACAAGCGCAGCTAAACTGTTGAAACAGAGCCTCAAGGTCACATGGCTGGAACCTTGTCACATTGATTATCTAAAGTAACTGGAAGAGAAATCCCTGCTGATTGGGGACTAGACAGAGGAGGCTGTGCACAAAACAATGGCCGCCTTGTATTTTTCTTGTGTGACCAACCAAAGTTGCACTCAGTGACTTTTTTTTTTACTGTTAAGTACTGATAAGCTTGTTTACATACCCGCACTTTTAAAAAAAACTGCCAACTATCCAAGGACAGTAACTTATATCTAGCAATTCCTGCCAGCACAACCACGGTGCTGTGCAATGTTTACAGTTGTTTTTCCTTTTTTTGGGGCCGTTTTTGCATTTTAATGCTAACACTCCAAAGTGAGCAAAGAAACCTTAGTTGTATACTTGGGAATAGCCGGTACTATAGAAAGTTCAAATCCAAGTCAGAGCACTAAAAGCCAATTGATAACACACACTAAAATTCTTTCCCCACTAGTGTTTTTGGTGTGGTCTACAGATGATGAAAGATCACAACTCAAAGAGAACAATTTTAATCCTGCCAATAGAGTACTCCAAAGTACGTTTCGCTTGGCAGGTTGGTGCTTCCTGAATATCCCGAAGAGATACCGGGCACTCTTCTGCTGCAGTGTCTTTTGTTGGTGGAATCAATGTTTTGCACAAGGCAATGTTCTATCTCTGAACACGTCCCTTTGGAAGGAGTGCACCAGAAGGCAGGAAATGGACCTAGCCAAGTTCATATGGACATGTCAGAACTGTGTGCTCACTTCTCAACGGTAACCGCTATTCTCTCCACAAAACATTTGTCATTGCCTTAGGCTTGTTGACAAAATAAATGATTGTGCATGGGTTATGCGCTTGAAATGACTTCACAGGCATTTAATCACAGAGCAAACAGACAACTGCCGGTGACAAGAACTTCAACAAAATCGGGTTTAGCCAACTTCCTAGATCATGCATCAAGCTGCAAATGGTGCATAACTTTTCTTGGCAAAATGTTTGTAAGTTACCAATCATAAGCATGAAAACCACCACCTGTTTGCCTAAGATAGTTCTGAGTTTGAAAGGGCTAGGTTTGAAATGACATCGTAATGTAGGATGCAGTTGCTTTAAGTTAAGAGAAAAAAAATAAAAGGATGAGAGGAAGTCGTTTTTAATGTTATAGAGCAAGACATTTATGGGAATGAAACATACAGCCAGATTCTTCAAGCCGAAATTGTCTCGCAAAGGGCCAGATTCTGAGAATCTGGCCCTTTGCGAGCGCTATTTTTGCATTTGGGATTCATCAACCCAAATGCAAAAATCGCAATTCTAAAAATCGCAAAATTGCGAATAATTGCATTTAAGGAATCTCAATTTGAGATTCCTTAAATGCAATTCATGAACCATTTTAAAATTGCGAATTCGCAATCTGGGGCCGCTATTTACCGCGAAGTCTAACTACATGGTAAATAGCGAAAACTTAGAAAAATGCCCTTTAGTGCATTTTTCTAAGTTGTATGTTACACACACACATGTCCTTTGAACATGTGTGTGTGCAACACCAGTGTACATTACCATTTCAGGGGTGCTACAGGGTGTCCTTTGGACACCCTGGCACCCTTGAAATCGCTTCCTTATTTGCGAATCGCTATTTGCTAATCGCAAATAAGGGATGACCCCCCATTCAAAGGCCCATAGGAATGAATGGGGAGTCATTCCTTATTTGCGATTAGCAATTAGCGAATCGCAAATAAGGAAGCTGTAGAAATCGCAATAAATATTGCGATTTCTACATGCATCCCATTTTGCGAGTCTTTAATAGAGATTCCTTAAAAATCGCAATTAAGGACTTGCAAAACATGACAATGATGAATCTGGGGGATAGCTGCTACACTGAAAATCCTTAGAATAAATTAGTCTTCATTATTAAACAGACCGCCTATCTTGATCATTTCAATGACCTCAGAATATTAATTATCGCGAGCAGGAAAAATAGATCTAATTAAGAGAATAATAGTACTTAATAATGAAATCATGTCATTTAGTGGCTTGGAATATTTTTAGCATCGTGTAGTTATATAAAGGCATTGTAACTAGAAGAGGAATGCCTACTAACAGAGATACGAATTCCACACCCAGGCCCTAAACTGATCTCTCTTGTCCCCTTCATCTTGTTGACATTCAGTGCATGACTGGCAGTCCATCCTACTGAATTAGGTCTGCTCAAAATAGTAGTCTGCTCAGTACTTTGACAAGGTTGATGCATCTAGAGTGTGGCCATGCTGAATGGAGTACGCTGGTTTTTAATCTCTTTTGGCCTACTTTAACAAGGTTTGCAACAGGCAGTGCTTTTAGTTTGAGTAAGCTCACGACTACGAATAAAGAGGGCAAAGTTAACTGTGAGTCTTACCTCGATTTTAATTGAAGGAGCACACTGTCCTTTACACATCACAGGGTTTTCGTTTTTTGGAGTCAGTTAAAATTCTCTTTTCTACTCTTTCTATCTTCTTGCTGGACACAATTACGTTTTTTCAAGTGAGCAGGCAACCAGTGATAACAAACGTGGGCATGCTGGTGAGAACCTGCCGGTAGCCTCTCTGGTGTTGCTTAAGTGAGGTGACTACTCACTCTTTCACTTATTTTCATGAGTGTTCTTCATTCACAGATTGGGGTTAAGAGTTTGTGTGGGCGGATTGACTTATTGCAGTTCTTTGTTTTTAGGAAATTTGAATGGTTGAGGGTTCTAGGACTGGCTTAGACTGGACATATTGTCAGAGATTAGTTAAAGGCAGATAGCTTCACTTCTTAAGTCTTTCCTCAGAAGAAATTTGTTGTCCACCCTCTTAGAAGGCCAGGCCCTATTGCGTAGTACCTTGGCCAAGACCTCGATCATGGCTCTCCATTGCCTATTGGTTTATTTTCATTGTGTGGGGTCTTTAAATGCACATTGCTTCCATGCACTTAGGGGCCCATTATGATCGCGGACGGACTTGAGTCCGTCCGCGACCATAGAGGATGAGGGAACCTCCGCATGGCCTGCGGAGTTCCCTCCTGTCCAATTAGGATGTGACCGCCACGCTGGCGGTCACATCCTCTATTTTTACCATTGCGGCGGGTGTGGCTTCAAGCTGCACCCGCCGCAATGGTAAAAATGCATACATTGCATTTGTATGCAGAAAGCGGCAGGCACCATGTGGTGCCTGCCGATTTCTGCATACAAATGCAGGGGGGTACCATAGGTATCCCCCATGTGCACCCCCAGCCCTCCTTCACCCAGGGGGCCCGCAACGGGCCCCCGCAGTGAAGTTCCACATGCTTTTCCACAGCGGAAATCCCGCTGTGGAAAAGCATTTTTTAAAGCCCATCCTAATATGGCTGACGATGTCTGAGAGACACCGCCACCATATTAGAGCTTTTCCGCCGCGGTTGTAAGCCAACCCCGGCGGAAAAGCTGCGGACGGAAACCAGGAACCACCAGCCATCCTAATGTGGCGGTGGGTCTTTGGTGGGTCCGCTGCGGTTTTTCCGCATCCTCCGGCCCGGCGGTGGCTTCCGCCGGCCCGGAGGATGCGGAAAAACCGCAATCGTAATAGGCCCCATAGTTTGGAATGATAAGTATATTCCCATTTGGATATGCATTGTGGGCGGCTCAACATCACCTTTTAATTGGATGAAATGTGCAATGGTTTTAATCGAGAAGATTGGCTTTTTACTTGCTTTTACCCCCTATTAAGGTTCACCCCTTGGTCCATCCTGGTTATTTTGCCTCCCCTTGTGCTCCGTTCGATGTCTCTGCCCCCGCCACTGACCTCATTGCACAGTGTTGACTCGTGCGATCTAGTGTTGCAAACCATTCTGAGTATGTGAAGACTTATAAACAGATGCCAAGCATATCTGGGCAGCAGTTGTGCACATCGGGTGCCCTGGTACCTTGAGAAAGGCACATCAAAGGCAAACCCGTCTGCGCCCGACCTGGCCCAGATGCCGGTTCTGATGCCAGTTATTTCTGCAGACTGTGCGACTTCCTACAAAACGGCCATTATTATCTCTTCTACCCAGCACTTGAAACTTGATACAAGCTTGAATGATGATCAGCATGTTAAACACTTAAGCTATAGTAGAGAAGTACTTCTATCTATAAATAATCCCTTCAGACCTGTTCTTCAGTTTTTATTAAGTAGTAGCCTTCAACTCTTTGGAATAGTAGCTCCACAAAGGGCTCAATATTAATCATTGTTCCCCTCCTCCCAAATGTCTACTTTAGCAAAAAAAATCTCAGTCTTCCACACTTAAAATTGTTCTGATCAAAAGCATTCCCTTCCGAAGCACTCATTTGAATTTTATAATTTATTATCAGACATTACTGCAGACTTCTTACATGTTACTGAGGCTCCATTTAAGCCATGGCTTGCGCCAGCTTTATTTGAGTCCTAACCTCCTGAAGGTTCCTTCCATGGGAGCTAAGTATCCAGGCAGTGAATGGGGGTGGGGGGGTTTAGGAGTTTAGGGAAGCTATTTTAACAAGGAAGACTTTATTTCGCTTTGGCTCATCCCCACCCTTACACAAAGCTTTCTAGGCTGTTGTTTCCTTCTGCACAACACTCATGCTCCTCTAACTGTATTTACAGAGCCCCCGAGCTAGCAAATGATTTTCTCAACAACTTTAATGACCTGTTCTTAGCCTTTAAACTCTGCACAAACCAGTCTATTATTCTTGGTAATTTTAATTTACACGAAACTAGTTTAAAAAAAAACAAATTTTTTTTTCACAGGTAAAACGAGTGTTCTGCTTCCATACAACTAGAAAACAATATTTAAGCATGATAAATGTCATGTCACCCGGCTCTCATCACATATAGAGACATTCATTGCAGTGCCCCACGACATTTTCATGTAATCAGTAATAATACAACATACTTTAGACATGTTCTGGAACTCCTGGTTTTAATTCTTCCTTATATACTCCCCACACTCCCTGCATAATTCACATTTATTTTCATATACAAGACAGTGGTTAACTTCTGCACCCAGAGACCCATAGGTTTATCCATGTTTATCAAAAAATGTCACATAAGGTAGGTAGCGTACATCTGATCCATTCCACATGCCATCGTTATGTGCAATATATCTCCCTTTCTCCTAAAATAACTGATATTACTATTCAAACCTGTTTTCGAACACAGATGGTACAACAAAAATGAAACGTATGGCTGGTCATATGCTTGACCTAGTTATCACTTCTCAATCAATCTTAATTTCTTTAGAAATCACATTATTTTCCCCCGAACAGTATTGGTCCTTATCTTTTATAAAACCTGAAACTGATCATCGATAGTTCTAATGAATCTGATAAATATATGTTTTACCACTCACAATGGGCAAAAGTCTTTGGGGATGAGATTATATAAACTCTCTTTTTGAATTTGAGGTGGCGATTCAAGAAGTTAAATACTACGTCTTTATCGCTCGAATATGTAAGGAACATAAACAAAGAGGGATCTTCAAAATCATTCATAGATCACTCTGAATAATCCCACCAAGGACTCTCTGTACCCACACGACTTTTGTGAGCAAGTGGTTACTTATTCTATGCTTAATTGTAAGAACATTTGCTTTTCTATTGCTAACCCACCAGTTACAGAGACAACACCAAATACTTTTTAGAGCATTTCACAATATCATGTGCTCTTCTTCATTACTTGACCTAGATGCGGTCTTACATCTGCTAGATCAATGGCAATCTGGCTCTCCACTGTACCATATTCCAGTTAAATCTCTCTCCTTTTTTAAGGAATTTCTTTCCCCAGCTTCGCTCAGCATTTTTAAATCTTCTCTTTCTACTGATACTGTTCTGCATGCCTTTAGGAGAGTCACTTGTATACCTATACCTCTTCTAAAGGACTCTGATCTTGATCCATCATTACCTTTCAGTTACAGGCCTATCTGCTTGCTTCCAGCCGCTGCTAACATGTTTGAATTTTCGGTGGCAAAACAGTCTTTTCAAAATCGTGAGACTAATTCCATCCTGGGTGACTCTCAAGTGGGATTTCGTCTCAACCACACATCATAACTTGCTTCATTGGCAGTTATTTTAGATTTGTGGAGAAGTGTGGCTCAATGGTTAGAGCGGCAGACCCTGATGCAGAAATCTAGCCCGGGACCAGGGTTCAATTCCCCACCTCGGCGGGTCTTGGGATCAAAATTCCACAGACCTGATAATTCTCACCTCAGTGCCTATTCCAATCATGGAGTCCCACTCTGCAACTCTGGGCAATAGCTTGCTTAATCTCCACAACGGCCCCCACAATGCTAAGGATGCCTGGCCTCTGCCTTGGGGGTGCCCAGGAGTGGACGCCTCACAGGGAAAGCCAGGATGGGTTCCACAGCGTTATTTGTACAAGTTCCTTGAGACCCTTGCGGGTGAGTAGTGCGCTATACAAGTATCAATTTACATTTACATGCCTAGAAGCGAAGAAGGGCCATAGTAATGCTCTAATTCTTTTCGGCGTCTTACACTGTGACCTACCAACTTTCCTAATAAGTATCTTCCAGCTCCCTTTATTGAATGTAGTCTATTACGGTTTCACAAAGACTTTTCCTATATAGCCCGGTAGACATCTTTGTTCCACTGCTTCTAACTCTTTAACTGTTCCCTGGATGCAGCGGTGCCACTTTCTCTGTCTCCTCTTCCACAAAAGATCCAAACCATCACCACTCACATCGCTTTTAGGACAGCTCTTAATACATGATTGTTTATTTCACTATTCTCCCTCTAGCTAGCTGTTCTCTGTCTTGTTCTTGCCTTAAGCCAGTCTAAGAGCATTCTACAAAATATAATATGAATCTGAATCTTACGGTCACAGCTCTGAGGATGACAACCACTTTTAAAACTCTAGCACCTATATAGCCATATGTAATGAACACGCTATGAACATGCTCAGCACACAGTAGATGAATATTCATTTCCAGTAACAAGTAACAAGAAAAGATGAGCCGATGAATGACTGCTTAGGAACACAACTTACACAAGGCGTGTTCTATCACAATTCGTATTGAATGGGCATAATTTTACTCTCTATAAAATCTTAGAGATATTACATTTTCTCAAACTGCTTCAAGAGCAGCTGCTTCAAGTAACATTCACAGTTTTCAGAAGGAATTTTATTTTGCAGAGCATTTTTAGGTGGAATACTGACTGCAGCAGAGTTACGCGAGAGACCAATCCGGGAAGTAACATTGCTGCATACCACTGGCAGTCAGTCTATCTCATGTTTTGTTGTATTAACAAACATTCCTCTATATTTCATCTAGATATTGTTGAAGAAAGACTGACATTGTGTACTTTTTTCCATTCATGACATGTGATTGTTGCAATAATTATGGGTTCTATGCAAATTTTGCATGGACGGTCAATTATGTGAACATTGGACAAGAGGTATTCTCTTGTGTACAAAAGGCATGTAAGATACAAACTCATACCGTTTCCCATCCAGGGCAGCATATGTTGGTGCAGTGAACTTTTATACAGTTCCCACAAGACATTTTCATAGCAAATCAAGTGAAAATTACACAATCAATGTACATATAAGAAAAACAGAAATAATGTGTGATTCTCCTAGCTCAATAATCTGGGTTTATGAAAGATTACACTTGATAAAATAATAAGAATACACCCCTAGTACTGATCCACATTGTGATGTAGACATTGAAGCATTTGTTTTCCTATGATACCTGCGCAACATTGCAGAGAGCAACTCGATTCAACATAGATGGCCCTTAGCCCACATTTAAGTAGAGGGCCCACTGCTGGGAGGGCAGACAATTCTTTAGTTACGGAGTGCCAGGATACAAAATGTGCCTTGCTCCATTGAATGATTGAAAAAATAGTTTTGTCCAAGTATTTCTGTATAGTGCCTGAACTCAGCTCTTTGGTTGCATCAATGGACGTGGCAAAATGGTTTAAAGACCCTCCGAAATCAAAAATACTCTCACCAATAAACTGGTGCACAGGGCCGGACTGGGACCCAGAACCTGCCCTGGCAAAGAGCTCGGCTGGCTCCTCTTTCCCCCCCGCCTCCTCCCCTCCCCCTCTGGGAGTAGGGGGAGGTGCGACCGCGCTCTGTGACAGGGCCGGTTTTTGGCCGTTTTTGTTACAGGGCCGTTTTTGCAGCATAACGGCCCTGTAACAAAAACGGCCCCCAGGGGGCAAAAACCGGCCCCCAACCATGCGGCCCACCGGGGGATTGCCCGGTGCCCGCAACGGCCAGTCCGGGCCTGCTGGTGCATAGAGTAGTCATGAGTGGTATTCCCAGAAGATATGCATCTCTCCATAAGTGAACAGTCTGGGCAGCTGGTCAAAGACTTATACTCGGAGATCTGCATTAGTTCCAAGTGACCCTGGATATAATGCAAGGGACAGTTAGAGAAAAGTATTCCTCTGGGCACTAGCAGAGATACCTAGTAATTTCCAAATCCTTTTCTAGGAATGTGTGCAATGTGCACCTCTGGGCAGGAATAAGCTAGAACAAATTGATCGTTTCTATCAGCCTGTCTCTTCCCATAACTTTACATCTATTTGGCAGAATAGGAGATTGGTCATGTCTTACGGCAACTGCTTTCCCAAGGGTGATGAAACTGGAAAAAAGGATCGGGTACGGGTTTCACCAGTCCAACTCCCCCTGCCCCCCCAATGTGGAGTAAAGAGACTTGGCAGGGGTGGGAGCCTGTCCCAAACGTGGTCCAGCCTTGACACACAGAATCTAAGGGCCTGATTGCGATGCTGAATGGACCAACCAGCACCGTGGCGGAAGCAGGACCACCTGACTAGATGTCGGCAGTCCCGCTGGCCGCATTAGGATGCGACCGCCTTCACAGCGGTCACACTGTGTATGCTTTGCATTGCGGTGTGTGCTGCAGTCTGCAGCGCATGCTGCAGTACAAAATATACACATTCCAAACACATTCCTTGCAGTGCCTGCTGCATAGTGCAGAGATGTTTAGGGCTCATAGCAGAGGGCCAGGGGGAAAGAGGGTCCTGCTATCGGCCACCAAAGCCACTCTCCGCCTGCTTTTTCATGGCAGGTGAACCGCCATGAAAGAGTTGGTGGAAAGTGATATCCTAATCCATAAGGTGGTGCCTGAGCAGGCACCGCCCCATTGTAGAGAATAGGAGTCCAACCGCCGCATTGACAGGATACTTCATCCTGTCGGACGTGGCGGTCTTTGCCCCGCCAGCGGAGTTCTGACCGCCTGCATCCTAATGCTATCGTCGGATCCAATGGGCTGGATGGTGGTGGGACCACCACCGACGGCGGTCCCACTGCCGTTGTAATCAGGCCCATAATCACTTAAGAACGAGGAGCGCAGGCAAGAACGAAGAGGAAAGTGGAGTGAATCATAGGGTCTGAATTATAGTTTGGATGCGTGACTTTTCATCATAAACTTGAGGCACTCCATCATAAACTGGAGGCACTCTATCATAAATATGAGGCACTCCATCATAAACTTGACTGGTGTCCCATCCGCCAAATTACAAGTGCCATAGGATATAACATACTTGTAATAAGGCGGATGGGCTATCATCACATTTGGGACTATTGTAACCTATCTGACAAAGTCTAAAATCAGTCCCTCTGTCCAGTAGCGTGGTGGGAGTGCAGCGGGCGATGAGGAGGTGCGGGGGAGGGGCATAAAATGAATATCATTGTGTGGGTTCAAACGGCAATGAAAATTCAAGGCGCGCGCAATTAAATTTATTTTATTTACTTATTTATTTACATTACTTTGGTCGGCAGAGAGCCGGAGTTTACTACCCCCACCACACTGCCTCTCTCGCGTCTCACCGCCCGCGGCACTTCCTCCACGAGCCGCTACTGTCTATGTCTCTAGCTCTGCCTGCGAGTCCAAGGCTCAACTTCCAAGAGCACGAAGCACTAGACACAAAGATAATGTACTCACAATCCAAATTTATTAAGCAACCTGGAAAAAATGATAATAATGCTTATAGCATCAGTGATAAGAGCCATTGCCTGAACTGGCTGAAAGGAATCATTGAGGACTCATTCATGATATCCTTAAGAGTGCTTATACCATTACCCGGTACCAAAGAAATTAAAATGTTAATCCAATATAAAAAGAAACTGTGCCAGTGTGGCCCAGGAAACTGTACGGGTACTACATAGTTGTGATATACCCCGAGATTCATCAAAGTCATGTTTTGCGAGTCCTTAATAGCGAATTTTAAGGAATTGCTATTAACCCCTTCGAAGCTAATGACGAGCTGGGCTCGTCATGGCGCTTACCTGCCGTGCGCGGATGACAAGGCCAGCTCGTCATGATTTATGGTGTTTTATATTTCTTAGCGCAGAACGGGAAAACGCCTAGCAGCCATGTGGTTAAAGACTCGCAAAACGGGATGCATGTAGAAATCGCAATATTTTTAGCGATTTCTACTGCTTCCTTATTTGCGATTCGCTAATTGCTTATCGCAAATAAGGAATGGCTTTCCCATTCATTCCTATGGGCCTAAAGGCCTATAGGAATGAATGGGGAGTATTTCCTTATTTGCGATAGCAATTAGCGAATTGCAAATAAGGAAGCAATTTCAAGGGTGCCAGGGTGTCCAAAGGACACCCTGTTGCACCCCTGAAATGGTAATGTACACTGGTGTTGCGCACACACATGTCCCAAGGACATGGGTGTGTGTAACATACAACTTAGTAAAATGCACTAAAGTGCATTTTTCTAAGTTTTTGCTATTTACCACGTAGTTAGACTTCGCGATAAATAGCGGCCCCAGATTGCGAATTCGCAATTTTGAAATGGTTCATGCATTGCATTTAAGGAATCTCAAATTGAGATTCCTTAAATGCAAATAATCGCAATGTAACGATTTCTAAAATTGCGATTTTTGCATATGGGATGATGCATCGCAAATGCAAAAATACCGCTCGTAAAGGGCCAGATTTACCGCTCGCAAAGGGCCAGATTCTCAGAATCTGGCCCTTTGCGAGCGGCTTTTGGTTTGATGAATCTGGCTGATAGATCGGTGCAAAATCGGTAATATAAACCATAATAAGTTATTAAATTGGTCCCTTAAACAGCAGATACAGAGTTTTGTGTTAGCAGACCTCCCTATTTTCCTAGTTTCAACGTAAAGTGCTAAAATGCATGAAACGCGCCTGCCACATGACGATGTTCTATAGTGATAAAAAAAATGTGATATAAGCAAATGCCATATGTTGTTTTCAGGATGTTAAATTACACCCTTGTGACATTTCTTGTGTTGAAAAAAATAATAACAGTGCTGGGCCGTCACGCTAAATTTTGCTGCTTTGATTCCCATTTGTCCCTAGGACGTAAATGTCAGAAGCGGTATCACTGCAACTCGGAAGGCACTGCGTTTCATATTAATGGAGGGAAAAATGACAGGAAATCAGAAGGTTAGATCACATCACAGTTTACACGAGGGTGGAAAAAGTGTGGAGGGAGCGATGTTCAGAGAGGGTGAGAGAGGGAAAGGGAGTGAGAGGGAAGCGTTAATGAGAAGCAACTGAGCATAAATAAAGAAAGAAAACAAATTACGTCAACAAAGGCCTCCCATTCTGCATCATTACAGCACCGACCTGCACACGTTAATTGAGTGAGCTAAAAAAAAAACATATCCTGCAGCAATTATGCTGTATGATGATAACGTTCTCAAGCGTCCGTTTCTAAATCCTGGAGGCAACATCTCCATTCAAAATTTATATTTTTCTTTTTTTTATTAATCTTTTTATTGGGTTTTTACAGACATATATCACAATTAACACTTAAACATTTAGCTTAGTCCATCCAGGGTGACATACCATTAGGATTGGTGCTGCTAGCATGGTTTACAGATGTTTGGGCTCCCTGTTAAGCTTATTCTCAAACATATAACATAAAACATATACCCATTGGCATTTTGTACTCAGGGTGTCTGAAGGGTCGTTCTGGTTGCGGTGGACTCTGGGTTTACTCGTGCACCTGTCTCCTAGTCTACTCTGCGGAAGGTAAAGAGGGGGGGAGGGAGAAAGAATTCTAGGGAGAAGGGGAAATAGGGGTGTCCAGCTCTGAGTAAAAGGGGTGGGTGCCAGGATATGCCTCTGGTATTGGCTTGCACCCTCAAGGTGGCTCGTACGGGGCTAGGGACCTATCCAGGGAGGTCCACACTCTCCTATTAGGATTTCCCCCCGGTGTACAACGTAGCGTAGTGAAGTCGGCTCCCCTTAAGAACGTTACTCAGTTGAGCCAACCCTTGAAGGTGGCTTTGGAGGTAGCTTTTCAATTGGCGAGGACTATTTTAACTGCTGCTGTTAATAGGAGGTCGAGCAGGCTTCTGTCATGCTGCGAGTCAATTGTTATGCATGCGGTCGTGAGTGTGGAGAACTCTTCTTTAAGAGTGCACCCTAAGGCTTTGTTTATGAAGAAAAAAACTTTGTGCCTGAATATTTTGATCTTAGTGCAGTGGAAGATCAGATGTGCAAGGTCCCCTTTCTCTATGTCACAGTTCCAGCATTGTTTGTGCTCCCTCAGACCCATGGTCGCTAAGCGAGCTGGGGTCTAGTAGGTTTTGTGTAGCAGCCAGAATTTTGTCTGGGCGAGCACTGGGGATACCATGTTCTTCGTAGGGGTTGACCAAAAGGTGTGTATATCTTGCTCGGATAGGGCTGAGCCTAGTTCCGCCTCCCAGTAATTTGTTGTTTTGTTGTTGAGCTTGGAGGTGTTGGGGCGGAGAAGTTTGTAGATGTGGGAGACCTGATGGCTAACTTTATTCAGATTCTCCATATAATGGAAAATTGAGGGCTCGTGATTGGCTATAGATGATTTGGTCAGGGCGGTTCTGATTTTAAGAAAGTTGTAGAGTTCTATGTCAGGTAGTTTATTTCGGTTGTGCTTCCTCAGACCCATGGTCGCTAAGCGAGCCGGGGTCCAGTAGGTTTTGTGTAGCAGCCAGAATTTTGTCTGGGCGAGCACCGGGGATACCATGTTCTTCGTAGGGGTTGACCAAAGGGTGTGTCTATCGTGCTCAGATAGGGCTGAGCCTAGTTCTGCCTCCCAGTAATTCGTTGTTTTGTTGTTGAGCTTGGAGGTGTTGGGGTGGAGAAGTTTGTAGATGTGGGAGACCTGATGACCAACTTTATTCAGATTCTCCATATAATGGGAAATTGAGAGCTCGTGGTTGGCTATAGATGATTTAGTCAGGGCGGTTCTGATTTTAAGAAAGTTGTAGAGTTCTATG
This sequence comes from Lissotriton vulgaris, assembly GCF_964263255.1. Taxonomy (NCBI): domain Eukaryota; kingdom Metazoa; phylum Chordata; class Amphibia; order Caudata; family Salamandridae; genus Lissotriton; species Lissotriton vulgaris. The sequence continues at coordinate 883,907,141 of NC_141689.1, read as the reverse complement.
TCAGGTAGTTTATGTCGTTTCTGTAGCGTACTGAAGGTGAGAGGGGATCCCCCTTCTTCCAGCTGTGCTGGGTGTGAGATCCCTACTCTTTTCCATGAGTCTATGGTTAGGGGTTTCGCTCTATATTTTATCTTTGAGTTTCCCCATAGCGATTCCCATTTCGAGTTTCTGATGCTGTATTTTAGTTTTTGATCCACTTTGAGTAGGGCGAGTCTGGTGTTTTTGAGTATAAGGCTCGTGTTTTGTGCTTGTTTGTTTATGGTGAGTAGCGTTAAAGGTTCTATTTTGTTGAGCATGGCCTTCTCCAACCTGAGCCAGACGGGTGTGGATCTCTGGTTGGGTAGATTCCAGCAGATCCCCTGTCTCGCTATAAATGCTGTCTGAAAAGTTCTGAAGTCTGCTAGGTTTAGGCACCCTAGTTTCCTATGTAGACGTAATTTCTTCAGGCTTAATCTCGTTTTTTTGTCTTGCCAAAGGAACTTATTTAGCAGTTTGTCCGCCTTGCGGTGGAAGTTGTCCGTTAGTGTAAGTGGGATCATTCCCGCCAGGTAGTTGATCACCGGCGTGATCATCATCTTAATTGTTTGTGTCTACTCTCCTCCACCAGGAAACAAACTTGGGGGACCAAGAGTCCAAGAGTTTTTTTATTTTTCCTAAGGTGAGCTTCTCATTTTGGCCAAGTGTAGATTTAAGGTTTTTGCTGAATTGGATGCCTACGTATTTGATGAACCCTGGTTGCCAGGCGAGGCCTGAGTTGCCCAGCACCTCTCTGTTGGTATAGATATTGAGTGGCATACATTCCGATTTGTCTCTGTTTAGTTTATATCTTGAGTGGGACGAGTATTTAGCTATTGATTCCATGAGGGCAGGGATGGAGGATATGGGCTCCTCTGTGACTATGAGTATGTCGTCCGCGTAAGCGGCCAGTTTGTTTTGGCATAGTTTATATTGTCCCCCACCATCTCTCTATTGGCTAGCACCTGTGTGATCAGTGGTTCGAGAGCCAGCAGGAATAGCGCGGGGATAGGGGGCAGCCCTGTCTTGTCCCTCGTTGTAGTGTGAATTGTTCAGAGACCCCCCCCGTTAATAGCTAACTGAGCCTTGGGATTTGCGTAAAGTGCCAGTACTGGTGGAGAAGTGTGGCTCACCGGTTAGAGGCGGCAGACCCAGAAGCAGAGGTCGGGCCGGGACCAGGGTTCAATTCCCGAGGTGGCAGGGTACGAAACCAATGTCAGTGGGCTCGATAAATCTCGCCTCTGTGCCTCTCTAACCATGGGTCTCACGCTGCAACTCTGGGCAATAGCTTGCTTAATCTCCACAACGGCCCCCTCGCTGCCGGGGATGCCTGGCTTCACCTTGGGGATGCCCAATAGGGACCATCTCACAGGGAAAGCCAGGACGGGTTCCCCAGCGGTACACAGCACCAAGAAACCCCGGGGTGAACATGCTCTCTACAAATTCATACTAACATAACATACTTTCCACATGAAGTTGTCTCCTAGGTTGTATGAACTCATGCACTGTTCTAGGAAGTGCCAGCACACTGTCAAAAGCTTTCTCTGTGTCTAGGGTGATTGCTACCGCAGGCGTGTTGGCTCTGGATGACTGTTCGAGGACGTGGCACAGAAGTCTTGTATTATCGTGTGACATGCGTGACTACAGGAAGCCTACTTGTGAGTTGCCTATTAGCTTAGGAAGTATCGCATTGAGTCTGGTGGCTAGGATTTTGGCGTAGATTTTGCAATCTAAGTTGATAAGTCTAATGGGTCTGTAGTTCTGGGGGAGTTGCGTGTCTTTGCCTTCCTTAGGGATAACTATAATGTTTGCTTCCGTCATAGTAGTTGACACCCTGCCCGCCTCCTCACAATAGTTGAAGACCTTTTTCATTGTTGGGATTAGTTGGGGTTTAAAGTTTTTATAGAAAGCGGCTGTGTAGCTGTCCAGGGCCGGGGCCTTATTGTCTTTGAGTGAGTTAATTGCCATCTCAATTTTGGAAGCACTTATCTCCTTACCTAGTGCGAGTGCTTCCACGTTTGCTATCTTAGGCAGCTTTAGTCGGGTTAGGTACTCAGTGACACAGTCATTGTCTAGTGAGTTGTCTCTTTTGTAGAGTTCTTCGTAGAACTCATAGAATGTGCGTAGGATGTCTTTGTGTTGAGTGTGCACTTCATTGTTAGAGTCAGTGATGGAAAGTATGGTGTGTTGCCTCTGTTTGAATTTCAGGTATGACGCAAGGGCTTTCCCTGCCTTGTTGGCCTCGCATAGGTTGATCTGTTTGTATTTGTTAATCCACAGATCTGCCCTTTCACTCAGAATTCTGTTATATTCGTATTTTTTTCCGTCAGATCCTTTAGCGCTTTAGCATTCAGTGTATCGTTGCTATGCACCCCTTCTAGGGTTTTGATGTCTATTTCTAGTCGGTCTAGTTGTGCTCTAGCTGTCCTGTTGCATCTTGCCATGATGTTGATTAGTGTCCCTCTAACGGTCGCTTTTAGTGCGTCCCACACTTGTCATGTTATGTTATGTTATTAGGGTCTTTTATAGCGCTCGGCTACTCAAAAGAGTGTCCCGGCGCTTTATTGACAGCCTGAAAAGACAAACACAACACATATATTTTAAAAGAGAGACTGAAACAAAGAGACGAAAAGTCTAGCGGGCAAAAAGCCAAGTTTTCAGGCTCTTCCTGAAGGTCAGCAGGTTTGAGGTACTACGCAATGACAAAGGCAGGGAGTTCCAAAGCTGTGAAGCCCGGGACATAAAAGAGCGGCCTTCAATGCGGGCCTTTCTCACTCGAGGCACAGTAGCGAGAAACAGCGACTCGGATCTCAAGGATCGTGATGGACGATAGAAAACAAGCCTCCTCTGAAGGTACTTAGCCCCTGCAGCATAAAGAGCCTTGTGTGCCAGGGTTAGAGTTTTAAAAACTATCCGCTTCCGGATAGGCAGAATGAAGGGACTGCAGCACGCCAGAGACTCTGACTCGCCTATGCAGGCCAAAAATAGCCCTCGCTGCCGCATTCTGGACCACCTGCATCCGTTGCAGGAGATATTCCATCAGGCCAAGATAAAGGACGTTAGAATAGTCCAGTCTTGAACCGATCAAGGCCTGTACCGTAGTCCTCCTGTGGTCCTCAGATAGCATAGGGAGAAACTTCCTAAGCATACGAAGGAGACCAAAACAGGTGCCAGTGAGGGCAAGGACCTGAGATCTTAAGGTTAGGCCATTGTCTATTTTGATCCCCAAGTTCTTAGCCAGCTGAGACGAGCACTTCGGAGGAGACATGTCAGCGGGCCACCATACCCGCCAGTCTGGATCGGATTGACAACCGAAGAAGAGTACCTCCGATTTATCTGAGTTGCACTTGAGGCTGTTCAGTTGGAGCCATTCAAAAACAGCCCCAAGGCACTCACGGATACTCTCTCCGTCAAAATCCTCTCCTTTCCGGCAGGTAAAGAGCAGCTGGGTGTCATCGGCGTAGGATACAATCTGGGCCCCGAAAGACTCCGCCAAGGCCGCCAGAGGGGTCATGAAGATGTTAAAAAGAGTCAGGCTCAACACAGAGCCCTGCGGGACTCCGACTCCCAATGGCGGCATCTCGGCAGAGCTAGAGGAGACCCAGACCGTTTGTCGGCGGCCAGCCAAGAAAGATGAAAAACCGCTGAGCACCGTCCCCCTCAAGCCGATCTCATGGAGTCTGACAAGCAGACCCTCATGAGGGACGGTGTCAAAGGCCGCCGACAGATCCAACATTATCAGCATAGCTCTGCCTCCCGAGTCCAATGTCTCCTTGATGGCTTCAGACACCTCCAGCAGTGCTGTCTCAGTGCTAAGATTCGGGCGAAAGCCCGATTGGGTGGAATGGAGCAGGTCGTGGGATTCCAGAAAATTGGAGAGCACAGAATGCGCATGCTTCTCCAAGATCTTGGCCAGTGCAGGAAGAAGAGAAATGGGCCTGTAGTTGGCCAAGACCTCGGGATCCAGGTCAGGCTTTTTGATTAGGGGGATAACCATGGCTTGTTTCCAAGCCAGTGGAACCACTCCCTGGCTAAGAGAGAGGTTCAAAAGGGGATTCACCAACGGATTCACCACTGTCGCCATCTTCGCCAAGACTTTGGCCGGACAAGGATCAAGCGGTGATCCCGATTTAAGATTGGCCAAGTGTATAAGCGACGAAGAGGATGAAATAGGCGGAAAGTCTGTCAGGACTGGCCCTTGGGGAACCGAAGAAACTGGTTCTTCCTCGAGATAAGGGGAGACAGCATCCGGCCTCAACGGAAAAGAGTCCTGAATCAGCTTAATCTTCGTAGTGAAAAAGCATGCAAGATCTGCTGCCCACGTCTCGGTAGGGGCTGTCTGGGTCACGTTCGACCATGGGGCAATGAATTCCCTGACAATCGTAAAGATTTCTTTACAGGAATTCGAGGCCGCCTCGATCCTCCTGGCAAAGTAACTCTTCTCACAAACGATATCTCGGTGATAGGCCTTGACCATGGCTCTATATTCGAGTTTGGCAGCCGGATCATACTGGACCCGCCAGGCTCTTTCTGCTACCTTGCATTGCCTACGAGAGGCGAGCAACGCTTCAGAGAACCAGGGAGCAGACATCCGTTTGGACAGTGAGCGCGAAGCCCTCACAGGGGCCATGTGTTGGGGTCCATGTCTTGCGTGTCGTTAGGTTTTATGTAATCGTTACTGGCTTGTTCTATTTTAGTCCTATCTTCTTGGTTTGTGAGAACAGAGTTGTTGAACCTCCACCTGCGTGTGATATGTTCGTTATGTCGGCCCGTCAGCTGCAGGCTGATGCATGAGTGGTCTGAAATAGATCTAACCGCTATGTTCATGTGGTCTATTAGGTGGGTGTGGGAGCATGATATTAAGATGTAGTCTATTCTACTGTAGGAGTTGTGTGGGTTGGAATAAAAAGTGTAATCCCTGGTAACCGGGTGCTGTAACCTCCAAGGGTCCCTGAGGGTAAATCTGTTACATATGTTTTTAACAATGCTGTGTGAGGCTGGGGGGAGGGTTTGCGCTTGTGACTGTCTGTCAAGGATGTAGTCAAGTGCTAGACTGAAGTCACCTGCCAATATTGTCATGTCCTTTTGGGAACCCGTTTCCAGCCTCTTGGAAACATCCTCCCAGTATGCCTAGTCGTCTGTGTTTGGGGCATAGACGTTGACTACTTGTATTGTTTTGCTCCCTCTTTTCAAATTTGTTACTAGTAGTCTACCATCCTCATCGTGTTGTTGGTCTTCTATGGTTATTCTAGAGTTCTTGTTTATGAGTGTAACCACTCCTCTTTTTTTCCCCGACGCAGGCGAGCATGCCATCTGGCCTATCCATCTAGCCTTGACTCTAGTCGTGTCTTCTCTAGATAGTTTGGTTTCCTGTAGTATTATAACGTCCCATTTCGTCTTGGTTAAGTAATCTAGGATCTTCTTCCTATTGAAGGGGTGGTTAAGGCGCTTAACATTGAGGGAGACTATCTTCAGGTTGGATGACAGAGAGGGGCTATTGTTGTTTGTCATATCTTAGGTAGGATGTGAGTCGCGGACCCTCCCCCCTCCCGGTGTGGGTTGCATGCCCTGGTCTTAAGGTCTGTCAGTGGGCCTTGTACCCAAGGCGGTCTCCCCCTGGGCCTCCTCTCTAAAGTTGGATGTTTCGTCCCCAAGAGCTTCATTACCGTGTATCTAGCTTTGTGCGGGTAGGTGGAGAGCCGGGTGTAGAAAGGATTATCGGCCACATGCATCAAAGTAAGGTTTTGCGATTCCTTAATTGCGATTTTTAGGGAATCGCAAATAAGGAATCGCAAAATGGGATGCATGATTTAAATCGTATAATATTTGCGATACTGTAAAAATCGCAATTTTTACTGAATCGCAAATATTATGTGAATTCTAATTTGCGATTTCGCAATTCCCATTGATTCCTATGGGCCAAAAGGCCCATAGGAATCAATGGGAAGGCATTGACATTTTGCGAATTTCAATTAGCGATTCGCAAAATGTTAATGCATTCCATGGGTGCAAGGGGGGTCCAAAGGACACCCCCCTGCACCCCTGCAATGTATTTTGAAGTGCATGATTCACACACACATGACCTAAGGACATGTGTGTCTGTAACATGACAGTGTTTTAAAATGCAATTTTGAGCATTTTAATACATTTTTGCAAATTACCACGAGGTTCACCCTCATGGTAATTTGCACCCCCTAATTGTGAATTCGCAATTTGAAACACAATCATGCATTGCTTTTAAGGAAGCGCAAATTTGCGATTCCTTAAAAGCAATCGCATTTTTGGAAATCGCTAAAAATAGCGAATTTCACAAAAATGCATGATGCATCCCAAAAACCTATTTAGGAATCGCAAACGGCCGAATTTACCGATTCGCACCATTTGCACTTCCTAAATAGTTTGATGCATGTGGCCGTATGTGTAGTAAGATATGTCAGAGCAGATGAGAGACAATTAAAGTAAGACAGACAGGACGGAGTAGAAGAACTGAAAGCGACAGACTGACAAGGACATTAACCTTCCCTTCCCTCCCCTCCCAACCTCCCATCCCTCCCTTTTCCCAACCTCTCCCGCCCCCCCAAACCCGATCCTTGCACACTGAATGTGCGACGGCGAGATCCTCGTTCCGCCTCCCTGAGAATGCACGTTCGACCTCCCTTCTACTCCATGAAGGGTGCTAGTTAGACTACACTGGTATCCCATCCTGGGGTCCAAACTTATACGATTCTAGATTGCAAAGTCTATCCCCGCAAAGTTCCTTCTGCCCTTAGACCGCCCGTGCTGTCCCCTTGTTAGTTAATACACCGCCAAAGGATATGCATCAATAGCGACTTTGGGCACACAGTTTTAGAGGTAGATTCATTGTACTTGTGTAGATCTGAGGTATGTGGTTGTTCTGAGGTAGATGTGGTCAATTGTCCCGGCTGATATCTTTAATGTCTGTGGTCAGAATGTTCACTCTCTCCTTGGTTCTGGCGATGCTCTTCTCTTACTCGTTCCCGGTTGTGTTGTTTCCATGTTTTGTTATGTTGGGGCCTGTAGGTATCTGCTTAGTTCATTGGGTTCTTCAAAGACTAGTGACCTCCCCTTGTTGATTATCATGAATTTGGTGGCACCCACGAAGGAAAACAGGATGTTTTCTTTCCTTAGTTTGTCTTGTTGGGCCAGGAACCCCTTTCTTATGTCAACTGTAGTCTTGGAGTAGTCCTGGGTTAAGATTATCTTGTGGCCATACCATTGCATATCTGGTTCTTCCGTGCTATCCCAAAGATGGCTTCAGTGTGTTGCGAGCGTAGGGGTTTACATAGGATCGGGCGTGGACCCGGCCTGTTTGGTGATTTGAAAGCAGGGACCCTATAAACTTTGTCTAGCTCAAATGGTTGGTCAAGTTTGACATTTGTTATTTTAGGAATCAGTTCCTCGATGAGGGCCATGCATGAACTGGCTTTGTCTTCTTCCCCCTCTGGAACCCCAAGGATTCTTATATGGCTTTTCCTGTTGCTGTCATCCAGCTCCGCTGTCTGCTTCAGCAGTATTGCAGTTGTTTTAGATAGAGCTGCTATGGTTTTGTGAGTTGGTCTGCATCTTCGATGTCGCTGACCCTCTGTTCTACCACTGTGATCCTGTTTTTCGCCGCGTGGATGTCTGTTCTGGCAGCTGCGAGTTCAAGCTGGATTGCATTGGTGGTCTGTTTGGTTGATTTGGCTAGGTTGTGCACATCAGCTAGTTTTTTCAGGATCATATCAAGAGTGGCGGACACATCTGCTCTTTGTTTTATGGGTGAGACTGTGGGGCACTCTCCCTTGTTCTTGTTTTGTTGTTGCCCTGCCATGGTTGGGAGACCTCTCTTTGTTTGTATAATTTGGTATCTCTTGTCTGCCTTTTGCGCGGCTGAGCGACACTTTTGTCTTTTGGTTGCCGTATCTCTTCTTTGAGGGCTGATATGGTTATACCAAATTTTGATTTTGGGATATGTGCCACTTTTAGTTCGGCAGTTTGTACCCATTCTGCTCCCCCAACTGGGGTTGACTGGCCAAGCTTGTCCTTGTTGTCCTTGCAATTGTCACTTTCCTTCACCTTTGTATCGCTCTATGCTTGTGTTGTGGATACTGTAGTTGTGGGATTGTTTGATTTTTGTCTGCTTACAGGCTCTGGGGCTTAGGCTAGGGTTCTGCTTGGTTCCGCCGGCTCACCAGTATACTTGAGAACAGAGTTCATGCGGGTTCTGTAAGCTCTATTGCTCCCTTCAAGATGTACACTTTGTTGTGGCCTGTGTATTTCCCTAGGCACGGGTGGTGGTTGCTGGCCGTGTTGTGTCGGGTTGAAGGTTTTAATTACCCTGTACTTGACCCTCTGCGTCGCTGTGCTACAACGCCAGTGCCCCTTCCGCGTCTGTGCCTTCCCGTGCATGTGTTAGTTCACCCAACCTAAGATGGCGGCCCCCAGCTGATGGTATCGGTTTTGCTTAAAACTGTGAGTAGCGGGAGCCCTTCGTCGGGGCGACTGGGAAGTCTGGTGAGTTGGCTTGGGTGGCAGGGATAGCTATGTTAGTAGGAGTTTTTACCTCGTTTGGCAGTTTTGATTGCTTCTCCTGCTCCGCCACTGGCCACCGTGCCGTCTGTAATCCTCCAGGGCTCCACGCTTCAGGGTGTGATCGCCTTCTTGATTACTCAGGGTATCGGGTGTCAGGAAGATCTCGGAGCTTTATCACTCTTCTGCCTCCCCGAGTTGCTATAATTTCTAGTGCGTTTTTTGCTCTGCTCAATTCGCCGTTCATTCGGAGATTTTCATGCGCATTTGGATGGTCGCTCTGCTTCGCCAGAACACACTCCTCGTCTACGCCTTTCCTTTGACATGTTTAAGAGCCCAGCCTAAGATGGTGGCTTCCAGTTTCTGGTATCGGTTTTGCTCTCTCTTGTGTGGTGCGGGAGCCCTCCGCCGGGACGGCTGGAAGTTTGGTGAGTTAGCGTTGGGTCGCGTGGATAGTTTTGTTAGGAGGAGCACTGACCTCATTTGGCAGTTTTGAGTGATTCTCTTTCTCCGGTGTTTCACCCCGCTTCACCTGTGTTCCTCAAGGGCTCCCCGCTTTAGGGTACGGTCGCCATCTTGATTGCGAGGGGTATCGGTTGCCAGGAAATTCTATGGGCTTTATCTCTCTTCTGCCTCACCGAGCAGAGTCTGTTTCTCGTTCGTTCTTTGCCCTGTTCATTCTGGTGTGCAGTCAGGCAGTTTCCATGAGCCTTCAGTTGGTGTGTCCGGGTTTTTTTTGTGTGGTTTCTCTCAGGGAGATGCGGAGCTCGGGACTCAGGCAAGCTGCCACATTGCCATCCAAGCCACGCCCCTCCCATTCAAAATTTCTAACATGAGACTGCTAAATTCGAACCGATGTGCTCAGTTTTGTCACGTGCTCTTGGGGGAATTATGTTCCTTGCCAGAGTGAGGTACACATTCAGCACCAGGGGCTGGTGAGTCCTTTGCCCTCAGCTGCAAGTCAGCCATTTTGAATCGGGCAAGTCCTTATAGCCTTGCTTCCTATCTTTAAGTTGTGAACTCAGGGCATCAGAAAGTAATTTGAACGTTGGGGAGGTGAATTTGGTTCTCTAATTCCTGCAGTAGAATATTCGGGGAAAGGGTATCTTTCCCTCTATTGCAGTAGGCTTGCCAACAAGTCTAACTCCACCTCTGCAACATTTATGTTAAAGAAAGTTAAACATTACCCCTGTACTTTGTAAAAAAAGTGTTCAAAAGTTGCAATTTTGCATTGCTGTGAAGTGATGCCCTGAAGGCACCGCTTAAGACAAACCAAAGGATACCTTGACAAATTACCTACTGTAAATTGGGTAGTAGTAAAATCTGCTTACAGTGTCTGCTCGGGAAAGACATGAATGTGGAATGCAATGGTAAATACAAGACTAATTATTTCAATACTCAATCTTATGTTCGTGGTGCCTCTTTGCCTTTCATTTGCTATTGCTTCGCTCAACCCGGGTGGTATTTGGACTTTTGGTTTACATTTAAAAAAAAATATTGAGGTTTGTTTCTTTAGATCCTTTCAATTTATTTAATCCTGAACGCTTTAATTTAGCAAGGTGGCTTTGATGAATTTAGCCAGAGAAGGGGAGGTTTTATATAGATATTTTAAACATTTGCATATGCTAACGAGTTGGTGAAACACATTTGCTGGTAAAATAATTGCCTCAGCAGTGTTTTTAATAAAATCTATAGCACAGACGTTCACCCTAGAAGGTATTCAGGTGAAGTGATTCATGGCTCACTTTTGACAGTAACAAAGAACAAATATGAACAACTAAATTTGTCACCGACTAGGATTATGCCCACACTGATGACACGGGAACTTTGCTTCAAGACGCTGTCCAAGATAACGCGTTTTCCTGAAACAAATTTCAAACCGTCTTATTATATCTACAGTAGCTTTCCGTTAAATGGTTTGATATGCCTTCATCGTCCATACACCTGCATGTCTGGAACAACTCAGAAAGAGCTTATAGTAATGCAGACATTTTGAAAATGGCCGTAAACTTGGAACATGCCAGTAGTAAGATATGAGACCACTGCAAGACATACCAAATGGCAGCCTCACCACCAAATGACCAATGTAGAATGCTGTCATTACAGCCAAGGAGAAGATGGTGTAATGCTCCAAAGTACACAATAAACTGTTAAAGAGCTTTGTACATATCCAAGGTGAAGAGTTGAAGGCAATCTGCTAGGGCTCGGTGGATTAATATGCAATCTTTATGAGGTTTTAAGAGTTTTTCCTTAACCCGCTTTACTTTTATAATAGTAACACCTTGTTTTATACAGCAAGCACTAACATTCTGCATCATTATAATAACAATAACCAATTTAACAATAATCTTATCTTTTATTCTTAGAAAGGCGAGGGGCTGAGTTGGGCATTTGAGAATCAAACATGCAATGTGCATGTTAAACAATGTTGTAAACAGGAATGTAAAATGTGTTCAATTAACTAATCTACTAATTCACTAATTCAATAATGTGGCTGCTGACTTTACCGTGTGGTATTTTATTTTGGTGTGGCTAGTTATGTTATGTCATATTATTCCACTGAAGAGATTTAAGGAAAGAAAAACGTCATGATATCCGGAGATTATCTCAATGAAATGTAAGTTGTCTTGCTGCCTAAATAAAGCCAGTGCTTAATTTGAGCCAGTAGTTTCCGGTGCTCAGCACCAGCACTTAATTGGTTTCCGGTGCTCGGCACCAGCACTTAATTGTCAACACAGCACTTAGAACAGACTGTCACTTTGTGGTGCTTCTCATTTAATTTAGAGAAGAGCAGAACAATGGTTGTTTATGAATAAACTATACATTAAAAATTACTAATACCAACCTCCCCAGTCATTCCTTTAGATTTAGTGATCTAGAATGATATGAACGACCCCACTTGCAGGTGAAAGAAGTTTAGTAGTTGTTTCGACTGCCAGGGGTGATGGGTGGTGCAAGCTGAAGCGGCCTTCTGGTCTGGGGCCAGGCACTTATTATTTTACAAATTAAGCACTGAAAGACTATCTGTGCGTATGGCCCATTCATCTATCTGCAAGTTTCCCGAATTGGATTCATCAGCTTGGGACTTACCCCCAGATTCATCAAAGTCCTGTTTTGCGAGTCCTTAATTGAGAACTTTAAGGATTCGCTATTAAAGACTTGCAAAACGGGATGCATGTAGAAATCTCAATAATTTTAGCGATTTCTACAGCTTCCTTATTTGCGATTCGCTAATTGCGAATCGCAAATAAGGAATGGCTTTCCCATTCATTCCTATCGGCCTAAAGGAGTCATTCCTTATTTGCGATTAGCAATTAGTGAATCGCAAATAAGGAAGCAATTCCAAGGGCGCAAGGGTGTCCAAAAGGACACCCTGTTGCACCCCATAAATGGTAATGTCCACTGGTGTTGCGCACACACATGTCCCAAGGACATGTGTGTGCATTTTGCTAAGTTTTTGCTATTTACCACGTAGTTAGACTTCACAGTAAATAGCGGCCCCAGATTGCGATTTCGCAGTTTTAAAATGGTTCATGAATTGCATTTAAGGAATCTCAGATTGAGATTCCTTAATTGGAATTAATCGCAATTTAGAGATTTCTACATTTGCGAATTTAGTATTTGGGATGATGCATCCCAAATGAAAAAATAGCGCTCGCAAAGGGCCAGATTCTCAGAATCTGGCCCTCTGCGAGACGATTCTGATTTGATGAATCTGGCTGTTAGACTTCTTGATCTTTTCAAGTTTAAAACTGCAAAACTATTTGTGCCTCTCACTTGGTAGAAGTGGATAGAAACCAATGCTTTTGCCTTGTAACACAATATTATAAAAAAAGAGGAGGGCTGTTGTGATTCTGCGATGCCTCCTTTAATTATCACCAACCTCCACCCCTAATTTTTGACTCTCGTGTGACATAGGTTGTAGACTAGTGTGGGCATACACAGTCTTCATGATGGCACCGTTGAATGACTGAAAGGACCAAAATATCGATATTTTTACCATCATTTGGGCTACAACCTTTTCAAAATCTACTGTGCCTCATCCTTTTATGACTTACATTAGTTGCAAAAACCACAGTTGATGGACAGAATGCAGAACAATGTCATACATTCACCCCAGTACAGAGATCTGGGCCCAAATCCATCGTTTTTTTGCACTCCACACCACCCCAGTTCAGACATGGCCATATGCAAATCAGTCTGACCCTGTGCCTCATGGGAACAGTCCAGCCCGAACTGCCAAGCCATGTCTTCCCTGGAGCGGAAACAAGCTTCCGAGGATCGGTTTCTGGCATTCCATCTGGCTTCATCCTGGCTTGCTTGAATCCAGTGGTGTGGAGAACATGGGACTCACGTCTGAGCATACCCATCCCACTCGGGGTGACAAATGCAAAAACCACAGTTGATGAACAGAATGCAGAACAATGTCATACATTCACCCCAGTACAGGGATCTGGGCCTAAATCCATCGTTTTTTTGCACTCCACACCACCCCAGTTCAGACATGGCCATATGCAAATCAGTCGGACCCTGTGCCTCATGGGAACAGTCCAGCCCGAACTGCCAAGCCATGCCTTCCCTGAACCGGAAACAAGCTTCCGAGGACCGTTTTCTGGCATTCCAGCCGTCTTCAGCCCGGCTTGCTTGAATCCATTGCATTACTTGTTATTAGGTATATTTTTATGTCTATGTATTATCATATAGCCAGCTTTTGTATTCAAAGTCTGCCTGGGTGTTTGCTGTTACATAAAAAAAAGTACCATTCTTAGTCGCCTTGACTATTGTAATGCGCTGCTGCTCGAGGCCCCGTCCGTGTTGTTAGACAGACTCCAAAGAGTTCAAACTGCCGCTGCCAAACTGGCCCTTGGCTGGCCTAGGAGATCTTCGGCCACTGCGGCAATGGCCGAGCTTCACTAGCTCCCTATGAAACAGCGAGTGGCTTTTAAATCTCTCTGTCTTGTTTTTAAAGCCCTGCATGGAGTCGGGCCCGGCTCCCTGTAATCTATGTTTGCCTGGTACATTCCAACCAGAGCCCTCCGATCTACAACGGCCTGTCTTGTCAAAGTACCGAGATTCAAAAAGGTCAGGACCGGAGGGAGATCTTTCAAGGTTGCAACCGCAAAACTTTGGAATAGCTTGCCCCTGGACATCCGCCAAACAAAGGAACTTCTCCCTTTCAGGAAGCGGGTCAAAACTTGGCTGTTTTCTAAATGTTAATCCTGGCTATTCTAATGATGTCTCCCAGTGCATCCATCTTAGGAGTTATCTCAGCGCCAGGATACCTGTAAGGTGATAGCCGCGCTATATAAATGTTTTAAATTAAATTAAATTAAAAAATGTGTGAGCTCTGTGGGAAGCATCAGGTGTTGTTCATAAGGGTCGCAGTGATGTTCCTGTTGTTTCACTGCATACTTGTAGCTGCTCTTAGGATGTCTATGAAGCTGAAGGTTGTAGCATATAGATAGAAGCACTTGACATCACACTGGCATTTGCATTTGTCAGGCAAATACAAGTTTGGCGCCAGTTTGTGGGGTGGGCATTAATTGTGATAATCTTGGATGGGCGAGAGGGTCAGCTCGTCAGGAATAGCACTGCTTTATAGGTCTTTGGAATCTCAGGTGGTTGTGTTGGTTGCTCATTCTTGTTGTGGGAGAGTTCTAGAGTATGCCCATCTATAAAAAACATATGGTACCCCCAAAATGACACTTTCTGTGATTACAGATGGTCAGAACTGAAACCACACTGTGTCCTACAGTCTTTGCTGACTGACAGAAGCAGACTTTGTTCTGTAATAAAATCAGTACAGTGTCATGTATGGCCCAATGTGCAGTGTAGGGTGCCTTGAAGGAAACACATGTTGATCTTTTCAATTTCAATCCTGAGATTGTGCATGGCCATGTTTGCAGGTCCTCTGTTGTAAAATCTGTTTCTATGTGGGGTTTTCGTCTGCACTGGTGTTTGACCTTGTTTTATTGAAATGTTTTATTTTATGAGTGGTCTAATCACTACCAAAACCAAAGGGGTTGATGGACGGAGTGTTGAACATTGCAAGCACTCCAGGGAGGACCTGGCCTGGCAGATCGGGCTGGACTGTTCCCATTGGGCGCAGGGTCAAGACTGATTTGGATATGACTGGGTCCAAACTGGAATGGCATGGTAAGCAAAAAACGATGGATTTAGGCCTAGATCTCTGTACAGGGGTGAAGGTATGACATTGTTCTGCATTCTGTCCATCAATTGTTCTTTTTGCATTGGTCTAAGCACTACCCCTTTTCTCTCACTGTACCTGTATGTAGCTTACACTGTCCAGTCCTTTTCTACAAGACATTTAAGATCACAGGCAAAACAACACAACGATAACTTGAATTAATCTCTTTCCAATGTAATGAAAATACTTATCATCAAAACCAGTTCTTCTAACAATATAGGGCCGTAAGGTTGTCCATCTTGCTCTACCTGCACCATTTTTTGAGAGTCACAATCTTTGATTACAAATGTTTGTTTCAGACTATGCTGGTTGAAGAAAACAAATATATGCTTTAGATTGTGATACCTTTACCAAACAGACAAAAATATCTAGATCAATAAATTAGCTTGTGAGCAAAGCTGGACACTTCTACTCCATTACCCCCATAAGAAGGACCACATAAATGTATTCAGGTACTATTTCTGTTGGTTTCAATAAAATGGCACAACCTTCCAACATATTTGAAACATTATAATACAGATTGTGAACTTTAAGTTAACTCCAAGGTTCATACTCTGTTGGGAATGCCCAATGAGCACCAAAGTATCTCTCTCTCTCGCTCTCTCTGTCCCACTCTCCCTCTCTCTCTCGTTCTCTCGCTCTCTCCCTCTCCCTCCCTTACACATACACACACACATGCAAATATGTTCACAGGCATACACTGATTGAACAGAGACCTAAATAGTTTCTGTTTTTTTATACGTTTTTCAAAGCATATTTCTACTTGAATAGTTCCTTACTGCCAGGTTTCATCATTATGAGTAGCCCAGAGCAGGCTTCTGGCAACAAGTAGCTAAGGGAAGGAGCAAATCTGCGCATGCTGAATCTTAAAATGGCTGCAGACAGGGACTACAGGCAGAGGCTCTTGTTTGACCGCCTCCTTCACCATGGAGGATACAGATCATGCCCTTTCCCATCCAAACACCCTAATCTCTGTGCCTTTGTCCTGCACCACTGGTCTCTTCCACATCTGGCTGTTAAAGACCCTCTCATTCGTTATAGGCTCTCGCCTGCGGTTCAAGTCAAAAACTTCTAGGCCTTTAAGAACTGTGATAGCCCTCGGCAGGGGCTTATAATGCTATAATACCAGACTATTTGTAAAAAGCCTCTAACATAGGATGGAGCAAGCAAATTAAAGACTGCAGAGCCACATTGGGTGCCTACTGAAGACGTTTTGAGCTTCAATTATACAAATGAGATAGCGCTAAAGAGATGTAGCCGGTACTGAAAATGTGTGACTTCTTTTACTAATTTTTCAGATAGAAGGAGCATTCTGAAATGAGAACCTAATGGGATTAAAAATGGTGAACTGGTGATGCAGCTGTGAAGAAAGTTTGTCCCACTACCTGATGAAGTTGTAGCGACACAGATGAACATGAAAATATTACATCTAGAGAACCTTAATGTGCTTCCTCATCCCAACTTGGTTTGTATTGACATAGACCTAATCTATTTTACTATAGTAGTCTAAAAAGCATGTTATGAAATAATCTTCAAATGAGAGAAGAATTCATTGGTCATGCACCTGCATTTTTACAATTTTATTTCTTGGAAAGTGGCAACCATGTTGTTGTTGCCTGGATGTGAAGAAAGAAAGACACACTCTTTGAGATAACAGTACTAGAAATGCTGCTGATATCTTAAATCTCTTTCAACACCAAAGCAAGTAACGGCAAGGACATATAGCCTGGAGACTGAGGACATGGTTTAGAGTTTGACGGACAGGGTTACTCCATCACAAATGTGATATTTATCCTGTCTGTTGTATTGCAATTCCATTATATCTTATGGGACGTGTAGTGCAGGGTACAGAGTAACCCATCCACCAAACTCTAAAATTGCCTTTATATTTTTGATGTACTAGACTAGAAACCTAGGGCCTAGTCCCATTTATGACACCTGATCTAATTTGGTCAAAGTGTAAGCACATCCCTTCACCTAAAATGTAGGCAAGAATAATTCAAACATGAGTATGCAAATGTAGTGTCATTATATTGTCCCATTTTTGTCCTCTGCAATTGATGCATATAGTGCTTTGGTTGCCTAGGGTCTAATGATCTGTTTGTAAGTATTTACAGACCTCTTTACTCCTCATTCTATGGGTGAGCAAGCAGTTCAGTTATTTATATTAAATGAGTTAATCACAAATGCAATTCCATCTGTACATACATTTTGATGGAAAAGTTTTGTTTACCAAGAATAACAATATAAAAGGTAGCATTTTCTCTAAAAAGTTAAAAATACTACTTAGCAGGCGATTTCTAAGCAATCTATGTATTTTTATTTACATATACAACTTAGATGTTTCATATATATATATATATATATATATGTAGAGAGAGAATGTAAGCACTCTATTTTTTAGCCATATGTGTCAAGTGCTGCAAAGATTCGAGTCTGAGTGTGGTGCTCTCGAAGCTATAATGTACTTGATGCTTTCCAGATGTAGAGAAGGCAGCATAATTGCTGGTCCTGATTGACAAGAGAGATATTACTATTTACCGTAATTCTTTAATCTTACCAATTAGATGGAAAGAAAAATCTTTTTCTTTTTTCATGCACCTACATCAAAGTAATTCTAGCTGTGGGGGAATTCTGAATTTTTTCTGCGTAGAATTACAAGCAGAAACACTGCATTTTATATTAAGCTAAGAGTTGTGCTTTGTGCTACCTGTAACATAGACGTACGACATGTCAATGTTCATAACTGTATACTTTGTGCAATGCACCACAGAAAAATACATGCGTTGTACTAAGTATTGTGTATATAATGGACCGGTGATAAAATGGCTTTGACTTGGATCCTCATATTTCAGCTTAGAATAAGAGTAGAGCACTGAATTTGAAGAAGAAACAGAGAAGTTCAGCGAGAAACGTAATCAAAATCACACTTTTGATTTGGAAAATAAGTAGAATATTAATGGGCTCATTATCAAAGAAGACAGATTTTACTTGAAAATGCTACACACCCAAAATATACTAGTAACTGGTCAACGAAGGTTTATGCTTTGATGATTTTCAAGCTTGTACCAGACATCAACCTCACTAGGTGTAAAATGTTCACAGAAGTGTTGGTTCATTGAACATAAATGTTCATTTGATCCGCATGCAGAAACACAAGATCCAAGCACAATATTGCTCAGGACCAGGCATCATAAAAAAATAATATTCACTCTTGTTTTTATAAAAGTATATGAACAGAAAAGGAAGTATGCCTTATCATGAAATATTTAATTAATGAACATCTTCAACTTGACCCAGATCACTTCAGGATAAATGGATTAATGGAGGAGTGTCTCCACTAAATATTGCCTCAAAAATATTGTTTGACCTTGATACCATGGGCAAAATATTGTGACTGCAAAAACATTGTGGACAATATATATGAAGTTTAAAGATTAGTTTACTCTACTATCATTTTTATTTTGTGTATTGTATTAAAAGTTATTTAATTATTTACATTATTGCAAAATGTATTATTATTTATGTTTAAAAAAACATTACACTAATGTATACTTTTTCCAAAATTGTTATGTTTTGTGGGTAAATGGGTGTGTAATGCTTTTTTATTATATATTAATACTTTTAATTGATTAATTTATGTTTTTATTTGCTATTTAATTGTTAACATGTTAAGTAAATATTTAAAATAATGTCATACCTTTCAATTTTGGTTTGTGGGATTTGTTGTTTAGTTACTGAGTGTATTAATGATTTTGATCATAATTAAATATTTTTAATTTATAAAAGATTTTTATGTGTTAGTGTACATTATTACTTTATGTATTTTTATGGATAGTGTTATGTATTAGGTTATGGGTAGGCAATGTTATTTTTATAGTGTATAATAATTATTGTTCTTTGATTAATAGTTTAAATATTTAGGGGCTGATTACAAGTTAGGTGGTGCAGGAACAGATGCCATGACGGCGGCCCGCTCCCACACCGCCAAATCCGTGGTCACTTCGCCTGCCAGGTTGTGATTTTTCTTGTGTCCAGTGGGCTGTTTTGGGTGGTCCACAGTGCTGCCTCTGAAAATGGGCATGCAATTGGAACCCCTGATGCATGCACACAGGGCGGCAAATGTTGTGCCCGTCTGCATGCATCCCCATGCAAATGGGCAACAAGGGGCTCTGTAGGGCCCCCTTAGATTCAAGACCGCCAGCCTTTTCAGGGAGGAAAAACCTCCATGAAACCGCTCGCGGTCCTGTAACTTGAAACATGCAGGGTGGGGCCACAGCAGTGCCACCAGCATATTACTGAGGCCCTGACTGCCACACCACTGCCAGGGAACCACTGTTCCCTGGTGATTGCAGTGGTGTAATGACGGTCCGACCGTCCAACTTGTAATGAGGCGGTCCAACAGCCGATGCGGCGGTGGCTGGACCACCACGCCCCACGAGTCTGGCGGTCCTCGGGCCACCAGATTTGTAATTAGGCCCTTAATGTTTGATATTTTTGTTAGTTTTCATTATTTAATGTTTTATTTTTAGTTATACGGGCTAAATTGGAGGAATGAGTCAACAGTATTTTATTTAAACAGTTACATTTTAATAATTTTGCAATATATTTTTAGCATAACAGAATACATTTTTTTTTAGGATTGTGTGTTATGTTGGAGGTATAAACGGACACTGTTTATTTTATTCACTATTTATATAAAAACCTATTGTGTGCAATTTGGATATATTTGTTTATGTTAAGATTGATTTTTTTATTTGTTAATATATTTATGATGTTAATTTATTTAATTACATTCATAAAATAATTTTTAATGTTTGTTTCTTTTATCATTATGTGTTGTTTAAAAAAAATCCCAAGGCATGTCCTTTCCCCTGATTTTGTTAGCCTGGAGTTCAAATAGTAAATCTGACCCCTTCAATACATGGAATGTCTTAAGTATTCATTAGACTAGAGTTGGAATATCAAATCTATCCCCGCCACCAAATGTATGCACTTTCTTCAAAGTTTGCTAGACTGGAGTTAGAATAGTACATCTACCCCCAACCCTCCCAAAGCATGCATTTTCCATATTATTTGCTAGATTGGAACAGCAGTAGTAAATAATAACCCCCAATATATACATTTTACACATCATTTTAGTAGGATTTTATTTAGAGTAGTGTATTTGTATTGTTTTAATATATTTGTTTTAATTAATTTTAAATCGGGTATTGGAGTTAGATTACTATATAATTTAAAATAATATACATAACTTGCAGACATTTTAAAGGTTATTTCGGCATATTTGAAGCATATTTGTTTTGGGCGTATATATTTTCAATAATATTTTATTTTTAAAAATTGAAATTCTATTGGATTTGTATTTTTTTAAATTAAAATATTTTTGTTTATTTTAAAAATCTTTCTTGGATGTATTTTTCAATGTTATTTATCATGCTGAAAAATATGTTTTAAT
This sequence comes from Lissotriton vulgaris, assembly GCF_964263255.1. Taxonomy (NCBI): domain Eukaryota; kingdom Metazoa; phylum Chordata; class Amphibia; order Caudata; family Salamandridae; genus Lissotriton; species Lissotriton vulgaris. The sequence continues at coordinate 883,886,931 of NC_141689.1, read as the reverse complement.
TTAAAAAAAAATGTTTAATAATTAAATGGAGACGCTTTACGGACTTTGGTGGCAGCATCAGGGGACTACACGGTCCACAATCCCGGCGAGGTGGCCGGTGAGCACAGCAGCCCCTATCCCTGACACCGGGGGCCTTATTAGTGCTTCGCGCCTTCCGCTCCGTGGAAGACGCTTCACGGACTTTGGTGGCAGCAGTAGGGGACTACACGGTCCAATTGCTAACGCTGCTTGTGACAAGCGTGGCAATTCTAAGGATAGTCACCCTCTTAAATCTACTCCCATTCTGATGCCCTTACCAAATGCAGTAGCAGTTGGCAATGGGACTATTAGTAATAGTCAGCCACGGATTCCAGTGTCAGCTTCTCCCTCATTACCGGTCTCAGTGCCCGTAGGTAGAGCAACTGCTCCGAAAGATATTCATATTTTGGCTAAAGATGTTCTTAATTTACCCCCAGAAGCCTGCCCATACGTTGTAATTCTAGCTGGCGTCCCTCCCTTGAAGAAAGACCAGTCGGAATCTTGGGAACAACTTAAAAACAAGAGTACCGATTGGTTAATAAAATACAAAGGCTTAGGGATGGAGTACGCCAATGAGATTTTAATGGTGCAACGTGTAGGTTGGGTGGGGTTTTCAGAAAAGAATATTCCAGGTGATTGTATAATTATACATTTTAGATGCCCCCCTTTGGTGAAATGGCTATTGCAAGCACAAGTTAACTATTATATTGTCCCAACCCATATACAATCTTTACCATTGGGATTTTTTTTACAAACCCCCATTAGGCCCATGTAACCCCCCTATACCAACATGGAACACACAGAATCGGTTTACTGTTTTGTCTTGCTCAGAGGGCCTACGCAATCCCTTTACGCCAACATGGAACTTACAGAATCGGTTTTCCGCGCTGTCCAGTTTGGAGAGCCAAGATTGACTTCCGAATCACCAATCTTCTATTATATCTGAGATAGCAGATCCCTTAATAACATGTAAAGGTACTAGCGAACCCACAACTTCAGATCTGAATTTAAATGCTCTAAGCTGGAATATAGCAGGGTTAAGATCAAGCTGAATTCCACAGAGTGGGTTGACTTGGTTAGTACTTACGACATCTTGATGTTCCAGGAGACGTGGTGCACAAATGAATTGTTTTTAGAAGGGTTCGAGTGTCATAATTGTATTGTAGATAGACCAAAAACAGGTCGACCATGTGGGGGGTTATCAATATGGTTAAAAATATCGGCTGGGGGCAGTATAAAACCTGTAATTACAAAAAATATAAATTTCCAAGCCATTATTTACACACGGGGGGCCTCAATATGTTTAATTCATTTTTATACCAATGATTTTAGGTCATTACCAAATTGTTTGAATTTATTGATGAATTAAATGATGAACAGAGGTATGGTAAAATAGATGGAATACTCTTAGCTGGGGATTTTAATGCTCGATTGCTTAGTGCTTTTGATAATATTATCATTACCCCAGTTAGTGCGACCCCATGCAGAAGAGGGGAGGAACTTTGTAATTTTCTATCCCCCCGTAATTTGATTAATGTAATGGAAAAGGCTGGTGTAAACCTAACTGAGGGGCCATTGCCTACCTATAGAGGAGGTGGCTGTTCATCCATCATAGAATATGTTTTTATATCATCCTCATTGGAATTTTTTTGGTAAAGGCTGAGGTTTTATGTACTAGCCAAGGCGACCATAACCCTATTTTAACAACTATTAGACTTCGCTCTAAATTCATTGCACAAAGATAAATAGGGGCTAAAAACCTGGTGGTATCTACCGACAAACTTAGGTTGATATGGAAGGGGATAGACAATAACGCCCTCCTTGTACGTATGATAAGAATGTATCCCGTACTTGTAGATATATGTTTGTCAAGCAGCTCCACAGGCGGGGAGATTATTGAGGCTTTCAGTGGTTTATCCACTGGCATTAAACTTATAATCTCTAAACCTATTACTAATATAAGCAAGAATCCCAGGTGGTTTTATAGCTCATGCTCGCGGGCCAATAGAGATCTGCGTGAAGCATTAGCGGCTTCACCCAGGGATATAACTCTAGTTAGATCATTAAGAGCCTGATGCAAGAAAGCTACCAAGACACGCTCAGATGAGTTACTGAAAGTACGCTGGGATAATCTAGCCAAGGCTGCCTCCTTAAAGGATACAAATGGATTCTGGAAGGAAGTTAAAAGCATGAAGTCCATGGATACAAATATCACCCCCATAAGCTGTAACATATTTAGTGAGCTATGGGAGAACACTTTGCTGGAATTTATACCTCTTCCTTAACTACCAGCAATAATATTTGTACCCAAGTCCTAAAGGTCACTATAACAATATCTGAAGTTGAAGAGGCTATACAACAAAGTCTAGGGAACAAAGTACCAGGCCCGGATGGGCTATCTATTGATCTTATAAAACATGAACCGGACTTTTGGGCTCCCCTTTTGTGTAATGTTTTTAACAATTTGACTAATGCAACCATCCCGAGCACTTGGTCGACTAGTATTATCGTGCCCATTTTTAAAAAAGGAGATCGATCCAACCCCAGCTGTTACCACCCTATCTCTTTGATAGATAACACCTTGAAGATCCTGGGCAGGGTTGTCTTTAACAGAATTAGGAATTGGGCGGAAGACAACCATATTTTAAATTGTTGACAGCTGGGCTTTAGAAGCAATGTTGGAACTGCGGAACAGTGCCTAAACTTGAATCTTATCTTGGGGAAATATACGGTTGCACAAAAAGCTCCACTTTATTTGGGTTTTATGGATCTATCCTCAGCATTTGATTTTGTTAACAGATCACGTTTATGGGAAATTCTTTTAAATTATGGGTTGGATGAGGCATTGGTTTGTTTTTTGGCGTTTTTGCACAGGGATCTGAAGGCACGGTGAGGATAAGTAATGACGGGGAAGTTTCTGGGGACATCACCATCGGCCGAGGGGTCAGACAAGGTTGTGTTCTGGCCCCTCTGCTTTTTATCCTTTATATAAATGAATTATATAACTCCCTGTCAAAAATGTCTAGTGATGTACCCAAAATTAATGGTAAACTACTGCCCGTGCTTTTATACGCAGATGATGCGGTTCTTATGGGTCGGATGCCCAACGCACTTCGCACTTTAGTCATGGGATTTGTGGCCTTTATGGCAGATCTTGATCTTTGTACAAATGTTAAAAAGTCTTATATAATGAGTTGTTGGCCGAAAATAACACTGTAGTAAATCAATTTCGGTGTGCAGCGAGCTGTTGACATGCACTAGCACTTTTCCCTATTTGGGCTTAGTTTTTTTCAGAATCTGGTTCATGGAAAACCCACACGGCCCACGGAAGAAGTAAACTTATTAAAGCGGTAAATTCTATTATCAGTCTTCGGCAACCAAAACAATCTGAGCAGTGGTACCATTGATTCAGATATACAAATCGCAATGAGTACCAACGGCTACTTATGGTGCCGCAGTCTGGGGGCATGCGAATTGTAGTGGGATTCAAATTGAAGAGAACAGATTCTGTAGGAAAATCCGTGGTGCGCTAATATCGTCTCCCAATTATATATGCCACAAGGAATTGAATTTACAATATGTGGAGGATTTTATTAGGTCACGCTCAGGGATATTCTGGTTGCAAATATGGCATAATCCAGTGGCAATTTGAACAAGAAAAATAATCATAGATTGCCTCAAGTGCGACAAAGGTGGCTGTATACCCTGGCTAGCCGCAGTAAAAAATAGTTTAGCTAGCGTGAACATGGAGCACATTTTTTCACGTCCGTCAGCAGCGGAAGGTATAAACATAAGATCAGTCAGGGGGGTATTTTACGACCTGTATCGTAAAGAAAGACAAGATATTGAGCATCCTAAACCATTGATTGCTAGATACATGCCCCTTTTGGAGACACCAAGTACCCAACATCACATGCCACAACAATATATTAGGAAGAATATGGGCAGATGGAAAAGGAGTCTACTCTATCGCCTCAGGGATGGAAGCATTAAATATTCACTTTGCTTTCCAATAGGCTTTAATATCAATTTAGAGCAACTGAACTGCCCCTGTGGCACTGTTAGCAAACAAACTCTATTACATTTTCTACTTTTTAGTAAATTTTATGTAAGATATACTAAACGGTACCTCGCCCCATATTTCAAAGCTTGGGCTATTATGGACTTTGAATTTGCATATCTTGAAATTCTAAATCTAGGAAGCGATGATCTGATTTTTCGAGTAAGCACATTCCTCCAAGCTGCAGTATGTTCTCGTGCTTCAATGTATGAATTTTAATATTGTATGCACCCATTACCTTGTTTTTTAATCATTAATTTAACTTTGTCGTAGGTTGCCCCAGTGTATAATAATTTCGGGATCTACTCGGAAGTTATCGTTGTGTCATTGAATATCAAAGTATTTTCATGTAAATTATTGCTGACTTTGCACAGATTTACCTAAAATCATTTGCATTGCCAAGCCCGATTGCACATTATCGCACTTTACTTGTAACTTTGGTTGATTTGCACAAATTGTTCCGATTTATATTTTGCACAATGCCATTTAAGCTGCTAGTCCTTAGGCCCATCCAACCCTTTTTATCATGTTTTTATCTCTGTATTGTGTATTTGTATTGGATAATAATGTATATTTACATGTTTTTAACATTTATTGTATCTGTTTTGGTGGTGACGAATTGTACTTTTATGGATAATCTTATCCGAATAAAGATTATTTGAATTGAATTAATAATTAAATGCTTGTGTGTGTGGTGTTATTATGTAATATAAATTAAAATCATATATTTTTAAGAATGTATTTATGTGTATGATAAATATAATGAAATGTATAATACCAAATAAAACAGTGGTTCCCAAACTTTTGACTCCTTAGGACCCCCATTGAGTCACCACTGGAAGCCGGGGACCCCAAGCAATTTGTATGATTTAAATTTCAAATATTAAAACAGTAATTCGAAGGAAAAAAGCACATGCGCACACAGCAAATAATCAAATTCCGAAGGATTTTAGGGGCATATTTATAAGTCCCTGTCGCCATGGAAACGTCACTTTTCGTCACGATCCCGTGGCGATACGTTCTTCGCCTTATTTACAAGGCAGTGTCAAGCCACTTAACATGGCTTAACACTGCTTTGCAAATAAGACCCCCTTTCACGCAATGCTTAGCGTGAAAGGGGTAGGCAGTGGGTGTTTTTAATTGATGTCCCCTATTTACAAGGGCAGCGTAAATAGGATGCAGAGCCAAAATTAAGACCAGGGAAAAGCAGGTCTTAACTTTGCTAAACAAGGAGAAATGCATTATTTCTCCTTGTTTTTGCTTTTTCCATGTGTGTTGCCTTGTGCAACACACATGGAAAAAGCAAAACGCGTTGGATTGTTTATGTTCAGGAAGGTGACCCTTCCTGCACATAAACAATCTTTTTAAAAAATTGCATTTTGTAACTTCCATGTGTGCTGCATTAAGCAGCACACATAGAAGTGACAAAACTGCATTGCAATATTGTTTATGTGCAGGAAGGGAGACCTTTCTGTACATAAACAATCTTCCCCTGCACGTAGACACCCTTGCACTATGGTGCAAGGGTGCCTGCGTTGCCGCTACACTGCTAAGTGTAGCTCCAGCACGGGATGAAACGCAGGGATGCACAATATTCTTGTAAATATGGTGCAGTCCTGAGTTTCTGAAGTGGCGGAGAGTGTTGTTAAGCCAAGAAGGCTAACGACACGCTCCCCCACTTCTGTTGTAAATATCCCCCTTTGTATTTTATATTGAAAGAATTTGCAAAAACTAAAAAATGTAATGGGAAGGTCAGTGCTGCATCTCTGTGACTAACCTTTAAATGGTTGGTTTTATTTCGCAGCATGAGGCTCCTGCCAGGGCCAGACTGGAAACCCAAAGCAGCCCTGGAAAATGTTTCCAGACCAGTCCCCATACAGTGCACACCAACTACAGTGAGTGAGTCTGACGACTACAAAGGGGGCTTTGGGAGGCTCTCCCCCCAAGAAATCTAGGAAATAATGGTGCAGTCTAAAACACATTTATCATTATATATTGAATTGTACTATCTTTTAGCGAATAGTAAATGAAGACCTTACTATGCCCCAGGATGCGACAATCTTTGTTGGGGTTCTTCAATGGTTCCCTTATTATCACCCTCCAACAGTGCCTCTCATCTCTCCATAGCCCCGGTTGCCACATGTATTTCATTTGTTTTATAGCATCTCTCGTACCATTGTAGGATGTCAGAGCACTTTACATCACACACATATAGAGACAATGAATCATACGTGTAAATCAGTGTACAGAAAATGTTACATAAGGCAAAGGGGACTACAAGGTGTAGGATTTGCATGTCATTCATACTGGTAGGCATTTTTAAAGAGTGCTTGGTCTGGAGAAGCACACACGTGGGATTCAGAACATAACACAGTGGTTAGCATTGACTTTAACAATAAATATGTATTTCCAACCAAATAAACCTTTTCAGCAGCATCAGGATAAATAAGGACTGGGAAAAACATAAGATACTAACTTGTACCATGCAGTTTGCAAGCAGCACTTTAATGAAAGTTTATAGGACACTGCCAGATTACGGTTGTCACTTATGAGCTGCATAGTAACAAAAGAATCTCTGTGACAAGAACAGTTATCCATTCACCTATGCACATAAAATACTGTTTTTTAAAATGCATGGTACATGTTCTTTGCAGTAGGCATATCAACCCTCTGTGCTACATTAGACAACTCAAAGCTGCCACTGGATAAAACACTTATCTCATTCCAGCAGGTACATTAATCACTGGTATTATCTTGACACATTTGTTGTTGCTCAAAAACTGCTAATTGTAGAAGGAACTTTACAGTGCTTTTTAAACTGCTGCCTGCGGACCCCATGGGAATATGTCATGTACCCCTGGGGGTCCGGGGACCACATTTTGGGAAAAACTGAAATAAAATATATTTTTAAATCACTAAACATATTCTTATAAAATTATTATTTGTTCTATTGACATATCACACTTAATCAATTAATGTTTAGCTAATAATGTTTTAGTTTAATTTATATATATATATAAAATATGTATATAATGAAACGTAATTTAACTTGTAATTATTATATTTATTGCCATTAAATATATATATACGTACCATTATAATGCTGATATTTCTGAACATAATATTTATGAACTTTGCACTATAACTATGTACTGTTGATATTTTTATTGTGGATGATTTTACCACAATATTTTTGTACCAGAATATTTTTGTGATTGATACTTCGTTCTACAATTATTGAAGATTTGTATTTTTCTGCTTGGATGAACACAACCTGATCTATTTTGGTAAGCAGCTAATTCCTATGTGGTATTGCTCCTTTGTGGATGTAAACTATGTTTACATTGTCGGTCTCTCCAGCACTCACAACCTTCATATATCAATGAGGTGATTTAAGACAGTCAACCCACCTGTCTAATTTTATCTGCCCACTTAATGTATTGAAAAGTGTAACTTACAAAACTTTTCTCTAATATAAGTACACACAGAGTACACTATTTGTATGTCACATTTTTGTACATGCGCAAGCTTTTGTAGAAGCTGTGGGACTCATCTGAACAATGTAAAATGTTCCTCTTCATTGTAAACAATGTATGACATCCTAATACAGAACACACACATAAATATTATTATAACAGTTTAATAGCAAATATATGTAGGCTTTAAGTTGCAGCAGGTGATAGAGTATCACACTGTTCCAGAAACAAGTATGAGTGGTATTTATACAGTTCTAACAGTGTTGCAAGTACAACCTGTACAATGTCCCCTCACACAACAGCACAAATAGATTTCCAAAGGCAATCTGAAAGTTGTTTGACTACCCCATCCTCTATATACCCTCACCATCTGTATTATGTTCCCTACACACACACACTACAAGGCACATCAGTGTTATGTGTATTCTGCTTCATAAGAGAAAAACATAGATCTGTGATATTAAAACATGTCTCCACCCTAAAATGGAAACAGTCTGAAAATCAGGACGTTTACATGCAGTATATTGGGAACTTTGAGTTTCTAATTTACAAAGACTTTTAGGCTGGGCACCACATAGGTCATTATGAGCATCATGAATGACAGTATCAAATATTTCCTAACAAGATCTAGCAGCACATTATGTGGCATTTAGAGATTCAATTTCCTTGACAATTACTTGCCTCCTTCTTTTCTTGGAATATTTGATGAGCCTTTCAATCTTTTCAGAATATTCTGAATGTGAGTCTCTTCACTGATGACTTGTCATATGGTTGATTGATTTTGAGGTCATCAGTTAAATAAATGCCACTGAATTGAACCTGGCTCCTACATCAGTGCTATTTCTCCTGACGTTTCAGTGCGTCATAAAAAAACTGAAAGTACTATGATATCAATGATATTGTTTGTATCACTTTTTTCCTCTATGGCTTAAAGATCTGAGATCTAATTCTGTCTTTTTAAATGTTGGGCTGGAACACAGATAGCAACATTTTAAAACTCTCTCCACTGCAAGGTTTGGCACTGAATATTCAAGCATCTTAAAAAGTAGTATCGCTCTGCAGTGGCGGCTGGTGACATTTAAAAGAGGTGAGGCGTAAAAGTCAAGGGCAGCTCAATGTGGCGAGCGAGCTCGACCCTATGAAGAGGGTTCGGGGGGTTCTCAACCCAAGAACATTTTGAAAAAAGAGCGGGCAAATGGTGCATTTTAAAGTACATTTCTGAAAGCGGCTGGGCTCGAGAGAAACCACCCAGAATGGACAGCTAAAAGGAGCTGCTGTGCAGGGAGTGCTCTGAAAACAGAAACAGGTGTGCAGCAGCCCCCTCCCTGCCAGCCGTGTGCCAGATAGGCCAGTTACAGCGCTTAGAAATTGCTGAATTGCCAAACAAGGGGGTACCGAAAAAGTTCTCTTACACCACTAATGCTCACACAGTAGATCTAAACTGCACTCCAAACGGTCTCCGTTTTCATATAGTAAACATGAACGAAGGAAAAGAATCTAATTTGAATAATTTAGCAGAGGCTCTTGTGCCCCCCCCAAAATAAAAACAAGGACTCCGAAAGAAAAACAGGGGGAAAGGAGAGCTTGCGCAATTAAAAAATAGATCTTATTTTTGGCAGAGAAGCACCATTCTGGAGCGGAGATAAGAATAAAACCCTATGTGAAATCTTGAAAGGACAACTGTGGTTCTTTGGAAGCCACGCTGATTGCTGGCTAGCCACTTATCTCACCAATATATGCTGATGGAAATATTGTGTCCTTCGCACATGGGTTCTCACAGTAAACAGTGTTGTCACGTGCACAGAAAAGCTCTGCAAGATTATTGATTATTTCTGTCTTTCCATCACTGGCATTTTCAAGAGAAATGCAACAGTCTAGCTCTCAATTATCTGTGCTCAGCCCCCTCCTTCCCATTCCCCATGCTGGGTGTGTTACGGCAGGGTTCTCCTCCATTACCTAATGCTCTGGTCTCCTCGGCCTAAATGAACCTGTTTCAGCAGTCAGTCTTTGTGCGCGCTGTACAGGAGCTTCCTACACACAGGCATGCATGCTTAGGAGACAGGGGATACACAAGTTGATTCCTTGAAATATATGCATGGGACCGACCTAGTCCCATGAATGATTAGATGTAAAGCATTGGTTTATTGTCACTGTAACTATCAATGTATGTGTTGCTGTCGACTAGAAATATTGCAACGAGTGCTGACAGTTTTAAAATAAACTAAGCATAACACACACACAAAGCAACATAACACCACAATTCAAATATAACGTGTTGCAAAAAAAACACGCAGAACAGAACGAGACACAAAAATACGGCAGTACAATGACACAAAATCACATTGCAGCACAAAAAGACAGCAGCACAAGAAAAAACAGAACACATCACATCACCGCAAAACAAAATGTTATTGTCACACATTATTAATTCCTGAAGCCTGTTTCCTTTAGTACTTTGGTAAAACTGAGTGTTTAAACCAAGCACCTCCTTGATAGCATCAAACAAAAATGTTTTGTGATCAGTCCCAGATCTTACTAGTGACGTTCTTAAATTAACATCATTTTTTAACATATTTTTAGATCCACACACCTAGAAGAAGACACTGAGAACTCGCTTTCAAAGCGCACATGACCAGCCGCCACACCCCATTTCTGTTTACGTATATATGATCAAAGCATGACTTTCCATCGCACTTTACATAAAACAATAAATAAATAGCCCAAGGCCCTTTCGAAATTGCTACACTTTGCTCAGGGAGGCAAGAAGTAAGTAAAAGGGCCCAGTTCCCAAAGCTTTCACTTTAGAAGCCAGGAACCTGCTTTCTGCCACTGCAATTACTGCTCTGTGTTCCAAAAAGTGCTTCAAAGATGCCTGTTTGCTTTGCTTCCAAAATGGAAATATTTTTATTAATGGAAAAACGAATTCCCAAACACACCATTTATATATCGCAGTGTTCCTTACCCCAGTGGCGGCTGGTGAAATTCTGAAGTGGTGAGGCGTAAAACATGGCACACCGTGTAAAGACCGGGCAACAAATGGAAGGCTGACGCCGAGCAACACAATTCCACCAGGTAGCCTAAATAGGCACTAATTGAATCACTTGTTTTATTTACAAAGGTCAATCTAACCTAAAGGCAATTTTAAGACCACACAAATTTTTCAGCTGCAGATCAAGTTGTTAAAAACATATTCTGTGCACATTTTTTAAAATCACTACGTAAGCCTGATGTGTAAATCAAGACTTTAAAGTAGACTGTTATTTTATCTTGGAGTTTATTGTAATAAACAAAAACTGTTAAAGAGGACACCCTATTGAAGCCCTGCTTTGTCAATGAATGGTAGGTGTGACAGAAACCACAGAAACCAATATCATGCATTAAACCACAGCTATCTTGGTGTAACAAGAGGGGTCTGATTTTCAAACCTTTGCTACATGTACTTTTCTTTACACCTTTGCTACCAGAGCACTATGTAACTTTTAAATATTTAAACAAACAAAGAAAATATCTTAATCCCTTTCTAGAAAGGATTGATCATTACTTGCAACAAGGATATGCCAGTATTTGGCCTTCATAACTGGTGTATGCAGTTCAAGAAACTCAATGAAAAAAAGTAACTTTTTACAAAAGAAGCAACGGGAGAGATACTCCCAGAATAGGCTTTGCAGCAACACATTATCAGTTCAGAAAGAGTTGTGGAGATATGCATAAAAACAAAGTTTCACCCAATCAAAAAATATGGCAATAATCATACAAAGACAAAATAAGATTTCTAAAGAGAAGGTTGAAGACTTGGACGTACCGTGCACTTGTTTGGCTTCTCCCCCGAGTGGACCCTCATGTGAATAAGAAGCTTATAACGAGCATTAAATGACTTGTATCTCCGGGGACATTTTGCCCAGAAGCATGTAAAATCCTCTCCTTTCCTCTGATCAATGTGCACTTTTTCTATGTGCCTCACTAGTTCCTCCTGTTGATCATACAATGCACTGCAGTCTATCCAACGGCAACAGTGCTTACCATTGAAATCATCTAGTTCCCCATCCTCCTCCAGGAGAGGCCCTTGGACAGGAGGTGGGAGGGAAAGTTGGTGGGGGTGGTTCATTGTGCCATGCTGGTGAAGGTGCTGATGGGCATGGTAAGGGGGTGGAGGTCCTTGTGGAGGAGGTGGAGAAGAGAGGGGAGGTGGTGGGGGTGGAGGTGGCATCTGGAGCCTGCTGCCTGAAAAATCTTCAACTTGTTCACTTTTTAACAAGGACATTGTTTGACTTTCTACCACAGACATCCCTTGCTGGACCACCATATTGTTCATTATTGCAGACTGCAGACTGCTTTGCTCCAGCTGTTGCATCCGCTGGTTTTCTGAACTCCCACTCTCACTGTAAGGTGGGTTGGTAACATTTCCATTAGCAAACAAGAGACTCTTTTGCGTATTTGAAATAGTACAAGGCTGAGGAATACAGCTTCCTCTTATTCCTAAAAAATGCCCATACACTTCAGGCTGTGGGGAAATGTTCGCTGGCGATGCCCGGGATCCATTGATGTAGGCAACCAATGATGTTGGAGATGTGCGGATGATCGTGTTGAAGTCAATTCCAATACCATCGGAGAGAGGGGACAATGACAGTGCTCTTTTCTTTGAGCGGGCTGAATGAGACCTGGCGGATGAGTGATGAGGGCTAAGGTAAGGTGAGTTGTTATTATTCTCCATCCCAAATAAATATGATGGTAATGAAGTAGAGGCACTTGTGCTGGACATTGCTGTCCCAGGCGGTATTGTGAGCATATCCCCAAGCTCGCTGCCATTTTGGGATCCTGGGTTAGAAGGTAGAGATGGCAGAGATGGAAGAATCCTGTAACCATGGGACCACTCTTGCTTTACACTTAGGGTGGATTGGCTTTCAGATATGCTCAGGGTTGTGGAGGCCAATGAATCACGTGACATGAGGCACCTAAAATAAGAACACAAGAACAGCATGTTGTTAATGGCTCTTGGAAACTTTCACAATTACTTGTATGCTGTCCTTATCATTTTTTTTTACAACTTATACCTCTCTAGAGGTTTAAGGTTTTTTCACATTGATATAGTTTGCAGTTAATCATTTCTTTCCGAAAAGATTTTAAAAAACAGATTCAATTCGCACACGCGATTCAAATTTGGTTTTGTTTCCTTGTGTTCATAAAAGCACTGTTAAAGTATGAAACAGAAGCTTTTAGTTAGTCAATGGCAGTAAAACAACTCAACACCAGATAATGTCTGAAGGTTTTGAGTACATAAAACCAATATAGAGATCATGTTGAGCGAAAGATTTTGTCAGAAACATACTTAATGTAATTAAACTTGTTAATCATGTTACTGGTGGTATCCCCTTAGTATCACAAAATAAACCCCATGCCTCAAAACCCCAGGGTACGACTTTTGTTTTTTATTTTGGAGCAATGCTGCAAATCAATGTCATGCAATGTTGGACTGAAAGGTAACCACAGTCTAAAGATTTTCTTAGGGTTCCACAACGCCACACAAATGCCCTTAAAGAGATTAGAATTTGGCACTAAGCCTTTACTTGACAAAGTCACACCCATACTAAATAGCAAGACCAAATTTTTACATGTACATTTCTATGGTCTGATTCACAAAAGCATTTATGAGTTCAGGAAGTAGTACTACAGGAGTAAGTACGCTTTTACAGGTCTTTGTGAATTGGCCCGGAAACATCCAGCTCCCTATTAGTAAAAGTGCAAACAGGACTCATTCCTTTCTTTTTGTACTTTTGTTAATTTTTATTAACTGTACCAATATGACCGGAGTATTCCCTTCTTATTTAATTTTTTTATGTTTAGGGGCTGTTTTTCAAAGTGGTATAGCAGTACATAATAGAGTTCAACATGAGTACTCTTCTGTGTACTCCTTCATGCCTTTGTGAATTGGCCCCAAAGAGTATTTCATTCTGAAGAGAGAGTGGCTGCATAGCAGAGACTCTTGTTAAACTGTTATCTTCGAATGTAAATGATATGCCAGGTCCAGTGGATGCTCTGTTTGCACTGCTGGTGACTAATGTTTTTATCGAGAAAGTGACATAAAATGTCCTAAATCAACTTATGACACTTTTGGCAGAGAGCCTATCTTTTACTCAAAGGTAAACACAACTTCATCCTGCTTCCTCATAAAGATAGATTTGTCATCAAACTTCTAAAGCATGGGTACTCACACACTTTCTCTCGGGGGCCAAATTTAGAGTGTGTTTTGTGGCCGAGGGCCACACCTGTGGGGGTGGGGTCAGTGGGGGGTGGGGCGAGAGTAAAAAAAAATGTGACCATGAGGTTGAACACAGGCCCCTGCAGCGGATGCATTAGTCCACTGAGCCACCAGACCTAACATACACACACGTCTGTCTGTCTCTATCTCTTTTTGTGTATCTGTGTGTGTGTGTCTGTCTCTGTGTGTGTCTCTGTCTCTGTGTGTGCGTCTGTCTCTGTGTGTATCTGTATCTGTGTGCGCGTCTCTCTCTCTCGGTGTGTCTCTGTCTTTGTGTGTGTGTCTGTCTCAGTGTCTCTGTGTGTGTCTGTCTCTGTGTGCGTATCTCTGTCTCTGTGTGCGTCTGTCTCTGTGTGTGCGTCTGTCTCTGTGTGTCTGTGTGTGTGTGTGTGTCTCTGTCTCTGTGTTCGTGTCTCTGTCACTGTGCACGTCTGTCAATGTGTGTGCATTTCTGTCTCTGTGTGTGCATCTCTGTCTCTGTGTATGCGTCTGTCTCTTTTTGTTTGTCTGTCTGTATGTGCTTATATGTCTCCGTGTGCGTGTCTGTCTCTGTGTGTGTCTCACTCTGTGTGTGTATCTGTGTGTGTGTCTCTCTGTCTCTGTGTGCCTGTCTCTCTGTGTCTGTCTCTCTGTGTCTGTCTATCTGTGTGTCTGTCTCTGTGTGTCTCTATCTGTCTGCCTGTGTGTCTGTCTGTCTCTGTGTGTGTCTTTGTGTGTGTGTGTCTCTGTCTGTGTGTGTGTCTCTCTGTCTCTGTGTGTCTCTCTGTCTCTCTGTCTGTGTCTCTCTGTCTCTGTCTTTGTGTGTGTGTGTCTCTGTCTCTGGGTGTCTCTCTGTCTCTGGGTGTTTGTCTTTCTCTGTGTGCCTCTGTGTGTTTGTGTCTCTATGTCTGTGTCTCTGTGTATGTGTCTCTGTGTGTCTGTGTTTCAGTCTCTGTGGGTGGAGTAAAGGCTGCGGGAGAAGAGGACGTAGAAGAGGATTTCATTGCCAACACGAAACAGGAAGCTTCCTAAAATGCCCTTTAAAAGTCAGCTGTGAAAACGCTTACAGCTGAATTTTAAAGGGTCTTTTAGGAAGCTTTCAGACTGTGCCATGGGTGAGGTCGCAGAGGCCGGCAGTAAACACAGAAGATGGCTGCAGGTGCACACATAGTCAATACGTAAAATGTGTAAAAATGGCATGGCAAGGTCCTCGGGCAGCAAATGAAGGCCTGCTGGACCGCTGGCGGCCCGCGGGCCGTACTATGAGTATCACAGTTCTAAATGAAGACATTTGTGCCCGAAAAAAAGAGCAGCAGAATTGTCCAAGCCTTCAAGAAATGAAATACGGGTAAGGAATATATGCATTCTGTGGTATTGTTTGACACTTCAGTGCAAACAATACCCAGGGCTGCTCCAGTGTGCAGTGTGATTCTTACCCTTGACATATGAAAGAGCACTGGCTGACTGTCCTGGTTGTGTGTGATACAGAGATTCACCACAAACTTCCAGAAAACTAAAGTCATTATTGCAACATCTCGATGGGACTGGTGCAAGGCCATCTCAGCCTTTCTGAGCTTGATTAGGAAGATAACATTCAAATATCTAATAGCTCTTGTGTGCAGTGCCTAAAAACAGCAAAAGTGTGTAAGTTACAAGTATATGAAGTCAACGTTATTGATATCAAGGTCACGTACTAGGTGAAGCCACTGAGTTAAAGGGCAGCTGTAAATTAGCTTGACTTCCTAAACCATATATGGGGCTTATTTCTTAACTTCACATTATGAATGAAGTAGTCTAGCCAATGCTTAGTTTGTAAAACAATAAGTGCCATGACCCTCATCAGGAGACTACTGCAGTTTGCACCAACAATTGCCACTGCCAGCACTGCCATTGACCGTACCTACACAACTACCAATCACTCCTCGCTACCAGTGTGACAATTCAGACTCTTTGAGGCCTTCAAAGCTATAAGAATTGCTCAGGTGGCTGGTATTCGTTGCATTTACTATATAATTAATTAATAAATAACTGTTGTCCTGTACATCGTTTCATTATCCAAACAGTGCCACCATGTGGCAGCTGTCATATATGCTGGTGCTGACAATTAAGTTCTGGTGCTGAGCACCAGAAACCACTGGCACAAATTAAGCACTGATTCTTGCCAAGTTTACAGTTTGAAGACCTTCTCTAGCAGCGCTAAATCCTTCACTTAGCTTCTGAAATTATTGGCTGATGGAAGCTTCTGCAACCTGCCCTGAGGCACGTAGATGTGCCATGCTGTTAAAGAGGCTCGTATATATTAATACCAGCTAAACTACCTTTTCAAGTTTTAAAAAGATCACAAAGACAGGGTCAGATTGACAACTGAGGTTCCCTAAACTCACCATTTTTATGTCAGATGTAAGCTAAGACCTTTTTATTTTAAATTAAAATATATCTTATTCATACTTATAGGGGCTTTCAGTCAGCCTTCTTTATCCATCAACCTGTTGTGGTGTCATTCACATTTTGCTTCCTTCCACCACAGCACTTAGCATAGGGCACAGGATCAACAAACTTCAGCCATTGGCTTAACTCAGCCATTGGCTTAACTGACAGTAAGTGACGACACAGTGCTCTTGTACATTGTGCACATCTGCACAATAGGTAGCCTCTTTCAGTGCTATTGACTATTGAATTGATAAAAGGATTTTACAGTAATAACATACATTTTGACTTGCACACAATGCTTGTTTTACTTAAGCGAGGGACTGGCAGCTCCGCCAGCACACCTATGGTTGGCGATTCTTCATATAAAAACAATTCACAAACAAAATGGGCAATGGTAAAGCCAACAGATCGGCAGTGAGTGCCAAACATTTTGGCTTAGCCACTGCTTGTTTATATGAACACAGGCCACAAGGCCAGAAATAAGTCTTTGACATCCGAAAAAAACTGAGGCGGGGCAAGTTAATAATATCCCAACATGGAATATTTTTTCTTATCGTAGGTGGTTGCGGTCTCTATTTACCCCCATGGCCGCCAACGATTATTAGAACAATGCTCATGAGGTCAAGAATGATGGTCGCTATTGAGCCTACCACATATTTTAAGGAGCAGCCGATATGTGCCAAGGGCAGGACCATCTCCATCATGACATCATACTTTCAAACATTCTACCTGGAGGGCGAACTACCCAACTGAGAAATCAAGTGTCAAGATTGGATGATGGGAATATTAAAACAATTTAATTCTGAGAAATCGCACGAAAAGAGCATTTTTAAAAGCTGTAATAGAGTGAAATAAGTGAGCAAGGATCATGAAAACAAGTTATCAACGAGCAAGATTTCAAGAAATAAAAAATGAAACGAATACGCAGAAAATTAATCTGAATTAAAAGCAGTAATATGCACATAAGATAAATATGAATGAATACAGGCGGAAACGTCAAAAAGAAAAAAAACAGGAGCTCCGATTATAATGAGGAATGCAACTCGAATATACAAACCAAAAATAGTTTTAAAATGAACAGGCCACATTCTTTTAGCACACACATATTTATCATACACACGAATGAATTTTGAGAAGGCAATGTCATGTCAACAATTGAGAAAAACATTTCTTTTTGTCACACATCTCAGCAACGTGTCAGCGAACACAGACCGAACTGCGCTCTGCCTGGTCTTGTGGAAGCACTTGCCAATGAATCAATCTCCTGCAGGCCCCGTGACGCATTTGTCTTGCAGGCAGGGCCCAGGATGTGACAGAATCTGGAGCTGCCTGGCTGAGAGTGACACATATCTGATCACACTTAATGCTGCATGCGGCTGTCGGGAGGTATGAGGAGTACCTGGAGGCACACACTTCATTGCCAAAGTCACGGACACTCTGTCTTCACAAGAGTCCTTTGCACTATGTTGGAACACGTTTATGCTACTTCACAATTATGCTTGTCAGAGTGGCCTGACATTTCTGCAATGTTGTTACTTTCTGTAGAGCAGATTTTTAGGGTTAGTGAAAGCCCTTCAATATCTGGAGGAAATGGGGAGCAGCAGCTACAGGCTACAGGCTGAATTCCCTCCTCCTATGTTAGATGAAAGTGATCTAATGGATTATCCTGCCATCAGCATTTTCTTCAATAATTGGAGGATTTTCAGTGGCTACCAAACTCTAAATCTAACCCTAAGCATGTCAGTGCAAACACCTTAATACAATAATACAAAAAGGGATGTAGTTTAAGGGGGGTGTTTGAGGTGTTACATCCCCCTCCCCCAATAAATGTATTTTCTGGTAAATAGTTGGGTACAGGTGCTTTCAGTTGGGTATGGTGAGGAGTCTGTGGGATTTCACAAGGAACGTTTACATACATACAGACAAAAAAGTATTCAATCTTTACATTTATACAGACAAAAACATATACACACGTTCTCCCTCTTTCTGTTTTGAAAGTTTTCAAAAGTGTTGGTTATTTTACCAAATATTGTGTTTTGTCTCACCTACTACCCTCACCCATCAGTATTCTTATCGCTTTCCACTGTCCCTAAAGCCCCTCCCATGCACCCTGCTTGTCTATAATGTACTTTAACATTCCATCCAGAATGATTGTTGGAAAATCAGAAGCTCCCCCCCTCCCCCCCACAGTCTTAGTGACCAAGCTACGCCCCTGAATAAAACATGTGGTCTTTAACAGGCTTATTAAAATTACATTTTTCTAATATTGAAAATTAACCCTTTCGATGCTGATGACGAGCTCAGCTCGTCATGATGCACAGTTGAGCTGTGCTGATGACGAGCTGAGCTCGTCATGAATAATGTACTATATCAATGTCCAGCACAGGGGGGGAAAACGCCTAGCAGCCAAGGTGTTAAGAAGCCTCTCTGTGATCACTTCCATGGTGATTGATTATCGCCTTCCTGCACAAACACATTGGGGTTGCTCTAAAGATACTTAGATGAGTTTCTAGTAGGAGACTATATGGCACTGTAGACGGGCAGCTCTAAGTAAGGTTCTGAGCTTTGCTTTCATTGTGTATGTTGTCGCTCAGAGCCCCTTAGTGGAGGACACACCATTTATCAAAAGCCACCTAACTACAATTACATGCTATATATGAGTCTCATACATGACCGTTATCAACAACACATATCTTTTTTCTTCAAGTTAAAAAGGCTAGCACATTTTTTGTAAATGAATTAAGATATGCTTATTTTCAACAGTTTTCGCTAAGTGTTTGCTATTTTGCGACAACATTCTCAAATGGTTTTTCTTTTGTGTGTTGTTTTATTTTTTATTGTGTGGATCTGATGTTTCTGTGTATGCTTTATTCTTTATTTCAGGTCATATGGCTGAAGGAATCATTTTTTGTTGTTATTGGAGGAGTGAGGTAAGTAGGAAAAATGTAAAGATATTTCATTGAAGCTGTTGTGACGTTGCACAACTGAAAGCGATGTTTGAGTTTACACCGCAGTGACAATACAGCGGTCATTGTTTAATAAGACTATGTAGTGGACGTAGACGTGCCAAATTAGCTGCTCTCCAAAGAAAATCATATAATGGATATGAGAGATATCTGCCTTTGTACGGTTTGTCATTCGGGCAATTCTGACACTAGCTTTCATTCAAACAATGGCTACAGTCTATTTGCTGAGTGGAAAGAATCCACACTTTAGTTGTGAAGTGTCCTCTTGTGAAACACGTAGACACAGAGGTGCAGGGATTCTCTCATACTTAGCAAAAAGGCTACTTGAAAGTGAAAGATGCAGTAGTCCCATGAAAGATGGTGCAAACCCCATCTCTCCATCGATTCCATTGGCAGTTAGACTTGGATGCACGTATGAAGCACCAGCATTAGTTTTGCAAGTGCATATTGAAGATCATTTTATAGCTCAAATCCACCAGCTCTCCTCCAAGAATATACTCTCATTCTCTGGATATTTCATATCAATAATCATTTATTCTGACTCAGGTATCAAATCATTAGTCCTGAAAAACATGGAATAATGGAAAATAGAACATTTTAAAATGTGCTATAAAAAAGAAAGAATTTGAGATTGAAAGCTAAAAATTAAGTTGGTATCTTTAGCTGGATTCATAGGAACAGAGCAAGTAGAGCAAACAGAATCTAGTATGAACGATCGGTGGCCTCAATTGAAGTACTGGCAGCAAACAAAGACAGAGTGATGTGCTCGAGTTTAGCACATTGCCTCATCTTTTAGAAAGAAAACCACATTTGGAAAAGCTCCAACGTTCACATTGAAAAATGTAATATTGAACTTTTTGTATTTTTTTTGTTTGTGAATTAAAAAATATATTTCTTAATTTTGTGTATTTCTCTGATGTAAACTTGTTTCTGTATTTCTGTATAGTCTTTTGAGATCCAAATCATAGATATTGAACAGATACTGGTCCTCACTTCCAGCAGTGATTTACTGTGATCCACAGAAGTACAAAAAGTAGGAACCGCTGCTCCAGAGGACCCTGAAATAGCTGTGGCAACCTCAAGTTATTCTGAGGTGATCTAAATCACCCTTCACGTCGTACTGATGTAGGTATTTGCTTTGGCCATCCTGTTACTCCCCAGGAGTCATAAAATCATTGGATGTAGAAGAAGAAAAGTAAGGAACCTGATTCACACTCCGACACAGCACTGACAGAACAGTGTTCTTGACCGTAGCACTGAATTAAGGCTCTAGTCGCTAGTATTGGGAAGCGGCATTCTGCACTGCAAGGTTTCGATGTGTGGGAATCACAAGGATGACTACTTACTTATGCATTAATTATTTTTTTTGCAGTCAATGTAGCTTTGTAGGAATCTGAGGAGGAGAGCTTGGGATTAATGGAGCAGGGGAGAAACAAAAAATGTTTGAACTCTTGTAAAATTACTCTTTCATAACCGTAATAGTATTAATTGTGTGAAGCATGTAAACTAATCAACAAAATGCACATGATTTAGACACAACACGTGGGAAAAACTAACTGCTGTTTTGCAAAACTCTAATTTGCTAATAAAAACAATGAGTCAAACTAATTTAAAGCTATGATGACATAGATATAACTGAATAGGCGCACGTGTTTTGTCCTTTTGGTAGAATCGTTTTGTCGCAAAAGAATGCAGATGGTAAGTATAAATTGCATATATGTTTGCTTCGCTGGGTAACACCTAACATGGGAAACTTAGAATGGTGGGAGGTAAATAGAAGAGCTCAATTTCTATATCTAATTTCTGTTGTGTTTGCTTTCATATTAGTTCCCATTTTGGCCTGCGCAGCCTAGTCCGAAAGTGGCAGTTTAAACGCAATGGTGGAAATGAAATCCAAAGAAGGCCCCCATGCATGTGCGAAGGAGATGACAAGTCACGAGTGTATGGCCTATGCCCAGAGCAAGAGATGTCAAGGGCAGCCTGGCCTTTGAACGGGAGTCGTGCCAAAGTTGCCTGCATTTAAAAGTCTGGGAAAGGAAGAGTTTTGAAATCTGAATGTTTGGAATAGATACAAAATGATAGACAAGTACCAATGTGAATATTGAGTCATGAGAAACTTCGATATGACTTTGCACTTTTACGAACTGGTTTAAGCAAGGAGGACATGAGGTGATCATCACCACCCCTCTAATGGACAAATGAGAAATGAGTGTGGATCCTAAAAGTTTCAATTTGGGTATAGATAGTTAGTAAAAAGTGTATAAAAGAATGAGGGTTAGGTTGGGTCCATGGGTTTTTATTTTCGCACCACGACATGCTGTCGATTTGGACAATTTTTCTGGTGCAAGAAACTTTGAAATAATTTAGACTTTAAACTTTGATGGGGACAAGAAACGAGATCTGTCATGAGGATTCTATGTCGGGAGGGAGACATCGAGGAGGTTAGAAAGACAGTCAGCTAGGGAACTTGTTCTATGCAGTTCTGTCATCGCTCCATGGCAAATTGGTAATGCGTATTTTTTAATTTTCTTTGCTTAAAATGTATTAAATAATGTTTAGAATGTGCCTGTCTAATAAGTTCTTTACAATATAAAATTCTCTCCTAATGAATCTAGATAAAATTCAGTAAAATATAAACGTGAGTCTGTGTTTATTAAAATAAAAGTCATGACAATCTAATGTTAAAAGTAATGGGAATATTGTGATTGAGCTGTACTTAATCGCCATCAACTGATTCCTAGTAGTTGGTCCATTGACCACATAGCGGAGTACCTTGATGTTTGTTCCTTATGACTGTTGAGCATTTGACATTTTTAATGTATATAATATATAAAATGATTGTATAGGTTAATAAGGTACCCCGCATATCCAGCAGCTCGTCTATTTGTCGCTGATTATGGGGCAGTGTGGTTTTTGTGTGAGAGTGTGTGACTCGCGGTGCTATGGGCCCCACCGACGAGTAAAATAAGTTGCTCCTGGATTAGTGAGATGGTTGTGAGGGTTGTTTGAATGCTGCGCTGCGTCAAGACCCCTCGTTTATTGTCACGCGATGAACCATTCCCTTTTCTTTGCTCTGGGAAAACATTACATCTTAACTGGTTGCATCACTGTCTTGGAAGTAGAGCAATGCCTGCCTTCACTTCTTCATGCTTCTCCTTATGCACAATGTGTTTTGCTTGTCTATTGGGTGGCTGGGGAAAAGCGCCTCCCAATAGACAAAACATGGCTACTGCCAGACCTGGAAGGGGCACGAAGGGCCTGCAGAGAAGTAGAGTCCATCTTCCACCTGGTATGGAATGCGGTCAGCCCTTGCGTCAGTCACCTCATGATTGTGAACAACACCCAATATCTACCTCAAATTAGAGGAGGTTTGAGGTGCCATTTAAAAATGGCAAACTGACTGAAAGACACCTAGCACCTAGTCTGTGAAGCTCAATTGGCTCTCACGTTAGTGATTGCAAAAACGAGATCCTGCTGTTGGACCCAGTGATTTACTCCTTATCTCACCAGGTTGCACTTTACTCCGTTCCATGTCAGATCAGAAGACGTACACTCACGGAGAGCTGTTTAGCAGTGAGCTCTCCCCTACTCCAAAGAGTAATAGAATCAACAAAAATTAGTTCCACCATATCCAACATCTACATGGTAACACAGTAATACCACACCAGCCCTTAAAACACTATACTGGTTACCAATAAACGATAGATCAATTGTTAAGGTAATGTGCTGGTTCACTGGGGACTGTATGGGTATATACTATCTGGATACTCCTACAGGAAAGTTTGTTGTAACAGCCATCCAGAATAATGGGGCGGTGTCGGAAAATGAAATTGCCACATGACCAACGAGACACAAATTAGTAATAAAATGTCTCATGCAGGGTTCGTGGCCAGGGACCAATTTCCCTGTCCACCTAAATCTGAAGGAAGACTTCCTCTTATTTCAGAGTGGCTTGAACTCCCAGCTTTTGCACTGGGCCTATGCTTTAAGGCAAAGATTTACATTTGACTCTTCCGCATCTGGCACCCTGATTCACATAGTAAGCAAACTACCATTAGATTCTGGCTGCCTTTATCGTGGCTGGCACATTTTGGTATCAGGTAAAATCGTTTCATCTTATAAATCCAGTCCACAACTATCACACTTAGTAACATGAACAGGATCCTGGTGACTCTCTCTCTTGCAATCAAAATGCCAAAAGTTTTCTTATCATTCACAGCTTATAATTTCTTTGTTGACCTTAAAGGATCCTTCTGCAAAGAGATCCTTTTTGCGCTCCGTAAACATTTTCACGTGATTTCTGTCCCCTCATATGAGCACAGATCTCATTTTAGGCTGAAGAATTTAACTTGTGGCTGCTAGTTTCCGAAATAGAAAAACAATGTCTGTCAATAGTACAGAATTCTTTGAGAGCAGAATTGGGTGAATTTTATCAATGGTGAGTGTGGGTAGAAATTCTGACACAAAAAAGTGAAAAGCAAAAACATTGAATATGTATATAAATAGAGTCCCTAATGTAATATATGTAAAGCT
This sequence comes from Lissotriton vulgaris, assembly GCF_964263255.1. Taxonomy (NCBI): domain Eukaryota; kingdom Metazoa; phylum Chordata; class Amphibia; order Caudata; family Salamandridae; genus Lissotriton; species Lissotriton vulgaris. Next base: position 883,863,213 of record NC_141689.1, on the reverse strand, counting down.
TGCTGAATTCTGTAGCACCGTACGGTGCAATTTTTGTGAGCTGGGTCACAATTAGGTAAAATGCTTGTATGGTAAAGGGCCTTAGTGCACTCTTGTGTGTCTGCTGAGCCTTGTCTAATCTTGGCTGCCCTAGTCTTGGGCGCAATACTCCACCCCTGAGGGGAAAGCGCAGTCTAAGCCTTCATCCCATTGATGGCCACTGACCCTGTAACAGGACTATCAGGATCAAAGAAGCGTGATCATTTTAGTATTACCAAATGTGGCTAGAGGAGTTTAAATCTCTTCATAACACCCCACTTCACAATCTACAGTAGGGCCTAGAAGAGGAGCGAGTTATTGGTCGATATGGGAATACCTGAGTCAGAACAGATTAAAAATACATAGTATACTAGACCACCCTTCCCAAAACCAAACAGACAATTATTGTTCATGTTGTTTGTAGTCAGAATATCAATAATATGCATTATATCGATATTACAGATGAAAAGGCAGACCTGGTATCAGATGAAGGTACGTTTAGATGTGACGCGTGTACTGGTTTCTGCACGCCAGGACTGATTTGGTTGCTCCCTGTTGAGGCCTGGTTGGCATTGGGGGAGATAGGTCCAAGTCGCTGCACCATCATAGGGCTGCTGGTGACAACAAGATTGTTACCGTTGCTTCTTCCAAGGGATGTACACTGAGGCCCATAGACAAGACCACCTGGAACCAAAGAACACTGATTATCTTTCCAGTCAATTTTCGATTTTGCAATAGCACACACTTTGCCAAAATTCACATAAATAGCAACAACATTTATGTTTTTGCAGTTATGAGTGGTCTCATCAAGCCATTAGGCTACTAAAACCTCAATTGGATACCAAGCGGGAGGTTATGTGCAGTAAGAATTTAGCCAAAAGATGCATTACAGGAAGAGCACATACCAACAACTCAACGTTCTTTTCATATTCCGTCCTTGGCCAAAAAAAAGTTCACAAACAAAGAATTGCTACTGTAATCGGTTTCAATTTCTTTGTTGTATTTGATCATTGTGATAGACAAAAATTAAAATAAAGTAATTAACAGGTAATTCATTTAAAAATTCCTGAGGGAGAAAGGAAAGGAAGGACTGAGGGTAAGGAAGAAGAAATGGGAAAAATGGAATGAGGAAAAGAAGCTGATTATGTCATTTGTTATGTTATGTTACAATAGTTTATATAGCGCTCAGCTGCCCCAGCAAAGGGGCGTCCCGGCGCTTTGTAGCAGAAAAATAACTGACTCCAATGAGAATAAACAAAGCATAATACCAGACAGGCTTAGTTTCTGGGGAAAAGGTGGTTTTTGACAGCCTTTCTGAAGTCCAAAAGGCTGTCTCGTTCACGTATGTGTGCAGGTAGTGAATTCCACCGTTTAGCTGCTAGATAGCGGAAGGAACGACCTCCCGCTCGGCAGCGCTTGATCCTGGGTACCCTGACCAAACATTGACCTGCAGAGCTTAGTACGCGAGTTGGAACATACGGGGTCAAAACGTTGCAGAGCATTTTAGGAGTAGCAAGTTTTAAAATTTTGAAGGCAAGGCTTAGTGTCTTAAACTGAATTCGCTGAGCCATGGGGAGCCAATGCAGCCTCCGGATGGTATCGGAGATAGAGTAAAATCGGGGAAGGCCTACTAAGGCTCTAGCAGCCGCTTTTGAATGCGCTGCATCTGGGAAATCTCAGCTTGATTGGCTCCCAGGAGCAAGGAACAAGCGTAATCCAGTCGGGAAAGGACCGTGGCCTGGACTATCACCTGTCTTGTGGATGAATCAAAGAACTTTAAAATAGGTCTTAGACCTCGTAAAATCCCAAAGCATGTGGCAGCAACTTTTTTTTGTCTGAAAGCAAAAACTAAGGGAGAAGTCCAGCCACACTTCGAAGTTTTTGACTTCTGATTTGGGTTCCGGGACTTTACCCAGAGCATTGGGCCATCAATGGTCACCCCATAAACCAACGTTTATTCCCACCAACAGCCCCTCTGTCTTGTTTGCATTTAATTGCAGACAGTTAGATGTCATCCAATCTGCCACAGCAGTGAGGCCACTTTTAAACCTGGAACCATTTGGGGCTGATGCTTCAGTCAGGGCAACCACTAGCTGAGTGTCGTCAGCATATGAGACGATGGTAAGGTCCCATTGTCTGGCGACATCTGCTAGTGGCTGGACATACAGATTAAATAAAGTGGGGCTTAATACCGAGCCCTGGGGGACGCCCTGTTCAATAGGATGTGCCTGAGATAGGAAAGGAGGAGTGGACACACGAAAGGACCTCTCGGTCAGAAAAGATCTGAACCAAGCAAGGGCCAGATCGGTGATCCCTGCCTCCTCAAGCCGGTGGAGTAGAATCTTATGGGAGACAGTGTTAATGGCAGCACTGAGATCTAACAAGATCAGTGCCGCTGTTTGTCCATGATCAAGAATGTTCCGCAATATGGAATATGGCTATTGCCCACATAGAACAATAGGGACAGTCCACGGCCCACTTCCACTTTTGCATCTTTGTCTCCATGACTTCTCTGAACTTTGTGAACAATAATTCTCGCCACAGGAGGTCAACAGAAGTTGTATCTGACCAGCTGCACATAAGCAGAAGCCACCACAATGTGTTCTGCTAAGAGGGTTAAGGATGCCCATAGCCTCAAGCCCCCGGTCACCTGAGGAGCACCGGGTTCGCTTTCTCTAGCCAGTCCTGGGCTGCTCTCAAACAATTGAGGAACATATACAGCAGGTGAGAAGTGTTTGGGTTAGCTCAGAGCAGGAGGAGGAGATGCAAGCAGGTTTCTCTGGTCTCAGCATTCATGAAGCAGCACAAGGGTCGGAGGTTGACATACCATGGCCAATCACTCTACTGGCTTTTTTGAAGCTTTGCAGTGATTGTCCATTTCCATTTGTCCCTTGCTTTCTACCCTTTGTAGCCAGTACCAGTATCAGTATTGTGCACAAGGGGGTAAAAGAGACGAGTAGTGTGCTTCCTGCTGCTGCCTTCCACATCTAAGAGAGCACGTGCATGTGGGCTGGAAGCAGAGGCCTCCTTTTCAGGAACTCTGTTTTAACCGTTTCACGGCTGTAACGAGCCGCAAACAAAGTACCAGGCCTGTGGGGGATCAATCACGAAAGAAAGCAAATGTTATACATTAAAAAAATATAGCCGGTCTGCCCAGACTTTGAGCAGGCCATTTTTATTTTCTTATAGCTCAGATTCTGCGTATGCCATTATGTAAAGCGTAGGATTTCACATCTTTCTTCAGCGCTCCTCTCTGTAGGATTGGAAGGGGGACACCTCCCTCATTGCGCACAGTGCTGTTTCTAGCTTCCACTTTTCCAGGTATTCATTTTATATTTGCATCAAGAAGCTTTGGATCTTAATCTATTAACGGGTACATTTATTTCCCAAAATGAATCATGCAGTCTGCTAGTCCTGGCCAATTAAGCTCCGATATAGATGGCAGAATATATTTTTCGACGTTTCATTCTTTATTCATGTTTTTTTAAAATGTGAAAACGCCAACGCGTTCCGTCCTCAATCGGACACTCTGTGCAAAAGTGTTTTCCCATTATAATGACTCGTGAAGAAGTGATCTTAGCATTTGTTTTAAAATTAATCTGGTTCTCACATTTTAAATGTTTGTGTTCAATGTTGTAAATAGTGTCTGTTTATGTACTTTTGTAGCACTGAAGAAGTCTGCATGAGGACAAAACGCGTTGGCGGTTTCAGATTTTAGCCCTTGCGTGTGTTCATTGGCCAACAGCCATCGCGAGCACTACCTCTGTAGTGCTGCGAATGTCCGTTGGGCGACGTGGCCCCACACACTCTGCTAAACTGCCGCACCGCAGCGGAATTGCCGCCGCGGTTAAGCGGTTAAAAGAACATGAATAAAGAATGAACTTCAATAACGCAAAATCATATCGACTTTTTTCTTGGGAAAACAACTGTTTGTTGTAAATCGATCTTACTGTGCATATGGACTAATAATGATGTATACATGCATTTAATACATGGAAGTGTGCTGGGCTGTTTTTGCTAAAACACATATCACCATGTACATTGATGTTCATGGGTGGACAAAACAATGAACACATTGCTTAAGCCGACTAAGAGAAAACATTCCTGCTGGAACCATCATGTTTTGTATATGTAAACATTTGTTTGGGACTGAGTTCAAGAGCACTAGCAGCCTCTGAGAAAAATGGGAAATCATCCAAGATGTGTTGTGCGAGAACACCATGACTGAATGAAAAATATCAGTATACATCGCCATGTAGAGATGCGTCATCACACTTTCTTTGAGAACTTGTCAAGGACATTAACATTTGTCAAAAGACAAATAATGGAATGATTTGCTTTGCGACGTACAGCAAAAGGCTGAAGTTTTGAATGTATAAATTCTATAACAAGAGGACAAACTCTAGAAGAGGACGGCAGAGTACTCTGTTGAACTGTGTATTGATTAAAACCCTTGCTCATTTAAACCTTGTGACAGATGCATTGATGATTTTCCCTTCAGTGTGCAGTAGCGAGATCTCAGAGATTTTGTACAAAAAACCTCAATGTCGAAATTTGACTGCTGTCCAATACCTATTGGGAAGTGTAATTACAGATGTGCCTGCGCCTGCAGATCCTTATAAAACCCATTATGAGGAATTGGAAATTCTCGTCGTACCCTATCTGAGTTCTACCATCACACTTTATTAGCTGCAGATCCACCTTTCTCAAACTCAAGAACAAATTTGAAGAACTGGCACATTATGTATTGTTTTGCTCTAGTGAAAGTGGTGATTAATAATACTGACATTCCCCCGCCAAGTAGACTGTCAGTATAGATTAGGAATGGCCTGTGATCCAGCACGAGTCACGTGCTTCATAGCTCCAACAAATGCTGCTAGCCCCGTAGACTGCTATAGATTACATATAACGTGGTGTGGTGCACTATTCTAAACTCTATGGATCACCTGATCAAATGTTGACAAAATGGGATGGTGGCACAGATAATAGAGCATATCTGTGCCACAATACCAGGACCTGCCTGCCTTTATAATCCGGTTAGCCCATTTGGTGACACCTTTATCGGTCACTTCAAGTAATATACATGAATTAATACTTTTATCTAAAATATATTCAAGCATGTGTGTACATAAAGACTAAGATGTAGAAAAGGGATACTGTTCACAAAGTAAGGTTATCATATAAGTTAAACTAGGAGATTAAACTTTTAAAATGTAATTGTGTATGAAATCAAATGAATTTTATCGTGTAATGGTTTTTATCAATTGCTTTTAATTATTCCAGCAAATTTTATGAATGTGTAATATTGTAAGATTTTAAATAATCAAACAATAAAGATTACTTTACTTTATCATATATGTAGGAAAATAAGAAAACGGTGAGGGAGTGGAAAGGGTTGCATAAAACATGCAGTAATGCCAGTTTTATTACAACAATAATATGACATCAAAAACAGAGGGACTACTTTTCAAATTTTGACTTAGATTTACATTGACCTTAAAAAATGCTACCGATATTCTCAGTTCTATGGAACACAATGGAGAAAACAGTTTGATGTGGTATCTCAAGGAACATATTAAGACAGTTCTGAATGGTGCCCAGCCGTACAGCAACAATTTTAGGGTTTGTGCCCACAAATCTCTAGCAAAAAAGGTGATTGAAAGCTTTAACAATACTAGGCATGGGCGGATTTTGCAGATTCGCAATCCGCGGATTTGCGAATTTGCGGATTTGCGGATTCACAAAATCTGCGGATTTTGCGAATCCGCGGATTTGCGGATTTTGTGGTGGGGGGGTCTTCTGTGCGAGTTCATGTGCCTCTTGTGTGTATAAAAGGTCAGAGATAGATCAGTTCAGCAGATGAAGAGAAAGAAGCTCCTGGTCACAGGAACAGCACGGGTATTGCGCTCGTGAAAGTCAAGGATGCAAAGGCCTCTATCCAGCATCACAGCTGATTTTCCACGGTAGATTTGAAAAGAAAGCAGACCTGTGCCCAGCCTACTCATGTAACTATTTTACAATGGTGCCAGCAAGCTGCCAGCGCCGTTGTAAAATAGTTACAAAGTTAGCTTGCACAGGAAGCACTTAGATAAAATAAAGCAGCACCTGCTTCGTTTTATCTAGTGGTGCCTGTGCAAGCTAACTTTGTAACTATTTTACAACGGCGCTGGCAGCTTGCTGGCGCCATTGTAAAATAGTTACATGAGTGGGGGTTCAACTTTTGAACCCGTTACGTCCGCGTATTTTTTTTTGCGGATTTTGCGGGAAATCCGCAAAATTCGCGGATTGCGGATTTCCCAAAAATCCGCAAAATCCGCGAGCGTAACGGATTTCCCGCTCATGCCTAAACAATACCACATTGTGATAGCATCGTTCTGATGTTATTTTTGCTAGTGGCCTGAAATTATGTAAACACTGAAGTACAACACTTGACCGTGACCAAACTGTTCAAATTAATGAAAGAATCATACTTAAGATGAACTATCTGTTGCCCATCAATCAAAAAACAATAAACACAATTTAAATAACTTATTTTGGGGGGGGGTGTTACCAGTTCTGCATACAATGATCTAGTCATAGAAATACATACAAAAAAACAAGGAGGTATTTGCTGGAGCAGCTAAAAAAGTCCGGAACAACAGTGCTATAGTAAAGAGACAAGCCGAGGGCAACAATGAAAAAGTGTAATCTTATTTTGAAACTGAACGTGAAAGATATTTATGAAAAGAAATGTACCGCGTACACCAGTTTAGAAATAATGGAAAACAAAAATCACCAATACCAAGGTATTCCTACAGAGAGAAAATGTTAGCTTGACAAAAAAACGGGGCAGATTAACACTTTCTTGCTTTCACCTAATACTGAAATAAATACAGTAATGGAGACAGCATTTTACCTAATCTTCAGGATAACAAGATGGACAACACTGCTGCACTTGTGTGCACCTAAGTAGGACATACCATGAGATAGTGAAAGGAAAGAAGAGGGATTTGAACAGCTGACCAAAGATGAAGTAATGAGCAAAGGAGGAAATGAAACATAAATTATTACATGAGTGGTTTAGAACTCTAGATACTTGTAGTTTATGAGTTTTTTGCACATTTATGTACATTCCTATTCTATGCATGAGAAAAGAATGGACACAGATGCATGGCATACATGTTAACTACTAAATTATGATGCTTTCCGTACTTTATGTGAGTGTACCCTGCATATCCGGTCAATTCACAGAGGCATTTTCAAGTACATAGAGTCCTACTCTTGTAGTACTATTTTACATACTCTTACATGCCACTATAAATTGACTTGCTACATCTAAAATTAGATTAACCTCATGCGCGCTAGCGGAATTCCGCTTGCACGCTGAGATTTTGTAAATCTCATGTTACGTGACGAGCTGGGCTCGTCATCAGCGTGCGAGGAGGCTACGCCATGACGAGCCCAGCTCGTCATCAGCGTGGAAGGGGTTAAAATTGGAGTATTGACGAAATATACATGTACAAATAGAAAGTAACCTTGGTCAAAGTTTGTTTAGTCTGAATCCCTGCAATCTGATGACCTGGCTAAGGTGAATGGGAAAGCAGATTGGCAGGAATTGTGGGGCATATTATCAAGAAAGGGCGTTACATTATCGCCGCTTTTATCGGCAGGAAATTGCCGATAAAGCGGCGATAATGGGCTTGATAATATGCTCTATGAATTCCAATCGAAGCCCATGTTAGATGTCCTCACATATAACATGGGCTTCGACTGGAATTCATAGAGCATATTATCAAGCCCATTATCGCCGCTTCATCAGCAGTTTCCTGCCGATAAAAGCGGTGATAATGTAACGCCCTTTCTTGATAATATGCCCCATAGTTTCTCCACTGCCCTACAGGGCTGCTCTAGAAGCAACTATTCGACAGCAGTACATCGCTAATTCCCTGCTACTAGAAGTCCTGTCTATATTTCACATAGTGCCTTACAGCGCAATAAACGGCTGCACAAGCTTTTTGGGTACTCTGGTATTAGAGAAGGGGGCCACAGATGCTTGTGCGGCCCTTTCTATAATGCTGATAGCACTGGTGCAAATGTACCAGCAGCGCTATCTTCAAAGAGCCTTCCCTCATTTGCATGGATATACTGCCCCCATGCAAATGAGGGAATCACTTTGCCTCAGTGCTGGTGCCGTATTACGGATGCAGGCACAGAGGCAAACATGCCCTTAGGATGCGCACTGGCAGTGTGCCACAAAAAGATGGAGTACTGTCAGTCTGCCGCTGAGTGAAGCTCTCTGGACAGGAAAAATGAAGTCCCAAGAACAACTGAGACATCCCAGTGCAGACAAGTGCAGTCACTTAATCCACCCACCTATGGGCAGTGGCGGCCGCCATGGTTCACGGACCAAGGGGCGGGCCCACAGTGAGAGGGGGCAAGAGGGAGTGAGGGAGGTAAATGGTGCTCAGTGTTTGAAAAAAAAGAATAATGTAATAAACAACTACCTTGTCGCACCGGGTCCCCCATCTCTGCTCTTGCTCTCCTCGTCGGACTGAGGCACAGGAAGCACAGCCAGGCTGCCCTGACCAATCACAACGCTGCAATGCAGCGTTCTTATTGGTTTTGAGCGTCCTGGTATGACACTCAACCAGGGAATGGGGGCCTGGGTTTCTTCTCAATGGGCAGGCTGCAAAGCAGCCAGCATGGAGAGCAGGGAAAGTGCGCATGACCTATTTGGGTGGCCCAAGAGGGTCGACCAAACATCATTGCGCACTTAGGAGTGGCCAAAACACTCCTCCCCTGCCCTAGTCCGAGAGCAGAGTAGCCCCGCCCAATCAACCACAAAGCAGCAGGAAACATAAAATGATAATAATTCAAAGTTATTATCATTTTATGTTTAATTTACTTTGCAGTGCACTGCTTAAAAGCAGTGGGGCGACGCTCCTCTGTCAGAACAGAGGAGCCGACCCTGCCTGTAGGGGTCTCTAACCCCTATTTAAAGTGCAGGCTAGTTGTCACTCTGTATTTCACTGAATATGCTGTCTCCAGTGCACCGCAGTTTCGTAGCTGTCGGGGGTGCAACGCAGTCATTGTAATAGGCGCACTATCCTTATTTGCACCTGGCACACCTGTTTCAATGTACGCCATGATGCAAGCAAGGACAGTGCACCCTAGATGTAATGCAGGCCCTGGAAGCAAATGATAAATGAGTACCAAAGAGTGTGTTTCCTAGGGATTCCCTGGATGTTGACTTTTGGAGCAAAATAGATACAGTTGCCATCACTATAATATTGACTGACAGAGCTAGAAAATCACATCTTTTTCCTCTGCTTCAATGACTGCACTGTTTATCAAACACAGTTCAAGAAAAGTTAATAAAATCTGACCACCTGGAGCCCCAAAACATTAGCTGAGTAAGGAAGAACAATTAACACCATGTAAATCACTTTTGATCAATGAGCATCAACAAAGCCAATCGCCCAGGTTAATACATTTATTTTAGGATATGATGCAGTACCTTCTTAGTGGAGGGACCTCTAGTATGCTCTAATTGCTGACACCTGTACAGAAAAATGCCACCTAACAGTCCAGGATCTGATTAAAACAAGTTTTTTTTATCAATTCTCTGACTACCTGGATATAACTGTCTACTTAGAGACCATACATGAGAGTTTAGGTGCTAGGTAAGAGACTTGGAACCTAGGAGCACGAGGTTGCTGTTGTCCCTAGAGTATGTTTGCCTTGTGTATTTGTCTCTCACTAGTTTTTGTTTTCTGTCTTTCAGTATCACAAAATGTCCTCTTTCTGAGGGAATGAAAGCTCTCACAAAACCCCATCTATTGTTATATATGTGCTAATCCTAAATCACCCAGGTTCATCCATAAGATCTTGCTTCCTTCCCACTGCCTCTTATTCACTTGCTACAGATAGGCTTACTATTTGCTGATAATGCAGTTCTCAGGCTTTGATAACTCACCATCTGTGAAGCTCTCTTGAAGTTCATGAGTGACGGTACTACAGGCTCCAGAAAGGGCGTTCCTCCGTTGCGCACCCTGCACTGGAAGAACCTAGTGCCCCGGGCATCTTCAAGGCTCTCTCTCACCAGTTGAGCCTTTGGGCAATTGATCACACTCCCTGGCCGGAAAGCCGGAGCATGTTCTGCCGGAGAGCCTCAGCAGAGAATCTCTCTAGATGTGGCAGGCACTGGGACATATGTAATCTTCTGTTGTCAATCAAACTGTAGCCACTCCCATTGTGACCATGCAAGGGACAACCCCTACGATTTTTGGCAGAAAACTGTAAACATAGCAGCAAACAATCTGCGTTAATTGCACAGGCGGCTACACCACATACACTGCCTCTGAGGCTCAGGTGTAAGCATGACAGCTGCCTATTGGCCCTAAAGAATGCAGAATGTGCAGCTTTGTCTGATCTTTTTTTCCCAGAAAAAAATTCTAAACTATGAACCCCAAGCATGATATACATAGTCTTGCCACGGATAAGACACACAATGCTGACAGTAAGGTATCGATTTTGTGTGAAGGGCATTTTGGAGCCTACTTTCTACGTACAAAAGTGGTGTTTCTGAAAAGTCTTACTGACACTCTAGACACCAAGGTACCTCATTGATCGAGCGGTCAGGTAAAGCTCAGGCAGGGAAAGCCTGCACAACCTGTCCTGCTAGTTTGCCTTGGCCCTGCTCGTGCATGGCAGCATGCAGGTAACCTGCTTCTCCCTAATGAGGGAAACATGCACTATGCATTATGTTGCATTATAGCAAAGACTCGAATGTAATGTTGTACGCCCTCTAAAGCACTGAATCCACTATTAAGCCAAGCAAAAATGCATCTAAGCAGAGCCACTGGAATTAGGCAACTGCAAAGTACCAACTTTTGCAGCAGGGATTGCAAACGTAGGCAGCAAGAAAAGGCGGGCTAATGCTGTGCTAGTACTACTTTATTTTTTGTCATTTTTACACGTTAACACTGTCTGCTAAAAGATTTCATATTATTAGTACCAGTGTAATACCCAAATGCAGCAATAAGCAACTGAAAGATGATCAGCCACCCTTTTCAATGCACCTTCCACTGTGCAGAAACGCATTGCCATATTTTTAGAAACATTTGAACCGTTAGAGCTAAAAACAAAAATCATTTTTAGTAAATCTGCAGATTATGCAGCAGAGGATGAATTATTTAGCAAATGAGGCATAGCCCTGATTATGTAGAAATAGCTGCAGCTGGAGAATTGCACAATTGTTGTGGCCCCGGATGCACAGTATGAGTGAGCTCAATGTGTGCATTGTCTGTTTATGCATGCGTAGCCAATTGAACGCCGCTGACTAAATAACTGAGAACCTGACAAAGTACAGGGTGCAGTAAAGAGCCATGCACTCATGCTCATTGGAAGGGTCTGTCTTCAACTTAAGCAACCCCTGTACATGTGGGAGGATGGAAGCACACAACAGCCTGAGAAGAACCCCCTCTGAGTTACAGTGTGCTCTCCCAGCACCCCGCCCAGAGGAAAGAATCACTTTACCTTGGAACCCAAGGCAAATAAACACAGATTTAACTGATACGCTGTAACTTGCCTTTTTTTGCAACTGGAAGAGAAAACGTGTGCGGGTGCCAGGGAGTCAGAGAACCCTTCTAACAGATGGGTGTCAAGTTGCTTTCTTTTTGTGTCAGATATTTGTTTGCTTGGTCAAATGAAAACTTGAAACCATGTAATCAGTCTATTGTTCATACATGATTACGCATGAGCTCACTGAACCTTAGGTGCCAAAAAGTCAGATGTGCATGGTAAGCACGCAAAGTAAATACCACAAGGAAAGGCAAATTAAACCCAAATGATTTGTTTCTTCTGTGTGTACATAATTCCCAAGCAGTACAATGGGGCAGGGAGCTAGAAGTTTCCTGTAAGATATTAATGTCCCTGATTCTTTCAGCCTGACTGATGGAGCAAGAGTTGTCCCCTCAATCCTGGTCCCCCAAACCATGGTTGACTCCGTCCAGGCAACCTGCCTTGGAGTCTTTCCCTTGTCTACGGTAAGCGCCCACCGTAATAGCAGAGTGGTGGTAATGAGACCTGGGGTTTGGCTATATAGACTAAGAGAATTTAAAGTAGTTGAGTGTACCAGCCGACTACACGTTGATTAGCAGAAACAGGGGGGGACTCCTTCCAACTTTGTTCCAAAAAGCCACTTTGTGCCATCAATAGCTTTCCCTTGTTCTGCAACCACAGTGCCTGGGCCACAGCCTTTTGCTAACTCCATCCACAGTGGTTGGTTGAGGTTAAACATGTGGGCAGCGTTGTCTAGGTACATAGCACCTGAAATCCTAAAACAACTTCCGTTTAGCCATCTTCATGAAGGCTAATGGCCTCTGTGTTGAGACCTTATTGTGCCAGGAGTTGAATAAAGTTACATTAACCCCAACTATGTGTCTTCAGAATGACAGTACCGATAGTAAGGCATATAACTATATAATCCCACACTTGTAAACATTTAACTGAGCTAGCGTTCTCAGGAACATTTAACACTGGAAGTGAGGGCTACTACAGTTGTATACACATTTTACAACGCTGTGCACGCCCAGCTCAAACTAATTCCACCTGTGCCAAAGCAAGTAAATAACCCTCCTAGAACAGAGATATCATCTTTCTTAATCGAGAAGCTAAGTCAACTATATGACATCACGTACTTTACCCATACCAGCCCTTACATGATACCTTTCGTCCACTCCTGAGGTATCAATGTGCACAGTAATCAGGGCCCTAGAATTATGTGGCAGGAGAGAGCCAAACAAAGTATGTGTCAGGGTTGACTCAATTATGCTGCAAAAAAGAGAAATTATCCAGCATAATGCAGCACGTTTTGTGATTGTATTTCTTCATTATTTTGCAATTTATACCCATGTTCACAATGTCTTGCACAGGTTTCTCCTCATTACTAATTGTTTAGCCCACATGCAGCAATAAATGACAGAAAGGTGAACAGTGAGACTTTGTGGAGGGCCTTCTACTGTGCGTTTTTTAATAACCTTTGATATATTTTAGCTTTTTTTGTTAAAATCTGCAGATTATGAAGCAGACAATGGATTATGAGGCAAATCCATAACTATGCAGTAAATACCTCTGCCACAAAATTGCATAATTCCACTGGCCCCGAAAATAATGTTTTTGGGGGGCTTTTATGTGATCCCACCTGTGATCTCCGAGACAACTTCATTTGCGATGTTGTGTGCAGTCATGAGCAGTGCATGGGGACAAATATAAGTGCTTTTGGCGGTTTTGTGCACCCTTAATTTTAAAGTTACTACCTCATCATCCAGTGCATACATCGTCACACCTTTTTTCACATTCTGTTGAACATCAGCAATAACCATTTTTTTAAATGTTGTGGATGCTAAACAGTATCGCCAAAAGACTTCATTGGCAAAATCAAAAATACTACTGGCTTTGCCACCGCTTGTTTATTTAACTGCTTCCCATTTGTGATTGTTATGTTTTTTTCTTCGTTTGTGTACAACCCTACCACTGTTTACTGCTTCTATTATTTTTGTTCATGCAACTTGATTGGACACGGTCCCAAGTCTCTGTGACCTTTTGGGTCTGATCTGCAACTGTAAATTCATGAACATTCATGAGCAAATGTCGCTCTTCTCTCACTTTCGATGTGGCTATGGCAGTCCAGGTTACCTAGGGACTGCCTGCCGGTCCATCTAGCTCTTCTGAAACACACAGACGAACTTGCTGGAACCCTACTGCTCTGCAGAGCTGAAAGCTCTCTCCTGCACCCGTCTAGACACATTAAGCAGGCTGCCTTGTGGCCGCCATCTCACATGCCTGTTCCGCCCAGCGAGTCTGCTGAGTGCCATGGAAACCTCCGGACACACAAGCTGTGCCAGAACTGCAGAGTACCTTCTTAAGAAAAAGAAACATTGAGGGGTCATGGCAACTCGGTTAATTTTTTACATTGTTGCAAGGACAAAATTACCTCCAGCGAGGGCAGAGGTCCAAACAGGATCAAGACACGCTGTTCTTGCGTTTTTGTTCACTTTCTGGGGAAATGTTTTTCCATGCGTTTCTTGTAGCGATATCATTATAAAATCAGGCTGAGTAAAGTCAGAGCTAAGGCAATGGGAAATGCTCAAGTAAAGGCCGGGAACTGAAATTCATAGGCCCATGTGGGAAAGGGAGAGCAATTTTCTTTTATCACTCTGTGCATAGCTGGCAAGTTTTCAGAATGGTTATGTGTGACATTTCCAAGTTTCCACTGGTTGAATGCGTGACATTGAATGCCTTAGGAGTGACACTCTGGGGGACACTCAATTACAAAACAATTATGTCCAAGTAATGAGATAACCTTCATAATTTAACTCGTTGGTTTACAATATCTGTAATGTGTGTTAAACTCTTGCACACCTGTTGGGAGCAGCCACGGCCGGTAGTAGGTGTAACTGCAGGGCGGTGACGTAGGGAGGGGGAGGGGCAGGGTTGTAATGTATGGATTACGGACTATAACAGGTAAGTAAACTTATAAATAAATAAAACGAATTTCGTTGTGTGCACTGCATCATCAAATGCGATGCAGTGCAACCACCGAAATTCGTTTTATTTATTTATATGTTTACTTACCTGTTATAGTCCGTAATCCATACATTACAACCCCCCACCCTGCCCATCCCCATCCCTACGTCACCGCCCTGCAGTTACACCTACTACCGGCCGTGGCTGGTTGGGAGACATGCAACCTACTCCTTGCCTTGAATGGCAAGCGGGGCCGGACTGGCTACCGGGCTTTTTGGCATGCTGCCGAGCTGGGGGTTGATGTCACTGTGGTGGGGGCTAATTTCGTTGATGGAGACTCGTGTGTGCTGCGAAATAAACAAAGCAAAACTAATTTCATTCAGCACAAGCAGGTGCCCATCAACTAAATCAGCCCCCAGCTCGGCAGCATGCCAAAACGCCCGGTAGCCAGTCCTGTCCTGATGGCAAGGAGTAGGTGTCTTAATGCATGGCAAGGCATAAACTGAACTGTGACACGCAGCTCTCTTCAGGCCAAGTAAAGCCTCAGCCCTCATTTTTCAATTATGATACTGTCCACCAGAGGTGGCTTTTTCAACAACATCACATAGAATTCTGGGTTTTGCAGTGAGATAGGTTTTAGATACAAAGCCAGACTGTTGAAATGATTACATGCCAGTAGTATCACTGCACTCCACGCTCTAGGAAAATGAGTGCTGACTCCTTTTACAAAAATGCCATATTTAGTGCTGGGCAGGC
This sequence comes from Lissotriton vulgaris, assembly GCF_964263255.1. Classification (NCBI taxonomy): domain Eukaryota; kingdom Metazoa; phylum Chordata; class Amphibia; order Caudata; family Salamandridae; genus Lissotriton; species Lissotriton vulgaris. The sequence goes on along the minus strand of NC_141689.1, from coordinate 883,847,931 downwards.
AGTCCAACAAAAAGTGATTAGGAAGCAGACAAGTGATGCCTGCTTTTCTTTTTTTTTTTTTTAGGGCGCAGGAGTAAGGTAAAACAATCTTTTACTGTGGAGAAGTTTGGAGAAGGGGGATTGTTGGTTTGTAAGCAAATTGTATAGCTGGACTATGGACTGGAAAGTGTGACATATTTTGAGACTTTTATAAATAGGGTTTTTAGATTGCACACAAAAAGTATCTGGTAATCCAAATGCTGCTTGGTTCAGCTGTAAACCCTCAAAATATTTGCCACTGCACTTCTGGAGATCTGCGATCAGCAGGTCTTTAGTATCAGGATGGATAATGGTCAGAAATCCCATTAATGGTGAACGGCTAGGACTGGCGAGGCTGGGGAATGACAAGGAGCAGATTAATTACAGTCCTGTCTGATATTTATTCCAATGTAATGTTTGTAGCAGCTGCAATACTGTGATGTTATGTCAATTTGAATTCTGGACCATCTTGGCTCCTGTAAAAAACACATACTGTTTAATTCTATTCTATAATTAAGGCAGATCGAAAATAGCAGTGGGCAGGGGTGGACTGAGACACAACATAGGGCAACTAAAAGTGGACCCCATTAGTGAATCAGATAGCTAAAAAGTGGCCCATATTTGCAAATAATGCCAGTATTGAACTTTTAAAGTCACGCTGTATGGATATTTTGCAATGTATGGGAAACAGCATGCATTTTTTTGCTTGTTGTAATAACAGGGAAATCAACTGAAAAAGCCTGCCCATCTGCTATAAAACTGCCCACAATCTCCTACAAACCTGCCCACACACTGATCTGCCAGGCCAGCCCATCAGACACTGCCTGATTGTCGTATAGGCCAGCCAGACTCTGGAGGTGGGTGAAGTCAGACATACTGATTCTGGGTTGCACTGTTAAGCACCCAGGTTTGCTTAAACAGAGTTACTGTACAAATACTAGTGTTGGATACTAATTGAAATGGTCGAATAGCACCCCCAGTACAGACTGACATTTTTATTTGCTCAGTAAAAACTGTTTTCGAACTCAAGACAAATCCTACTGTATACTACAATTATTAAGTGAGTACCTGCAATGGGCCTTATATTTTGTTTCAAGTACTGTCATTATTCTAAATTACTAAGGATATAAAATATTGCAGTTCTTATGGTCCTGGCTACTGTCTAATGTAATATTTTTACCCACCGGCTGGAATTATGGAATGGCTCACTAGAAGGGCCCTGGACTGGTACTTGCAGAGGGGCTTCAGAACAAGAAGCAGGTGAAGCAGTTGTTTTCATCCGGCCGGGGTGACTGCTATCTGTGTTTGTGAGGCTGCTGAGGCACAGAACTGGTCCATAGGACTTGGTAAAACATCCGACCTGTCAGTGAGTGCAACTTTCTGGCTGCTTGTAAAAGGAATACAAATCTTCCGCCCTCTGCTTGAGCTGCTCTCTGGGCCAATCAGACACGAATTGGTCGGACTGGAGCAATCGCAGTGCCGGAAAACAACAATATAATATAGCAAGGGGGTTCACCCAAACATAGTCACTGGGACCTAGGTCGTAACAGTACTGAGAGGAAGGGGTCCCAGTGTGAAATTGGCAATAGACACAAAGTAATCAAAAATTAGACACACAATAAATGAATCTACACTGTTTTTATTCACAATGTAGATATTTGTTAGATATAGTATCTGGCAGTACACATTCAAAAAGTTGTATGGTGCCCCAGGGGAAAAGGGGAAGTGATAAGGTGAGGATAGTGTGGATAGGGAATCGTGACAATAAAATCAACCAAATATCGTAAATGCAATTGACAATTGCTCCTTGCCTATCAGCTTCACGCCAAAACTTCAACATTAATGTATTATGTGAAGCATGATTCATATCTAGTGATGCATTGAACCTATGGTCTTTTGTTTTTGTATATTGAAATTGACATACAAATGCATCTACGATATTTGGTTGATTTTATTGTCACGATTCCCTATCCACACTATCCTCACCTTATCACTTCCCCTTTTCCCCTGGGGCACCATACAACTTTTTGAATGTGTACTGCCAGATACTATATCTAACAAATATCTACATTGTGAATAAAAACAGTGTAGATTCATTTATTGTGTTTCTAATTTTTGATTACTTTGTGTCTATTGCCAATTTCACACTGGGACCCCTTCCTCTCAGTACGGAAAACAACAATAGGCAAGACGCCAACCTCGGGATCCACATAGGGTACACCCTCTCAGATTAAAATTAAATTGTTAATTATCATGACAACGTGTTGCTGACAAAACACCACGTGGTACACACGAGAGCCGGGCTCAGCTTGATAGCTGGTGATGATGTTTATTCTCCTGATGGATCACAGAGAGAGATTGATAATGTGTGAATAAAATGAAACAAAACTGAGACAGCTGGTTTGTTGACAGAGCACACTCTACACTAGGCAGCACAGCACACTCAGTGCCAGTGAGCTCGGCCCACTGCAACTCATTACAGAGCACACCTTCTGGGAATGGCTTGAGGGAACTCTAAAATGCGTGACTAATGCCTTTTAGTGCGGTGATGCAGACACTAGTTCGAAAATGCATTATTCTAACCCCTGATGCGTGGTACTTGGCAGGGTTACTTGTGCAACACTTTCCTTGTGTGGAGACAGAGTGCGTGGAGATACTTTGCATATGCAGAAACACCAGGAAACATTTGTTTAGTAGTGAGGGGATGATGAATCACATAACACACTTTTGGAGTTTCATTCTTGATCCTCATCCTCTAACTCAGGGCATTTTAAGATTGAATTTGGCCTCAGATTGAGTTTGCCTGGATTGATTACTATTCATACTGTATTTGAGTTGTAATCCCTTTACAACCTTCTGGAGTAAACCGTGACTGCTTACAATTGCAAAGTTTGAAAGTTAAGATTAGAAAATTAATAACTCCGGTATCCAAAATGAAAGGAACATTCCTAAGCTTTGAAATACCAATGGCAATTATCAGTATCTACTGTGCATACTGCCCAGTAACCACCTACTGCCACAGGACCTAGTCCAGTGGCTACGTTTTAGCTGTGGAACTAGTATATTTGACATTTAATCTCAGTTTTACCACTTTATGTAACTATGATGGATATAAGCACTGTATTCCTCAGCTGAGCAGGGCCCCGGCCAACAAAACAGTGACATTTCTCTTGGATAGTCAGAATCACTTCCACACCAGTTGATTGAAATGTGAAACCAAGGGACAATATTTTTGATCCCAGCTTCCCAGTTGGCCAAATTGTAGACTCTCGGGCAATCACTTTTTAAAAGTGAATTCCTCTCTATTTTTTAACAAACTTGGGAGATTTAGAATCAATGTTAAAGCTGCTAGTAAGCATGCAGTTAAAAAAACGAACTGGCTATTACCCGTTGAAGGGTAGAAATGCCCAGCCTCATGGTATATTCATCAAAATGAAATATGGTGGAAAATATATAGCCTTTGCAGCAAGTAGCAGTGTACTACAGTCATGGGTCTACTACTTTAACACACAGTTTGATCCTGGGCAAATCATACTCAATCTGTGCTTCTGTCGATTGACCTGACAATGGCTGATTCAAGCCCCAATATCACTCGCGGATTAGCTTCGCTGGTTGGCCTGGTATTTTTTCTGCTCCCCTACTCATATTCTGAAATGGCTTTTCCCACTATTTCCTAAGGAACAATTGTAACCTCTTATCTGATGTTCTTAGTGTTTGCGCCATTAATTCAGATTAATTCAGATTGCTATTTTTGAATGTTTTTCAAGACATTTTTCCACCCCAAAGTTGGATTTCACCATTTACAAACATTGGTTTTCCATCAACAAGATCTCCCCACCTCAGATTATGTAAGAGTGCAGATTAAGCTACATATTTTTTATTTGTTAAATAAATACAGTCACCGTCATCTATATTGCAACAGAAGTTTACGAAGTAGCATAGTCACCAAAGGGGTGAATTAGACATTTTAGGACTGCAGTAGAGAGAACTTTAGCTATCTACCAGCCTCCTTTATTGACTAGAAATAATGTAAAGCTTCATTTATTGACTAGAAATAATGTAATTATAGTACTAATGCATGTGCATAGAGGGGCACTAGGTCAGCCACTTTCAGTCATTGCTTATCTGGAGTTATTTAGATATTGGCTTAACCTACAGAATAGCAATGGGTCAGCATCCCTCAGCCATTAGCTTTGTCGTTTACATCTTAATCCTGCATATGGTACACACATTCAGTAACTGCAGTATCAGAGACTTGAGTGACATCATTTTGCCTCTCTATTTTGAGTGTACAAGAGGAGGGCATCTTTTGAAGACATCCTTGGGTTCTCATGCATGCAGAAGAGTTGACATAATAAGGTTTTCACTGCCCCCATAAACACTGCCCACCATGAAGCTGTGAAGCCAGTGTAAAGGGCCATAATGCAATACGTGGCCTGGGGCCAACACTGAGTGAGCTGTGTACCTGTCTCTCTTTCAGAAAGTAAACAGGGTACTGGAGTGGCTATGTATCTGCAGAACTGTTAGAAAGTGACCTCCTTTCCTTGGAATTAGGATCGAATGTCCTACTATCACTCCAACACCCGGGGTCGGCTTTAGCTCTGGTGAGGCCCAGTGCGGCAATCTTTGTCGGCACTCCCCCATCAATGACCTCCAAGGATTCCCTCAATACCACCCTCCAACAGTGTCCCTCATCTCTCCATAGTCCCTCTCTCAGATATATGCCATTTGTTTTAAAGCACTGGTTGGGGTTGGCCTTACTAATTAGAATGTATAGCAACCCAAATACACCCTTTTTAGAAAAATTAGGAAAACATAATGAAAGATTCAGGAAACTAATACCGCACTCTCCTACATTATGCAGTTTGCATGTAGCTCGTTTATGCCAGTTCATATCACTGTTCTATATTAGGATTGTAACTTATGAATTCCTGTAGCATAATGATCTCTGTGACAAAAGCAGTAACCCACTGAGCTTTCCACATAAAATACAGTTCTGTGATCTGCATGGCACACATTCTTTGCAGCAGGCATATTAACCCTCTGCTCTAGCTTATGATGAGCCAAAACTGTCGTTAGACAAAACTCAGATCTCTCTCCAGCAGGAACATTAATCCCCATAGTTACCATGAGATTTTTATTGCTGCCTGAAAACTGCTGGAAGCACAAGGAACTCTGCAGCAGGCCCTTTTAAAGCCATAAGCTACTCCTAAACAAAGCACCCCTTTGAGGTCAGCGCCATGTGCACCTGCACCGGTCACACCATCCTAAGGCCGACCTCGTCAACACCTTTCAGGAAGTAAAACAGTCTGCCTTTGATTGCAGCATTCGGAGCACTGATCAAAAGTTTCATACATTGTCCCTGGATGCCCCAGCTGTGCATTGTGGCTTACTCACTGGAACAGACCATGCATGTGTCTGTTCCTGTGCAGTGACAGGTGGCGGGCAGCACTGGAGATGCAGGCCACAACCCGATACTGACTGATGTAGCCCTAAATCAGCCCAATTATGTGCTCAGCTTTAAGAGCTACTGGACAGCTCTTCACATCTGTTGAAAAAATGACCAGAACTATACTTCCTTCTCACACTGCAAGATTCACATTTATTACAGCCTGATAATGTGAAAATGGTCATGTGTTATTACACCCACCCAGTCAACACAAGCAATGAGCAACACCCTTCTTTACCCTAACATGTGGCAGGCCTCTGTCACCTTGGGGCATGCTCAGCTCCTCTTCCAGCTCTTTCAACCATTTTCTGTGCCATTGTTTACACATGTCCGAGTCTCCATAGCTGTTGAGGGCAGCAAACAGATACATAAATAAATCTGGTATTTGTAAAGTACAAACTTATCACCCCTAAGGGTCCCAAGGAACTGGGAGCCGTCAGGGATATTAAGTGAGCTATATGGTGCTGAGCTGAGTTGCCACTGGCACAGGGGATTGAACCGTGAGCTCTGCGCTCCAGAGTCAGCTGCTCTGGCTGCTGCGCCACAACTCTGTGGTGGGAGGCCAAATCAGGGCTCTTGGGTATTTCTTCTATTGCAATGGCCATGTCTGTGACATATACAATGAAAGCAAATTCCAAGTAAATAATCTCACACCTCACAGGGTCCTAGTCTCCATATTTGTGTCCAACAAAATCAACATATAATGTCTCTGGGTGCAAGGACGAGAACGGATTTTGGATTGCTGAACATTCAAAATCTTGAATATACAATTTAAGCACCTAAAATGACAAGGTGTATCCACACTGCGCCGCAATTCACAAAACTTCTTTTAAAGGCTCAGTGCTGTGTTCTTTTAATCACGCCATCCTTTGTTTTTTAAGCCACACTTGAAGGTTTATGCATAGACATCTTTTTTTTTCTTGCTGCCAAAATATGTATTTTTTTCCTAAAATATCTTTCTGGGCCCGTCATCGGGTTAGCTCTCTATATCACTAAGCAATACCGTTATGTTGTTTAACAACACATCCATGAACTAAACCAAATCCAATGTCTCAATCTTCCATACATTACATTTTCTATAATAAACGACCAATGTCGGCTTTGTACACGAGCCATATGATCCAGTTTAGCCACAAGTATAAAAGGGACTCATCAATCTGTAGACTGGGTCTGGACCGTGGGCATACACAATACCGACGTTCAAGGAAATGGAAGAAGGACTAAGGGCCTGCGGATGCCAGCAAGCCCAGCCTCTGACACAGATTTGTGAAAGGAGCTGATGGCAAGCGAAGTTGGGAGTACAGGCCACCCAAGCACTGCTGCCCTTTACTCCTGCAACACACAAGCCCTGTTGTAAATTTGGAGCGTGCGTTTTTGTCCAGACAGAGTTGTTCACATGTGATGATTTGGAGTAGGCACACAGCACTCCATGTCTCAAAAACCATGTAAAGAAATTATTCAACTGAAGTCTGAGTGACTTTGTGTGCTTCTGACCTAATTACATTTAGCATATAATGTTGGTGTGTTGTTGATTGCATGTACTAAAGCAGAGATCTAATTAAATATTGAACCAAGATTTTATCAGAAGAAAACTGCAGCCTATCAGATATAGGGGTGAAGTTTACGGGATGATTTTCCCAGTAGTACCCAAAAAGTGATGGGAGGAATGTTTGCAAATAGTCCAACCAATGGCAATTGGTTGGGTAGCATACCAACCCATAGTGTTTTCTGGTCTCTATGCCACCTCAGATGAGACTGGGCCATATGCAAATCAGCCTTGGTAATGCTTCCGCCGGAACAGGCCAATCCCAACTAACAAGCTAGGTCCTCTCGGAACTGGAACACAAGCCGGCCGAGACTGGTTTCAGCCTATTTTGGCCTCTTCAATCCGGTGCAGTTTAGTGAGTACGGGACCTTTTTCAGGGCATATCCTTGGCCACTAAAAGCATGACATCAAATGCACAAAAAGTGAAGGTAGGAATTAATATACATCATGTTTTTTGCCCACTATTGCACCTCACATTACACCCAAACAAAAGATCCATAATTGAAGGGTTGGAATGCTACCTCAAGCAATTGCCAGTTGTTAGACTACTTGCAAATATTCCTGCCATCACTTTTTGTGTGTGATGATTTTTCCCTCGTAGTTGCATCCTTAGGAGCAGACAGACAGAATTCTATTAATACTTCTAACCTAAGGTGCTGGCTCCTCATATTTTGACAGAACTCGGTGGCAGTCTGGTGCCCTACCACTCAGAAGGTGTCTACTGTAGTAGCCTTATAGTGCAAGGGGGGAACAAAGTCATACAATTCTTAGAGACCACATAGGTCAGCAATTTGTCGGGCAGGCCTAAGGGCACTGCACAGATGAAACAACAAAAGCCACAGACAAACAAGGCAGAAATACACAAAGGCAGATTGATTTCCCCACAGGTAACATTATTTTCAAAATGACTCAATCAACGTGAATTATTGACTGGGTTATCAGGGAAAGCCTTCCATGGCTCCCATTACTAACTGTTGATCATAAGAACACGCCCGTGCAGCAGGGTTCGCTATAGGTTACTGTCTCCAGAGGTAAACTCTAAAGGAACAATGTCTCTTTCATTCCGAATTCCTGAAAATCAGCTTCTAAGCACATCAGAGGGGATGGACTCCCACCGCTGGGACGCTGTGTCACTGATGGTTCGATCTTCAGCAAGATGCAGTAAATGTTCAGTAATCTTTATTCATCATATTGTAAACATAGACAAGAGGGTGTAAAATGGCAGTTTTGACAATATGCTTTCGAGCTTCTATTATGAAAGGTGTCGTCTGAGACGTCTGGGAAATAGGCTGTCGAGCGCTGAAAAGCACAGTTCGTGAGGCAGCGTTAAACCTGGTCAGTCACTGTTCTCCAGTCCCAGCGCTTTCTTCAACTTTAAGGAGCTTTACTTGCATTAAAGAAACTTCCGTGTCAAAGTGATCAAAAAGGATTGCTGAAGGGACAATATTACCTGCAAATGTATATTTCACTTCCCAATCAGGCTATAAAGGGACTGCCACATGTTTGGCCGTGGACATTAGTTCGGCTAGGAGGCCCGGGGTACGAGAAAAGACCCGTCTGGTAACCCTGCCACCATCTTCTAATGTTAATACAGAGAAAATACTTTGGCATTCGTATTCATGTGCTCAGTACAGACTGACCTAGCGCAAAACTTGACTATGGGACGCTTGTAAACTTCATGCTAAGAGGGTCGAACAGTTTATTGTTGGCTTCATAACAAGCGGACGTGTTGTTTGAAGGGACTGCATTGTGTCAGCTGTTTTCAGTCAAGAGCGGGCCATCTGGATTGAGTGAGAACAGCCTGACGGGTGGAACATCTATGAAATCCGCAGTGGTGCATTTATACATGATTTGGGTCTGATTAGGTTAGCCATTTATCTAATTATTTTATTTAGGGAAAGTGCTTTCACAGAAGACACTAAAACCACGAACAATGCATTTAAATACATAAAATATCAATCAATCAGTTAATTTGTAAAGCGCACTACTTACCCATAAGGGTTTCAAGGTGCTGGGGAGGGGGAAAGGGGGGGGGGGGGGGGGGGTGCTGCTGCTACTGGTCGAAAAGCCAGGTCTTGAGTAGTCTCCTGAAAGGAAGCAGGTCTTCAGTTTGTCGTAGGTTGAGTGGGAGGGTGTTCCAGGTCTTGGCGGCGCGGTGGGAGAAGGACCTGCCTCCGGAAGTGGTTCTAAGGATGCGCGAGCTGTGGCCAGGGTGTGGTCAGCGGAGCGGAGTTTCCTGTTGGGTACGTAGAAGGAGATTCAACTGTTGAGGTAGGCTGGGCCGGTTTTGTGGAGTGCCTTGTGTGCGTGGATCAGGATCGACGGGGAGCCAGTGCAGGATCCTCAGGTGGGGGGTGATGTGGTCGCAGCGCGGGACGTCGGGGATCAGGCGTGGAGAGGCGTTCTGGATTCTTTGCAGTCTGTTGACGAGCTTGGACGGGGATCCGGCATAGGGGGCGTTTCCATAGTCGAGTCTGCTGCTGACTAGGGCCTGGGTGACTTTTTTCCTCGTGTCTGTCGGGATCCATCTGTAGATTTTGCTGAGCATACGGAGGGTGTTGAGGCAGGTATAGGAGACTGCGTCGAGGATGACTCCCAGGTTGCTTGCGTGGTTGGTAGGAGCCAGGGGTGTCCCCAGTGATGTGGGCCACCAGGAGTCCTCCCATGCTGAGGGGTTGGGCCCGAGGATGAGAATCTACGTCTTGTCTGAGTTCAGCTTAAGTCGGTTTTCCTTCATTCAGTCGGCGACTGCCTTCATTCCCTGGTGGAGGTTGGATTTAGCTGTGGCGGAGTCCTTGGTGAGGGAGAGGATCAGCTGCATGTCATTGGCGTAAGAGATTATGTTGAGGTCATGCTGTCGGGCGATGCGTGTGAGTGGAGCCATGCAGAAGTTGAACAGCGTCGGGCTGAGGGAGGATCCCTGTGGGACGCCGCAGATGATCTTGGAGGCTTTGGACCAGAATGGAGGGAGGCAGACTCTCTGAGTTCGCCCGGAGAGGCAGGAGGTGGTCCAGTCCAAGGCCTTGTCTCGGATCCCTGCGTCGTGGAGGCACATGCGTGGTGTGCTGTGGCAGACAGTGTCGAAGGCTGCAGAGAGGTCCAGGAGGATGAGGGCCGCCGTCCCGCCGTTGTATAGCAGGATCCTAATGTTGTCTGTCGTGGCGATGAGGGCGGTCTCGGTGCTGTGGTTGCTGCAGAATCCTGATTGGAATGGGTCCAGGATGCTGTTGTCTTCGAGGTGACGGGTGAGCTGGGTGTTAACTATCTTCTCGATGACCTTTGCTGGGAACGGAAGCAGGGAGATGGGACGGAAGTTCTTGAGGTCGCTCGGGTCCGCCTTGGGTTTCTTCAGTAGGGCGTTGATCTCGGCGTGCTACCAGCTCTCAGGGAAGGTAGCGGTCTCCAAGAAGAGGTTGATGGTGCTGCGCAGGTGGGGTGCGATGGAGCTGCCGGCTTTGTTGAAGATGTGGTGTGGGAGAGGGTCAGACGGGGAGCCGGAGTGGATTGTGCCCATGGTCTTGATTGTGTCCTTGATGCTCGCGTTGGCCCAGGTTGTCAGGGAGTCGTGGTTGAAGGGGTGCAGTGGGTCCGGCGTGTCGAGACTCGTAGGGGTCATCTGGGGGTTGAAGCTGTCATGGATGTCGGTGATCTTGCGGTGAAAGAAGGTGGTGAGGGAGTCGCACAGGGCTTGCGATGGCGGGATGTCGTTGGCGCTGGAGCTGGGGTTGGAGAGTTCCTTCACGATGTTGAAGAGCTCCTTGCTGTTGTGTACATTGTTGTCAAGGGGGTCTTTGAAGAAGGTCCTTTTGGCGGTCCTGATGAAGTGGTGGTGGTTGTGGATGGCGTCTTTGTGGGCAGCCCAGCTGTCCGGCGTCTTGTCGCTGTGCCATTTGTTCTCCAATTTCCGTCAGGTGCGCTTTGATGCTAGGAGTTCCGGGGTGAACCAGCTCGCTCTCTTGCTGGTGTCTATGTTGGTTGGCTTTTTCAGCAGTGCTAAGGTGTTGGCGCAGTAGTCCATCCAGCATCTGAGGGTGCGTGCACAATCGTCGGGGTTAGTGGTGGGGGTCGGTGGGTTGAGTGCGAGGTTTGTCTGTAGTTGTTCTTCAGTGACTTTGCCCCAGCATCAGCGGGGGATCTGTAGGGTGCGGTGGTGTGTGAGGGGTTTACGGAAGGTGAAGTGGATGCAATGGTGGTCTGTCCAGGTGAGTTTGGAGACGTGGCTGAAGGCGACGTGGGGGCTCAAGGAGAAGATGGCATCAAGTGTGTGACTGGCGATGTGGGTCGGCGTCGTGATGAGCTGTTTTAGTCCGAGGTTGGCAAAGTTGTCGATCAGGGTGGAGGAGTTGAGGCTGTTGTTGTTTTCCAGATGGTAGTTTAGGCCTCCGAGGAGGATGTACTCGGTGGAGGTCAGCGCATGCGTGCTGATGAGGTCGGCGATGGAGTCGCAGAATTGTGGTCGGGGTTCGGGCAGTCTGTAGATGAGGGTGCCTCTAAGGGTGGTCTTGGGGTCCGTGTGGATCTGACAGTGCATGTGTTCGGTGGTGATGAAAGTGTCGTTGGTGTTTGTTGAGACCCTGATGGTGTTCTTGTGGACGATGGTGATTCCTCCTCCGGCTCCGTTGGTGCGGTCTCTGCGAGTGATCTTGTACGCGTCGGGAATGGCTATGGCGATGTCCGTTGAGGAGGCTTCGTTCATCCAGGTCTCAGTCAGGAAGGCGACGTCCGGGGATGCGGTGTCGAGTAGGTCCCAGAGCTCGACGGCGTGTTTGCGTGCGGAGCGAGTGTTGATCAGGATGCATTTGAGCTGGTTGGGTTCCGTCATGGCGGGTGTCTCGGCAGCTTCGAGGCAGGAGAAGCTGCAGTTCCGGCAGGCGAAGGGACCACGGGTGCGATTCGGGGCGGCCTTGCAGCAGGTGTGGGTCCTTCCTGGGTTGAGAGCGACAAGGGTGCTGGCATCGTAGCGGAGTCGGTCTTCGCGGCTGGTGCAGCGGCCAGGGGTTATGGCGTTGGGCGCCGTCCAGGCACGGACGGGAACAGACAGGCTTGCCTTAGGCGTGCCTTCGGCGCACCAGCAGCGCGCTTGCTGCGCGGCCGCGCAGCAGGTGCCATATATGGGGAGGTAGGGAGGGAGGAGCAGCTGGGAGGCGGGAGATGGGTGGAAGGGGCAGCGAATGGGCGCGCAGGTGATGAGGCCGCAGGGGAAGCAGTGGTGGGGAACGAGAGCAGGGAAGCGGAGAGGTTGCGGGTAGGAAACAGGCAAAAGGGGTACAGAGCAGACCGGGCAGTGGGGGCACCGAAGTAAAGGAGGTCGTGGTGGCGAGCGGGGGGTGGGGGGAACAAAAGAGGAGCAGGTGTACAGAACGAGGGCAGCGGAGTACAGGAGAGAGACGGGCAGACAGAGTACAGGCACAACAGAGAGCAGATGCAAACCTAAGGCCACCACTGGGCACAAGGGATGAGGCACAGGTGTTAGCCTGCGAGTGGTGGAGGGCCTTGACTTCAGCAGTGGCAGCAGGCGACAGCGGGAGTGCAGGTGGAGCTGCAGCAGGGGAGGGGGGGCGACTCACTAGGCAAGGTCAAGGATCGCTCATAAATATAATATAAGATTAAAAAAGATGCAATGTTTACATACATCAGTATTAAAAATCAATGTAATAAAACATTATAGTACGAGAAAAGATTAGAAAAATGTCTTCATACGATAGCAGGCATTCACAGTAGGTGGATTTAATAATAGACAAAGTGCTTCCTCTTGGGTTGCTAATGAATGTTTAAAAATAACAAGATAAATACATTTTCTTACCATATTAAAAAGTCCTGGACAGAAGAATAACACATTCAGTTAGGACAGGGCCACTAGATCTTACGACAGGGTTGAATACATTATGTGGCAAAAAGAAAAACGTGGCGTGCACATTTTATGATAGTGTTACTTCAATATATTGACATTTTTATACGTTAACCCTGTGTGGTCAAAGGTTTTACCTGATTAGTGTGATTCTAACATCCAATTACAGCAATAACCAACTGAAAGGTGATCAGTAACCTTTCCAAATGACTTTCAACTTCACAGCAATATGTGTCAACTCTTTTTAGTAACTTTTGATCCGTTTTAGGAATAAACCATTTTTTGTGAAAATCTGCAAATTATACAGTAGGTGATGCATTCGCTGGCAAATGCTGAAAATCTAAAATTATGTGAAAAAAGTTGTGGCCGCAGAATTGCATAATTTCAATGTCCAGGAACTGCCACAACCTTACTATAATTCAAAAAGTTGAAACTGTCTGGCAAAACCAGGTCTGCCCAAAGCAGCTTTTTCACGGGGTCCTAAATGGTACCGCTAGGTTACTAACAGCATTTGATGATAGTGTACAAATTAGTTTGTTGGCACAGATGGGGAAAACAAGAAGTAGATTAGATTTGACTTCATGGTGGTCTTTGCCAGTTAAACTGCTCTCGCTCACTCGGTGGTACAAAAGGAGGTGGTGATGGACGGAGCATCTGAATCAATCAAATACTCACACCCAGTCAAAAGATCTGGGTTTAATCCATCACCGTTCTTTAGCCCACTCTGCCACCCCAGGTCCGACATGGCTATATGCAAATCAGTCTGACCCTGGGCCTCATGGGAACAGTCCAGCCCGAACTGCCAAGCCATGTCTTAACCTGGACCGGAAACAAGCTTCCGAGGACCGGTTTCTGGCATTCCAGCCTTCTTCAGCCTGGCTTGCTTGAATCCAGTGGCAAAGTGAGCAGGGGACTCACGTCTGAGTATACCCTGCCACACTTATGGTGGCCAAAAGCGGTACAAAAGGGGGGTGGTGATGGACGGAGCATCTGAATCAATCAAACACTCACACCCAGTCAAAAGATCTGGGTTTAATCCATCACCGTTCTTTAGCCCACTCTGCCACCCCAGTACCGCTTTTGGCCGCCATAAGTGTGGCAGGGTATGCTCAGACGTGAGTCTCTTGCTCACTTTGCCACTGGATTCAAGCAAGCCGGGCTGAAGGCGGCTGGAATGCCAGAAACCGGTCCTCGGAAGCTTGTTTCCGGTCCAGGGTAGACATGGCTTGGCAGTTCGGGCTGGACTGTTCCCATGAGGCACAGGGTCAGACTGATTTGCATATAGCCATGTCGGAACTGGGGTGGCAGAGTGGGCTAAAGAACGGTGATGGATTAAACCCAGATCCTTTGACTCGGTGTGAGTGTTTGATTGATTCAGATGCTCCGTCCAGGTCATCGGGTCAAGTTGCTGTGTTTTCATTCCAGAAAACGCGCCAACGGTATATAAAGCTATAACACGTCTCCATAAAATTGCAAGTCTGATACATCAGAATCCAGGCACCTGGACTTGGTCCGGTTGGTTCTGGACAACGTTGACCGCTTGGGGATGGAAGATCCTATCCTTCCTAGGCATTGGCCTTCTCATAGTGTTCAGTTGCTGCCTGTGTCTACAATGTGGGCCGGCGATTTGCGGCTTGTGCGCCACATCATGTATTCCGCATCCAAATTCAAAACGTCAAAAGAAGAAAGAAGAGCAAATGATGTTACATGAACAGATTGATCGATTCATGCAGATCGATATATCATGAAGGGTCCGTAGGGGACAAGGAGGGAATGAGGTAATATAAATTTTATGATCGATTGTGTCCCCTATCTTAGACCCCACCGACTCCATGTACTAGCTTGAAGTGCATGTAACTTCCCTCCTGTGCCAGCTATGAAGACGCAAATACATTTGCGTCCAACGTAAACATGTTCTCTTTCAGATCCGCCATGAACGGATTGAATATTCAGTTTCTAAATATGCTATGCCAACGTCTTTTTGTGGTATACCTTACACGTTTTTCAGCTCTGGCGAAGTAGGCCTGAATTCTGCCATCGAGCCTCTTTTTCCTGCCTTCTGACTCTGAAAGCCTCAGCCCAGGCTGCCTCTGTGCCAGTGACCCCTGCCTTACTTCTTGCGCGGCTAACGGTGCTCGGCTCAGTCTACTGCCTGCCAAGACTGTATTCAACCTTCGAATTATCTGCTCCACTCCCCGAAAATACATTCCTGTCTAGTAGATTCATGTCAACATCCTTCCAGCTGCGGAGCAAAGGGCCTGGCCTCACTGTCTCTATGCAAGTAATTCATGACTCTGTTTCCATGGTAGGCCCATGCCCTCCCTCGCACCCCTCGCGTCTCATGCAGACACGTAGACGCTCATACACGCACTCATAACCAGTATAGAATAGCCTCTTGTCCGAGAGACCTTTTCCCTCCAGATAATACAGTTCCTTAAACAGGAGATATTAGATACGATTTGGGATTAGGTTGATCTGACATCCAGACATCCGTCTACACTTGTAGGGCTAAATGTCAAGTCCCCCTTCACCCCTCAAGTTACACGTACATTACACGTCATACTGCTGCGCGCGCATCTCTGCCACGTATTTCTGCTGACACTGCCGGATTCACTCATGGATCCGCCTATCTGTGACATCATGTTAAATGACGTTCTTGTTCACGCCTTCATGCACGCCTTTTGTAACGCCTTTTGTATTACGTACATGCATTCTTATCTCTCTTCTCAGCTGTTACGCCTCCTGCATATGCCTTTACTGTAATGCATTGACTATATATATGAATGCCTGTCAATAATGTATTGTCGCATACTTGCATATTCGCATATTACCATTGACTCTGTCTGTCAGTCCCTTCCCGAACCTATGTGGTGACGGAATGGTATGCCACCTTGGCTCGAGCCAATATGCTAATCACCCAATTCCTTTTATAGGAATAAAACCCTTTTGAGAAACCTCAAATATCACGGATTTTGCCTCTTATTTATTATGAGTTATTCTTATTGATTTTACCGCATAGAAATTAAGCACTGGTAATTAGAATTTACCACATTTTGGCGCCCGAACAGGGACCCCTCCCCCATCTCACGCGCCGGTGGTGCGTTGCAGGCCTGGCCCCCTGCCACAGCCGGACGGACAACTACGCGTACCCGCAGGATTTCCTGTATCTCCCTCAGGCCAACGGAGGTGACTGAGGCTGCGATCGACACCCAGACGAGGCGGTGAGAAGTGCGGAGGATCCCGACCAGAGCCTAGCTGAGAGAGCAAGATCCGAGGTATACGGAGGCCCACCAGGTTCCGAAGTTCCGAAGTATCTGCGTCACGAGTCGAGTCCGAATCCAGTCCGAATCCAGTCCAGGGTTTCCGAGGCCTTCTGTTTCCGTGCTTCCCGGTGAGTACCGTTGCTGGGGACGCATCTAGACGTGCGCATTAGTTTGTGCCGGTCAAGACAGGTGTGGGTACACAGACCTGGTCTGCACTGTTTTAGACAGTGTATCTGTACTGTTTAGCAGTATATCCAGTCTGCACTGTTGAGCAGTGTATCTAGTATTATGCAGTTAGTAAGTTACCTTCTAATTGTTATCATTCATGTCAAAATGTCTTAATGTGTCCCAAAATGTCGTGGTATGAGTGATTGTTCGATCGTCATTATTGTGATTATTGTGTTCAGTGTGTTCATATCTGAGTAAGAACCAAGTAGCCAGATTTCAGGATGCCGTTATTCTCCAAATTAAGACAAATAAGAACTAGAAAAGGGGTATTAGAAGAAGCTGTTCCCATTCCACCCAGGGACACTCCAGGGTACTTTATGTACCACAAGCATGGCCTAGATGCCGTTTTATTCCTCGACTTATGGGTGGACTACACTAAGGAACTATCCGAGAATCAGAGATGGCCCGCTGCTGGGACATGGGATGCAGATTGCATCATGAGAGTAGAAGAAGCATTGTGGAAAAAGAAAGCCAGACAGTCACAGAAAGATGCCATTGAATTATGGCGTAAAGAATCACATAGGCGTACAGAAAAAGCACTTAGAAAAGAAGAGAAAAGGAGGGAGGATCCAGAGAAGGCCCAGGAAAACGTATTAGTTGAGGAAGGTACCCGAGTAAAATTAGAACAGGTAGACAGACAGCGAAACACACTCATGAACGGCATGTATCCCCTCTTGACTGAGGGTTTGCCTAAAGCCACCCCGGAAGTACCGAAAAACTTACCACCCCCACTGCTCCCGACTAAAATATACCAGAAAACAGCAAAGGACATTTTCCTTTCTTCCTATCTAGATGATGTAGCCCCAGAATATGTAAATCCTGCACCGCCACGCACACCTCCTCCTGGCGGCCAAGATGGTCAGCCCCTTCCTCCCCAACAAGCTACTCCTCCTCCTGTTCCTCCTGGTCTTCCAGCTGTCCTTCCACCTCTTCCTGGACCTGCCCCCCCCGTTTTACACCCAACGAACCCCTTCGGAGCCGGCGCCTCAGGAGGCGCGTCCGGAGGAGCGACAGGTTTCCAGACTCCGCCATCCGCCCATCGGCTGACCTATAGAGACCTAGCACAGCAACGTACACCTAGAACAGGCGATATTACACTATATGGAGATCGTCTTGCAGACTGTAGATATGATCCAGTACCTGGTAAAAAGAATGACGAAAGAATGTTGCTCGCATCAGTACGCTTGCGACGAGTCACGAACTTCTTATTAACACTACCTGGAATGGTAGATCATCTAGATCGAATATATCAGTTTGTACAGACAGGAGTAGGGCCTGAAAGTATTAAGGAGGCCATGGCCTATCAGAAAGTGGATACGAAAGCCAAGATATTACGGTTTCTTATAAACTGTTTGATAAGGGAAGTGGATAGGCCGGGTATGAACCCGGAAGACGTAAAAGCACTCCACCGGTGGGGCCAGAATATAGCAGATGGGAATCATGATAAAGAGGCTTGTGTAGATAATATGTACCGAAGAATCAGAAATGCAATAAAGAAGATGCATGAGAAAAGACAGCCACCACCGGAAATAGATTCAGACAAACTTGAATCCTCAGAGGAGGAGAACGAACAAGAACAGACACCAGAGCACCCACAATTACCAGTTAGAGAAACTATAGCATATGTAGGAAAAGGAAGACCCTTTAATAATTCAATGCGCCTAGTGCGTCCAGAAAGTAAAAGAATGTTCCAGGAAGCCATGTGTAATCCAAGAACCCCTGAACACTTATTCCAGGCCACTGACAGAATACTTCAAGAACGAATGGGGTACCATGTACTCGATTCTATGGACGAACAAGAATTAGCCAGGTCAGCCGTGCAATGGGCTGACAATTCTGAGAAATATGGTGATGATGCGTTAGCACATACGTTTTTGAACCTGACACCGAGCGAACAGCGTTTAGCTGGTACATACATGATACAACACCTGCTCTTATTGTATAGAAGCCAACATTCTGATCCAGGCCCCTTGCCTGATATATTAATAGAACTGCTCATGAACAAATGGAGAGGTCTAGGTACCGATCTAATTAAAGTAATCCTAGAACACCGACACAGATATAGCGCCTTCCTATGTCCACAGACCGACTCAGCACATGTTATGGAAAGAAAAATGTATTACATGGACGGACAGAATCCGTTGCGAGAAGTGCACCCAGTTCAGAATACCGACAATACACTTAGACGTGTGTTTGTGTACACACCCATAACTAAAATAGAATTATTAGAGATGAAAAAATTAGTACCTAGCCATGACAAAGATCCCGCAGGTTTTCACCGTGAAATAAAAGATATGATACTTATGGGTGACTATACTTATCCCGAAATTATGAAAATATTGAAAGTATTACTGCCCCCCGGTATATACGAGAAGCTCAAAGAAAAAGAGTGGGAGGTGGGAGAAACAAAGATTGATTGGGCTGCATTAGAAAACGAAGAAAATACTAGAATTCCGGGCCAAGGGCTCGGGGATAAAGTTAAAGCATTACCAGGATTGTTGGTACAAGTGTTGCCACGTTTATTAAGTACTAAAAAGGAAGATTGGGGTGCAATTTCAGCCTGCAAACAGAAACCAGATGAAGACACTAGTGATTTCTATACCCGATTTGAAAAATGTTTTGGAATTAATAGTGGTCTGAAAGCAAGTAGCGAGTCATATCCACATCTTTTTGTAACAAAATTAGTTGAGAATTCACTGCCCCAGGTTAAGAACAGAGTACTGAAAGTCGAAAGCACCTGGCAAGCTAACACCCCTTCACAAATGTTACAAATGTTACAGTACCACCAGAATAGAATTAGAGAAGAACAAGAACACGAACAAAGACGTATGAAAGACACGAAAATGAAAATGTTAGTTGCCCAGTCAGTTCCTACCGATGGTCACAAAAAGGGTGTGACCCAGCCTAGTAATTCAACGGCTCCTGTTAAAGGGACATGTAACTATTGTAAACAGCCAGGTCATTATGTAAACGATTGTGCCGTTCTGAAACACAATATCTCCACGGGTAAGACCAAGGAGAGACCGCGCGTACCTAGACAGGATCAGGCCCAGCAACAAGTACCACAGAATATACAACATATTCCGCCTATGCCAGCTTCATCACAAACTGTAGCAGTGCCACAGCAACAGCCTATTACTGCAACACAGAACACAACACAACAGATGTACCAGTACGCACAAAATGATTACCCCGATTATCAACGATACACATGAAACAGCCTAGAGAGGGAGTTTGGCTTGCCCCTTATTGAAGTTCCTGTCGATCAAGAGGGTCCTTATGTACACAGTCAAGTGTTAGGAAAAGACAGAAAGTTTTTGATTGACACGGGGGCAAGCAGGACCACAATCAGTCACAATGAGGTTCCAGGGGCACCCCTCTCAGGCTCACAGAATGTTTCCCTTGGATTTTCAGGAAAACCTATTATTAATGAAGTATCACAGCCACTTCCCCTTGCAGTCGGTCCTCTGACACGGACTACAGATTTATTGCTCACAAAATCATGCCCGGAAAACTTATTAGGAATAAAGACACTGAAAGCTCTAGGAGCTATTATATGCTGTTCTCCGGAAGGAGTACGCTTATTTTTGCGAGATTTTAAAGGCCATTATGTATTAAGAGACATGGATCCCCGGTTACAGAGTGTACCTGCACACTTGTGGGCACAAGGCCCCACTGATGTAGGTTGTATGCACATCACACCATATCGAGTCACACTCAAAGCAGGAGTGGTATTACCACGAATTCGACAATACAAGTTACCTCCAGATGCTGTAGTGGCTTTACTGAGAATTATTGACGAGCTCATTGCACAAGGAGTGGTTGTGGAAACCGACTCCAATGTATGTAATTCTCCTATCATCCCAGTTCTTAAACGTACTGACCCAAATGCACCACCTGTTTATCGATTAGTTATTGATCTGCGCGAATTGAATAAATGCATTGTACCACAGTATCCCGTGGTCCCAGATATCTCTTCATTACTGACAGCTATTGATTCCGAAGCGACGTTCTTTACTGTAATTGACCTCAAGAACGCCTTCTTCAGTGTCCCAATTGATCCAGAAAGCCAATACTTGTTCGGATTCAGTTTAAATGGACGATCTTTCAAATTTGCACGCGCACCTCAAGGATTCACAGAAAGCCCCAGCATCTATAGTCAAGCATTGAAAAGACAGCTCGACAGTATTCACATGCCAGTTAACACTGCCCTACTCCAGTATGTCGATGATCTGCTGATCACCGCACGGAGCGAACCCGAATGAGAAAATGCATCACTGACAGTTCTGAATTTCCTGGCCGACAAGGGGCACAAGGTGTCCCCTTCAAAGCTGCAATTCTGTGTTCAGCAAGTTGTGTACCTGGGTCACTTGCTGTCCAAAGTGGGGAGACAGCTCACTCCTGACCGCATTCAGTTAATTGTAAACATGTCACCACCAAAAACACAAAAGGAGGTGCGGGCTTTCATAGGCCTCACCTCGTACTGTAGACAATGGATTCCCCAATATGCATTTCTAGCAAAGCCACTCATCCAGTTGACAACTCAGGAGGCAGCGACATCGACTGTCCTCCCATGGACTCAGGAACATACACAAGCTTTTGAAAACTTAAAGAAAGCCTTATGCCAAGCACCAGTTTTAGCAACACCATGTTACAGTAAACCTTTTACACTTTTTGTCACAGAACGTGAAGGTACTGCCTTGTCAGTCCTCACTCAGGAACAAGCAGGTTCACACAAACCGTGTGCTTACTTTTCTAGCACATTAGATCCAGTAGCCCAGGCTTTACCTGCGTGTTTGAAATCAGTTGCAGCGACAGCTTTAGCAATCAGACAGAGCGATTCCATAGTATTAGGGCATCAATTGACAGTACAAGTTCCACATTCCGTGGAAGTTCTTTTAAACCGTACCCAGACCCAACACCTGACCATAGCAAGACTGACAGGTTATGAATTGACATTGTTTCAACCACACATAGAAATCAGACGCTGCAGCACATTGAATCCTGCCACACTATTGCCATTAAATGGAGTAGATCCATTGGCACATGATTGTATTGAAGTCATTACTATTACAACAAAACCCAGACAAGACTTGACAGATGTTCCATTATCAGATCCAGACCTGACACTCTATGTGGATGGTTCATGTATGAGAACAAGTACAGGAGAATTAGTGGCAGCTTACGCAGTCACAACGGACACCGAAGTTATAGAAACAAATTGTATCGACACCCTGTCAGCTCAAGCAGCAGAGCTCATCGCTCTGACACAAGCCTGTATTCAAGCCAAAAATAAGAGAGTTAACATATACACTGATTCACGTTATGCATTCGGAGTAGTTCACGACTTTGGAGTCCTCTGGCGAGAGAGAGGTTACTTAACTTCTCACGGTGCCAACATCCAACACGGTCCCCTTATCCAAGCTTTATTAGATGCAATACATCTACCTACTGCAATCTCTATCATGAAATGTAAGGCACATACAAAGGTTACCGACATGATCTCCCAGGGTAACGACCTGGCAGACCGAACAGCTAAGCAAACTGCTCAGAATCGAATGCATGCAACTGACTTGACAAAGACAATAGTTCCGACACCATTACACTGCATGACAGTCAGGGATCCCGCCCATGATGTAATTGACATACAGACACATGCCACCCCAGACGAAATCAAGAAGTGGACTGAACTAGGAGGGATCCAAACAGATCAGGGATGGATGACGAAGGGAAAATCTACATGGTTTCTCCCCGACTCTATGGTTCAGGTCATCATTAACACGATACATAGTCCAGCACACCTAGGAGAAAAGGCAATGCTAGATAGCATTCAACACATATGGTACAATAAGAACATACGAGCAGCAGCGAAACAAAAAGTGCGTACTTGCATGATTTGTTGTCAGTTTAATCCAGGTAAAAGCATCCCTGTAGAGCAAGGTGGATTTCAGCCTCCCGATCACCCTTTTGAAGTCCTCCAGATGGATTATATCCAGATGGACCGCTGCCGAGGATTCAAGTATGTCCTCGTAGTCGTATGTGCACTTTCCCGATGGACAGAAGCATACCCAGTCCCAGATTATACTGCTCCGACAACAGCCAAGCAACTGGTTCGCGAGTTCTTCCCGCGGTACGGTTTGCCCCGTATCGTGTACTCAGATAACGGTCAGCCATTCTCATCCGAGCTTGTGAAACACATTACACTCCTGTTAGGCTATCAGTGGAAGTTCCACTGTGTCCGGCATCCCGAGGCAGCAGGTCTCGTGGAGCGCCATAATCAGACCCTAAAAATCCGACTTTCTAAAATCTGTAGAGAGAAGGGCGTTGACTGGATAGTTGCTTTACCGGTAGCCCTCTTCTATATGAGGATGGTTGCACATTCTCGAACCGGGCTATCCCCGTATGAGGTGGTCTTTGGTAGGCCTCCGAATATGTGTGGGACGCCTATTCCGCGAAAAATTACAGATGTTGACTGTATTATGCTGACAGATTACCTTGCCTCCTTGATGTCTGCACTACAATCTTGTCGTTCACAGGTAGCTGCAGCTTTTCCCGACAACACCGATGTGAAGCCCCACGAGGTGGTCCCGGGGGATTATGTCTTCGTGCGCAACTTCGATCGGAGAAGCCCGTTGGAGCCCCGCTGGCAAACGCCGAAATTGGTTCTTCTAACAACGAGGACAGCCGTAAAGGTTGAGGGCAGGAAAGGGTGGCTGCATTCCAGCCACGTCAAGAAGTTCCACGGACTCCCTTCGGACTTGGACTCTAAGCCCTGCCCTCCTACACAAACTGACTCAAAGCTCCCTTTGGTTGAGAAAACAGCCTCTGAAGAATATAGACTAAAATTACGATCTAGCAAGTCAGACAGTTTAATTGTTTAAGTCCTCCCCTAGGTGAATCGGTTAAATTAGTTTCTGACATGTATCCCCTAGATCGAGATAGAGAGAGAGATAGACAGAGACAATTTAAGAAACGTGCATATTGTAAATCACTCCGTAGTCACTGTATAGTGACATTATTAATCATGTTTTTTTTAAGTCTTCTGATTATTGCTGCTAGTATCTTGCTGCACATCTACTACCCTATTTTCAAGCATGTACAATCTGTTTATAACGTCACTGCCGAACATTCCTTTAGCGAGTTACCTCCACACGAACTTTCTTACAGACTTGCGCTGCGCAACAACACATTCATTAGTATGTTACATCACTCCCATCAGACTAACAATGCTACAAACTGTTGGATATGTGGCCGACTCCCTCCCTACCAGAAATACAAGGGAGTTCTGCCCCTTTTTCCGTACCCGTTCACTCACAATGGCTCCTGTGGGGCATGGTTTAGATTGATTAACTCCTTAGATTCTGACATTGCTGTTTACGATGGGAATTGGGTTTGGGGAAACCTGAACTCAGTTCTACTTAAAGTCTGTTACCCTGACCAGAAGGGACTTCCCACTAGAACAGGAACTGATCTAGAAAATGAAGTATATGGATTAGGTAATTACACAATTAACCTCATGATTCTTACTGTTGAATCCGAAACTGCACCAGTATTGCCTGCTATGTCAGTGTTACCAGTCAAAGGTGAATTATGTATCAGGAAGAATGGTTCCATACACTTAGGTCATAGTAAATGTACCACTGTGATCGAATTCAGTGATCAAGGCAAATCCACGTTTAGAGCTACACGTCATTCCTACTTTGTTTGTGGCCATATCGCATACATACGTTTGCCTCCAGATTGGGATGGTACCTGTTACATTGCATTCCTTCTGCCACCTGTTTTCCTAGCTCCTCCTGATTATCACAGAAATACCAATCTAGTAAACAATAGACTCCGAAGAGACCTCCCGATTGTCGACTACACTGAAACGGCATGGGAGCAATACACAGACTTCAATAAAGGTTTCTTTCCCTATTTAGGTGCTGTTTTTAAAAGTAAACTGATACGCAAATTAACTAGAACCCTTGAAGCAGTAGTGAACGAAACTACCTCCGCTTTAGGTAACTTGACAGAGGAGCAGTCCGCCATGCGGGTTGTTGTTCTTCAAAATCGTCTCGTCATTGACGTCATCCTAGCTGATAGGGGTGGAGCTTGTAAGGTCATCGGGTCAAGTTGCTGTGTTTTCATTCCAGAAAACGCGCCAACGGTATATAAAGCTATAACACGTCTCCATAAAATTGCAAGTCTGATACATCAGAATCCAGGCACCTGGACTTGGTCCGGTTGGTTCTGGACAACGTTGACCGCTTGGGGATGGAAGATCCTATCCTTCCTAGGCATTGGCCTTCTCATAGTGTTCAGTTGCTGCCTGTGTCTACAATGTGGGCCGGCGATTTGCGGCTTGTGCGCCACATCATGTATTCCGCATCCAAATTCAAAACGTCAAAAGAAGAAAGAAGAGCAAATGATGTTACATGAACAGATTGATCGATTCATGCAGATCGATATATCATGAAGGGTCCGTAGGGGACAAGGAGGGAATGAGGTAATATAAATTTTATGATCGATTGTGTCCCCTATCTTAGACCCCACCGACTCCATGTACTAGCTTGAAGTGCATGTAACTTCCCTCCTGTGCCAGCTATGAAGACGCAAATACATTTGCGTCCAACGTAAACATGTTCTCTTTCAGATCCGCCATGAACGGATTGAATATTCAGTTTCTAAATATGCTATGCCAACGTCTTTTTGTGGTATACCTTACACGTTTTTCAGCTCTGGCGAAGTAGGCCTGAATTCTGCCATCAAGCCTCTTTTTCCTGCCTTCTGACTCTGAAAGCCTCAGCCCAGGCTGCCTCTGTGCCAGTGACCCCTGCCTTACTTCTTGCGCGGCTAACGGTGCTCGGCTCAGTCTACTGCCTGCCAAGACTGTATTCAACCTTCGAATTATCTGCTCCACTCCCCGAAAATACATTCCTGTCTAGTAGATTCATGTCAACATCCTTCCAGCTGCGGAGCAAAGGGCCTGGCCTCACTGTCTCTATGCAAGTAATTCATGACTCTGTTTCCATGGTAGGCCCATGCCCTCCCTCGCACCCCTCGCGTCTCATGCAGACACGTAGACGCTCATACACGCACTCATAACCAGTATAGAATAGCCTCTTGTCCGAGAGACCTTTTCCCTCCAGATAATACAGTTCCTTAAACAGGAGATATTAGATACGATTTGGGATTAGGTTGATCTGACATCCAGACATCCGTCTACACTTGTAGGGCTAAATGTCAAGTCCCCCTTCACCCCTCAAGTTACACGTACATTACACGTCATACTGCTGCGCGCGCATCTCTGCCACGTATTTCTGCTGACACTGCCGGATTCACTCATGGATCCGCCTATCTGTGACATCATGTTAAATGACGTTCTTGTTCACGCCTTCATGCACGCCTTTTGTAACGCCTTTTGTATTACGTACATGCATTCTTATCTCTCTTCTCAGCTGTTACGCCTCCTGCATATGCCTTTACTGTAATGCATTGACTATATATATGAATGCCTGTCAATAATGTATTGTCGCATACTTGCATATTCGCATATTACCATTGACTCTGTCTGTCAGTCCCTTCCCGAACCTATGTGGTGACGGAATGGTATGCCACCTTGGCTCGAGCCAATATGCTAATCACCCAATTCCTTTTATAGGAATAAAACCCTTTTGAGAAACCTCAAATATCACGGATTTTGCCTCTTATTTATTATGAGTTATTCTTATTGATTTTACCGCATAGAAATTAAGCACTGGTAATTAGAATTTACCACAAGGCACAGGGTCAGACTGATTTGCATATAGCCATGTCGGAACTGGAGTGGCAGAGTGGGCTAAAGAACGGTGATGGATTAAACCCAGATCCTTTGACTGGGTGTGAGTGTTTGATTGATTCAGATGCTCCGTCCATCATCACCCCCTTTTGTACCGCTTTTGGTCGCCATAAGTGTGGCAGGGTATGCTCAGACGTGAGTCCCTTGCTCACTTTGCCACTGGATTCAAGCAAGCCGGGCTGAAGACGGCTGGAATGCCAGAAACCGGTCCTCGGAAGCTTGTTTCCGGTCCAGGGAAGACATGGCTTGGCAGTTCGGGTTGGACTGTTCCCATGAGGCACAGGGTCAGACTGATTTGCATATAGCCATGTCGGAACTGGGGTGGCAGAGTGGGCTAAAGAACGGTGATGGATTAAACCCAGATCCTTTGACTGGGTGTAAGTGTTTGATTGATTCAGATGCTCCGTCCATCACCACCCCCTTTTGTACCACTCGCTCACTCAGTGGCATAGCATGAGTGTGGCCTTGGAGGAGCACAGGTCGCGGGGCTTGCCCGGGGTGCCAAATTCTTAGGGGTGCAAAATGTTGCCAGGAGCACTAATAATAATAGCTTACTACATAGCGCTGCACACTTCACAGTGTTTAACAAAGGCCCCAAAATCTCGTGGTAAAATTGTGGCAACTGGCAGTGCGCCGCCTGTGGCTTGCGTGCTGTGCTCCTGCAGGCTTGGGACTCTAAGCGTGAGCTAAGGCAGTTCCTACGGGCTCACACTCACTCAACTGCAGTGCTACAAATGTATCATGATGATTCATTATAATTGTGATGAAGACGAGTCAGTGATGGCCCTATCTGGGAACTCACCGGACAAGAGTCAGGGTAGTCTGAACGATCACTGTGGAGGCAGCAAGCCAGGAGGCAAATCGGAATTGCCTCAGCCCGCGGTGGGTCCCGGCCTCGCCTGAGCTCAGCCACCCTGCTCGCAGGGTCGCTGCTGCAAGCGCCACCTGGCACAGTTCTAGTCCACAATAACTCTCATCTGCGACCGGGCCGCGGCCCAAGTAAGCACCAGCCAGAGCCCAAGATCTTCTTGGAGTTTCTTGTTGCTCAAATTGGTGTAATTTCTGATATCTATATATTTACCTAGTCTTCAGTGCTGGATTTTGCTTGTGAGAAAGCGTCATATAGTCGTTAAAATGTCATTCATAATTACACTGAAATTATGAAAATGTCACACGTATCAATCTGAAACCTTGGCAGCTACTGAAATGTACATATTTTCATATAGGCCATTGATTTTTCTTTTGTGGTTGTTCATATCACTGAAACCTGGCAGGCATTCAAGCATGAGTGCATATTTATTGGTTAAATAAATGTGTAAATATACCAGTTTAAGCTTTACTTTTTTCACAAAACCCATAATATATATGGATAAATGCAGATAAAGTTGAGAAAAGATAAGTATGGATAAATACAGACGGAAATTACATAAAAAATAAATACCACAAAACCGGGAGCCCTAATTACAATGCACTAATTTACTGCAGCAAGGCCCCTAACACTATATTGCAGCAGGTGTACAATCTGCAAACTACATGCCAACCACTCATTACGCATCGGAACATCACCGAAAAAAGCTGCTGTGCCTATTTGATGGTTCTTTCACAGCAATGCTGCCAGGGCATGCTCACTATACAGGAAGCCCTTCACACTTCAAAACATTCCTCAGAATGACAAATGAAACTGCTGTGTAAGAGGCCATGCAGGAGTGCAAAAAGAGATTTTTCAATTGAGGGACTATAGTGCTAACGGTCCACGGGTTTGGGGGCACTGAACTTTGTTGTAAATAGAAGCCTGGAGCCTGGTATCATTTAGGTTGCTTTATTCATTAAAGTCAAGTCTTCAAGATGTTATTATAAGATGTAGCGTAGACCCACCAGGAGTGACCAGCTTGCCACTCAGCCTGCCTGGTTCCAACTGCCAGTTGTCACCAGGCCAAGCCCCAAACACTCCATGATGTCACCAAAGGTTCCAGTGGTGACATCATGTGAATGACAGTGAAATCCCACAGGCAGAAAAGAGACAGGTTAAATACAACACACTTGCCCACCCCCGGTGCTGCAAACCAGTGGCGTAGCTAGCCCTGAGACCACCCGGGGCGGTCCCTGCGTGAGGAGCGGGTGCGTGCTAGTATTTTTCTCGGCTTCTTGCCATCCGTTCGACTGCCGCACTAAAGAAGGGGGTGGGGGAGAGACTGCCGCCCCGGAATGGCAGGTAAGAGTTGGGGGGCGGCCGCCGCCCCTAAAACTCCTGCTGCTCGAGGCGGACTGCCCCCACCCTCCTTGCTAAGCCACTGCTGGACACCTAAGCTATGCATCTGCGCTCAAGGACTCCAGTCGACACAACAGAGGGCCCCAGTTTCGAACACGCCCAGTAAACACAAGGGAAATGGTTTGGTTTGAGTGACCATTACTGTCAGCCATTGCCACAACACATTAAAGGCACCAGGACAATTGTAGCACACCCCCCGTGTCATTGTTACCCTCCGTCTTTTCCACATCTGGCCAGTGACATTTAAAGACAGTCAGAGATATATATGAAAATTAACAGCAATTGTTCAGTAGTTCCTTCATGCATCCCTTTATTCCTCGAAAAGTATTGTAATGCTGCAGAGTGGAAATCTGCATTTTTTTCACTCCACATTACCCACAGGTCACAAATAACTCCATACACCTTAGTGCAAGAACTTCCATGGATGTTTCCCCTAGATTCACTTTTTGGGAAAAATTACATAATTTGTGCAGGATACTGTCAGAAATTGATAACAGTATTAGAATGCCAGGCCTTTGTCAATTGTTTCCTTATCGTATTTTACCCTTACTCGAATCAGTATTGTGACTGGTTTTGTAATACCTTTCACTAAGTCCATTAAAATCCTTGCTTTTCACTTGTAAAAGATCGTCTTCCTTTTTTTGCAACACATTCCAAACCCTTGCCTTTCCCACCCTTGAAACACACTTGCTCCTGCCTTTAGAAGAAATAAGCCCTTTTAAGAGTGATCCCAGAGTGGGAATCTCCACTAAGCAAGTAGACTTTCATAGGTGTAAGCTAAATATGTAAATATTTTAACAAAAATGCACAAATTCAGATTTCGTGACTCAGATGCTAGAATTTACAAATATCAATTGATATTTTTTGTGCGCTTGAGTAACTTCTAGGCGCGTGAAACGTTTTGTGAATGTGACCCTCACTCATCAAGGCTCAGTGCCCATCACTGACCAATGACCACACAGCAGGATCCCCTTGGCGCAATGGCACTGTTAGAAGATAAATCATCATGCTTTAAGTCCTTTCCCTAATCACATGACTAATATGATTTAACTGCTTTATCCCTAGTGCATCAGAATAAAAAGCCTCGCTGTTATTAAATTATGTTTTACATCTGCATGTATTGATTTTGGACGACGCTTGAAAAATGCTTCATAAAAAGATATAGAACTGCCTGCTTGAATGGAGAAAAACAAGGTAATATTTCTTAATATTTAATATTCTAAACTGCCAGACATTTGTGGAAGGTGTTAATTCTCCAATGTGGCTGTTTTGATGGGATGGACGTTAGGTACAGTGATTTGAGCAGATTGTCTGGTTCTTGTTTGAACTAGGGATCTTCTGTGAGGGGCTCTGGCAGTTCTGCCCACTGTTAAGGTCACAGTATGATTTTGTAGGCGTTTATGCAGCCCCGCATAAGGTGGTCTTCATTAGTCTGCTTGGCAGACTGGTACAGGGAACATGGAGCAAAGTGTAAATGACAGATGAAACATCCAAGGATAGACTATGAAAGCTGAGACCAGAATCTCAGCACTGTGAATCATCAGGCCACGTTAATGAACAGTTCTTCAGAAAGGTATACATCTGCACCTCGCGACAAGGGCTCTCAAGTGTCAACAAAGTGAGGTTGCCATAGCAACACGATTGAGCAGAATTCACTAAGGAGAAAATGGTTCATCTCAAGATGCTTTTTATATTTATTTTGCTTTACATTTTCTGTAACAACCCCTGTTTTCGGTCATTGCTTTCGCTTCATCGCAGTGCATAGGGCTATAAGAACCTTTCCACCATTATCCACCTGGTCACTTGGTGCACTAATTCACTGACATGCTAGCCTGTTCACTTTGGACAAGATGGCTTAAGTATGATTTCATTTGACGCATAATGATGGGTGTGTGACGGGCAATTATAAAGTGTCACCCTGAAGTGCAAAGTCGCAAAGGACTCAATCTAATGAAGTGCTCAAGGGATTAGTAGGTGATGAGTTTAGTACATAGGGGTGCAAAGTCTGCAGGAGAATCTTGCTCTGGAGAATTTAGCACTGCACTCACAACTTGGATGGTTCCACATTACAATCCAACTCACAATCAGGCCTGTGATGATACGCAATTTAGTGTCCTATAAAAAAAATCAAAGACTCATTGGACAGAACAAGACAACACATCCAACATAGCACTTGGATAGCAAACACTCCCAACAGTGCTATCTACCAAGATACACCACACATCACCTTAAAGCAGCACATTTTAACAGAAAACTCTGAATATATGCCTCACACTGCCCAAATAGGCAATTAGATGGTAATTAAGTAGGGTGACCAGATTCTCAAAACAAAAAACGGGGACAGGTCATAGACATAGAAGGAGGACTATGCTTTGCAGTAACCATTGACATAAAAGTAGGACCATTTGACAGCTGTCATGGACATAGAAAAGGGACTATAATGACAGCTCCCTCCACAGCCCGAGATGAAGCATTACAAACAACAAATCGAGGTCTTTTATTGGCACCCCTCTCCTTTTCGCAGCAGCATTAGTACTTTTTATCACATTTACACTTTTAAGGACTATAGCATATATTTGCTATAAAATATCACAGGCTAGCAAACACCAGATTTAATAGCTTTATCAATGCTCGTTTCTATAGCTGCGTGTCAGCACCATGTAAAGTACAACTCACTCATGTTGCTTAGTTGCTCATGACAGAAAAGCATGGGAGGTAAACTGCGGAATGCTAAATTGCCGAAGGGCAGCCATGGACCAATGTAAGAAAAACACTTCTCTCCAGGTATTACTGCCTCAGGGTCTTAAGGGTCGCAAAGGATGGCCTACTACACAGTCCTCCCACATTTGCGTGGTCACTGCTGGGATGTCATGTTACCTTACTGGGGTATGTATAGTGCACTCTAGCCATTGGTATCATCTCATAGCGCAATAGTGTGAAGACCTGTGCAAAAAAGCTCGAGCAGCGCTGCTCGCCTCTTCCACAAGCGTTAACCTTGCTCCTTTAAGTCCTTTCCACCTAAACAGTTTGCAGTGATGTGAAAGGTCAGTCAAGAGGTCATAGCTTTGATATGGAGAACACAGAGCATGCATCCATTGGTTATGAATAAAACATGCAATGAGCAATACATTAATCCTTGCACGGTATGCATAAGGGCTACTGAAAAGTTTGTATGGCTATGAATACAAGCTACAGGATGAAGAAATATTGTTTTATCCAAAGTAGAAACTTTTGGTAAGAGACATGGGCTAGGCAATTGAAGATCTTTTGGATTGCCACCTGGACAGTATGCTTGTTCGTTAAATTGATAAACTGCTGATGCAAGCAATAGATGCTCAACTTCCATGTGCAACTGACAAGCCATTAATTACAGATCTTTGGCTAAGTGCAATTTAATGGCTTTGGGAATGTACAATATCTAGGCAACTGATACAACTAAAAGATCACTAATGCAAGCAAAGGGCATGATATGGGAATGGGCAATGTGCAATCTATATGTTCTTGGTATATGAAACAGATAAGCAATTGCCACATATCCACTTTTAGTAAATATGTTTAAATAATGCAACAATAGGGGACATTTTTTACAATCTGAAAAACATGTTGGAAACAATGAGCAGATTTAATAGCCAAGGCAGGTTTAACCTGAAGCCACTGAATGAAAGCCTTTTACCTGATCACCAGTGTTCCATTTCCCAGGATTTCTGTTCTGATCTTGGAACTGGTAGAAATGAATGGTTGGAGCTTGAGAAGGATGTTGGGGACGTCATCACCACATGTGTTATCGGACACTCATCCTAACATTCAGAACTACTTTAAAGTTTCTGTTTTGTGTACTTCTAGGTGGGATATCTGGGGGCGCAGCAAACACAAGTCTCTACAGATCACAGAAGTTCAGAAAGTTCATAAACTGGGGTTGCTCCTTAATATCACTATTTCCTCCTCTAGCGAAGATTCAGTTTTGATTATATGCAATGGTTCAAATATCGCTGGCACGATGACGTAGATGGCGCTGCATGTAAAAAGAGAAGGGAAATCCCGAGAGAAAATGTCTCTCTTCAAAGGATTTCCCTTCCTGCTACAGCATTCACCTGAGTGACGTCACACTCCGTAAACAGTGCTCAACCGGAACAATGAAAAACCAGGACATTTCTGTGTTTAACCTGGACAGAGTTTGAAAACTGGGACATTTGAGTGACTTGGAGAGAAGTGTCAGGACACAATGACACTTTTCCAAAAACGCGGGCCGTCCGGGGAAAACCGGGACGTCTGGTCACCCTATTATTAAGACACCTAACACTACCTAAATCCTTCAGCTGCGTACACTTATTCATTGAACATTTAATGGAAGGTGGTGCATTGATATACTAATGGCAGATTGTGTTGCGTATACATCCTAATTAAGAATATCAACAACTGTCAGACCTACCCAGATTCAAAGCTATGAACACAAAGAAACACACATATGTTAACTTGCTCAGCTATCTTCCTGGAAATGTGTCTGTTTCCCAAAGCCTTGTCTGCCTACATTCACCACTGAAGCTACTCCATAGATCTTTCCTGCAAAGGCAGGAGGAACAGTTCCTGACCCCACATCTTTCTTGACTACACCTCTCTGCTTGATGGAAGAAAAAGCAGTAAGTGTCTCGTAGCAGGCCAATTAGGAAGTGGCATTTTACTCAAATGTTGATTCCACTTCAATCACACAATACTTTATTGGTCAGTGGCAGCTTGTAACTAGACAATGATGTTTCTGTGTCCAGTTCACAAAGTCATTGAACATACTGGCACAATTGTTTGTTTTTCAAGTGCAAGGCACACATATTTGCATTCATAAATCTATTCACCCACGCGCAAAATTACCCAACAGTTGTGTAATATTGGGTATAATCAGATCCCACTCCAGAGTCCAGGGGCAGTAAGTGGGCATTCCCTGGAAAGTTTGGGGACACAGTTAACTTAAAGAGTTTCTGTACATTCTCAAAATGTTGTCTGCCAAAGTACTGCACTGGAAATGATTGGCGATTTAGCCCTGCTTAATATAGGAGTAAATACCGTTGAAGAGAAGGAAAGGGGAAGAAAACACCACCAAATTGGCAGAGAAATAAGGGAAGACGATTCTAAATGGGGAAAATATTGTCCGTGTGGACAAAAAAGTGCCCTTGTTCAAACGTGATGCCATTTCCCATGCATTGTTGTACAGTGTTAAACTGTGCATACAGCAGTGTCACCACATAGCCACAAATGCAGAGCCTCAATAGTTTTCCAGAAGAATGACCGAAAAACTGCATCTGTTGCAGGATTCTAGGCGTAACCTGGGAAAACTTTGTGAGCCCCAAGAAGTTGGAAATCAGCCTCAGTGGAGATTAGTCACCTGCGGGTGAACATATTTGTTTTTTGTTGATGGGGCCTCAGTGTTGATTACTCATGAAGGGCCGATTTACAGAACTAACTTAAGACAAAATCCCAAACTTACTACTTTTGGTATTCACAGAAGGCATTTAGTAGTCTTAAGTTAGGATTTTGTCTTAACCACATCGCTGCTGTGGTTATTTTTCCCCTGTGCTGGAAATCGGAATTCTCATGTATTCATGATGAGCTCAGCTCGTCATGAGCATAGAAGGGGTTAAGTTAGGATTTTGTCCTAAATTTGGATTATGTCCTAAATTTGGATTTTGTCTTAAATTAGGATTTTGTCCTCAATTAGGATTTTGTCCTAAATTAATATGTTGTCCTAAACTCGGATTTTATCCTAAAATAGGATTTTGTCCTAAATTAGGATTGGTCCTAAATTAGGATTGGTCCTAAATTAGGATTTTGTCCTAAATTAAGATTTTGTCTTGAATTAGGATTTTGTTTTAAATTAGAATTTTGCCTTAAATTAGGATTTTGTCCTAAATTAGGATTTTGTCCTAAATTTAGATTTTGTCTTAAGTTAGGATTTTGTCTTAAATTAAACTTAAATTAGAATGTTGTCCAAAATTAGGATTTTATCTTAATTTAGGATTTTGTCCTAAATTAGGGTTTTGTCCTAAATTAATATTTTGTCCTAAATTCGGATTTTGTCCTAAGTTAGGATTTTGTCCTAAATTAGGATTTTGTCCTAAATTAGGATTTTGTCTTAAGTTAGGATTTTGTTTTAAAATAGGAGTTTGTTTTGTTAGGATTTTGTCTTAAATTAGGATTGTATCCTAATTTAGGATTTTGTCCTAAATTGGGATTTTGTCTTAAAGTAGGATTTTGTCCTAAATTAGGATTTTGCCTTAAATTAGGATTTTGTCTTAAATTAAATTGAAGTTAGGATTTTGTCCTAAATTAGGATTTTGTCTTAAGTAAGGATTTTGTCTTAAATTAGTATTTTGTCCTAAATTAGGATTTTGTCTAAGTCAGGATTTTGTCTTAAGTTAAAGTTTTAGGATTTTGTCTTAAGTTAAAGTTTGTCTTAAGTTAAGTTACGTTTAATTTACGACAAAATCCTAACTTAAGACAAAATCCTTATTTAGGACAAAATCCTAATGTAAGACAAAATCCTAATTTAGGACAAAATCCTAATTTAAGACAACATCCTTACTTAAGACAAAATCCTAATTTAGGACAAAATCCTAATTTAAGACAAAATCCTAATTTAAGACAAAACCATAACTGTGAATAACATGAGTGCACCCACCAACCAACCATATTGCAGCATCGGATTTTAGGGAATTACAGAGATTTGGAAAGGAGCATTTGTTTAAAATCACATTAATGTATCCTGACACATTACAGTTTCTCAGCACATTTTGGTAATTTTTGGAACTGGAAATATGCTTCAGATTTCTGGAAATATGTATCTACCACAAGTTCGACAATGCAGGCCTTTCTCCCTACCGGTTCAATTGTGATTATAGTTTTTTATAGCTAGGGTTGTTTATTTTAGTCTCACATGATTCTCAAATGCTCATTGAAACTGAAGCAGAAACAGCTACTGGTTATTGTTTCAGCCTTGTAATTTCATATTACTCTAAGTGCAAGCCTTTAGTGAGAAGTTCTTTCAAGCATAAGAGGTATATTCTTTTTCTTTACATTCATGCCTCTGCATTTTTTTCTCCATAGATAGACTTCTTTGTATTACATGGCTTATATAGCACACACTACAAAATTATTCATCTCGTGGTTCATCCGCCCTAGCTGCTTGTTACACTGTGCCTGCCTACTACATTTTGCATACAACTTGTACCAAATCAACATTTCCACACTGTGCACCCAACATGGTTGGCGGGTGTCATTTATGTGATGTTAGGGCCTGGATTGGTGAAAAGGAAGACAGTGAGGGTCATCTTGCAGGCTATGAGTCCCAGGAAGGCTTATATTGGGACTGATAGGTGGGTTTTAGGGTCTGAGGTCTTTTTGCATGCCTCAGTTTTTCATAGGTTTAGAGGTGTCAGGGAGGAGGAGCATGGAAGAGCAGTTGTGCCTGTTGTGAATGAAGAAGGTGTTGTTGCGACAGTGGTGGGGGCATTTGTGCTACACTTATTGTGTCAGACACGTGAGATCTCTTTTGTAAAGCTGGACACCGTCCTTGTGGCAGAGGTTTGTACATCTCACTTTGTATCCTGAGAGGCAACTAGCCTAGTCAAACTGCTAAACATAAATGTAGGTCACCGAAGAATATTTCTATAAATCTCGCTTGATAGGTAAAGGGTGGCAAGAGAGCTGTGATAGCATAACAAATGGTGGTTTTGTACCACTGACTGTGAGTGGCGTACTCATAAAATCAGATGTAGACCGGAGCTGTCGGTGGAGGCCAGGCGAGGACCTTAAAAACAGGACTAATCTTAGTCCATTCCTGGAAACATCAGAACGTATAAAATGCTTTGAAACATTTTCTGTGGTGCATAGTTGAGTCTTCTTAACCATACAAAAAGTAAAGGTTCCTATCAAATGTTTTTATGATACTTTCTCATGAGCATTTCTTAGTCTGCTCTACCCTTGATAAAGAGTGGTTCATGGTATGAAAGTTTTGGATTGGATGCCTGTCTTCCTACAAACCTACAACACTCAGAGCTGGGGATCCCCTATACAATAAGGGGGAGGGAATACATTAAAATGTCTTTAAGGTACCAAGGTAAGGACCTTTTTGCAGCCAAAGGACTTTGCTCACAAGAGGTCGTTGAAAAAGCCCCCTTGAGTAGCTTCTAGTTAGGGTTTCTCAATGCCCTAGCTGTTTAACAAACCCTACTAATCATAGAATTTTGGTAGAGCAAGCTCAAAGGCATCAGAGGCAGTCCTGCAGAAGAGCTAGAGGGGTCCTATGTCACGGCTGCCACTTTCTGTGCCATAACCACAAGGTAATATCACGTTGTCATCAATAGAATTGGCACTATAATACATATTGTGCAAGGTACTGTCATTAGACAGCAACATCAATAATACAGCAAATTTCTTTTCGAGTGCTTTCAAATTTACACTGAAAGATCCAAGCCATATCAGCCTTGTTTGTGTCCAGCTTATAATGAGCACTTTACATTTTCTACATTCTTCAATAAGTGCTCACAACAATTCAGTTCATAAGCATAAAGCCTTATTCGTAACACTGCCCACAGCAGAAAGAACAGTCTGTGAGGTGACACCAGTCATCCAGCTTCAACAATCGACTACGCCTGTTTTTCCTATCAAGGCTCTGAAAGTCTTGCTCACTGCAAGCACCCGCCCATCCAAGGCTGTGAATCCATAAGTGGACATTGTCTGCTAATCAGGGTCGGTCTTAGCGCTGGTGGCACCAGGTGCAACAATTAATTTTAGCGCCCCCCATGACCTCCTACTCAGATTCCCTCACTACCACGCGGCAAAAGGGTCCCACAACTCTTCAGAGCCCCTCTTTCACTTACATTTCATTTGTTTTAAAGAACTGGTGAAGGCTGGCTTTACTAATTTTCTCAGCTATCCACTTTAAATACAGATCTGTTTGTTGCACCAGGCATATTAACTCTCTGCGCTACTCTATGTGGAGTCAAAAATGGCCCTAGACCAAACTCCAATCTCTCTCTCTAGCAGGAACATTAATCACAAGAGTTATCTTGACATTTTTATTGCTGCTTGAAATCTGGTCTGTGCATCAGTTGCTTTTAAATCTGAAGGTATTGCTAAACACAGCCCCCCCACCAGAGGTTAGTGCCCCCTCCAGGTAAGCGCCTTGAGTGTCTGCACCAGTAACACCGCCCTGAAGTCGACCATGCTACTATTTGCACCAGCTTCAGTGTCATGAGTGATAAAATTGCACAACCTATGAAGGTAGCTTTCTTTTGGATCCAACCTGTATGGAACACTGTCCTGCTCCCCTCGCAGCTCTCGCATGGCATGTGAGCCGCTAAAAGAGCTTTATAATAACGATAACTAGTCTGGTGGTCCAGTGTGTGCTAATAACCCTGGGCAAAGCACTACGCTATGCTTGCGTAGTTTGCGAAGTTTCCGCTACTTCGCACTACGCAAATTGCACGTAGCACAGAGCAAACACACGTAGCGTAGGGTAGCTTGGTCCAGCAGTCATTTTTTGATTGCTCGCGGTCCTCAACGTCAAGTTGGTGACCGCAAGCAAGAAAAATTACATCCTGGCAAGACTTTTTCCTCGTTTGCTATCAGCAACATCAAGTTGCCAAACGCAAGCGTGGAAAATAAACCTCCCAGCGAGATTCTCAACGCGGGGAGGTCAAATTTCTCATTGCGAGTAGTCGCGTATGCTCGCGACCGCTCGCAATGAGAAACTACCAGTCCACGTTGAGGAAGCTGCAGCTCGAGTAAAAATCTACTCGAGTGGCAGAAAACTACAGCTCGCACTGTGCAAGATGCCGTTTTCAATGATTGCACAATGCCGGATGCTTGTCCGCACTGTGCAATCATTGAAAACGGCATCTTGCACAGTGCGAACAGGCTACTGCGCAGTTCGTTTAGTGCTACACGTAGCTCGCGTAGTGCGAAGTGCACTTTGCGTAGCTACGCGTAGCGCTACTTCGCAGACTACGCCCAGGGTTAGTGCCAATCCTATAACAATGCTTTGTGGCAATGTCATCAACAGGCTGTCAGTCTCTAAAGAATGAAGGGATAAGTCTAATTTGACATGCGCGTTGTGACTGCTCAACTTCCTGAGTCATCTTTGTGACACTCAGAAAAAGTCTAAACAATTTCTAGTTGCCAGGACTTCATGGTTGCCTTGGAATGAATATTCATTCTAGCATGCTTCCCAAACCCTGAACAATGCTGAAAGGCTAGCTCACCAGTTATCTCGACAGCTCCCTCTTTTACTTAATCTTTAGGTGTAAACTGTACAATTTCCTACAGCTCTATTTTGTTTGGTTGTAAGTGGTTTGCATGTTAAATGTGTTATGGTTTTCGATAAACCCTAGCACCATTTTTGGGTTAAGCCTTTAATTCAGCCGGAGCCATCCAAATGG
Organism: Lissotriton vulgaris; assembly: GCF_964263255.1. Taxonomy (NCBI): domain Eukaryota; kingdom Metazoa; phylum Chordata; class Amphibia; order Caudata; family Salamandridae; genus Lissotriton; species Lissotriton vulgaris. The sequence continues at coordinate 883,809,063 of NC_141689.1, read as the reverse complement.
GTGCCAAGGGAAACTCTAGGAACCTGCAGCTCATCTCTGTGTGTAGATTGTTTACATGGGATTAAGCCTCTATCTTCTCTCCCCTCTCCACTTCGGCTTCTCCACACCCGCACTAACCTGCCCAAAAAACAGGAATATTAAATGATGTGGACAGATCATTTGATGCATACTAAGTCACGTATGCTACCATGGTAAAGTAAAAAAAGCACACCCTAATTGGTCCCTAGAAATGAAATCAGACGAGTTGAACTTGCCAATCATTACTCTAGTACACTTGTAAATTATACAATACACTGTTTTTATTCCACATGCGCCATTAAAACCAAAAAAGATTGGGTCAGAAAATACTATGAAATAACATTTTCAGAATCTGTTTGACATGATTTAGTGTTCTCTTTTAACTAGTCAAAGACAACCGATGCAAATGATCTAAGAACATGGTTGCACATTTAGCTAGGAAAACATAATCAATACTAACCATTAATAATTGACAAGATTAGAGCATAAGAATACCTAATGGGACTGTGTTTTACCATTTCCTCATTCCACAGCAAATATCTAAATATTTGATTGCTCCACTCACTCGCCATGTGTTTCGTTAATAGTAAACTATCATCATTTCTGAAATGCAAATAGTAACCCTCAACAAAGAATGTCCACAGACCAGCTATTGTGTTTTTTTAAAGAATCATCATGAGACTTGATTTTTGTTTTGATTTTATTTGCGGTAGAATGAGCTGTGTCTTTTACCTACATGATGTGAATTAAAAAACATGACTCCAACAACAGGAGAACCCTGGGTGCGTTCATTTCAATTTTCCAGGGCAGCCTGATCGGATCGAATGCTCTGCTTTTCGCACCCTCTTCCTGGTGCACAACATGTCCACAGCAGAACAAATTCAAAGCTGGTTACATTGTCACCTAAAAGGGAATAGGCAGTCAGTCACAGAGAATGAATGTGCTAGTGTTGCACAAAAGGGCTTCTGATCACATGGGTAGGTGTCTGCTCCATACCGGAAGTGGATGCTCTTTGGTAACATATATTACCGCTTGACCCCTCTTCGTTGTCATGTTCCTCATCATTTAAAGGTTATCCACCACTGAAGACAGATTCTTCTTATGCTGTTGTTTTCAGAGGTGAACTTAGTTAGCATCACCTTTGCCACATGGTTGGGTGAGCTGGGTACCCTATTTTAGAGGGAGCTGTTTGCCTTTCTTAACTGAGAAGTTGGTGCTTTGGCTTCTAACTTTTTTAGTTCCAATGTGTTCTTCTATGTGGGACTCCCAAAATGTCGTGGTGTACGAGGGCCCAGTACTTTATGTTTCTTCACACCTTCATTGTGTCTGTGTCATACAACTCTTTAAAAGCTCCGATTGGCTCGACTCACCATCTTAGTAGTGAGTGTTTTGCATAGTGCCAATCTGCCAAATGTGTCTATCCAGACCTATTACTGGTATTACAGTTTCCTGTGCCAAATGCAGGAGAGTACCTGTAACTGACATTTGTCCGGCAGCTACTTGGGCTTCTCCTGTCCCTTCTGTGTTCCACTGTAAACTTAAAGTCGGTTTCAACCTCCTCCAATGGAAGAGGTGCTGGACGGAGTTAAAGTGCGAGAAGTGCTTGACTTATTGATAAATAAATACCCATTTATCACTTATTGTATCATATTAATTGTACTGCTTTGTGTGTCTTCAAATGAGGGCTGCATCCAGGAAGCATGTAAAGTAGTAATGATTCAATTACTTACCAAAATCTTCTTTAATAGGACACTTAACCTTTTTCATTAAAGTTGCACATACATCCTACCATTGTGGAGGTATGTGCAACTTTTTAATCACATTGTTATTTATCAAGTATACACCCAGTGCTTAATTTTTGCCGATGGTTTCCGGTGCTCAGCACCGGCACTGAATCATCAATATCGGTGCTTGAGCACCAGTTAAGGACATATTCATTTTTGGTAGGCACAGGGATACTAAGTGATTCGCCCAGAATCACAGAATGTTGAGCAGACTCCAAGACTCGAACCTGGCTACCCAGCCCTGAAGTTGGCAGCCCTGGCCATTGCACCACATCCTCCCCCCACTTGTAGGTTTTTTATGGTTCTTGTTTAGGCAGTGCTATCAAGAAAAATGGGCTGGTGGAAGCTGCCTCTTGACGAGACCACCAGCACTTATTAATTTTTACAAATTGACCACTGTTTACACCACATGAGCATGTCCTTCTGTTTATGCCCTTTCCTGAAGAAGAAAGTTACATACAAATAAATTTAGTACACCGAATGGAACATTTATTGGGAGTGGGAAAGCCAATCTGAATACTCACTTTACAAGCTATATTTAACGTGACATGTTCGCAAAGAGAGCTTTGTGCGGTTGGCCAACTTTCAATGTCCGTCCTGTGTGCTTTAGGCAAATAAAACAAACCTTATCTACTTTCCTCAGCAAAAGCAAATGGAGGAGGCCAGACAGAAGACTGTGAACTGCATGTGCTGGAGAAGACACTGAGGAGATATGGCAGAAAAAGAGAAATACATTTTTCACCCAAGTGGGAGGCTGCTCTCACTCCCACAGAGCTCCCTATTTTGTCTGTAAATGAGGTGCTAATAGCCATATTGCCCACTGTCCTTCAGGATAATAATGACTGTTAATTGCCCACCCGTTTTTTTGCACCCTTCCCAGCGGCGTAACGAAATTTGAGGCCCCCCCCCCCTGCAGGGTAAATGGAGAGACCCCCTGTGGGCTCAATCAGGAGCTCATGGGCAGGAGCAGTGTGCTGAGGGCGCCCTCTGGAACGTTGCTCCCCCGGCCCCTCAGGTGCTGCGGGGGCCTGTGTTACACCCATGACCCTCCCCTTGGCTTGGACCGGAATTGTGGGAAGGGTAATTAACTGACATTATTACCTTCAGGTGTGAGCAATAATGCTTAAAGGGCATAATTTTGTAGAGAATTGACAAACTTGTTTGCATTTTGAACTTGCCTGTAGGGTTGTGTCACCCTGAAATTATCAGGAACTGTTTGGAAGAAGAGCAAGATATGGTATATTTAGATTTCCTGACTGTGGTAATCTTACAAGGCAGGACATGTTAAAATGAAACCCTCATACATGCGCTCCTACAAAGGATACATTCTGTTAAAATGTGTCAACATTTTAAGCAGCTTCTCGCTCTATTGCTTTGGTGTTGCATTTTACTGGGCACCAAGGGACCGATGTGTGAGGGCTTTAGTGGTTGCAAACCCTTTGATTCGCTTAATTGAGGGGTTATGAACACAAAAAACTTTTCTAATGAACTAATTCCATTTTGTGATTTAGAAACGATTTTTGGAAGTTGAGAATGGGGTTTCTGACTGCTACCAGGTCGCAAAATGCAAGGGATATGTTTAGGGTGTTCCTTCCAAATTGGCAGTTAGTAAGGTATGCATCAGTGGTTTGGTGCTGCAATTCTGTTTGCAAACCATTGATCAGTTACTGACTCCCAGTTTGGAGTGGTAACTGATGCGCAAACGTGGAAGAGGTCGCTATTAGCCTGCTTTCCCTATGAGAATCAAGGTAGTAACTTTGGGGGCGAAGAGGCAGAGGTCCAAGAGACCCCTGCCAGCATTCACTAACGTTTTTTTTATTTTTTATTATTTTTGTTGAAGCTGATTCATTTCTTTTAAGGAAATGGGCCTGCTTTAAAAACAAGTTTTCAAATTTGAAATGGAATTACAAGGGTGTGTTGGTCTGTTGTCTCTTGCAAGACCACACTCCAGTAACTGTAGCCAATTTATGGGGCCACATGTGCCTAATGAATATGGATTAGACAATTCCTTCTGTGAGCCCCTGTGATTTCTTTTTTTCCAAACTAAACTAATAGTACATAGGCCACCATGCAACATAAGATTGGATTCACAAATAGTTTGCAGTACAATTGGAGATTGCTTATTGTGACTCCAATCATTATACAGCTTACTTCAAATTCCTTGCAGAATTATTTTAAAACCTGGCTTTATAGCAAACTTCACTGTAATATTATTTTCTCCTTTGTCCTCTGTCACAGACTACAAAATTGTTGATGTATGCTGCAACTAATGGTCGGTCTAACATTTTAAAACTCAATCAGTTTAACCCTGTCTACTAACATGGCTCCAGATTTGTAAGATAAATCTAGGGTTGCCTCTTTGTGTGGGGTTAGTGGCTCATGACAACTCCTCCAGTTTTTTGCTGCAGTAATACTAACCTTGTGAAACAGCACTGCTATGGTGTGCTGTATTTACCATATAATTCCAAAATCTGCATCTCGGAATAGATGATTGTAATGCTACCTGTTTCCCATTGTTCTAAGGTGTGATCATACAGAATAATGGAATAATATGGCATTTGTGCTCAGCATGGACCCAATTTTGAAACAGGTGGAGCAATCTTATTGCATGGAATTTCACTCTGCCTGAATCAGAGTTTGTAAGTTTTTACACACCCGTTTTTTTCCAGATTTAGAAGAACCATAACCAATTTTTCTCGCTGGTGATTTTGGCTGGAAAAATCACACCCCCTCCCAGTGGTCCCCATGTACATCTTCTACACGCCCAAAACAGGTGGTAAATGTAAGTATTTAAAAACCACGGAATGGCAAACTCTGTGCGGTTTTGCAATTGGAAAAATCAGGTCCACACGTAATTCCCCATTCCATTGGGTTTACTCATAATTGCATGGTAATGGTTTGGGTTTACTTCACAGTAACTGTAATATCGGAGGCAATTTTACTATTACCCAGTCACATGAAACTGGTAGTCAGGCGCCTTATGTTGTGCCAGGTTTTGTCTGGAGAAAATTGTTTTTCAGTGGGGGTGAGGGGACCTCAGTGCTATAGTTATTGCTGTTTACAGTCAACACTGGATCCATGCAGCGATTGTAATGAGGAAATAAGTTGTTAGACATTTGTGTGACCCTAAACTCTTTAACAGGAGATGTTACCACTTGTTTATACTTTTCAACCCTTGAAGAATGAGCGCTGGAGAATCTAACATAATAGAAAATCATTTACCCTAATTCTAAGTTGCAGATGTTACACATTTACTAACTTGCTTAGTGAAAAAACACATGGTGGTGCCCTGACTGCAATTTAAACTTTTTAAAAAATCACCTTTATTTATTACTTTGAAATTTGTCAGGATTAGGAGTGGGTAAAAGTCTCATACTTTGCTTTTGTATAATAATGCAAACCTTTACAAAATTATGAACAATTAAGTAAATGTATAAAAAATGTGTCCTTGCATGCATTTTGGATTGAAGAACGCCTTTTGCACTTAAATAACACAAAAACGCAGGTGCCACTGAACAACATTAGCTCACGTTCTCGAAGTTCTTATTGTTCCAGTGCTCCCACACTAAAAGGTAACCCATTGTGACGTAATCAAGCCTTGTGGCATAATATTGTAATTCCCAAGATCAATCAAGACATTTGCCCCTCCCGCGTACCCAAGTTCATCCTGCTATGGGTGTCCAAACCCCCACAGGATTCATGAATGCAGACAAGAGCAAAGTGGTGCATCCTTACTAGCACAGTTTGCTTCAGAGAGCAAGTTTGTCACTTATTAAACAAATGGATAATAGCCCAGTGAACAACGCTCATGTTGGGACTTGCAGAGTACCGGGTGTCCACATTTCCAAGACATCCTGGGCGTCATCTTGCTCTGATGTACGTGTTTGGAAACTAAACCAGGCATAGCTTGGTTGCTGTTTGTGTTTCTTACTGAAGCACGGTTAGTTTTTCCATGCTGATTTTTTTCGTTTGTTGTTTTTTCAGAACTAGGCTGCAAGTTAACAGACCGATTTATATTAACCTAAAAACTGCAGCGTGGTTAAATTATTAGATGTGTGGTAAATGGAAATTATTTAGGTTAATTGTATATCAACTAGCTGATTTGTATGTTTCTTGTCTACTAGACTGAATCACATCATTTTTTTACGATTCAGTAGTTTTTTTATTGGGGAAAGCAAGGTTAGCTGTACATAAATAAGCCCCGCTCCAGAAATAAAGCAGTTCCCACTATAGGTGTAGATACTCTGGGACATAGCTTCCCAACTATATCACCAGCATCATGTATAAACGTTCAAAGCTTTCAACACCCTGCACCGTGGTCATGGAACCTGTCCATAAATAAGGGGCTAGAAGCGGTGTACGGAGAGGGGGCGCAGCAATGAAAATCCTCCTTCAAATGCGTTGCTCCAGAGTTAAACCACTACAAGTCCTTAAGTTGAACCCCCAGTACTAAGAGAGTTGCACATCAACTCTCTTCACAGGAGCTGAGAAACTCCCAAGCTGCCTGTGGTGAGTAGGAGCGAATATTCCTTGCTCCTATGGCTTGGTAGATGGAATAATGGAGGCGAGACTCCTTTATATTCAGCATTAATTGCTTTTCTGAAGCTCCTGTTCCCTCATACATATGATCCAACTATGGTCTAGAAATATTTATTTGCTTACCCTTCAAATTCAATGGAGATCTGATCTTCTTGCCTTCGCTATAAGTATTTGTACTAGAACAGTATTGCAGCCCTCCTCTGCCTCTCATTCTCCCCTTGAGCAGTGTCTAGTCATCCTCCTAAGCTCTGGTGGAGAGTCAAAATCTGCACTAACTAGCTCAGTGCTCAACCAACTGTATATCAATCACTATAACTTAACTGATTCACCTGTGTGCAACAGGCCTACAATTCTAAAGCAATAGGTATTTACCTCATTTTCCAGGAACTCAGTCTGACACTCCATGTTAGACAGGGAGGAGACAATAAATTGCTCAAAATGTGACCTCTCTGCCACCTTCTGTTTAAGCCTTTTGTTATAATTGCAGGTACCCTTTGGTCGAGCTTTGGCATGGATTGTCCCTTGTAGTCTTTTATCTTATTTATATTTTCCAGCACAGCCTACAATGCTGAAATCTTATTTTTTATTTTCAATCCATTGGTAGCTTTGCTGGAGGTCCTTGAACTCTGACATCATTGCCCACTCACCCTGAGTTAAGACTAAGTCATCAGCTGTCTACGTAGTTGGTTCATCCTCAGAACCTTCCTTGGTGTGCTTTTTGCGTGAAAACATTTTCTTCTCCTTCTATGGATTCACTTTCAATTCTTTCGGGGACATTCTCTGACAGGACCCAATTTACCACTACTAGAAACAGTGCAGCTAGAGTAAACCCTGGGCAAAACAATTCAATACTTTGTGGGTGTTTGCTGCCTTCCCAGTGACTAACCAATGCACCTATCCTAAAGCCCATCCCTAGCCAAAATTTAGTACCAAGAAAAATTGTCCATGTTTGTCATAATTTCCTTCAGTGGACCTAAATGTTTCCACAAACATCAGTAGTTCATTATCCTTGTGAATTATCCAGGCACATGGCATTTTTTGCCACCTAAGTTGAATTAGGTACCAAATGAATATTATGAATCGGGCCCTGAACCACTGTAGCTAACAAATACTAGCCTTAGTTGAATTCTTTCCAGACTAAGCTGACATTTTAGGTTGCTCTGTGCTTTTAGTTGTTGGACTGGCCTATTGGTCACGTTGTCACTCTGGGACTACTAGAAATGCTGACTTGAAAAGATCAATGTTTAGGTCTTTTTTTTTGGGTCCCGTGGAGATCCCCTGCACCATGACGGAATGTTAAAAAAATGTCCCAAATGTAACCTGTGCAAGCAGGCTCGTCAGTCAGTGACAGATGGCCGACAGGCAATGTCCCACACTGGTGGTTTTAGGGTAAGATCCCAGAACATACAGATCCTGATTCTTCATAGTGTTTGAACGTTTCATGCAGAAGAACTATGCCAACGTATCCAAAGTAAAACTAAAACAGGAACTCTAACGAGTGAACTCAGAAGTAGATATTTGTGAGACCAGGGCTAAGTGCAGAAATACAAATAACACTTTTAGTGCCCCCATTCTCTCTAAATGTAAAGGGGGTCTAAAGCTAAAAGCATTACACACAGTTCACATTGGCAATCCTCATCACAATGGAGTGAGATTATGTGACAAAGATGTGACAGAGGGGGTCTAGGTTTGTCCTCATAACTCGGACTGGGAAACAGTGACTGTTGTTATGGGAACTCTAGCGCTGGTGTATTGTAGTGTCAGCAGTTGACCTGTCCAATATTCACAGGAGCTTGTATGTATCCATTGTTCCATCCACCCAACATGGGAATGAATCTGCACTGAAGTCGAGTTTGGCTCTGTATTCCGTTTTCAGTATCTCCTTCTATGACTTGGTGTTCATCCTCATGACGGCTTCTTCCTCCGACAGCAGAAACTCATGTCATGAGTTTCTGCTGTCATTCCCGTGTTGGGAGGATGGAACAATGGATACATACAAGCTCCTTGGTAGGCACATTGACTTTGCACAAAGGGAGAAGTGTTTCCCTGTTTTGTATTAGGGAAGTGAGTGGGACTGCAGCATTGTTCGCTGTAGAGAAAACATGAACTGCTTCAAAAATGGGTATGGTAACCCCTGGGTACTGTTACTCGATTGGTTAGGGAGGGGCCAGGAGTCCCCCGCCCACCCACTAACTAGTTCCAGGCATAAATGTGGCACTTGCAGGCACCCTCCTCAGAACACTTTCTGTACCTGCAGAAGAACAGCGGAGGACTAGACCTGCTGTCTGTGACCTGAGAGGAGAACTGAAGGACTAGACCTGTTCCCACTTGCACCCAGGACGAAGACATGGAGTCCAAGTGTCAGTTGGAGGAACTCATGTGTGGCTACAGGGATAAAAAAAGCTGGTAGAGGCCTTTTTCCTTTAGTGTCCAGGCTTATCAGTACCAACTGACCTGTCCTGGACTTGCTGATAGCATCTGATTAAGTGAGACGTGACCTCCAAATACTGCTTCTGATGTCCTGGGGCCTTTTGCTGAGTCTAACTTGTCTTCTCCTACCACCCCTAAATATCTGGGCCTTGGAACATTTTTGGACTTCAAGCCTTCCAGAGGACTGGTACAAATTACCTCATCCTATCCATCAGAGGCGCGACTTGTTGAGCTAAGACAAAAGCTGCTCAGAGCTTCTCTGCATCAGTAAATGTGGTTCAGTGGACCCTTGGCCAGAAAGTATCTGGACTTGTGTAACCCAACGTCAGATTGCTCTGCCGGAGGATTCCAACCTCCAAAATAGAGTCCAACCAGAAAAATATTCTACGGCCGAACGTGCCAAAAGTATCCCACCAAAACAAAAGGATTTAGGGGTACTATGCCCATTGCCTATCTGACTTCATGAAGACTTTATCGTATACAGCATTGACCTTTGCCCAGCTGAAGAATTTTGACTTCCAGAAAAAAACTATGTCTCAAGGTAAAATCTCAGACCGAGCCAAACCTGGTTGGTGCATCTGACCATTAACTACTGTTGGCGCTTTGCACTTTTTGGCGCTATTTTTACTTAATACTTTAGAAATTCCTATATTTGGTTCCCCTTATTGAATTATTGTAATTTTAATCATTGAAATGTGCTTTATGTTTCTAATTTAGTCTGAGATTTTTATTAATCGGTGTTTTGAATTAGCACTGTTTTGAAACTGCATAAATACTTACACTTTGCCCTATTAAATATTGCATGTAAAGTTTTAAGTCAAGCTTTATTCAAAATTGTATAATATATTCATAAAAGCCAAAACAATTAAAATTATACCAACCATTTAAAAGATAAAAGCCTTCATTATTTTTAAAAGCAACCTATAAAAAGTACAGACAGATGCAAACAAAGCAATGGTGCATGAATTAATACACTGACTAGATCATGACAAGTGTGCAAAAAACTTCTGGTTAAATACTGCAGAAAGCTAGGAGGACATGTGCAACAAAACAGAGGGGAGGACAACGACTGTAGAAACAAAAACACTGGGTGGCAGTGTGAAAATTTATGCTCACATAGACAAGATGAAAGAATTCTCTTCCTCTGGCCTTATTCCATTTACAAAATAAGCACTGTGTGTAATGTGCTATGGTGAGACACATTGTTACAAGGACATTGATCAGTCATTGACAGGGTTATAAGAAGATGGAATGTGTTTAACATAAATCTAGTGAGGAAGAATCTATGTCTAGCATTCTGGACAAAGACTAGATAAGGTTGATTATTGAAAGTAATTAACATCAATTGATTATTGAGGACAGTAGGTTTTACAAGTGTAGACGTGAGTCTGAGGTTCTCAAACAGAGAAAGAGAGGCCTGTTTAAGATCTTTTCTACTAATTTGGAACAGTGCGCCATGAGAGGTAAATTACTCTGGGTTACCTAGATCAAACACAAGTTTTTAACATATGTCAACCAATGGATTTGTAGGGAGGTAGATGAATTTAGATAATCTCCTGGTTGAGGTTGGTCTCTTCTGAAGTCCAGATTGGGTACCAGAGTAGAAGTGGCTGTGTTCTGACCACATCTGATAGGAAAGGGGCACACAGTTGAGAGTGACAGAATACTGAAGGACAGCTCTGGGGGACTGATAGAAGATTCCTAAAAAATTGAATCCTCCACTGATTGAAGAGGTTGACACTCACCATACCCCCAGGCCCCTGCCCCATATAGGGCAGATGACAAACAATTAGCCTTGTAAATAGCTAGCATTTCCTTAGGTGTTTTCTTGCTTAATCTCGTCACATAGTTCAGAATTGCATTAATGGCCTTATTTAATGGAGCTTCCTCGTGAAGAATGCTTGTTTCCAGGACTCCCATCTGTCAAACACAATGTACAAGTAAGAGAAAGAAGGGTTGAAATTAACTTTAGTGTCTCCAATCATACGATCACAACAACTCATTTTTCTCCTTCCACATTTCATTATGAAAGTATCATTGATGTTGACTAAAAGTCCCAGGTCTTTAATGTAATCTACAAAGCAGGCAAGAAGCCTTTGCAGAGATAAAGGGGTGTGGCCATAAAGACAGCATCATCTGCGTAGAGGGCTGGAATTGGCTGCTAACCAACTTAGAGGATATCAACAACATTTTCTACTAAAACATTGCCTAAATTGTTGATATATAAATGAAACAGGAAAGAGGCAAGGACGTACACCTGTCTGACTCCCCATTTTACACTAAAAAGTTTGGTACATTCCCCACTTTAGTCCATAGTGAACTCTGACCCTGCTCCCTGAATATAATATACCTTCCTCAAAAAACAAATAATGGGAGAGTCCACCCCAAGTTTAGACATGATAGACCACAATTTGTTGTATATTAGCGCAAGATAGATTGACAAAAGTTATGAACATGTTTGTATGTTGAAGCTGGGTGTATTTACCAGCTAACAAATTTAAATTAAGGCCATGTTTTACTTTCGAGAACGCTAAGGAAACCAAATTGCAAGTCTGAAAATATGTCACTGCTTGCAGTCAACTCCTCCAGTCTTCCTAAAATATTGTGCCCTGGCACTTTCATTGTGGAGTCAAGCAGTGATATTGGGTGGTAGCAGAGTGGTGAGGAATGATCGTCCTTTTTGTAAATAGGGACTATGAGTGAACCTAACCATGTGCTCAAGAAACCTACTGAGCAGGCTGCGCCTAACACCGGGCTTAATAGAGGATGTTAGATTTAAAGAGGTTGACTTGAATATCATCAGGGCCAAGCACCTTTCTAACTTTGCTGTCCATAAGAGCTCTGTTGACCTCCTCACGAGAGAACTTTAGGGAAGAGGTGTTACTTTAGGAATCTGAATGGGGGGCCTCCATAAAATTGGGTGCTAGCCCGCCTCTCTTCTTATCGGGATTTAAATAGATGTATCTAAAGTGAGCGACCCACTCTGTCAGTAATGTCTGCCTCCAAACTAGGAGCAAAATCCGCTCTCATATAAGGACTATTGATCACACGCCAAAAGGTTGCGCTGTCCTTGGAGAGGCTTTCCTCGTGGAGTGAATCCGATGCTTCACTTCTCAGATCTTTTTTACTCCCCTTCACCACAGCTCTATATTCACTCCTCCTCTTCTGAACTTCCTTAGATTCCTGGGGGTTTTGTATAAGGCTTCTTTTTAGGGTTAATGGGTCTTAGAACAGTTTAATCAAACCAGCCCTGTCTATCAATGCGAGAGAGATGCCTGACTACTCATAAACCTTCATTCACTCCCTATGTTATCTCAAGAAAGGCCTTAGTATTATCTCTGATGTGGGTGCAATATCATCCAGGCATATATCAGAGGCAGTTATTTATGGGGAGACCAGTCTAACCATGATGTATTCAAGTTTTATCTGGGTCCAATGAAGGGAAAGACCATTGCATGTTTCAATCTCAATGTTTCCAACCATACAAGGACTAACTAGGGTCACCTGAGTGGCCAGAAGATTTACATTAAAACCCATACTTTGGAGGTAATGGGCAATCACAGAGATAGTGTGAGTAGTAAAGTTAGATAGCATGGAAAATGCCTATCGGGAGATAGAATAGGTGCCTCTTTAAGTCAGCATGGGAGATACATATTTCATTGCTGAATGCAAGATCATTTTTTAATAATATTTCAAGTCTGTCCACGTAGCTGGAGTGCTTAAAATGAGATATGGTACAACCGTGTATGTCCGTTAAACCACAGACCTTGTTCAGGGGGCTCAGATGGATATTAAAGTCACCACCCCAGAGAGTGATAACATCTTTTGCAGTACTATTCCAGGTCATCCTCAACTCATGCACAAATTGACCCAAGTTACTTAAGAGTTCACCAGGTGGAACGTTATTGTAGAAATTAACCAATTCAACATGAGATATGGGAGAAATTACAATGTTAATCAATTGGTAGTGATGGGAAGTTGTCAAGACAGAGACATTACAAAATATAAAATATTTTGAAATATAGACAGATAGACCCCCCTTTGCTCTACCAGCTTTCATAGAGTGTGCTGGTATGTGTAAGTTCTTGTATCCATTCATATGTATAGGTTCTACACTCCAGGTCTCTTGTAGACATAAAATCTGGATTTCAGCAGCAAAGTTCACTCATTCCTGGATGTTAACCTTCCAACGTAACCCTGCCATGACCCAGAATAAAGTGCTGCATAGTAAGGATTGAGTGCTTGGTTCAGGGCTGAGAGTTAAATGCAGAATATCACCCACATTATCACAGGGAGTGAAGGGGGAAAGAGTGGAATCATCAATGATTAAAGATTAAGAGAATACAGGAGGGGGACTAGGGTCGCTGTGAATGCTAAGGCCAGTGGTGTTTATGGTGTTGGCTAATGCTGTTTCTACCTTGAATTAGTCCACATCAGCTAAAGAGGACAGCTTTTCATAGTGATTTGCCGTGGTTACTGCAAAATGATGTGCAGGGGTATGTCAGAATAGATGGATGGGGGGGACTTGTGAACCGCTAGCTAAAGGAGGTGGCTGATAGAAATAGCTCAGCGGCAACACTGAAACTTGGTGTAAAATGGCTTGAGGGGATTTGGTTCTAGACAATGTGATGTTCACTAGGCTGGGCGACTTGAAAGCCAGCAGAACACAGTCCCTTTTCTCACCCATTTTATCCTTCTGGCCATTTTAAAGTTGTCAAAGTGGGCACCTCCAAAGTTAGTTTCTTACCCAGCCAATGAAGTGATTTGTTTCTCAGAACTTCCCAAGGTTAAGATTCAGCCCCACACAAAATGGATACGTTTGCTAAAATAATAACATATGGTGTGACTGCAGGGAGTAGGTCTAGGTTCTTCCCAGTCCCTCCCCCCTTTACTCACAAGTGGAGTGTTACAAAACTGGCTCTTAGACTTCTCAGTATTCCTCATGGCCCCTGATAAGTAGTCAGTGATTTTCAGATTGGTTTTGCTCAATGCATTAGAGGCCATTGCCGGGGATTTTGACTTGGCCGTCTTGAAAGGTTGCTTCCTTTTACCCATGATTGTTGAAAACAGTGGCCTGGATGGCCTGTGTGACACTTCAAACTACGATCCTTAGGGTCAAAGCCAGGAGCCAAATCAGAAGTCACAAGACAGGGACGGGAAGTGACACAAAGCGGCCTGACAACTTTGAAGCAGATCCCAGCGTCCCAGAACTCCAAAACAACAAAGCAAGCAATAAGTCAGAGGTAATGGAAGCACAGTTAATTGGGAACCACAAAATAAATTACTCACACCAACTCCTCAGGCTCCCACAGGCCAATATGTATGAAAATCCTTGCATAATAGCTTGAAATACAGGTGTTAGGGGGGTGGCCTGACCTCCTATGGTTGATGGTGGTTGCATGATGGGCTCGCCCTTAGGCTGGGCGTGGCCGCACGCGTTCGCACGCAGCAGTACCCAACTTTGCACTTTATAGCGCTAGATGACAGACAACAGGTGTGCAGAGAGGCGTGGGGCTGCCTTCAGCCTCCCAGCAGTATTCTGGGACATAAAGCCCATTAGCCGCGCTCTCCCCAGAAGGCGAAGTTAAAAAGAAAGACTTCTTGGAGCGCGCGCGACGCAACAGCCAGGATGGCCGCCCCTCCGTGAGCTCCGCAACCTCGGCGGCGCTCCGAGACTGAAGGGACCGTTCTAAGTCGGCGTTTCCCGCATTCCAAGGCAGATTCGAGTGTCGAAAGTCCTTCTGCGCTCGACAATATGCTTGTGGCTCTTAATGCCCTTGTATTTACGGCGCAATGAGGTAAAAACGGACTTTTCCGTGAACGGCCGCCATTTTGTTTTCTTTTTTTCTTTTTTCTGCAGTTATGCCGATATTTTTCGCTGAACAGTCTACATTTATGTGCGTTTTTCTTCAGGAAGGTCTGCCTTAGTTGCTGGCTACACTGCTGTGGGACTGTTGCATTTTAAGTGCTTTTTGCAGATTTACATGTGAGAAGTAATTTTCTTTGATAATGGCCGCCATTTTGTTTTCTCAAGCCAAAGGGGGTGCCCCTCCTCCGTAGAACTGCAGTATAGCATTGAACCTGCTACCTTTGCTGCTTTGTATGAGCTCCTGCATGCTCTACGCATTTACTGCTTTTTTTTGGTTGTATTTTTTTATCTCTGTGTGGTGGCCTCTGAATATCTCCTTCTGGCTGGTGCATTTATCTGAGCTGCCTGTTCCATCCCTTTTATTGAATCCCTCACTCATACAATATGGAATCCAAACAGAATTCTAAGGCTTCCTCTGCGACAGTTGCAACGCGCAAAGACTCCACATCTTCTGGCAAGCGCCTCAAAAAAGACCCTCCTTCGCCTTCCAAGTCTCCGCCTCCTGTGACGCTTGAGGACATTATGGAGGAACTTCGTCATATTCGCCCCTTCATGGCGGATACTACCACAACTCTCCAGAGACTTGATGAGAAATGGTCGACTCTAGACAAAAGGGTTACTGATGTCGAGCAGCAGATAAGTGATGCCAGGGATGTTGCCGGCAAGGTCGCCACTCTTACCAAAGAAGTTGCCTTCCTCAAAAAGACCTCTGAGGATTTGGAAAATCGAAATAGGCGCAACAACCTATGTATTTATGGTGTTCCAGAAAATTCGGAGGGGTCGGATATCATCCACTTTCTGAAGTCCCAAGTACTGCCTATCACTGGTATCCCCAAACATCTGGACGTCAACATTCAGAGGGCGCACCGCCTTGGCTCTAAAAACTCTTCTGCTTCCTCGAAACCCAGGGGCATTATTGCATATTTTCTCCTCTACTCTGACTTAAAGACTATTCTTCATTCAGCTAAGCAGCACAAGCAGCTATTATGGTCTGGTCACAAGTTATTTTTCACCCAGGATGTATCAAAGTTGACTGCAAGGAATTTTTGGACTTAAGACCCACGCTTCGTGCCATGAATGCCAGATATGGGCTCATCCATCCGTGTTTCTTCAAGGTCACATACAAAGAAAGGTCTTTCAGCTTCGATGATCCAGCAGATCGGCGGAAATTCATCAACACTCACAAGGATGATTCAATGGAACACAGCGGCACTTGATGTTTAATTGTTTCTTTCTTTTTGTCTTCAAAATTTTTGCTGTACTTTTTCGTGTTCTGATATGCGTTGTTCTTTTCCTTTGTTTTTCAGAAATGCATTTCAAGTGTCTGATCCCACTTCTCCTCTGTTGTATTGTACCATCATACGATTTTTTCTGTCCCACCCCATCAAGCTGTTCCCCTCATGGTTGTCTGGGAAGTCTCCTTCATTTGTAGTACATTGTCAGGCTCAGTCTCTGTCTATTTGTTTTCCTTTTCTTCTTCTTCTTATGTACTTTTTTGTATGAGGCTTTGTCTTTGACTTTTCTTTTTGTAGTAGGGCCGTCTTTCCCTGTTGCTCCCGCTCTCACTTCATTGTCTGTTTTGCTCTTGATGTGTATGGCTAAAACCCCTCGGTTTTTTGCCATCCTGTTTTTTTCCTCTTATCTTTTGGGACTTTGCGTTTCCCAGTCCTCTCTCCTTCTTCTCTTCCTTTCCTTTCTCTTTCATCCTTTTTTCTCACTCAGCCTTTCTATACCCTCTTATTGCTCATTTTTCTTACTACTCTTTGGGTGCTTTCTTTCATTGGAATATTCTCTTCTCTTTTTATATTATCTCATCTTGGCTTTTTATGCATTCCTTTTTCTATTTTTTTGCTTCTTCTATCTCCTCTTTTCGATATTTCATCAGTGTTCTTCTTCATTTCTCTCTATTCTTTCTATTTTGGTTGAATGAAAGGTCTCAGAATAATTTCTTGGAATGTTAAAGGACTTCGCAATCCGATTAAAAAACAATGTGTCCTCTCTCACTTAGCGAGACTAAAATGTCAGATTTCTCTTTTGCAAGAAACGCATCTGACTCTGCAAGATTTATCCTCACTGCGTAAGCAATGGGTCGGAGCAGCCTTCTGTTCCCCAGCTGTTAATCATAAGAATGGTGTTATTCTCTTGTTTCATAAATCGTTAAATGTTCAAGTTTTGCAAGAGTCTCAGGACTCTGATGGTAGATGGTTGTTTTTAGAATGTACGGTTAACAATGTTAAATTTTCTTTCTGCAACGTCTATGGTCCGACTGGTGTTGATAATGTATTTTGGAATGATTTTTCCTCCCTTCTTTCCTCACATACCTCTGAAGACCTCATTTTTTGGGGGGGGGGGGGTTGTAATCAGCTCATGGACCCCTTTTTGGATAGGAAATCCAGAACTAGATACATTCCAACTAAAATGCAAAAGTCTTTTCATAAGGCAATCACATCCAGAGGCCTTATCGACTCCTGGAGAATATCTCACCCTGATTCTCTCGAATTTTCTTTTTTCTCCCCTGTTCACGCTTCGCACTCCCGCATTGATTACATATTTCTTACTCAGCATGCATTTCAGTTCATGACTAATTCAGAAATTGGTTCTATTCTTATTTCTGATCACGCTCCTATTATTCTCGATATGGACTTTCCCTCTCTTGTTTCCATCTCCAAACGCTGGCGATTCAATAACTCCCTTCTCTTAGACCCTCTATTTGTAGAACATTTAACTTTGTTCATGACGGAATTTTTTCACAATAATCTTCACTCCGTTTCTGAATTTTACTTCGTTTGGGACACCTTTAGGGCCGCAGCTAGAGGTTGTATTATTGATTTTGTGTCTCGTAAGAAGAAGAAAGCCATAGCCCAATCTACCCACATTCTTAAACAAATCAAACATTTGGAGCACTTATATTTCACTACCAATTCCCCTGATACGCTGCCTTCTCTTATTCAAGCTAAAATACAGTTTAACAAACACTCATGGGACTCTGCCTCTAATTATCTTCTTAAATTTAACGCAAAAATGAGTGGTGGTCGCAATAAGGCGGGGAAAGCGCTTGCTAGTTATCTTAAAATTAAGAAGCAGAAAACCAATATTATTTCTATCAAGGACTCTCGAGGTGTCTCTCATTCTTCGGATGCCAAAATTCTTGAATGTTTTGTTGATTATTATTCTAATCTTTACACTCCAGAATCCACTCCATCTCCAACACAGATCGATTCCTTTTTCCAGTCCATACCTAAATCTTCTTCAGATACTGTTGATCTCTCCTCTTTAGATGCCCCTATTTCTGATACAGAAATTCTTAAGGCCATTATTCTTGTACCCAAGGATAAAATGCCTGGCCCTGACGGTTTTACTGTGCGTTTTTATTTGCATTTCAAATCTATTTTAATACCACACCTACTTTCTTTAATTAACTCCTTTCTTGCTAAAGGCGAATCACAAGGTTCATTTACTCAGGCCATGCTTTGTCTACTTCCTAAAAAAGACAAAGACCCCACTTTATGTAAAAACTACCGCCTATCTCTCTTATAAATACTGATTGTAAGATTTATGCAAAAGTCTTTATTATGCTATATATTTCCAATCCATCCACCTCTTTGCCTGCTCTTTTTTCCCTGTTACAGGCCTACTCCTTAGTCTCAGGTTATAAATTGAATGTCGATAAATCTGAAATCCTACCTCTAAATAAATTCTGCCTTTCTCATCAGTTTCATGGTTCTGGTTTTGAATGGACCCCTACTCACATTAAATGTCTTGGTATCCTTTATGCTAACACCATTAGGGAAACTATCAGACTTAATCATAAAGACGTCCTCAATAAACTTACTTCCCTTATTAAATGTTGGTCTCCCCTTTTTTTATCTTGGTGGGGTCGTCTCGCAACAGTTAAAATGATGCTACTTCCTATTGTTAATTTTTGTCTTTCAATGCTCCCTATCTCCCTTCCACTTTATTTCTTTAAATCTATCAACCGTTTATTGACTAAATTCTTATGGAATAATCGTAAGGCTCGCTTATCTCTTTTTCGCCTACAACAGCCCAAAAACTTCGGTGGTGTAAACTTCCCCAACATATCCCGTTTTCACTCTGCTTTCACTCTTAAACAGATTTGGCCTTTTATGGAAGATTCAGTTACTCCCCCTGTAAATGCTTGGAGCTCATTGGAACTTGAGCAGATCGCTCCCTTCTCCTTCCTCACTGCTACTCGTCTTTCTCCTCCACCGGCACGTTTTCTTGCTTAAACATTCCAAAACACTCTCTTTATCTCTTTTCCGCTCATTTTTATCGCAAGCTGAATTACACTCCCTTACTCCTATTTGGTACAATAAGTCCCTTAGACTTAATAAAAAAGCGCTATTTTGGAAGGAATGGATCGATAAAGGCATTATCTATTATACTCAACTCTTTGTAGACAATACCCTTCTTACTTTTTCTCAGCTTTGCACTACCTTCCATATTTCCAATGCACATTCCCCCAATATTCTGCTCTCACACTTCCTCTCACTGACTTCATTTCTCAGCATTCTTCATTACCTACACTTCCCCCTACTTCTCTCTCTTTACCAAACTTTTCCTTTCCCCTTAAAGCAGCTATAATTTACAAGACACTCTCTTGTTCTAACGTTACGAGAACTAAAACTAAATTGGAATTACTCTGGGAACGGGACCTAGCTCAAGAATTTTCATTTCAGACATGGGATGCTATCTGGTCTAAAATACATATTGTATCCCGTTCTGCCAGTACTACACAGACATGTTACTTTTTTTATAATAGACTTTTTTTTACACCACATGATTTATGCAGATTCAAATTACTTGAGACTCCAATTTGTTGGTCTTGTTCTCATAGCACTGCTGATATTATGCATATGTTTTTTCATTGTCCTCTTGTTCGCTCTTTCTGGTTAAAGGTTTGGTCGCAATTGAACAAAATCCTGAATACTACCTTTCCTTTTGTAATCGTATACATTTTCTTAGGTGGTTCTTCATCTATTTGGGATGTTCATTGTAATTTTCGCAAATTCATGGACCTTGCATTGGCAATTGCCTTTCAAGTCATCACCACCAATTGGAAAGGCACTTCTAAAATCTCCTACATTGCTTGGTGGAATTTGCTATGTCATCATCATAGACTTGATCGTGCCTTTGCTACTACGACCACCTTATTAATCAAAAGGGATTTAATATGGATGCCTTTAACTGATTTTCTTTCTACACCTGTTTGAAGTTTTCTTGTCATATGATGCACCTCTTTCTTCCTTAATTTATTTTCCTAATGTTTTTTTTAATCTCTATTATACTGCATTTTTATTCTTTGGTATGAGCTCTTTTGTTAGGCTATTCCCATCTTCTGTTTTCTCACTTTCTTTCTTTTTCTTTATTCTCTTTCTTTCTCCCTCCTTTTCTGGTTTTTCCTCCCCTTTTCTCCTTTTCTTCCTCTCATCTCTTTCTCTTCCCCTTAAATAAAATCCTTAAAAGCTTTTTCCCTTAGTAATTTTCCTTAGTCCCTTCTGGGACATTTTCTTCATTGGTATATTTTATTACTTTCATGTTATTTTCATTGCTATGTTTCTTTACATTTTCTGTATTGGTGTTTACATTGCTTATATACTTCAATAAAGCTTTCTAAACTCAAAAAAAAGAAAGACTTCTTGGCATTAGATTGTGTATTTATTGCTATATTTGATAAGCTGTACCAATGAGTATGCTAATGAGTCATTTACCGATCCTTTATTTAATTGAAAAATAGATATTGGGATGCATTCCACTCTCCTCTCTTGTATTAACAACATGACTTAGACACTCCTGTGCATACCTTTCATTTTTTATGTTTTAAAAAATGGTTGTAGCGGGAGGAGTCCTTACAGCAAGTGGGGATGGAAAACATAGTTTATACTTTATATTCCAACTTGGACTTTCTTTCTCAGATTTAGCTTGAACTATAAATTACATAATCTCTGTCCATTGACTCCTATGAGGTAATCAGGGATGTAAATGTAGACTGATTTGTGGACCTTTGCAAGAGATTGATGTAGCAATATGGATGTGGGTTATAAATTAGCCAAATTAGAGTGAGCAGTTAACATAACTTTTACAAAGCATAGCAGTATGAGATCTCCTTTCCGCATGGAAACAAGTTTCACCAGTCTGACCAATGGATAAAAGAAAATAGGTTAGCCACTAGAGCATGAAGTGAGGTCCAAGAAAATAATGTGTTGAAGATGACAATAACAAGGAAAGTTGAAAACACATTAAGCACAAATTACTTAAAATATATTATAAATCAATAGGTTGTATTGGCATACAATTTGACAAGCACCCAATACTTTTTCAAGATGTGCATATCATCTTTTTTCAATTATGCCTTCCACTTTTTTTAATGTTGCCATTGTGGCCCTTCCAACTAGATTTACAATAGTATATTATGAGTGATATTCTACTTTGAAACTATTCTACTTGATCACTATTGTAACCTTAAATCTCGGTAACCTTTTATAAGTAATCTCAGTACATTTGAGGAGTGTTGTAGCTACCCACAATTTTACTTCTGGCTACTCACAGCACAAGAGAATGTGCAAGCTTGGACAGTGTTTAGGGAGTAGCAGCAATTATGCAAGCACTGTTTTTAGACTGAATCATCCACAAAAACGCTGAACCTATTTTCATCCATCTACTACAGGATAGTAAGGTTAAGATTTCTATATAATATCTTCCTTTCTTCTACCTTCCACTTAGGTAATTTTTTTTCATCCTGTCCTTCAGAGTAGATTCTGTGTTGTACAATTTGAATGAGAATCTACCTAGATACAGCAGGATCAAAAAAATGAAATTATACACATCTCTGCTATTAGTCAGCAGAACAGCCTTAGATTTAGGCCAGTCACAATATTAGGCAGAGGTCAGTAGACCTCACTGAGGTCAGACAGTTCTCACAGCTTCCAACTTCACAGTCAATGCTCAGATTACAGAGACCATACACTTAACATGCAACCTACAGGATACAAAAGATTTACATTTGACTCTTCAGCAGCCGAAGTGGTGATAAAATAACATTTGAAGTTATATCAATCAAAGTGATGAAATTCTTCCAGGAGAGTCATAAAAATGATCTCTAGTAAGAAGAGCCCTACAGCTCCATTGAAACCACAGCAGACTAAGTATACCAAGCTCAGCATGAATTATCGCTCAAAAATCAATTTACATATCTTGCAGAATACAAACAGTTTTCTTTTAAAAGAAGAATGGGGGTCGCCTCAATAGGATCATATTATGTTTATCCTGGTGGTGTACGAGCTTTGGGTGAGTCCTATACTTTGCCTACCATTAGATCTAGCTAATTGCACATCACTACTCTTTCCAATCTGCCTTGGTTTAATGTATGTTAATTTTTTTCTGTTTATGATTGTCAACATTAGGGTTATCCCACAGACTTTTATCGCACCCCTTTTGAACAATTTGGACTACTTAGGATGCACGCAGGGATAAACGTTCTTCATCTTAATCTTCTAAGTTAGAAGCCAGTGACTTCTGTGGGAACACATCTTGGTATTGGTTAACTTCCTCTCTCATTAGATTGGAAGCTGTTTTTGTAAATTAAACATTTTCAAAGAGGATTTAACAGAAGACATGAAAGAAGAAGTGTGGAGAAGTGTGGCTCACTGGTTAGAGCAGGCAGACGCTGAAGCAGAGGTCAGACCCGGGACCAGGGTTCGATTCCCGACGCGGCAGGGTGTTGAGCTCAAAATGTCCACGGACTCGATAATTCTCGCTTCGGTGCCTGACTTAATCATGGGTTCACACTATGCAACTCTGGGCATTAAGCTTGCTTAATCTCCACAACGGCCCCCCCCCCGCGGCGGGATGCCTGGCTTTCACCTTGGGGATGCCCTGTAGGGGCTATCACACAGGGAAAAACCAGGACGGGGTCCCAAGGCAAGCGCGGAGATACCTCTTCGGGGGTCGATTCTGGCGCTATATAAGAAATGTAATAATAATAAAGCCATATTTATGAACACGAGGCTAGGTTCATAAAGCAATTGAAACTGTCCTGCAAACCTAGGCTAAGGAGCAAATCAACAATGGTACCCGAAATTGGGATCATGTGGTGCACAAATAGCGCTCTCCCAAAATATCCAGTTACCACTCAGAATTCCAGGACAATTGAAATGAGGGCTTTAGAGTTTTTATTTCACAACGGTACGCCTGTGCGTATGTATAAATGAATTCGAAAATGTGCCCAATCCTGGTCTGTGATTTGCTGGAATAAGAATCAAATTGATGGTATAATCTGTCCAAATGCCAGCACATTTATGAGCATTGGTGTTGATAACCCCAATATCTCGCTTTACTCAAGTCTTCCTTTGGCTGACAAATGAAAGCACTTAGAACAGAAGAAGCCAAAAATGGCTATCCAGTTCTGCATTGTACAGTCTTTAGAGAAGTTTTCATTCTACTAAAATGGGGTAAAATAAATATTTTCTACTACTGTGAAACGTTGATGATAAGGCATTTTAAGATGACAATGATGATTTCTGCCCTGTGCTGCAGTGCCATGGGGCACAGTAAACCAAGGATGGGTGAGCGATCCTGCTTCCTGCATGACCAATAGAGATCATCGCTCTTCATACAAACATCTGAAAGACCTCTTTGAATTCTCGATTCATGAGAAAAGTCATAGCAACCTTGTGCATACAACCCAAGACTCCACCTGGGCCAAATTCTCTAATCATGATCTTCTTTAACCCATCATCCAGTATTTTAAGACTAGACTCCTGTGCGGTGTTTGTTCCATTCTAAAACACTCGTTAGTACAAACCTCCTTCACTGTCTTATCTATTCGGTTAAATACCTAAAATCAAGGTTTCCCCACAGACCTTTTATAATTTGTCAAGTACTTATAATTATGTTTATGTCACAAATTCGCTGTAACTTGCCTTCTACCAATGAACTATTATAATAGTGATCCTCTGTGCAGTAAGATATACCATTGTGAAGACGGTGAGGTTTCTTGTGAGCCATATACAACTGAAACCTACGCAACACGAGCCCACACTGTATATGAATAAATAATTACAATATTTTAAAAACTGCGTTCTGCATGGCTCGTCTGTGCAAAATGTGGAATCCCTTCTGCGATTCAGATACTTTCTCAAGCTGCCCAGACCAAACCACCATTTCTTAAATGACCGTGTGGGACATACTCTATAGGCGTGCTCCAAAGGTTTTTTTGAGCCACTGAGTTCACATTATGTGTGCATAAAGTTTTACCCTCCTGAGCAAATGCTAGACCGTGGCTCAAAGATTCAGGGTAAACTTTTACACCCACAGGTAGAATATATGACTGCAGATTTTCCACAGTGATACATCTCGGAATGAGTGGTAACAATGGTACATGTCAAGTGTGGGGTGGCCAGGGAAAGGATGTGAAACACGTTAAATGGCAGAACATGCTATTTCACAAACCTTCACAATATTTCCACCATGTTTGCAGAGGTAAATTTCCTCCCAAAAAAGGAACTCAGGAGTAGGTGCACAAGTCTGGTGAAAATTTTCCCTAATCCCCCATGTATTTCGAGGGAATATGTAAAAAGCTTTCCCCACAAAGATAAATATTTTAAAGTTGAGAATTTTTCAGCACTCCACAGGAGTAGATAAAGAGAAGGAGTAGGAAATATACAAAATGGGTAGATTTCCATGGGGAAACAGCTTTTACATTGAATGCGCTACAACGCATTCCATTACAATGCGTTCGTTACAACGACCGCATTGTTACAACGCAAACCATTACATCGCAAGTTGTTTCAACGATGTGCTGTAGGAGGCACGCTGGTGTTGGATTTGCAATTCAACACCTTCCCTGCAGTTGCACAAACTGGAGTAGGAATAGTAAATTATACTATTCCTAAGTCCAGCGCGCCCCCTACAGCAAGTCGTTGTAACGACTTGCAATGTAATGGTTTGCATTGTAATAACACAGTCATTGTAATGACTGCGTTGTAATGGAATGTGTTGTAGCACAATCGTTGTAGAGAGATATATTAATTTCCATATATAATTCTGTCAGTCTCCTGAATAACGAATAAGTCATAGGAAGAAATCCTCAGGACCCACACTTCGATATTTTACAGTTTCTAAAAGAACCAGGCACTATTTGGTTACATCATTGTAATGCATTGGAGTACTAAGTCATTGATGCCTTTAGTTTTCTTGTTTTTCAGGAGGAATAGGGCACTGGGCCTTGTTTTTATTTTTCATATGGGGTTCCGCATTTGAATCCACTTTCACACCAGGTCATGTTTTACTGAGATTCTGTAACATTCTACCATTACCCATTGTGCTGTTTCTATTGGCTCCCTCAACCTAGCATAGCAAGGTGAGGAAAACAAAAATTTCCTTTTGCTTGCTTTATGATACCCTTTTCATATCTAAAATGTGGATAAAACAATGTGCAGTGAGTCCACATCCAGTAATTCTGTAGATATTTTTCCTGCAGTGTAATAATTGTACATGGTTGTGCACACATAATGCCGTTGTGGAGCTCTCACACTAAGTGCTGGAACATTACTTTGTTTCCAAATTATTTATATTGGATTATAGAATAAACAGCCTCATTTACAGAAGTGATGAGTTAAATACTTGTACATCCAACAAGAGCAGTATTGGCTCTACCTGGCCGCAGAGGCGTAATTTCCATAGTATAAATACAGCCACACTCAACACTAATGGTTCTACTGCTCAGAAACCATAAATTCAAATGAACAAATATATGTAAAAAGGGAGGACTTAAGAAGTCCAAACAAAAATGTTATTGTAAATTAACTCAATACAATGTCAGTCCAAATTTGTATTACAATCATACAACTTCTTCTTTTAATCCTGCCAATGCACAAACATTGTTTGGGAAGGCCAAGTATTCCAAAGTTGGCATGAAGTAATGATCATTTAAACGCTGAGATTCGTCTTACAGATTTCCATATAATGCAGGAGCCAAGGCATGATATTTCAAAGCAGAATTATTCTTTATTATTTACAAATCCAACAGCAGCCCAGCCAACACATTTCATCCCTAACAGGGATTTCATTGGGGATTAGAAAAATGATTGTTCTTCTCTCTTTTAGTGATGCTTTTCTGGGTAGAACTATGCCATAAAAATGCAATCTACATGATTCGTGAAAGACATTGTATTAAGTTAATGTAAATGTAAATTAAAAAAATGTTGGGACTTCTTAAGCACTCCCTTTTTACGTATATTAGTTAAATACTTGTAATTATCCCTCTCACAAGTAGGCACTCTGGACAACATTCACGTCCGTTGTTTTTAGTGCGTTTGTACCATTATAAACAGTGACCAACCAAACAAAAACCACTCTTAGCTCCATCCTAAAACGGATGGACCTGCTGGAGCAGGATTAAGGGCCTGATTTTTTTTTCGGGCAGACCGCCATCCAGAATTCATTGCCAGGAACTGCAGTCATGGCAGGTTTCTGCCATTGCATTTCGCTGTTTAGCGCAGGGCTGTGTCAGCACGACGCAGCCCTGCACCAAACTGTTTTCTTTTTTTCTTTTCCAAAAATAAAATCCCAAAACAGGATTTTCTTTTTGAAAATAGAAAATGTAATGCTCTCCTCGCCACAGAAGTCATCTCCCATGGCTGGGTGTGAAGAACAACATTACCAGCATCTTACAGTGGTGGTGACAGACAGTAAACCAAATCACTAAATGTCCGCCCATCCTGATTGGGTGGGTGGACATATTGCCATTTCTCCGGCAGCCTGACAGTTTGGCTTAGGCGGTGATGGAGTAGTCAACACCGCAGCCAAACCTACGGTCCTCCCGTATTTACATTGGGGGCCATTATGTTTGCAGTAGGGAAACTCCATCACTGTTAGGACGTAGTATCCTTACCACCAACATATAAACCAGGCCCTAAGTCTGATATGTATGCCATTGGTCCCTCCCTGTCTGTAGGTGCTCAGTGAGTAAACAAAGAAGGTGCTGGAATGTGGCCCAGAACAATTACCAGTGCTTGAGAGTAATTACATCAGTCTTCCCATGGCTTGATAGTGGCAAAGGAGTGCAATGGAGCTGGAATTTGAATAATCTGTACCTCTTGCTTAGTTCTGGAATACGAATTTTGCGATATTTATCATGAAACGTTACCTTCACACTTGTGTCCATTTCCAAAGAAGTAGAAGAATTTCATATCTGTGTTTTTCTAAAGGACTGCTCGAATGTAAATCATGTATATTTTTATATGGTGCTAAAACAAGAATTCTGCATATTTCTTTTCAGAAGCACATCATCACCAAAGCTCAGGTCACACGAATCACTTCAAACACTTAACCCCTGCCTGCACGGCTAAATATAGAGCTCCTGTTTATCTCTCTTCTGTGTTATCATGTGGAAATAAAGATGTAAGTGTTGTGTCTCTTAATAGTCAAATTAGAACGTTATTCTCGATGCCGCCTTAACCAGGCAGAAATAAAAAAAAAAAACACGCAGCCAAAATAAGGCTTGCATTGCAGGATTCTTCAAGCTTGGTTAATTAGTTTAGTCGAAGCTTTCATGCTTGGATTGAGGGTTTCATGATTCATTAAATATCAATTCATTTTTTACCCACAAAGCCCTTTCGAAGGCACGCAGTTGTCTCCGAGAGTGACAGTCTTGTTAAGCGTTGTATACATTTCAAGAGCGCCGCTCCACCGCGGGCGAAGTCTGCCTGCGGAGCCGCGGAACAGATGGGCCTGTGCCCTGTGAAAACCTCCGAACCCTGGGCCCGGCACGTTTATTTATTACTCGACCTGTCTTCTTTGTACAAATGGCGTACATGTCCCTGGTGGTTCATCATTCGACTTCATCTTCAGAACACGTGCATTGCACCATATTCTCACATGCATTCGTATATATTCTCAAGCAGTGGTTAATTTGTGAAAAAAAAGTAACGTGCTGGGTCTTTTGGTAGGAGGCAGCTTGCCCCAGCCCAAGTCTCCTGTTAGCGCTGCCAAAAACATAACCAACTACCAACAGTGAAAGTGGGAAGAGGATGTGGGGTAATGGCCAGAGCTGCCTACTTAGGAGCTGAGGAACCAGGTTCGAGTCTTGGCATAAGTTTAACATCCTGTACTTCTGGTCAAATCTCTAGATCTCCCTGTGCCTACAGTGGAACACAATGAATGAGTCTTTAACTGGTGCTCATGAAAAGCGCTGGTGTTGATTAGGTGCTGAGCACAGAAAACCATCAGCTCAAATTAAGCACTGATCTCAAGGCCAAACTGGAAAGTAAAATCAGTCACCGCAAAAAGTTCAAACCAGCCCCGCTCTATAGGAGGCCACAACTAGACCGGAGCCCTGGGTCCTTAGATGTTGGGTTGTGTCAGCCCCACAGGCTCTTAAAACTGCCCCCTAGCCTGAAGCCCACCCTGGACATGGCAGCCTGGTACATTCTGTATCTGATTGGCCACACCAACTCATTTTAAATTAAAACAGCTTCCCAAAAAACTTGTAGGACCAGGAGAGATGCTGGAGAATGGTTGTAACATCCTGCACTTCGAAATGTAAACTACTTGTGATTATTAACTTGTATTTTTTTATGCCATTCTAATCTTCGTACCGTTTTTTTGCATATGCAGGCTCTCTGTTGTATGTATTAACTTGTTTTTTTATTTCTATAATTTATATTGCACAAGTGCACTTGTAAAACTAGTATCTCAGAACTTTCTGGAAGCGATGCTCACTAAGGACCATGACCGTGGGCAACATGAAACCAGAATCTGAGGACAGCTTTGGAAGGCTCCGCAATAACGCCAATGGAACTGATAATGCTACAATCTCAGGAACGTAAGGAAGGACAGCTCATTAACGCCTGTGGACTTCAGGGCACTAGAATCCCAGGACTGCATGGTAAGCCGCACAATGTTGCCTGGCAGCATCATAGCACTAGAATCTTAGGACAGTGAGGAGAGCTGTGAGATGGGAGAGTAAGTGCACAAGTACTTAACAAGAAGAAAACATGGGCAGACCAGGGATCCAAAAGCAGCACTGGCATAAATGCTCAAACAGGCCCGCTCCCTTCATCTTCTCACACAATCTCTCACTCTCTATCCATCCATCCATCCATCCATCCATCCATCCACCCATCCATCCATCCAGTGTCTCTCTCTCCTTCTCTATAGCTGCTAAATTTGCCATGTCCATGTGTGACTAAGTAGTCCAGCCTTGATTTTTTCTTTGAATTCTTGAACTTTTAGTCCTGGTCTCATACTAATTTAATTAAGACTAGCAGGTGCTTCATTTGCAAAAAAGCAAATAAGTGCTGGGGCCCAGAATTTTGTTCAGATGCCCACAGCTGACTCTCTCAAAGGTTGGGTTGCCAAATACCACGGCTGCATAGTCTTGGATCCACCTCATGCTTCTTTAATCCACAGCGAGACACTCCTTGCCTCTTTATCACAGTCTTGCAAGTTATTTTTCATCCCTGTGTTCTCATTTTGTTACCTTTTTTTCCATCTTTCTTTTCCCACTTATTTCCCCTTTCAGCCTTTTTTGTTCTCTTGCTCCTTTTTCCTCTCTTGCTCTGTGTCAAATCTTATGAGGAAAAATAAGTGCAGGTTCCCAAAAAGAGTGCCAGTGGGCCCCACCTGCAAACACAGGCTCAAATTAAGCACTGAATCCTACAAGTGCCTGATTTCTAAGAAGAAAATGGGACTGGCCTAACTAGTTGCACATGTGTCTGACAAACCTGACAGCTGTGATTATTTCCTCTCTCTCTTCTCCCTCTCTGATCACTTTCTCTCCAGGTTCCCTCTCACTCACTCTCTTTCTCTCTTTCCCTTCAAGCCTCCCCATGTCGTCTACAATTAACCTCTGGGAGCTGAGGGAAGTGACAGAGGCACCACTGGCGGCCATGGACTTTCAAAAATGACATCCAAGAGCTCCAGCCCACCAAGGAAATGGCCAGGGAATAAAAGACCATTCTGGCCCTGATATCAATCAAATATAACAGGCAATTATTGGAATGAATTTTATTAAGGGTTACTGGGCTCCCTGTATGCAAGAAGATGAACTTCAGCCTCAAAGAGTTACATCATCCGTTCGAGGAGTAGATAACCAATAATGTGTGGGCCCTGTGTGCCCACTGGCAGACACTGCATAAGATGGCATAGCAGGAGAATGTCTCTGTTTGATGCCCCAACCATGTTCCTTTTGGTGACTGGACAAAATATTGAGTTCTAAATATTATGGGACATACTTATTGTAAAAATAAATTGTATTGTTGCTACCAAAATATCGTAGGATAGATTAACGTTGGCAAGGAGATTGTTTTTTTTTGGGGTATATAATATTGTTTTCAAGAATATTGTTGTTTTTAATATTGTTTTTTTTATATAGTTGTACAAATATAATTTTTAAAATAATGTAATATATTTGAGTTAATACATACATTTTAGGTGTTAGTATTGTTGGTGTAACTGTTATTAGTTTTTAAAATCTAGTTTGTAATTTTAAGTGGTTAAGTAATTTATCTTTAAATGTAATTAGTTATTTATAGTATGAGAGCAGGTTGTTAGGTTTGTAGGGGAATAGGGTAGGAACTAATAATAAAATATAATGTAAATGTAATTAGTTTTGTATTGTAAATTAATTGCTTACATGATTATTAATTATGTTAATGTTTAGTTGTATTCTTTTTTTGTTTAATTTGTTGATTTTAATGTATGTTTTAATTTTATTATTTTTAATATTAAGTCATACTTGAGAAGCAGGTTGATGGGTTTGTAGGGAAATAAGGTGGGAATCTAATTAAAATAAAACGTATTTACATTTTTAAAAATGTTGATGAAATATTTAATTGATTATTAATTATGTAAATGACTAGATTTCTTAAAAGTTGTTTAATTTTTAAAGTGTTTTTAATGTGCTTTAATTTCTATATGTTTATTATGCATGTCATTTTTTAGGACTGTGTTTTATTTTTAGGGGTGGGAAGATATTAAAGTTATAATATTTTGTATATAGATATTTGTATATGTGTAACATATTAATTAATAATCAAGTATGTATAATTTTATGGTTATACCTCTATGGTAATTATTGTGTTTTAATTTATTTGTTCATTAATTCAATTGTAAGTGTTTTTAAAATTTTGCATGTTGAATGATTTTTGTTTTTAAATTGTATGTTTTTAGCATTGATTTAAACTAAATAATTGTATATTTATATTAAACTATTGTAGTTTATTTGTGGGTGAATTTATTATACATTTCCATTTTAATTTTATACTTACATTTTTAAAATATTGTTCTTAAATAAGTTAGTTTTTTTTCTACATACTATAATATATCAACTTTTGTTTTTATGTATTGAAATCTTTTTGGTAAACAATTAGACCTTGTATTCTTATATGTAATCCTTTTGAAGTCCACCACTTTCCCTACTGTTGCTTAGCTTGGAGTGAGAATAGTAAATCTAGCACCTCCAAAGTTCAACGCTTTTCCTAGTATTGCTTAGACTGGAGGGACAAGAGTAAGTCTAACCACTCCAAAGTTCAACAGTCCACTGTCCTCTCTACTGTTAGTTAAACTGGAGTGGGAATAGTAAATTTAACCCCTTCGAAGACCAATGCTTTTCCTACTGTTGCTTTGAACAATTTTTGAAAAAATATTTTGGATTTAGAAATGTTTATATTATTTCCAGACAAATGTTTTTATAACATTATTTTTATATATACAATACTAGTTTAGTTCATAATTGTTTGTATATTTTTACATGTTTGTTATTCTTAATATTATTTTTTAACGTTTGTAAAATTATTAAGCTATTATTAACATAAGTAGAATTTTTTTTTCTCTAAATTTAGTTAATGGTATAAATAAACAAAACTAATTTTAATATGTTTATTAAAAGATTCTAATTAGCTGAAATTTTTTTGCTGGTTGTATATATGTTCAGTAATTTGTAATTGATTTTAACATTAATATTTACAAGTGAAATATTGAAAAAATTGCTTATTTATCATTGAGAAATGTTAAAATATTACACACACACTCAAACGCACACACACACACACACACACACACACGCACACACACACACACACAGACACTTACACACACACACACACACACACACATATCAGAGCGGTGGTAGCCACTCTGTAGTTATAGTTAGGATTCCCAGATATAGGAATTCCTCGGATATGTGGTCGTTAATAACTTTGAACCCATATGACAAATCTCCACAAACTTTGAAGACCTATTCCTTTTTCTACATTGGCAGTTGATGTAAAGTTTCACAAAATGTGTCAAAGGGATGCAAAAATAAAAGGGGGGAGGCAAAACACGTTTTGGCACCAATGCATTTTCCAGACATTGTATTCACACATTGGGGTCTATTACAATGTCGTCGGAGTTTCCTCCAACCGACACCGTGGCGGAAACGGGACCGACCGACCCCCAGTTGCCAGTCCTGACTACCTAATTATGATGCGACCACGCATGGTGAGGTCGCATTCTCCCATTTCTCTATGGGAGCTTGTATTACGGCAGTAAACTTTCCGTAACACAAGCTCCCATAGAGAAATGAGAGATTGTGTTAATCCCTGCATCCCATGGCAGGCACCTCAGGGTGCCTGCTATGGAGTGCTGGGATTAACAGGATGACCCCTCGGCCCCCACCTGGAGACCGCAAGGGAAAGGGGGCCCTGCTCTGTTCCCCAAACATGCTTTCTGGCAGGGGTTCCATGTTGGAAAAGCCGGCATGGTAACCCGGAAAAGGGGCATCATAATCCGGATGTCGTAAACCGCAGTCTGTATGGATTACGGGCCGGTTCCAATGGCCAGCCGGAATGACCAAATGGTTTCAATTCTGACTGGCTGTATCGTAATCAGCCGGTCAGAATTGTAACCGACGAAGTCGGTCATAAAGCCTCCAACCTAAGACACCGTAATCGGCCCCATAGCAAGAAAATGGCTAAACGGATTTGAATGAAATTTGGCAGCAATATAAATTATAGTGTGCAGATGATTCCTTTGGGTAGTACAGGTAAGTAGGGTAAATTACCTTGTGTTCAGTGTTAGGGGCCTTGATATAGGTAGGAGCTAGGTTTTATCAGTTTCCCCTACCTATTACCACTTAATTAAAGTGGTAATAGGTAGGGAAAAATTATATACAGTTTCTATATATTTAAAAAACTAATTAATGGCCTAGCGTGGTACATCCAAGTAGTACTTAAACTAAATTAAAAAGAATAATATATGTAAACGTTTAAAAAAAAACATTGTAATACAATATATTTTACAAATATAGTGTACTACAGTTTATTTTTTATTTTGCATCTATTTAATTGTTTATAAAAAGTGTTCAGAGTATAGCGGAAATACTGAGAAACCATCACACAACTTAAAAACTATTTTTTTTAAAAGGTACAACTCTCTTTAATAAGTTTTAACCCCATGCATGCTATCCAGATTCCCCTCCGGTGCTGAGCCCTTATGAAAACGGGCGTGGTCATGACGGAACGGTTCCGTCATAAGCACAGCTCAACCGATGCTCATGACGGAACCGTCCTGTCATGAGCATCGAAGGGGTTAATAGGTAAGGAATAATATTAAAACCTACTACATACCTACAATTAAGACCTAAACCCAGAACACAGGTAAAACGTATTAAAATATTATGCCTACCTTTTAATTTTGTAGAGGCAGTCATTAGCCAACTATATACTGCCTTGTCACCAGCATATACCTAAATACAGGGCCAGATGTATTATTGTATTGTTTTATCCTTGTGGCACGCATAGTCTACTTTTGCATGGGAAACACAATACTTGAGTCACATTTACAAAACACAACAAGCCCATCATCATGCTTGACCCTGCATTGCTTGGTAAATCTGACAAAATGCAAGGCAGCACAGATCACTGTATTGCGTTACTCTGCACACCATATTGTACATTCCTGCCAAATTTAATGTACTCCACTGTACACCACTCAACTGTACGTTGCTCCACTCTACATTATTCCACTTTACCCCACTCATTGTATGCTGCTGTACCGTACAAAATTACACTGTATGCCACTCCACTCTATGCCACTTCACTCTACATTATTCAACTGTATGCGTCTCCAGTGTCTGCTACTCCGCTCTATGCCACTCCACTGTACACCACTCTATTCTTCATCACTCTACTTAACGCTAGTCCACTCTCCACTACTCCATTCCGTGCCACTCTTCAGTATGCTTCTCCACTCTATGCCACTCCACTCTACGCTAGTCCACTGTATGCCACTCCACTCTAATCTATTCCATTGTACGCCATTCCACTCTATGACACTCCATGGTATGCCCCGCTACTCTACACCACTCACCTGTATGCTAGTCCACTGTACACAGCTACACTGTATGCCACTCCACTGTATGCTATTCCAGCGTACCCCACTCAACTGTACCCCCCTCAACTTTACGCCACTCCACTGTACACTATTCCACTGCATGCCACTCCAATGTACACTACTATACTCTACGTCTCTCCACTCTATGTCACTGTGCGTCATAGCACTGTACGTCACTCCAATCTATGTTATTCCACTGTATGCCACTCCACTTTACCCCACTTCCCCGGTACGCCGCTCCAGTTTATGACACTCCACTGTTCACCACTCTAGTGTACACCACTTCACTGTATGCCACTCCATTGTAAGCCACTCCACTCTACACTGTTCCACTGTATGTCAGTCCTGTGTATGCCACTCTACTCTATGCTTTATCACTGTTTGCCACTCCACTTTATGCTAGTTCACTTTATGACACTCCACTGTATGCTATTCCACTCTACCCTACTCTAATGTATGCCACTCAAGTCTAGGTCAGTGTACTATATGCCACTGCCCTTACACTTCATTGTACGCTACTGCACTCTGTCCTCTTCCACTCTGCACCATTCCACTGTGCACCAGTCCACTCTATGCTATTCCACTCTACACAACTCAACTGGATAACACTCCACTCTACGCTATTCCAGTAATGTTACTTAACTTTACTCCACCCCACTCTATGCAATCCCGCTGTATGCCACCCTACTGTAAGGTACTGCACTCTACATCACTCCACTGTATGCCACTCCACTCTACACCACTCTACTCTATGCTATTCCATTGTACACCACTCTATTGTACATCACTACACTATATGCCACTCCACTGTACACTATTCCACTCTATGTCAATCTACTCTACGCACTTCCACTGTATGCAACTCCACTCTGCACTGCTCCACTCTATGCTGTTTCACTTTACCCCACTCTACAGTATGCCTCTATCCACTACGCACTCCACTGTATGATACTCCACTCTACGCTATTCCACTATACGCCACTGCACTGTACGCCAATCCAATCTATGTTATTGTACTATATGCCACTCCACTTTACCACACTTCACTGTACATCACTCCAGTCTATGACACTCCACTATATCCTACTCCACTGTATGCTACTCCACTCTATGTTATTCCACTTTACGCTATTCCACTCTACGCCACTCAAATTTGCACTATTCTACTATATACTACTCCACTAAATGCCACTCCACTCTACGCTATTCCACCATATGTAACTCCACTATATGGTAATCCACTCTATGTCACTCCAGTGTACACCATTCCAATGCATGCTATTCCACTCAACTCTACTCCACTCTATGCCAGTCCACTCTACACTGTTCTACTGCATGCCACTACACTGTATGCCACTCATCTGCGTGCCACTCCACTATATGCTATTCCAGTGTACACTACTCCATGCTACGCCACTTCACTCTACATCTCTCCACTCTACGCCATGACACTTTGCGCCGTGACACAGTATGCCACAATACTCTACAAAATTACATTCTGTGACGCAACACTGAACAACACTGCACTCTACATCACTCCAGTCGATGGCACGTGAGTCTAATCCACTCTACGAACCTCTAGTCCACTGTGTGACAAACTAAGCCCCTCCACTCTTCCAAACTTCACTCCACTCTATACTATTCCCCTGTACAACACTGTACTCCAGCCTCTGTCACCATACAACACTGTAGTCCAATCTATGCCACTGTACCAGACTGTATTCCACTCTACGACACTCTACACAACTCCACCGGAATGTACTCCACTCCATAACACACTACTCCATGCTACTCAACTCTACTCCACTCCACTCCACTCCACTCCGCACAATGGCACTGTATGCTACTCGACTCTACAACACTTTATGCCACTCCACTGTACCACACTCTATCACACTCTATTCTATCTCACTGCACTATACAACACTGTCCTCCATTCTATGCCGCTCCACTATACTCCACTGTCTGACAAATTCCCCACACTGTACGACATAGCATACCACTCCACTGAATAACATGCCACTTCACTCTATAACACCTTACTCTAGTCTATGCCATGCCACTACACTGCAATCCACTCTATGGACTGGCTGCCCATGGAAAGGGCAAGCAGTCATTGTGGGGCTCTGGGCTGGCGGGAGAGGGGGGACTGACCTGGTGGTGGTCCTGACCACTCCTGCCCTACCCAAGATGCCGGGGTGTTGGTTTATAAACATTGGAGGGGGTATACCCCGGTATGGTTGACACAAGTAGTGGCAGATTATTTACCTGCGGCTCTGTTGACAGGAGGGCGGTCAACTTAAGGAGAGCAGGCTATCTTGGTTGTGGCCTGCTGGCACAGCCCGAAGGACAAGCAAAAGGCCCCTTGGAGAGCGGGGCGTAAATATAATGGCAATGTATAACTTTGAGATTATTTAATGCTGTGGTGCTGATAAGCAAGTATTTTAAAGATTTACCTTAATCAAGATGAATAAAGGATTAATGACACTGCTTGAAGTTTAATAAAAGACTACGCGGTGAACGACAACAACCTGCTTCATGTCTTTTATGGGGGGGGGGGGGCGACTCGCACCCGGTAGGCACACTATAGGAGCTGACAGGACACAGTCAAATCCCAAAGGTTCCATCGCTCTGTTTGCTGGTCTGTTGACATTTGCAATCAGGGACTGTTCTTGCACAGGGCATGTCAACTTCTCTGGGTGATTTCAGGAAAGCCCTGGGTAGGTGCTGTCTTTTTCCCTTTCTTCCTTAAAAAATGCAAAAACAGATGTAAGCAGGCACCAATAAAGGTGATTTCAAAAATCCAATTAATGTTTATTTTCTTAATGTATTCTATTTAATTTTTATAATAGACATCATGAACTCAATTTTCTCAAGGCACATTAGGCATAAAAAGCACAGAACCAACGAAAAACAATATTCCGGGGTTTCATCAAATGTCATGCTGTGCAGCAGTGGGAAGCACGATAACATTACTAATTTGTTAAGCCAGACTACAGTTTGTTGCTATTGAGCCTGGTAAACATCATCACATGTGAGAGATCAGGCTCTGTTCTGCACTTGGGTCACCATTCTGCATAGTCACCTGCTATTTTACCTATTCCCTAGTCCCAAATGAACTCCTTGATGTCACTTCCTGTTATCATGCCCCCGGTGCAGGCTACAAAATGGATTCGTTGAATGGCCCAAAGTTATGAAGTGAATAAGGTGGGTGTCAATACGCATCTCCTTTAGAGCAGCCCAGGCGACACAGAGTTAGTACGGCACCCAGTTCCCACTAATCTATTCCTGCTTACAAGTGCTGGGCTTGTTTCTTGTCCTTTGCGCAGTTTTGTGCGGTAACAACACTTCCCTTTCCAATTAGGAACATAAAGGTGAACTTAGCGAGCAGCACCTTGGTCCTGCTTGTTGAAGGGAGATACGGGGTCTAATGTCTATTAGAGCTTTCAAATGCAGGTTTATGAAGCCTATCTGAAATTACTCTGAGGTGACTAGTCTAGCTCTATCATGCCAACACCTATTGAACAGGACTGAAGTATGACTCATTTGAAGTATAAATGCATTTTTATTTTTGAAATTAAGGCATTTTTATTTTTTAAATGAAATCGACCAATGGGCATGACTAACAGCCAATTACCTAAGAGGAAATTTTTATCCGCCTCTGTAGGCAAAGATCTGGCCAGGTGCCACTAATCCCTATGGTTTCTGAATTGGACACTTGAGCAAGCAACACCCTGCAGTTGCTAGGTGCCTATACAGACTGTCTGACAGCTGGTATGAATGTTGAAGAGAGGGAATATTGTCACATGTGACATGAGTGAAGAATGCATTCCGATTGGTTCTTGTCATAGCAAATTGTCACGCACCCCTGAATGGCTGACTCCTCTGAGAGTGGCTAATCTGATTTAGGTCTGCATGGTGTGCATGTCTGTCAGTCTTCTGAATGTCAGCCACTTGTTTAGTATGTGCTGTGATATCTAGAGGGCTGGGAAGACTCCCACCAAGAGTTTCTTCTGTTACCCTTTAACAGTTAATCTGTCCAAGGCTGCATTGAAGACAGGCGCCTTAAAAGGGGCTCAGATACTATTTGGCTTTCTGGTTTTACCAATCTAGGAAAACATATAGTGTATTTTTCCCTTTATTTGGCTTTTTTCAAAATTGAATTAAGATCAACAAGAGAGCCAAAATTAGTAAAGGGGATCTGATGCAGCGCTACTCCGGAAATATCTTCTAAAACCTCGTCACCTTTCCCTGAAGTTTCAAATCACATATTTACTCATCAGTGGGGCCCATAACACTGTGAGTCACTCGTACACACTTTCTCTACTTCATGGATTGGTGAGACTCAAAGCAGAGCTGCTGGATCATAGCGGAGTATCTAAATTAAGCTAAATATTTATAATATGTACACCTGCAGTTTAAATTGTTTACCATGGTTTTATCAAAGAGACAATTTATTCAGACAAACCACCATTAATTGTCAATGGATCTGCTAGTAAAATAATTAGGCTAAGGATGAACAAGACCAGCTTAATTCTCCATTTATCTAATTTTTATTTAAAGAAAAATCTTCTAGCATAACTTTTATTTATTCACATATAAATGTGTTTATTACAAATAGATTTTAAGAGAAAGAAAGAATTTTAACTCATACATTTATATTTCATTTTAATTTAAACTCAAAATTAAGCACATTATTATTAAGATTATCAGACATTAATGTTAGCAAAAGACATAATAGTTCCCAAAGTTCATCTCCCTATTCTCTCTAGCTATTAACCTCATCTAAAGACTCCTTACTCATTCAAGTAAAGTTAAAGTTCAGAAAAATTCAAAGTCCTTACGCCTCAGGAAAACTCAGCATTCCGGCAGCATGTCAGGATACACAGATGGAAATCGAAGAACAGAGAGTTTTTTCTTAAGTCCGGACACACTCTTTTATACCCTTTTTCCCTACTTAATCTATCTACAAAAGTAACTATCAGTGTCTTTTAACAGTTCTGATTGGTTAATTCAAGGGTTGGATGAGCATAACCTCATCATCTTATTGTTTAATTTCTGCAAGATCAGCTCAATGAAAATGGTCTTTGTCCTTATTATATTCGCTTCGCTCATGTCCTTTAACTGGTAAGTTTTAGTTCTTTTCCCACGTTTCTCAGCACGGATGTCCATTTTTGTTGGCACTCAGCTGGACTTTCAGGGCACGCTGTACTTGACCTATTCTGCACAGGCATAAGCAGTTCAGACTTGTCTGCAGTTCATTTTACCATGCGCATGCGTACTGCACTTCAATCTCGGAGTCACAGAAACGTCCATTTTGTTCTAGGCCTCATAGGCCAGAACGGGAACTATTATAAAAAACAAACACAATGAAACATAAACTATTGAATTATAACCCTTCTGTTTACCTACCCCTTTACTAAGGTATCCCTGTTAGGTATTACCTAGCAAATAAAGCAACATATATGCGTAATTTTCTCACCAGTCTTCATGTTTTTGCCACAAATAAACAAACAGAAAGCACATTCAGGCCGCTTTTGGTTAGTTTACAGCTGCTGCATTAATTTTGAAACATAACAACATCACTTAGTTAGTTGATTATAGTTTGCAACATGAGCAAATTAGTTTCCCAAGTGCACTTCGTGTGTGCATTCTATTCTATGTTGATTAATTTACCAGACCACACTATTAATTCATGTTATTGTTATGAGTAAGTGACTTCACGAGGGATATACAAAATTTAGTTTTTCCCCCTCGCTCCATCAACTACCAAACAAATAAGTCACTGAAAGGATAGGGATTTTTTTCGAGCTTGCAAGGTCCAAAGTTTCAATTAAGTTTCTTCCTCCCTAGGTGGTGGGAGGGTTTTATTTATGTTCTTTCACCAATTAAAGGTGAGGGTAATTCATTCCTCTGTGTTAGTCTACCAGATTGCAGGCATGCTGTCCCTGCCTTAAATTCAGTGGTGTGGGTTTATAATACACATCCCCATAGTGTGGTAAGGGAACTGGGGCCTTCTAAGGATCCGAGATCAACAGTTTACTTCAAACGCATAACGTGGGGTTGTTTATTTATTAAATAAATTCCTGTTTATGGGGAGTCATATTTTAATCAATGGGTGTCGTTGGCTGGACTGCCTCACTGCAATTTGCAAGTGAGCCAGACTGGGTTACACCATCTTTGTAGGGGTGCATCCAGAAAAGATACAGAAGGTCTCAGGGGAGTCCATCTTACAAAAAATGGTCCTTATTCCTCTCATGTTTATCGGTAGCGTCAACACCAACAAAAGGCATATGGCATCATCTAATCTTCTGGGCCACACGAGAAAATTCTGTAAATACACTTTTGGTAATTTGGTGTTCATAAAACTGCACGTCCTCCATCTGCCTCCCTTCCTCCTAGATAATAATTTCATTTTCCAGATGAAGCTTTGTGGGTGCAGGTGAATGACGCTTTTTTTTACGTTACCCTCTCACTATTTTACTTCCATAAACATTAATAAGTATAAGCTAACATCATAGAGCGAGAGGTAATGGCAGTGAATAATTTTTATATAACACCAGCTGGAGAAAAGTGTCTACCTAAAGCATAGGTTATTTTCCTTGCCAGGGGAATGGTTAGCACAGTGAGATGCTCCAGACTCACAACAAGTCACTGTATACTTCTGGGGCACAATAATTATAATGTGGTGTCATTCAGAGAGATGCATTGTCTTGTTTAGCTTTAAACCTTTTATGGGTTGTTTTTGCTTTCCACAATTAGAAAAATGAACCCACATCTCCTCTGGTCTTTTTCTGTGAGGTCAGGGCAAGAGAATTCCGAAGAGAGTTAGAAGTTGCCACTTTTTTGTCAAACCTTATTTATTCACTTCAACCTGTCTAAAAGGTGTGGTCCAGTTGGAAGATCCTACAAAACCCAAAGGGGCAAAAAGCATGTACCCTATACCAGGGTTTCCTTCACCACAAGTTACCAACTTACCTGCCAATTTCTCAGATGCTCCTCACAGTGCCAGCAAAAAATAATCTTTCCTTTTGCCCTTGTATCTGTGTGACCGGGTAGCCCACAATTAGCAATGAATGATTCCGCTTCCGACCATCACCCGCTCCCTTCCTGTAGGCTCATAAATGAGCCCTTTTCTGCAGCTCCCATAGCAGTAAACACCAAGCACTGTCAAGGAAAGTTAAAAGGAAACCTGAATGTCTCCAAGAGTTTTATCAGACTTACTCTACGCGCAATATATGTGTGGCACTATTATTAGAGCAGCAGGTGCAGTGACAGCACAGCCCCAAGGTATGAGCAGCCCACTGTATCCCAGTTATGACTGTTTTCACTACCCAGCCTGGTGGTAGCTGAGACATTTTCCTTGCTTGCGTCTGCACCTGTATGGCACCCTTGCTTCATTCATCCCTGGTGCAAAACATAGTTGAATTGGACAAGGTCCTCCCTTCTTGTGGCTGATTGAGCACAATGCTGGCGGTCCCAACCTGAACATGGCCTGCTGGTTCAACCTGGCAGATTCCTCTAGACTGCACACTGTATGTTGAGCTGGGACTTTCAAGCTAGCATCTAAATACAAGGAGTCATGTCCTTGCTTTAAGACTTCATGTCTGAAAATACCTTTCTTCGGTGAAACACCTCTTCCCAGCTTGCTCAGAGATCACCTGGTGCACCACCTACAGAGGCTTTTCATCCATTCAGTAATCATTACTTTAGTTATAAGCACCCATTTAAGCTAAGCACTCTGATTTCATTTGGGATGGATAATTGCTCACGTTCTAATGAACGGCCGTTCTATTTTAAGCAACACTTACTCTTTTGAATGTTGCTTGTTGGGATCCATCGGGACAGTCCATGGCAGTATATTAGGTTGTTTTTGTTTTAAATATTGTAAAACTGCTTTGAGCTCACTTTCATATTTTGCCACTTCCGGTATTTCTTTAGGTAGTGGGCTTGGGTTCTCTGATCAAACAGTAGGGACATTGAAAAGTTAGGGTCAGGGACATCTTAAGGATTTTGGGGGCCCTTGGCTAAAGGTATTTTAGGGGCTCCGGTTCCGAACAGCTTTAGATATGTGATCCAGTTTCAGCTCTTTCATGCCCTCTGTGGCCAGGTATTGACAGTGCAAAGGCACCCTGGTCCAAATTCCAAATGTGTTTATATTTAACATTCAAGGATAGTGACGTGTGTTTTCAATACTGTAACATATCAGCAGCTCAGTAATATTACTGCAAATAATCTCTGTGACACCCTTCCATTTCGCATATATGAGGTCTTGTTTTGATCTTAACCCCTTGCATGCTGATGACGAGCCCAGCTCGTCATGAGGCACAGTGGAGCTGTGCTGATGACGAGCTGGGCAAGTCATAACGGCCGCGCCACTCCCCGCGCGGTGAATTCCACACCTGTGCAGACGTTCTATGGGATTGGGCGGAGTCATGACGAGCCCAGCTCGGCATGAGCACAGCTGCACTGTGCCTCGTGACGAGCTGGGCTCGTCATGAGCACTGCAGCGCCGCGTGCGGCCCCACTCCCTCCTGCACAGAAGGGGAATTACCCCCACGGTTAAGGGGTTAAAGAAAAATGTTATGGATGTTACATGAAACACACACATTTCTTTGCAAAATGTCTGTCATAGACTTTCGCACATCACCCACATTAAAAATAAATTAAAGGAAAGTGGTATTGAAACAATCGGTTTAAAAATTATTTACGTTCCTTAGGGCAAGACTCTCAGCAGAACAGAGCTACCTACATCAGGGGCCCCCTAAAATGCTGGGGCCCTGGCCCAAAAAAACATTTTGCCCATGCCTTAAAACATCTCTGGGTTCAACTTTGTGTCAATAGGTAAGAGGTCTCAGGTCTTTTCTCTGGTGTTCATAGCTGCACAGGGTACAGGCTGAAAAGGAAAGTTGACCCCACTAAGCTTCTTTGATTCTCAGAGTAGACATGGATAATTAGTTAAGGCCTAGCTCAAGGTGCCAGAAGCATCTAGTTACAGTACAAAAGAATGTTCTCAGTTGCAACAAGTGTTTAATTGTCAGTGCTGTGGGTGCACAACACTTTAGTAATAACTAAACAATATAAAACATTTTTTCCAGTTAAATTGTAAGCCAATTGATTAAAAAATGCTCCACAAGCAATACAATAACAATGGACAATTAATGTAACGCAATAAGGAAGTAACCTAAGGGTGTGCACAATTTGTGTCATTTGCTTTCACGTAATTATGCAACATTTTGGGGAAATTATACAAAATTACTCGTAATTACATGAAATGCAAAACCATCATTTAGTGTTATATTTTTGCACAAAATGCGCTCTTGCATCAATTTTTGATGTGAGGGCGGATTTTGTTCTAAAACAATTGTGCGAAGGACACAATTCCCATGAACAACAGCTACTCACATTCTGGTTGTTCATGTTCCCACACTCCTGCTTTGTATTTTTGTCACAAATGGTGGCGTAAATACACAACGGGCATAATGACATAATTTCAGAAATTTTGTGTAAGAAGCATAGCATGACATTTCCGAAATTACCCTAGC
This sequence comes from Lissotriton vulgaris, assembly GCF_964263255.1. Classification (NCBI taxonomy): domain Eukaryota; kingdom Metazoa; phylum Chordata; class Amphibia; order Caudata; family Salamandridae; genus Lissotriton; species Lissotriton vulgaris. The sequence goes on along the minus strand of NC_141689.1, from coordinate 883,765,483 downwards.
ATAATTTAAAAGTCACCTGGGCCTAAACCCACAGCCCCTTGCTGGTCACACTATATACTGGTTTCAATCCTTAAATGTTTGCTAATGTCAACACAATCTTGAAACAAAAAATTAACAATACCCCAAAAATGCGGTCACAAAAGTGTTTGTATGGTTAGGTGAAGTTCACAAACAGTAGAGAGTTGCAAACACTAGCTGACTCTTCTCAGTATTCGGCAACATGAAAGCTCTCAACCCTCCAATGAAAATAGAGTTACTTTGTTAGAAATCAATAGCATTTCCGGTTTGCAACTAGACAGCGTTTGTGAGCAGAAACAAAGCAAAATCAAGGTAAACAACTGAGAAGCTTTTCAACCTACAAAAGAAGTGAAGAGTGCTGACTCCAGAAATGCCAGTGTACCTTCTGGGTTTACCTTTCGTGAAGTGAATCACCTTAAACGGGGATATCTTGCTCTCTTCAAGCCCTTGGGCATGGGTATTGGCAAACATTTCCCCAGGGACCACAAAGTATGGTCTGACTTGTGCCTGAGGGCAGCACTGATGCCAGTGGGGTGCGAGTAGTGCTTTGCATCTGGGGTGGGGCTAAGGTGGGCGTTGGGAAAGCAAAGCATGTAAATGGTGTAGTTAGTGAATAATGGAGTTATTTTTAAGGTTTCGTTCCATATTGCCTTTTAAATAAAACTATAATCTCTAGAAGAATAATAGATTTAACAATACTTTGTCATGCAGTATCTGATTCGCTATCCCTCTTCCACACCTTGAGGTAAAACTTCTTTACTGCTATCGCCACCTTGGTGGAGTTAATGTTTGAAAAAAACAGAAGTAACTTAATTACTGAATTGGAATAAAACAGAATAGCAAAATGTGAAACCAAAAACCTACGATCAGTCCCGGCTTCCCCAATCGTTCAAATTGTGTGATCCTAGACAACTGTTTTATTTCACTTTGCCGTCCTTTTCTCCATAATCCTATGTAAGAGCACCCTGAAATACATGTGTTCAGGATATGCACTGTACAAAACATTGTCTTGTGTTTGATTTAATAAACTATAATGTTGTCCATGTATAACAACAACTCAGGCCACCCAGAGAGTTTGACATGACAATTGACTTTCCTCTTAGCTCACTATTGGCATTGTTGTCAGGGTGGATAAATGCTTAAATGTTTTTCTACATTCATTTTTTGAAAACAATCACTTTAAAAAAAAATACTGCTCATTCCACTAATATAATTTGCTGTACTAAATTGAATGCTCATGTCAATGAAATAAATGTTTTTGAATTTTGGAGAGACCTTGTCATTATTATACACGTTTGTTGCAAAACGTCCTAACAAATGATGTGTTCCTAAAGTTAGGTGGTGCTGGATAACTTATTTGCTTCTTTTCCCTCAGTTATATTGTAAACAAACTCTAGTTCCTTTATTTAACATTTTCCTGAAAGCTAGTGTTCTCCCAACTAAACAGCAGCCCAGTGCGGTTGTTCAGCAGAGGGTCGCCTGTGAAGGTCAAGCGGTCCCTGAGCCGTTCTTTGAGTATGACAGCCTTGAGGCCCTGGGTCACTAACTTTATAGTCAGATGAGACCTATCTGGATGGTGAAAGGAGGAAGATCTCTGTCTAACCAGAGAAATGACTGCAAAGTCACAGACTTGAAGGGCTTTGCTCAGGCTATGCAGGCCTCTTTGCATCTGGGTAGCTGGCAAATGAAACAGGTGCTGGACCTCCACAACAACAAGCGGGTCAAATGAAAACAGTTAAAGGTGGTGAGGCGAGAAAGAGTAAGCAGTAGGCGGAGTGACAGTTGACTTTGTAGCAGTAAACGTCTTGACTAGCCCGGCTCTGGTGGGGTGTCAAGTGGGCTTCAAGGTGCTGTGTCTACATCGCTGGTGTCCATAGGCTGGCTAGGGATTTCCACACAGACAAGGCCAGCAGAAGGCTAGGTCAATAGATCTTTAGCTCGGATATTCAGGCTGGTTCATAGTCAGGTAGAAATGAGGATTACTCTGCTCCACAGTCTAGAATCACCAATTGAAACACGGCCCACACTGGGCCAGATCCATATCTATTTAATATGCTGGAGGGTTGCGCTAGCGTATATGTACAAGTTCAGGCAGCTGGGCAATGGCCCACTGCCAGTAGAATCAGTGCACCCCCTTCAGGTTCAAATGGTTCAGCCAATCAGGCTGGAGTACAATTTCCCGCATCAGAGAGATTTCTGGATAGGTCCTTTCGCCACAATGTACTGCAGTGATTACTGCCCACAAGACTTCACACACACTAACCTTTGGGTAAGTGTGTGTGAAACCTTTGGTCTTCCCTCAAAACAGCCCTAAAAGCACAGAACAGCAGACTTAGAATTGATTGATCTGGTTGTCCTCTGCAGGCTTTATCCATCATCCATTTTGCAGCCATCGTTTTTAATAATGTCAATATTTAGGTACAGGAAAACCAAATGACAGATATACCATCGGTGTTCGCAAAATATGTATGCACGTTCTTATGTTTGTGATCCGTTTCTGCAAAAGTTGAGTTTCTTTTTTACACCAAACTCAAACAAAAAACAACACAAAGAAGCTTCCACCTGTCACAGATTTCTGAACGTAATTTATATTTGGTGACCAGTAGACAGCCTACATGGGTGCAGCTAGGCACCACAAAAAACTATAATATACTGCCACATGCCTGGATTGTCCAGTTTTCAAGAGGGCTACCAAAACGTGAAACCTGATAAGCACCAGTTTGCAGTTTTCGAGGTCCCTAGGGAGCCAGTGATCCACAAACTCTTGCCAAAGAGCAAAAGAAATAGCAATGTTCAGAAAAAATGCAGAATAGCACAGCTGTTTTGTCCTTACATTGTGGGAGTCACTGTTAACCACCCATCTATAACCTTTTTTTTTTTAATGTAACCGCTCTGTCAACCGAGCCGCTGTAATATTAGCATAGTGCACAATGGTGTTCACTTTATTTGGTGTCATGGATCAGACATTTGTATGTATTGTCCATTGAGTGAAAGTCACAAAGACATGACGAAAAAGCCTGAATATCTACCTCTGCATTAACTGTATACTGCATGGGCTTTTTTGGGTAGCACTGAAAGCTGCATGGAAATGAAAGAAATGCTTTACAAACCCTAGTCCCACAAATTGTATTGCAGACCGCTCTGAATAGCTATCCTCACTCAGCAGACTTGTTAGCTTCCTCAAGACCCGCAGCCTCCTTGAACCATGATCAAACAAAAAATGTTCATGTTACTTTCATTTCTGGTGTCTTCTAGAAATGGGGCTTTCTGGGAAAGCCTTAGCCACAAATATCTGAAACCTGCATTGTCCACTCCCTCCTGCACTCCTCTCGAAGGTTACTGCATGCATTTCTCTTTTCATCTGTGCTCTTTCACTTGCCCAAGACGTACTGATTCATTGTAATTTTCCAGGGCTTTTGTTATTGACATAAAAACATTCCTACATGTTTAGCGGGCTGTCTACCGTCCAAAGGGCAACGCAATGTAATGGAATAGAGGAGGCAAACGTGAACCCGGCTTCAACGTCTCATGTCTCAGCATCAGCGATGACTGCTCCAGTTCCTGTGTCTAGGTTCTGTGCTTTGTCAGTATTATTAGGACTGGCGCTTAACCACAGCCTGAAGGGGTGGCTAATTGCTAAATTGACTGTCCTAAAGTATTTACCCAATGTACTGAAGAGTACTTAGCATCTAACAGGCAAAGTGCAAATTGGAGGACTTGGCCATCATTTGGGTAGTGTTCGCCCAGATTTTTTCCTTGACTGTTTTTGCTGGATTTAGAACGCTGCACACTTTACTCCTGCTAACCAGGGATAAAGTGCCTGTACTCCCCCGCTAAACATAATGAACCTGATATACACCAGGTTACATTATTATATTTAATAATGCTAATTTTGATTAGAAAACAGCTTGAAAAATAATTAAACAACTATTTTAAAAGTTATTAAAAATTCAATTCAATGATGAAGTCAGATGTTTGATACATTTTAAGGAAAATTTAATTTTAGAAAGTTACCTTCTCCCTACCTAACGCGCCTCGGGTGACCCATTTGCATTTGCTTTACCACTTCTGCCGGCCAGTAATTAGCATTTGTAGAGGTGTGAAAACTACCCCAGAACAAAGGAATAAGGCATGGTTGGGGGTAGTTGCTGTTGTTCCCTTGACAGGATGACCAGTGGGCTTGGGCTTGGGCTCAGTAATAAGGTTACCTTCAAAGAAGCCACTCCTGTCACTGCCAAATAGTATTTGACACCTGGGCAGGACCTTTCTTTGTCTCCCCCCGCCCCCAAAGCTAGGCAGGCTTTATTTACAGTAGGCCTCTTTTTGATATTACAGTGTCAAATCCTGCTTAATATGTCTGCTGGGGATTACATATCACATTGGGAGCCCACTTAAAAGGGAGGGCAGCATGGTGGCAAAACCATTCTTGTGTACCTACTGTCTGGATACCGGAAAACTCTGATTTGATCTACCAAACCTCTGTTTCCAGGTTTATTCGGGGTACAGTGATTGCTCCAAACTGGATTTTAGTTGTGGCCCCCCCCCCAGTGTTCAGAGCCCAAGTTTAGTGTGGTCGAAGACTTCTGCTATCTTGAAAATGCCCAAAGTGGGAAGGATTGGCCCCAGTAAAGTTTACCTCATTGATTAGGGCATTTTCAGGAGTCATTCCCACCCACTTGTTAATACCAGGCATAAATGTGGCATCTCCAGGCAGTCACTTCAGAACATTCCTGGACCTGAGAAAGGTAAGAAGAGGATTGAACCTGCTATTTGCGATCTGAGAAGTGCCATGAAATGACTGGAGCTGGTCTCTCTTGTACCCAGAACAAAGAAGTGGACTCCAAGGGACATAAGGCTGACTTACTGTGAAAGCTACAGGGACACTGAAAGTTACAAGATGCCTTTGCCTGCAGCTGACCAGTGGCAACTGGACCTGAACTGGACCTTGCTGTCTTGGCTCTGTCTGACACCCTGTGAGCCTTTTAGGTCCCCCCCTGAGGTCCCGGGGGGGGGGGGTGGTACTTTAGAAGTGTAAAGCGGAAGGTAAAATCTTTGACTAAGATGAACCTGCTTTTTGTCTCTGGCCTGGACTCCGTCATAGTCAGTGTCAAACTATGTCTAAGTCTCAGTCTACTGTGATCTTTTAGACTTAATGCTTCTTGGCTATGTTCAGACTTAAAACTTTGAAAAAATCATATCTCGGGTTCATCTAATTGGATTTTTGCATTTCGGTGTCATTTTGTTCATTAATAATTTGATATTTTTCTAAGTCATTTTAGGAATTTTATTGTGTTGCATGTCAACTTTATTACTGTTTTGGTACAGCATAAATACTTTACACATTGCTCTAAGTTAGGCTTGTTTGCTCTGTGTCATTGCTACCAGGGAGTTGAGCTCAGTTTAATTTGGTAACTGTAAGGACACACCCTGACAAGGTTTGTGATTATTCCTTGAGGTGGGTAATCACCAGTCCCAATTAACAATCAATTTCTTACACAAATCACATTTTCTCTATTTCTTCAAATCATACCAGTAGGAAACAAGCACAGTGGCATATAGAGCGGTGAATGTGAATCAAAAGGAAAGAACGTACAAAGTTGAAACATCTTCAATGCATGCACTTTTGGATTAAGCACAAATTTTCTTGTTTGGGCAAGAATAGAGATCCATAAATGTAAAGGGCTTTCCTTTCTCAATGAATGCCTTCAAACAACATCTAGCTCTCTTCAGCCTCTAATTCTCACTTAGGGCCATAGGAGCGGCCATTTTGAGCAGTTGCAAATGGGAAATTGGGTCATTTGCGACAGCTAAAAAGGGTTGTAGCATGTACCAAACCTATTTTGTGAGTTGGTAACCTGTTACTGCCTCATAAAATTGGTTTTGCGAGTCACTATTAGGAAGGGGCATGCCAAGTGTGTCCATTCCTAATAGCGAGCAGCAGGAGGATGTAAGATTGTTTTGCAAACGCAGTCGCAAAAAATTACTGTTACCACCAATTTCACACTGGTAGTAAGCCAGTCGCAAATGGGACGGGGTCCCCTGACGTCCCCTTTCCCTTTGTTTAAGAGCAGGCAGTGGTCCCATGGATCACTGCTTGATCTTGAAAACTGAAACGGAAGCACTTCATTTTTATTTTTTAATGCATCCCATTTTCCTTTACAGATTGAATTAAAAAAAAGTTACTTTATTGAAAAAGCAAACAGTGTCATGGGGGTTTGCTGTCCCCAGAAGGTCACCATCCCCGTGCTAATACTCATTCTCAATAGGTCGCTAATTGCAACCTGCCTCATGAGTATTGATGAGGCAGGTCATTTGTGACCCCACTGGGAATCGCTAAATGTGTCTGAGACACATTAGTACATTTCCTTTTGCAACTCGCTATTTGTGCGTCACTAAAAATTGCAAATTGCGATTCACAAAAGGAAATGGTTGTACATGTGGCCCTTACTTTCAGCAGTTATATTTGTCACCGCCTTTGTCACTCAATTAACCCCTTCGACACTCATGACGAGCTCAGCTAGTCATGAGGCACAGTGGAGTTGTGCTCATGACGAGCTGAGCTCGTCATAACAGCCGTGGTACACCCACGAAGGGCTAATTCCCCTCCTATGCGGGCGTTCCATTGAGTGGGCGGAGTCATGACGTGCTCAGCTCGTCATGAGCACAGCTCCACTGTGCAGCATGATGAGCTGAGCTCATCACGAGCACCCCGGCGCCGCGCGCAGCCCCCTCCCCCCACACCGCGGGGGAATTAGCCCCGCGTGGAGGGTGTTAAGCCTCTACTTTTCCCTTACTGCATCTTGTGATGTCCACAAAAGCCTATATTTCACCATTGAAGCCTTACCCACTCTCTTCTTCTGCTACTGCCTCTTCTTAGGTCCACAATAGCATCCGCTGCCATATTGGAACCTGACCCCTCTTCTGATCCCTTTCGAAATCTTGAGATGTACCCAATAACCAGTGTTCCATATTAAAGCCTTCGCGCCTTTCTTGTTCCTCTACTGTTTATACTGATGTCAATGTTGTTGTATTGCAGCCTAACACCTTCCCCGCCCCCTTTGTCCCCTGCTTCCTGTGTTATGTTATGTTATGTTATGTTATGTTATGTTATTTTATGTTATGTTATGTTATGTAGTTTATTAAGCGATCACATCACCCTGGGGATTCTCGGCGCTGACTAGAAGATTGAGATCCTGCTGGGGGGGGGTACAGGGGCCAGCGGAGAGAGTTGAACAAGAAAGCTTTCAGCTGTTTTCTGAATGTGCAATAGCTCGGGGTAGCTCGTAGAGCCTGTGGAAGCTGGTTCCAATATCTGGGTCCAGATAGGAAAAGGCTCTGCCTCCTGTCTGGGTGAGACAGATTCGAGGGATCAGTAACAGTCCTAGGGAGGTGGATTTAAGTCTCTGAGAGGGGCAATATTTAATCAGTTTGCTTTGTAGATAGCGGGGGCCTTTATTGTTGAGAGGGTTGTTAGTTAAGCAGCAGATTTTAAAGAAGGATCTTTTTTTCAAAGATAGCTAATGCAGTTCTCTGAGCAGCTTGTTTAAGACCATTCTCGCTGCTGTGTTCTGAATAACCTGTAATTTGGCCATGAGTGTCTCACCCACTTCTGCCAGCAGGGCATTGCCATAGTCTAAACAATTAGTTACCATTGCCTGTACGAAAGTCCCACGATGAAGATAGGAATAAATGGAAGTATTTTCCCAAGGAGTCGTTGGCTATTGTAGCATGAGCTGGTTGCAATATGGACTTTCATAGACAGGGTGTGGTTCACTTTTATCTCTAGGTTCTTTACAGAAAGTTTGGGGGTAGGAGCAGAGCCCAATTGGTCAGGCAACCAATCGTCTGACCAGATGTCCGAGGCTTTCCCCATTAGCATAATATCTGTTTTACCTGGGTTTAACTGAAGGTAATTTCCTGTCATCCAATCAGAGATCATCTTCATGCCAGTGGTGAAGTGTGTTTTCTCAAGCTCTGGGTCTTTCCGGGTAGTGAACATAAGCTGTATATCATCTGCACATGAGTTGATTTCAAAGCCCAACTGTTCAACTATCTGAGCCAGAGGGGCTATATATATATTAAAAATGGTTGGACTCAGACAGGAGCCTTGTGGAACCCCCTTCTCCAAGGACATTTTAGCCGAGGAATAGGGTGGTAAGGGGACTGTTTGGGTTCTGTCCGTCAGAAAGTGTTGTAAGCATTTCAGGGATGTTCCTTTGATTCCGCATGCAGATGGTCTTTCCGCTAGCTTTGTGTAGGAGATGGTATCAAAAGCTGCAGAGAGATCTAACAGAATCCGTATTGCGGAGCCTCCCAAGTACATTGTCTGTCTGAGTGAGTCTGTGACTGCCAAGATGGCGGTTTCTGTACTGAAGCCTGGGCGAAAGCCCGATTGTGATGGATCCAGGATTTCATTATGTTCCAGGTAGGAGCTGAGTTGTCAGTTTATAATACTTTCCAGCAGTTTCCCCAAGTTTAGTTTAGTTTCATTTTTACATTTCTAAAGCGCAACAGCTACCCAACAAGGGTTTTCCGGCGCATTAAGCAGGTCAAGGCAAGATGAACAGATCGTGTTTTATTTGTCAAACAGCCAAGTTTTTAGCGATATAGCGACTTTAGCGATATAGTTTGTCTCATTGTGGAGAGCGATGGGAAGGGAATTACAGTGTGAGGATCCTAAGTGTAAAAAGGATTTGCCGCCCATCCGGGCTAATTTAAATTTTGGGATGACAAACCTACCTTGAGTGGCTGATCGAAGATTGCGAGAAGGAATGTAGGGCTTAGCCAGGTCAAGCTGGGAGCGTTTCTGGATTTAATTTTGTGCATATAGGTAAGCATCTTGAATTTTATACGACTCTCAATTTTCAGCCAGTGAAGTTTGCGCCGATGAGTTGAGATAGGCATGGTCTTGAGAGACTCCACATAGGCATTCTGAGCTGTCTGCAGTCTGTGGATTACCGATTTGTTTGCTCCTACATAGAGCACATTACCGTAGTCAAGCCTTGGTGTAATTAAGATCTTTACAGCACCTTTAGGACTTGTTATTTAATCACAGTACCCAAGCAAGAATTCAATCCGTAGCTGTTAAATTCAATTAAAATAAACATAGGATGTTACCACACTAACATCACGATAGAGCATAAATGCTCAATAAAACAAGGAACCAGGGTTTATTATCTGAAAGTTGTTATTAAATTTCAAGGCAAAATATCTGTACAAAAACAATGAATAATCATAGAACACAGGGTGCATACATGGATATACAATAAGGATATTCAAGGCCTTGGTTGCTTTTCCTTGGACATATCCAAATTAAAGTCCAGACTGCTGCGTCTCAGTGGTTGATTGGTTATAACCCAAAGTCAGAAGAAAATCAAAAGATGACTTAGGGGCAAACTAGGCAGAATTGGACTGAACAGGTCGACGTTTCGGTCTTATTATGGTTATTCTTAAGACCATCATCAGGACTACAAGGTGGTATATACAATTGATGACCCTTTTTGTCAGTTATAAGAATCTTGATGGCACCGGTGCTTGTAAATAATTGCAATTATTTACAAGCACCGGTGCCATCAAGATTCTTATAACTGACACCATCTATATTGCCAAAAAGGGTCATCAATTGTATATACCACCTTGTAGTCCTGATGATGGTCTTAAGAATAACCATAATAAGACCGAAACGTCGACCTGTTCAGTCCAATTCTGCCTAGTTTGCCCCTAAGTCATCTTTTGATTTTCTTCTGACTTTGGGTTATAACCAATCAACCACTGAGACGCAGCAGTCTGGACTTTAATTTGGATATGTCCAAGGAAAAGCAACCAAGGCCTTGAATATCCTTATTGTATATCCATGTATGCACCCTGTGTTCTATGATTATTCATTGTTTTTGTACAGATATTTTGCCTTGAAATTTAATAACAACTTTCAGATAATAAACCCTGGTTCCTTGTTTTATTGAGCATTTATGCTCTATCGTGATGTTAGTGTGGTAACATCCTATGTTTATTTTAATTGAATTTAACAGCTACGGATTGAATTCTTGCTTGGGTACTGTGATTAAATAACAAGTCCTAAAGGTGCTGTAAAGATCCTAAAAAACAAAATCCCTTGCTGGCCATTTTTTCTACAAACCCTGCCCAAGCCCGCAAGGGTATATTGGGTTGCTCACCCTTTTGTATACTTGGTGTAATTAAGGCATTGACTACGGTTTTTCTTGTTGCTTCTGATAGCATCCAACAGATTTTCCTCAGCCATTTAATAATGGTGAAGTAAGTTGCTGCAACTTTGACTGATTGGGGATGCATACTAAGGGCCTCATCTATTGTGATACCTAAGTTACGCTCTTGTGGTGAAGGAGATGGAAGAACACCCATTTTGCTTGGCCATTGTTGCTGGCTCCAGAGGTCTATCTGTTTTCCTAACACTAATACCTCTGTTTTCTCACCATTTAATTTCAAAAGTTCTTTTGCATCCATGATGCTAAGTTACTTAGGCCCGTCTTTAGAGTAGATGGGGTGGCTGTGTTATGAGCAGGTAGGGAAAAAATTATTTGAGAATCATCGGAATAGGAAAACATGGATAAACTGGATTTCTCAGCCATCTCAGCCAGTGGTCTTACATGAAGCTTGAACAATAAAGGGCTGAGGATGGATCGCTGTGGCACCTCAAGAGTGGTAAAAGGGAGATAGGCCGATAGTTGCTGAGGATTGAAGGGTCCGCTGTGGGTTTCTTTAGTATAGGGTGGACAAACGCTTCTTTCCAAGGGGGTGGGATGGTACCTGTGAATATAGAGCTGTTAAAGATATCACAAATTGCTGGGTGCAGCTCTTGGCTAGGAGAGCCATAATTTTGGCAGGACAAAAATCATTAAGGTGACCCTGATTTTCCCAAGGACAAGCCTTTTTGGACCTCTTCAATGGTGGTTAAATCGAAACTCTCCAGGGAGCTATTCGTTACCTTACCCCTCTCCTCCACTTTGGCCAGACTTTCAGAAGCTGAGGGGGCTATCTGAGGTAAGTTGTTGTCGATACTGGATATCTTGTCCTGAAAGTAGGTCGCTATGAAGTTGCATAGTTCCAGAGATTCAGTTGGGGACTGACTACAGGCTTTGGAGGATGTAAAGTCTTTGACTATACTAAACAACGTTTTTGAGGAATTGCTGGATTGTTCAATTTGTTTAATAATAAAACTGTGTTTTGCTACTTTTAGGTTCAGTTGGTATCTGGCCAGGGACTGTCTATATAGTAGTCTATTTTGGTGGACCTTACTGGCACGCCAGGATCTTTCCAATTGCCTGCAGTTGGCTTTTTCCATCTTAAAGTCTTCTGTGTACCAAGGGGTCGAAAGTCGCTGTTGAGCAGAGCACCGTTTTTCTGGAATAGTCTCATCAAAAATGGACTCTAAAGCAGCATTAAAAGCCTCCAACTTATTTGGGGCTTCCGTCAGGTTGATAGCTGGTTCCTGGGAATAGACCTCGTCAAATGCTTCCGAGGTAAGTTTGCGCCATGGCCTACGAAGTTCAGTTTTTTTCTTAACAAGTTTTTCCGCCTTCTTTAATGGAGTCTGGTGGGTAGAGAAGGTGATCATAGAATGATCCGTCCATGTAAGGAGGTCAGGGGGGTCGCAGCTCAGTTGGTCACCATTGGTGAACACTAGATCTAACAGGTGACCAGCTTGGTGTGTCGGTCCTCCCACTCTTTGAGTGAGTCCTATAGATTCCAGAGCGGAGAAGAGTTTGCTGACCTCAGGATTAGAGGTATTTTCTCCATGGAAATTAAAGTCCCCCAGTAGGAGAAACTTACTAGTTGCTGGGGCATGCAGAGATATTTGTTCGACCAAGAGGTCGGTGAAGTTAGTTTTAGATCCAGGGGGCGATAAATTAGAGCCCCGTACCAGCAATCCTTGGGGGATATTGTGGCCTTAAAAATACCCAATTCTAAACTTTCATTTATAACCGTTGAGACCCAATTCACTGAAAGGTGCTCCTGAAAGGCAATGGCTATATCACCACCTGTTTTCCCCTCCCAATCGAAATGGATACATTTATAATTTTCCGGGATAGCTAGGTTTAACATGGGGTGATTGGCGGGATTCAGCCAGGTTTCTGTTAAAAAACACAGTGCCGGCTAATGCAAGAGTGTCATATCCCAGATTTCAGAGATCTAACGTGACACAGTAGGTTTTTTAGTCTCGAGGTGTGGGGGGCTGGGGCCTTACTTCCGGCAAAGGGAACCTCCGCTCGGGGTATCGGAGAGAATTGGCACTGCCTACACGTTATCGGTCCTTCTAACATGCTAGGAAATCTGTTGGTGTAGTTAGTATGACAATGATTCCCAGTAGATTGTAGCACTCTTATAGCCCTGAGGGAATCAGCAGAGTAATATCTAGGAGTAGAGTTGAAATTGGTTACCTCGATAGGGGCAAAATCTCTGCCCTCATCAGGGCGCGAACGGCGCAGACGGGCTTGCGCCTGGCCAATATGTCTGCCCGCTCCTGCGGTAGACAAAATGCGAGCGTGTAGGCCCTCCAGCACCTCAACAGCTGAGGGCGAGGTGAGCTGAGGTTGGGTTAGTTTAAAAACAATGTGCAAATTAAAATGAAGGTATGCGGCGCAAATGAAATAACAAAGCAGTGTTAAAGATTTAAGAATTACTCCCGACTTCCGCCACAGGAGCCAATCTTCTAGCACTGTGCACCCGCAACGACATCCTCTTTTAAAGCCCCCGAGGAGCCAACGACTAGTGCGCTGCATGTGCTGCCTAGCCAATATGTCTGCAGGCTCCTGCGGTAGACAAAATGCGAGCGTGTGGTCCCTCCAGCACCTAATCGGCTGAGGGTGAGGTGAGCAGAGGTTGGGTTATTTTAAAAACATTGTGCAAATTAAAATGAAGGTATGCAGCGCAAATAAAATAACAAAGCATAGTGAAAGATTTAAGAATTACTCCCAGCTTCCACCTCAGGAGCCAATCATCTAGCGCTGTGCTCTTCTGAAGTCCCCAATAATTTGTGTTGCCCTTTAGAAGCTGTACCCTTTCTCTTGTTTCTCTACTGTCTCTTCTAATGTACCCAGTAGCTTTTGTTCGACTATTGAACCAGAACCCTCCTCTCCTTTACCCCTACTGCCTCTTATGATATGCACAGTAGCCATTGTCTATGAGTAGGGACTAAAGCCTTATCCACTGACCCGATAGTCCTCGATAGCCTGTTTCCTCACAGCAATGCTTTGTGAAGCAGCCATCTCTTCTCAGGGATTTGAAGCTGCAAACATGGGCATGATGTTGATTACAGGCCTTTATTCCGAGGTGATATTTAGTCTATGTTTGTTGACTTAAAGGCTAACTGTAAGTATTTTACAGTCTGTGAAGCGATGTTTAAATTCATCCTTGCTCAACTTTTTATTCATCTGTGGTGGATATACTGAGGACAAACTTGTATTGGCCAGTTTCATCGAAGGATTGTTATCCAATCCACTGGGCTACCACCAAGAGTCATATATACACGTTTTCAGCAAATGAACATACAGCACCTATTCCGAGTGGGCTGCACCTCCCACAATTTTCTGCTGATATATTTCAACAGTTCAAATACTGAAAATATTTAAAAGGGGAAAGTTCCCATTATATATTGATACATGCAACGTTTCTGCATATTATTTCCCATTTATCAGCTGTCAACACGGAATAGAACGTATTTAGGCCATAAACACCTCACCCAGCAATGTAGGTATTTCCCAGATGCCATGAATCTCACTAGCTGGAATGAATTCAATTATTTACATTGCTGATGTCTAACATATTTATTAAACTGCATAGTACAGATGTCGAACATTGGTCTGTCTCTCAGTTTGTGTGGGAAGAGCTTTTGGTGCAAAAAAATAGGCCCAAGGAACAGCTGTCAATTGGTTGGTGAGGTTGGTGGGCTACCACCGCGTCTAAGATCACTTGGTACGTTTGGCGAGTATGGTGTTTCCTACAGTATTCAAGGGAGAAATGACAGTCCCACTACTTGCCTACAATCAAATGCACATTTGAACAATGCCGTCAGCGGGCTGTCTTGGGGTTTGAGGTAGCTGTCACTGGTACTGAAGAAGACACAATCTTACATTTGATTCAGGAATGACCTAACAGGTACTACAGGCACATTATGTACTAGCTTGTCGGAATGCATCAGAGAGCTCAAATTATGATGTTTGATCATGGCATTGGGTATTGCTAAATGTGACTTTACATGGCTAGCATAAAAAAACTTGCCTGATTTATAACTCGGTGGACGGGTTACTCCATCCTAACTGAGACGGGCATCCCGTCCGCCAAAATATAAATACTATAGGATGTAATGGGATTTATTTTTCGGCGGACGGGATATCCGTCACCGTTGTGACAGAGTAACCCGTCCGCCCAGTTCTACATCAGGCCCTAGGTGCTTAGTGAATAACCAGGCTCCCAATATCAAAATGGCCATCTCTAGATTTATGGATGACATTCAAGAGAAAGGAGGATTTCTTCTAGAATGAATCCTTTGCCTGTCACTGGATCCTTGAAGGGCAGAAGGCAATGGGGTTATGTGTACAAGTTATGCCTTTTAAAAGAGAAGCACATGGGAACTTTAAAAGCAGCTGTGTTACATTGTTTTAAGCTCTGTTTCAATGCAATCCTTTTTCATGATGGTGTTTCGATGGAAAATAACATGATGTGACACAATGAATACAATAGTATGTTATTAATTTGTAAATGTAGCATTATGAAGAAGCAAAGGTTGTAGCATTGAGTCCTCTTTGATTTACAAAGTAATATGTAAATTAGCAGTATGGACAATATAAACATTTTATAAAAATGTTACCTTGTGGCAAGCATTGTTTGATAAGTTTAAAAGAATTAGTTATCATGATCATAAGATTAATTACACAAGCAACCCCACATTGTACATTCAGCCTCGAAAGACAAGAGAATGATGAGAAGGAGGCAGATGGAACTAAAAATTAGGATATTTATTTATTTTCTGGCTAAGTTACTAGATTTGAGGTAGAAGAACATGCCATAGGCGAATACCCCAAAGGATCATCATCTGGCATAACATCTTTCACACAGGACAGTGTTGTCAATCAGATGGCCAGGTTATGCATATCCCTGGGTGCAGAGTTATCAATAACTTGTGTTTTTTTAAAAAGATTTGTTAGAAGTTTCTGTTAATTGGGCATTTACATAGTACAAGTTTGTGCTTATTTTGGCTCTAGCAAGGACAGCTCTCAGCACTAAGAGCACAAAGACCACACAAGTCTTAGGAGTCTGAGAAAGCAATGGGAAGGCACAAAAAAGCCATTTCCGTAAGAGTCCAAGTAAATTTCACAATCAAAGAGTACAACAAAGGTTTTAACTTTGTTCAGCAGGTGCTGCTCCTCCGTAATGGCGGCGGAGCTCCACCCCTGCTAAAAGATGAAAAATAAAATGATAATTAAAGCATTTTATTATAATTTTATATTTGCCTGTCACAGCCGATGAAGCAAGACTTCAGCTGCGACAGGCAATCCTGTGTGACAGGCATGTTGGCGGGGAGTGGTGGGCACTTTTAAGTGCACATGTCAGTTTGGCAGCCGACTTAGACTGGCCAAATTGACATGCACACTTAGGTTTCTCCAACCTAGTTGTGTTGTACAGCCGGGATGGAGAAACTCAACACGCTCCCAGGCACTCTGAGCAGCAAACCAGGCCTTTCAGACTAATCCCAGTGCTTCTCTCATGAGAGAAGCGCCTGGATTGGCATCTGGGAGCCTGCGCAGTGTGCAGCCGGAGTCGAGGATCAGGAGTGAGGAGCAAGGCGGTGGACGTCTGAGCAGCAGGTAAGTGCAATTCCAATATGTTTCATTGTTTCCATACCATCACTAAGCATTATGAGCTGTCGCCACTGTTTGGCAGCTATGGGGACAGTACCCTGCCCCACCAAGATCTTTTAACAACACTGTGTTGTTCTATATTGGTTCTGGCTGGTATGGAATGGCCTGAAGATTATCACTGTATCTCAGCTGTCTGTGGTGCTATTCTGTCATTTCTCAAGGTGATGGATTTATGTAGCCTGGTGACCCCTGCTGCACCACAAACAGTGCAACAGTTGCATAAATGTTTTGGAGAACAGGATCAATGTAACAGTAATGTACAATTCTTTAAAATAGAGACATTTCTTTGCTAGTGATTGTAATTCTGTGGAATGAGCTAAAATATGAAAAGTCGGAGTGAATGACTGGTATGTTAACATGTCAGTGCTAAAAAATGAAGTGCAGGCAAGAGAATTTATTGTTTAACAAATGTGTTTATGTTTAAATCTGAGAAGACAAGGCTAAATATGGAGCCTATACATCATTCAACAAATGTGAATATCTTATCTCTTTTGTCAAAACAATTCGAAGAATTGTTTAAAATATAAGAAAGTGTACAAATAAGCACAAGCCAAAGGGTACTGAACACAAAGGCTGTCATTGGTTAGAGTGTCAACTTTTGAAACATTCCATTATGCCGCACGCTCGGGCGCCATTTTATCAACATATACAGCTGGTGGAATAATTTGCAAAATCAGCCAAGTCATTTTAAACCTGCAAAAAGTCACATTCTTGATTCATGAAGGTATTTAGAGCATGGTTTACGCTCACAGGAGTACAAACACGAGCTGGAGACCCCACACAAATTGTTAAGTGTGAAATAACATGCTAGGGATGGGAAGCTATGAAAAAAACACATTTTTGGAGATTTCACAAGTGCTCTTGGAGAACAGTGTGCAATATACACGTGTCTCTTATGCTGCTGATCTGAATATGTGTTGAGAGTCTTTTGCACATATTTTGTGATCAATGTTAACAAAAGCAAAAAGCTGGTGTTAAATCCTGAGTGTAAGACAGGAAAATGTAAAACATGTGGAAACAGCACATGCAAAATGAGCCCTATAGCAATGTGCTCGCATTATGAGCCACGTGTACTAAGAATTGTAAATCGGGTGCAAAAACTCAGTGATCAACCAGCACAAATCTTATTTTTGCCACTGAAATATTATGCTCATATTTCCTAGTGAACTATAAATAATTATTTGTAAGTAAGGATTCTGGTAATGCAACAAGCAGAATATGAGGACCCAACGTCCAAATTCCCCCCAGGGTGGCGGGGCATTTGAGCCATAGGGTAAAATCTTTCTACCATGTGACGTCACTGGAAGTGATATCACTGAAACTGTGTTAGGCCTAGGAAGAATTTCAATTACGCCAGAGTTATCGCATTCTGCATTATTCTTTGACGCAGAATTATCGATAACTACATGATTAGGCCTTCTTGCGTAAATGAGAGTAATTTTGCTTGGGAAAAGTCCTACTGTGAAAACAGATTTAGCAAGCTTGAGTGGCTGCTCATGCTCACTATTCGTGTTCTGATGCATTTAGCACTATTTCTTAGAGCAAAATGAAACCTTGTGTCCATTTTGGACCCCAGGAGGATTTTTGCGCTAAGAAATAGAGCTAAATGCAGAATTACTATTCTCACATAATTCAAGCGTAATCTTATGAATTCTGAGATAATTCCACGTCTTTAAGGTACACGGAATCACTTGAGTTACGCCCACCCTTGTCATAAGTAGCACCCTGGAGGGCCCTGGAAAAACAGAAAACTGTTTATTTATTCATTTTGAGGGTTTTATATAGCGCGAATAAGACCCTTGCGAGAATCAGAGCGCTTTGCAAGTCAAATGTTGGCTGAAGACTGTGGGCATTTTACCACTCCATCACACCAAGGCCAATTTAGGATCTGTCCATTCAAGGTCGGTTAAATGAGTTGCATTAACATTGGTATGAGGAATACATTTTAATTACTGCACATAGCAACGAAGCATAAAACACTATATAAAATTAAGCTATTACTGTTTCAACCCAAATATGCAGGTGGTTTTGTAGAGACAGGGGGCCCAATTCACAAAGGTAAACTGAGACGAAAGTCTAACTATTAGACTTTCCGTATGTACAGAGGGTATTTATGAGTAGTAAAGTTAGACTTTTGTCTCAGTTAAACTTACGTTTTTGATCTTAAGTTTCACTGAGACGAAAACTGAGACAAAAGTCTAACTTTACTATTCGTAAATGCCCTTTGTGAATACCGATAGTCATAAAGTTAGGCTTTCGTCTCAGTTTACCTTTGTAAATCGGGCCCAGGAATGGGGACCGTGTGGTAATGTAATCAGCTTGCCCAGAGGAGAGGGTTGCCTGCCACTTCTCTATTTAAAAATTGGTTAAACGCTTCTACATTCATTTAAAAAGCAAGAACACACTGGGAAGCAATTGCTTCTTTCATAGTTCTGCAAATCCTTCCTTTAGATGTTGTTTTAAAAAAATATATAGATGCAACTTTGCTTCTTGCCACTTCTTAATTAGGGATTTACTAACATATGTAAATTATTTAGAATAATGTTTAGCACATACTGCATGTATTTCATGTCTTTATTTGCCTCTATCAATCTCTGTATCATACAGGTTTTTGGAGGTCCCTGTCTATTTCACAATATACAAAAGCACTTTCATGAGCCCAGAGATCATTGCCTTCTCCCCTCACGTTCTTCTCATATGGGAAACATATGTTTAATATTACGCCAGCGCTTAGCTCTGAAAGATCTTACGCTCGAAGAACGGACTATACGGCTGTGCTGGAATCGTGCCCATGCCCGGGGGGGGAGCTGAAACTCCCGTATGCTCGGGAGATTCCATTGGGGATGATAACTGCCTTGCCGCACGGTGGAGACTGGTCGCGCTTAAGGCACTGGGAAGATGCAGGGTTGCAGTTAGTGGGAGATCTCTATGAAGATGGGGTGTTACTACCCTTCCAGGAGATTCTGGACCGCTTTGACGTTCCCCGAGGCGACTTCCTCCTTCATACAGCTGTTATTAGAGCAATTCAGACGCACTGGAAGAGGGGTATAGAGGAACCACCAACATCACTGGTGTGCCAGTATGTTATGATGTCCTCGGGGACGGTCAAGGCGGTCACATGTTTATATAGTAAATTAATCAATGAGGGACTGCCCCCGCTCGACACACTACGGAACCGGTGGGAAGCTGACATAGGGAAAGATATACCGGAAACGACGTGGGCACAACTAATGCGTCGTGCCTGGAAAGGCACGCGCCACGCCCGGTTTCAATTGGTTCACTTTTATGTACTTCACAGGGCCTACCTGACTCCGGCGAAAATCAAACAATACTTCGCCTCCGACACGGCGGCTTGCACCAGATGCCGATCACCTGCGGCGGACCTTATACATATGCTGTGGTCCTGCCCAGCGCTGTCCTCCTACTGGCTCCTGATAGGGGACACCCTCAATGTGGTCACTGGGAGATCCTTGACCTTTGACGCGGCGGTGGGGATCCTACACTGGTTCCCTCATACCCCTAAAAACAAAATTTCTAGTAAGTTTATTGACCTTGGGCTCATTCTAGCAAAAAGAGAGATAACCAGGCATTGGAAGGCACAAGTTGGTCCAACAGGCGCTAAATGGCACAATGAACTTCTGAAGTGGGCTACGGGGGAGAGCACCCTGCGATACCAGCTGGCGAGGCAACAGCAGAATGAGAGGGCGCTAGAAGTTGCATTGGAATGGGAGACTTTAGTGCAGGCCTTGCGAGATTACAGCGCTTCTAGCGATTCCGAGAGTGATGACGCAGCACAACCTGAGTCCCGTTAGGTATCCATAACACTGGTTTCTACGCAGTTGATTTAGGTTTCTTTCCACAAGCTCTTCTTACACACACACCACACTGATGGCGGGGCTGGGCGGGGGGAGGGGGGTAGATAGAGGTAGAGGGGAGCGTAGATCGCTTTCATTTCATTTTACTATTATTCCGAGTCCTTTCACACTAAGTGGTTAGCCCCCGCTCCTCAGGGGGACGTTGGGTTGGGTGGGTGTTTTAGGATGATTTAGAAAGGCAGATGAAGATCGCTCGTTTATCTGGATCAACCCCAGCAATCTACCCGATCCCCGTATGCGACCTTATCGCAGGCGCCGCCCGACCCCCGGGTTGTGGGCTGAATGGCTGTGTATGGGAGATGTTTCCTCACGGGGATCTGTTGTTTTTCTTTTCCATTGAAATTATGCAGCTGATCTATCATGTAACTTTGGCTAATTCCTGCAATAAAAATATATAAAAAAAAAAAATGGAAACATATGTTTAATACCAGCATCTGTGACGTTTACAGATACAAACTGGTTTTGTGAACGCATAAGCAGAAACACAGGTCTTTTGTCCCTTGCAGGCCTTCATCACTGCATTAGCAGTCAATCACTGGGGTAGCACATAGTGACCTGAATTTACAATTTGCAGTATGAGCTATTAGCCAGTAGCTGTCAGTGGTGGGAGTCCTGCCGGCCGGTGACGTGGGTTGGGGGAGGGGCAGGGTGGGGGAAAGTAAACTACAGAATATGGCCAAATACATGTAAGTAAAAATATAAATAAATACAACGAATGTTGTTGCGCTCACTACATTGCCAAATGCGCTAGAGCTGAGGAGCTGTGCTAAAGCTAAGAGGCAATGAGCTGTGCTAGAGATTAGAGAAGAGGGGCTGTGCTAGAGTTGAGAGGTGGGGAGCTATGCTAGAGCTGAGAAGCGAGGAGCTGTGCTAGAGCTGAGAAGTGGGGAGCTGGGCTGAGAGCTGAGATGTGTCGGAGCTGTGCTAGAGCTGAGAGTTGAGGAGCACTGCTAGACCTGAGATATGTCAGAGCTGTGCTAGAGCTGAGGGGTGAGGAGCTGTGCTAGACCTGAGATATGGCAGAGCTGTGCTAGAGTTTAGATATGCCAGAGCTGCGCTTGAGCTGAGAGGTGAGGACCTATGCTAGACCTGAGAGGGGAGAGCTCAATAAAAAACACTTTCTGTCTGTGTTTCTTTTCTGGGTCTTTGTACGCAGAAAGCACAAAATGAATGGCTGCTGGTCTGCAGAAGTCAAAGGACAGAGCTGGACTGAAGGCTTTGCTTCTCTTCCAGAGAGGCAGGGTCTGATGATTAGACTTTCTCATAGATGCCAACGATCCATTTGCATCTCTTGTCGGTGCCACTGAGCAGAATAATGGGAAGGCACAATAGGCTATTTGGTATGTTTTTGCCATCACTCTGCTATGGCAGAGAAAATAAATGTGGTCTAATACTCTGGGGCCGATTCCGATCTCGCTCTTAAGGGCATCGAACGAGATCCGGACAGAAAAAGTACGACCCGTAAGTCTGTTTTCGCCCGACTCGTACAGCTATACGAGTGAGCAAGTACTATGCGAGCAACTTGAAATTCACCGACCGAGTCGTTTCCGGGTCCGAACCACTCTGTATGTCTCGTCCGTAAGTAAACCGTGCCGTGCAATGGATGCGATTTACGATCGAGCCAGTATGATGCACGGGTCGGAAAACCGGTGCGAGCCGAAGTTTCCGGCTCACAAAACGTTCGGAATCGGCCCCTATATGTTATTTAGTGCAGCTGTACTCATAAATGTACATTCACACAAGTATTACTGGAATAGAAAGATCAAATTGCACTTTATTATCGCAGTAGACCGAACTTGACATTGTTTATTACCTCACAGATTGTTTATTATTATTTCTTAACACATGGAAACTATTCTCCTGATGATCACAAAGCCTCTTCAATGTAATTTTAGTTTACTGCTCAATAGTAACCATTTGCACCCCATGTGAATGCTATTTAATAGCATTACTGAGGGATGGGAGGGGAATCATGACTCCCTAAAGGCATCGCCGCTCGTGAGTCATTGCCCCTCCCAGCAATAAACAATGGTTATAAATAGCATATTGAGCTCTCCACTTTTACCCATTGCTACCTATGAGCCTTTGATATCAAATTATAAATAAGTATATTTACCCTAAATGTAATTTTTTGGCTCAAAAATCTATAGAGTACAATGTTAAGTGTCAAAGAAAACAGGATCATTGTAAAGGATGTTTAAAAAAATATTTTTGCTAAAGATATTTTTGAAATGATATTAACACAGCCCAATCAAGTGTTTATATTGAAACTCCCTATTGCTGAAACCACAGAAGTTCAACAAAAAAAACATTTACAACTGCTCCTTCTCCAGCCTAACCCAAAGAATATGGAAAGCACTACCTCCTGAAACTAGGACAATCACCTTGACTACCTACTTCAAAAAAACAGAAGTAAAAATGCTTCTGATGAATAGATTCCTTCACTAGTAGTCCTGAAGACACTCAGCTTGACTTTTTTATGTGGAAACCTCTGGATTTTGGATATGCCAGACCGATTGGTATATTGTATTTTTATCACTCCTTGCTTATTCCCTCTTGCTCGTTATTTGCTCTTTTTTCCCTGTTTGTATAACTTGACTGCTATATGTTAGGGACAGCACTCTAATAACTTGATGGGTCATGTTCGCGTTATATAAATCTTTGCAAATAAAATAAATAAATAAACATGGTATTATCATATTATTTCTTTTGAGTAGTTGTTGATTTCCCTCACTTGTTTTTCTTAATCTTTCTTTTACTTACTTGCTGTTTGACAGGGGTGTTGCGAAACACCCCCTTTACCCCTGCTTTTGCAGCTACAGCGGGGTGGAGTTTTCGATGAGTCTCTTCTGTCTGCAATTCAGCAGACAAAGGCTCATAATTAACACAATAGGGTGGGAAAATGAGTGAGTGAAAGGATGGATCAATGTGTGAGTAAAATGGTGGGTGAGTGAAGGGATGGATAGATGCATGGATGAACGAAAGCATAAATGATGGATGTAAGGATGGATAATTAAACGGGAAGGGTGGATGAAAAGATGGATTAGTTAAAGGGTGGATAGATGAATGATGAGTGAAAGGGTAAATGGGTGGATGGATGGAGTGAAAGGCTGGATGGATGGACAGCTTGAAAGGGTGGATGGATGGATGATTAAAAGGATGGATGAATGAGTTTAAGGGTGGATGTAAGGATGGATCAATGAAAGAATGGATGAATGAGTGAACGGGAGGATAGATGGGTGGCTGGATCAAGGGGTGGACAAATGGATGTGTGAAAGGTTAAATGGATGGGTGGATAGAAGAGTGAAAGGATGGATGACTGAAAGGGACGATGGCTGGATGAGTCAAAGGATGGGTGGAAGGATTAATGAATGAGTGATTGAACAGATAGATCGATGAGTAAAAAGGGTAAATGGATGGATCGATGAGTGGAACGATGGACTGAGTGAAAGGGTTAATGGATGGATGTGTGAACGGATGGAGGAATGTAAGGATGTATGAGTGAAAGAATGTACGGTAGAGTGAAAGGTAGGCTTGATGGATGACTGGATGAAAGGGTGGGTAGAAA
Source organism: Lissotriton vulgaris (assembly GCF_964263255.1). Taxonomy (NCBI): domain Eukaryota; kingdom Metazoa; phylum Chordata; class Amphibia; order Caudata; family Salamandridae; genus Lissotriton; species Lissotriton vulgaris. The sequence continues at coordinate 883,742,129 of NC_141689.1, read as the reverse complement.
GATGAGTGACAGGGTGAATGGATAGGAGAATGAGTGAAAGGGTGGATAGATGTGCGAGTGGAATGAGGGATGGATGAATGAATGGGTAAATGGATGAATGGATGAGTGGATGGATGGCTAAAGAGTGGATGGATGAGTGAAAGGGTGGATAGCTGAGTGAAAGGGTAGATAGATGGATGAGTGAAAGAGGATTTTTGGATGTAGGGGGTGAAAAGATGAACTGATGAGTGAAAGGGTGGATAGATAGATGAGCGAAAGGAGGGATGGATGACTGAAAGGATGGATAGATGAATGGATTAAAGGGGGATGGTAAGTGTAAAGATTGATGACTGAGTGAAAGGATTGATAGGTTTGAAGATAGATGGAGAGGTTTTGAAATGGATAGGCAGATGGATGGATGGAATGGTGACAGAGTGAATGTTGGATGAAAGACTGATTGGATGACAGAATGTAAAGGTGAAATGGTGAATTTCAATGGGTGGATGGAAGGATGAAAGGATGAATGGTTAGATGCTTGGATGGAAGAGGCAAGCATGTTTTTATGGGGAGGGTCACGATGACTTGCTTGGCTTTCTTGGTGCCATAAAAGCTTTGATTCATAGTGGGGGGTATTTCATTTCCTGGCTAGTCCCTTGTGGGCATGTGTGCTTTCGTCCAGTGGCCACTTTCTGCTTTAAACACCAAAGTATTAAAGTGAATTACTAATATATTTAGGTATTTTTGTTTATGTAAGAGAGAGGCTTGAAGACTTTGTAACACTTTAGCTTGGAATAAGACGAAGTGACTGAGCAAGCGAACCCCTGGAAGGTTTCTTGAAGAACCGAAAGCTCTAATGCAGAGAATGAAGGAAGCGCGTGGCCGTACAAAATCGTCAAAAGGTGAGTTACTTCCTGCAACTTTTTATGGCTGCGGGTTTGGATTTAGGGGGGTTAGCTAGCAGCAATAAAATGAACGAAAGCACAAACATGCCCACGTGTTTTATGTTTCTGGTAAATGCAGCCAAATAGCTGAAGTCTTGCACATCCTGGATATTATGGTTTGAATTAGAATTTCGAAATGGATATCATTTTTTAATCTCTGCGAAACATGTGCCTTTTAATGAAATACTGAGACACCACGCTTCTTTTGTAGATATGCCTTATAATTCCACCCACCCACCTGTCACGTGGCTATAACATTAAATAGCAATTTAAAGTTACAGAAATAAGTGAACCTTGTAAATATACCCCGTTGCGTTCTGTTGTATGTGTGTTATTAAAAACGCTCCTCACCCTCGTAGGTAGAAATGTTGCTAAAGGCAACTCTCAAAATTCCCAACCACCTCCATCCACCATCATACCCTTAACTGCTCCACATCGAAAAGAAAGCAACATCGTGGATCAGGCCGTCTTTGCTCGGGACTCGAGCTGCACCTCACTGAGGAGGCCTACACTGCCTGAAACCGGTCAGGGGCTTCGTCGAACAGTGCGCAACGGATGTTCCCATGAGGAGCATGTTCAGAACCGATTTCCATAAGGTGGGGCCTCTGCCTGGATTGGCACAGTGGATGAAAAGCGATGGACTGGAATGCAGCTGCAAACTGAGATGAATTCAAGAATTTCATCCTTTAACTTGATGTTTGTTCCAGGTAAAATGTGTGGCAAATAAGGAACATATTCAGAACAGCATCCATGCTTCAGTTGATAGCGTCTTAATCAGCCACCTTTAGTACAAGAGAGGTTTGCAGTTCAGTGCTTTTGAACGTTGCCTTCGTTTTGCCTTTAGTATTCAATTCCCAACACGCCTTTGTATTCCCATCTTTTTGCTTCCCGCCTCACTTCCTTTCTCCCAACCCTCCTCTCTTATTCAGGAAGCTTCAGTTGCATGGAATACTTAAGAGCCTAAGATACCGATTCATCATAGTCCCGTTTTGCGAGTCCTTAATAACGATTATTAAGGAATCTCTATTAAGGACTTGCAAAATGGGATTCATGTAGGAATCGCTAAATAAATTGCGATTCCTACACATTCCTTATTTGCGATTAGCAATTTGCTAATCGCAAATAAGGATGCGATTTCAAGGGTGCCAGGGTGTCCAAAGGACACCCTGTAGCACCCCTGAAATGTAATCTACATTGGTGTTGCGCACACACATGTCCAAAGGACATGTGTGTGTGTAACATGCAACTTAGAAAAATGCATTTAAATGCATTTTTGTAAGTTTTCGCTATTTATCACGAGGTTTGACCTCGCGGTAAATAGCGGCCCAAAATTGCGATTTCGCAATTTTGAAATTTTGAAATGGTTCATGAATTGCATTTAGGGAATCTCAAATAGAGATTCCTTAAATGCAATTCCTCACAAATGTGCGAACTCTTTAGTAGCGAATTTTGCATTTGGGATGATGAATACCAAATGCAAAAATTGCACTCGCAAAGGGCCAGATTCTCAGAATCTGGCCCTTTGCGAGCACAATTAAGCTTGATGAATCTGGCCGCAAGTTCCAAGTATCTGCCTGCCTTATCTGCCCTTACAGAGTAACCAAGCAGGCAGCCGCAGCCTTTGATTGCTATGGGGCCAATATCCATGGACCTGTCAGCTGGCTTTTAAAGCTTCTCACAAAAGGGTGAATAATTAAGATTAAAACAAGGCTTAAATTTCACCAGAAAGACTGTTTACTTCCCGATTCCGGTTTGCAGTGAAAATATTATCCCACACCTCTTGGCACTACCACAAAACCCATTTAGACGTGGATTCCAACAAGCCCTTGAAACTGTCAATAACACAAGATTCTTCTGTGTGGACTTTTATGAAGTTGGTTACTGGTGCAAAGTCGGGAAGGCATGGCAAAGGCAGTCAATTGAGAGTATTGATCCAATTTAATTTATTCCGTCATTATGCGGGATGCTTTGACTTATATAGATTTGCTGTTGCACTAAAGGTCTCAGCCTGAATCAAGTTTGACTGTCTCTGACATATCAAGATTCACGGACATGCAAAATAGGGAGACAGATATTGGCATATTTTGTGGTTCAGTGGTCTACATAAAGGTTTCAAAAGAAGGAGAGTAGAAAATAAACACAAGTAGTAAACTACTCTCCCTTAAACGTCAATGTTACAGGGACTACGAGGGCAATTCCTTTTTACATTATGTTTGCAGTCTTAGTTGTTTGTTTTTCTACCTTATTACAAGTTATCTACCTTCTTACAAATGACCATAGCACACGCCTGTCATAGCTCACTGTACAGGCACAGACTTTCTGAAATTGATTCTCTCAAATTGTTGGAATGAAACGGTTTCAGTTATCTTTGCTTGTGCATTATTCTATGTAAGTTAGCATTTGCGCACCATTTTATGCTTGGCTGCCTTTTTGCACCATGATCGAAACTAAACCTTGCTTTTTTGAGAAACGGTCTGTGGTAAGTTTAGTTTCTCAAAGGTTGGGCCTTGCTTTGCTAATGAATACACTGTTCTTATTAATGCATACCTTTCCCACTAGATAGAGGCCTTCTCCTACTAGTCCAGTGGCAGGCACGGACAGAGCAACCTTGAGTAGGAGATAGTGTGTGCCCGGCCTCAGAATCAAAACCTATCCCTCTGTACTTCTTCGTTTTGCTGTGTCTGCCTGGAAAATTCCGTTATAGCATGTCTCCATTGGATCTGAATTGTACATAATGTATCTCTATGTTTGCTGATGCCAATTCCTCTGCAGCACTCCTAAGAAACTGAGCAGATTGGGCTCCGCTCGAGTGTTATCTGAATAAACATATATTTATTTTGTATTCTCTACCGTCTGACTGACTCTTCATTCGGTATGGAAGGCTGAGAGGTGGTCACGAGTGACCCGAGTGACTCCAAGCAGGCCGCTTCCTTCAAAATGCTTGATCGGTGTTAAGATCATTGATATGATCTAATACAGATTTTGGGCAGAGGCTCCAGAAAAACATATTGAAAAAAGAACATCAGGTGTGTATATGTCTCATTCAATTGCACCAGCAGCTAATTATCCTACGTGAAAGTTTGGTGAGGGAGCCAGACAGACAATATATATATATATACAAATCTGTTGAGATTCATATTTGAATGTGTGTTAAGATTTAGAAATTAATGAAGGGGTAAAAGATAAGTGTTAGATCTGGCCCTTTTTGCAGGTTTATCTCCAAACTTTTGCCTCCTATTTTTCTGACCTATTTTGTTGGCGTTAGGACTCCGGGCACTTTACCACTGCTGATCAGTGATAAAATGCATTCTGTGTGATTATGATTATGATTAGTTCTTTATGATTTGTATATTTGATTTGCTGGTAAGTCCCCTTTAGAGTGGACTATATGTGTCCAGGGCATGTAAATTAAATGCTACTAGTGGGCCTGCATCACTGATTGTACAACCCAGACAAGTAGCATTGAAATGTGTCACAGACCTGCCACTGCAGTGTCTGAGCACACAGTGTTTAACTGCCATGCCGAACTGGCAAGTGCACACACTTGCCAGGCCCTTCCTTCCCTTTTTTTGCACTTAAGTCAACCCTAAGGTAGGCCCAATGTACTCCCATGGGCAGATTGCAGTGTATGTTAAAGGTAGGACATGTACTGGTGTGTTTTACATGTCCTGATAGTGAAGTACTGTGTATTTCATGTTTCACTATTGCAAGAACTAGCTCTCCAGTAGGCTATTATTGGAGCTACACTGTGACATTTTAAATGTGTAACTTTCAATTGGGAACCGCTAGAGATTTGGAGCTCAGGCTCGCTGAACTCAAAATTTAATAACACACCATTTAGTGAAGGTGGTTTTTAAATTGTGTTTGGAAATGCCACCTTCAGAAGTGGGCATTTTCTTGTTTAACCATCCTGTGTGCTTCTGCCTGTTTGTGTATTCACCGTCTGGTTTTGGAGTGATAGCAGCTCTGAATGTGCATTCACTATAGACATTCACAAGGGGGTTGAGGTGTGTCCTACCTTTCCTGGGTGACTCATAGGCAGGCTGAATAGACCTTTAGAGTGGTCGGAGGAGTTTTCACTAGCACCTGACTAGGTTGTGTCTGCTCTGCAAAATGCTGTGTCCACCTCTTGTAGTGAAGCTGGACCAGGGAGGACAGCACTGGTTTTTACTGAGCTCTGATTCTCTTGAAGCAAAGACTATAAAGTGAAAATGAGGTATAAATATTAGACCTAGGACCCCAGAACTTTAGATTACTTCTGGATCAAGAGGACCCTCTGCCAAGGAGAAGGGCTGAAGAGCTGTGAGGAGAAGTACTTCCCCTTTGCTGTGTGTAGGTTTGCTGGGTTGGCCTACAGTTGCCTGCTTCTACCTGAAAGAAGACAAAGACTTAATATTTCCTGCTTGAGAAGATTTCCAAGGGCTTGAAGAACAGCTTGTCTTCTGTTCTGAAGTCTCAGGGCCACAAAGACTTCACTTGCAGCATCCCTGAACTCCACTGCTGGGAGTTCTGACCTGCCTAGTGGTGCCACTACAAGTTCTGGGCCACTAGAGGAATTTGCTGGGCCACTAGAGGAATTTGCTGGTCTGCACACCCCAAGAAGATGATTCTAGCTGCTGTCACCAGCACCTCTGCCTTCCCAGACGCCATGGTCACCGCTCGTTCGGTGACCACAGAACCGACTGCAACGACACTGCAGCCCTGATGACTGAAGACACCGTCCTCGCATTGACTCCAACACCGTCATCGAGGAAACCACTCGTGGAGCGCACGAAGCACTAACAGATGCCAGTGCCTCTCATACACCATCGCAGAGCCGATAACTGATGTGGGTGACTGCCTCATGCTGCACCGTCATAAGAAACCAACGCTGCATCACCTCTCCTGCACAGTAAGGAACTGCCGCCTCACCTCCCTTGCAAAGCAGTAAGGAACTGATGCCTCACCTATCCTGTGGCAGTAAGGAATCAATGCTTCACCTCACCTGTGGCAGTAAGGAACCTACGCTGCCTTGCTCAGGCACCACATCGCCTCCCTGACGCCATGCAACTCTGTTGTTTGGATCATTACAAAAGGTACTGTTTCTCTGGGGGGATGTATGACTCAGTGGCTGGCCAGCACACCTCACTATCAGTGCTGTACTTTTGATTTGTGCCTGTCACAACGTCGAGACAGCCCCAGTAGGAGCTATTGTCTTCAGAGAGCTATATTTTTGCAAGAAACCTTTTACAAGTAATATTTTTAATTGTGTGCTTGTGATTTTTGTAGTTTTGGTCTTGTCTGGTTTAGATAACAATACTTTATCTTTCTAAACTAGTGTGGTGCTCATTTGTGGTGCTTTCACTATGTTACTGTGGGTTATATACAAATGCTTTACACATTGCCTCTGTAGTTTAACCTGACTGCTCTTAGCCAAGCTACTAGACGGTGGGCAAAGGCAAACTTTGGTGTGTACTTTACTCATCCTGACTAGAAGGTCAAGATGAATAAAGCAGACGTATATACCTTGTCCCTACTTGGACAAGGTACATACCTCTGCCAACTACAGACCCCCTTTTCTAACAATAAGAATGATCCTACTTTGGAAATATGGGAATGGTCCTTCAGTCACATGATAAATTTAACAATAAGAATCTGGCTCCGGTGCAGTGGAAGATCATGCAAGGCAACCATGTCATAGAACACTATCATCTGTCACTGGAGCTTCCCTACAGAAGAAATCTGTAGTAACTTGGGTCCAGACTGAAGGTAGCTTTTAAGTAGATGTATTAGCACAAGTTACATGTAGGAGGTACAATGTCCATAGGCCCCATTAGCTAGTACAAAGCCCTTACAAAGCCCCACCAGGAGCGCCTGGCTAGGTGCTCAGCCCAAGTCCAACTGTGATGAATCAGGTCATAACATTCTAAATGACATCACATTTACAGAGTTCCACTGGTGGAGTAGAGGAAGACATGTGAACATATTTTTTAAGATATTACATATCCTCCTTTCTTAAAAAAAACACAAAGAAAGAAACTTAGGTAAGAAAATAACACACCACAGAAAAGCAAAGAGTGTGCAGAACCAGAAGTTAAAACGTACAAAAGAGAATCAAAGAGAGCTGAAGAATCAGCAGTAAAAGTAAAGACAATAGAAGAGAGATGAGGAAGCATACTAAATACAAAAAGAGATTCCATATTAGATCCCATTATAGACATATTACTCATCCTCCTCTCTACACACGAAAAAGAAAGGAAAGTTAAAGAATAGGCAGGAAAACCATCAATGGCAGTTCATTTCACACCTACTGGCCAGGTAAGCTAGAAAAGGACAGCACAGATCAGAAGAAAACTAATAGACAGAGAAGGAAAAGAGTAAACTCCTTCGCTATCACATACAAGAAGAATAAAATACACAAGAAAAATTCAAACTGGGCTAAAGTGGAAAACACAAAACAAGTATTATGAACAAAACGCCCAGAGTAACTTAACCCATGCATTACGGCGACTGAGACCATACACCCATTAAGGGTAAAATTTTACTTATGCATGGGTACCCTCGAATGGAGGAAAACAATGTGCACGGATACAAAATTAAACTAAACCCACACTAAACATCAGAAGAAACAATAGTGAGGGCATTAAACAAGCAAACTGAAATGCATATCATAATGGAAAGACCCAACAAACAAACCTTAGGAAAGGTCAATAAATATGCATAGTAAACAGAACACCCCGTGAAGAGGTCTAAGTTGTGCACTGTAATGACAGGACTCAACATCCTTTCGTGATACCCTTTGCGGAGTAAACAAAAAAATGTGCACTAACAGACAGGACTATAATCCTGTGAGACACCACGGCTCGTGGTACAGATTGTGCACTGTGAAAAAGAAGTACAGAAAAATGTGCACTGCAAAAAAAACAAATTTCCTGTAGACTTAGTATACTGAAAATACGTGAGGTAAGTATTATTTGGGTAAGAACCCAAAATAAAATGAGAATCATCTCTTGCCAACTCTTAAGAAAGAGAAACAACCATACAGCTACAAACCTTGAACCGACTGAAGCTTAAATATTGTGTACTGTGAGACAAAAGTAATATGCACTATACAAGACTAAAATTAATTGTGCACCAATAACTGTAAAATGTCTAAAGACTGCGAAAACTTTATACATAACAGTTGCAAAATGTTGGAATGTATAACTAATTCGCAAATTATCAAAGCAAAATACATGCTTGTGTTTAAACTAAGGTAATTTAAAAATAGCTTATCACTAGATCAAAATGTGAATTCAAATTGGTACACTAGTGAAACACAGTTTAAGAACGAATGTCTTTCAAAATTAATATATCTTGCAGTAGACATCATGTATACGAAATAAATAATCCTGTGGAATGTAAATAACTACTGTAAATAAAAAAACTAACAACTCCGGTCGCCGGTGAGCGACCTCTCACCCGGGGTCACTGTAAACAGCTTCCTGCAGACGCCGCCGAGTTTCTCGTAATAGTTATCGAATTTTGCCTGAATATTAGAAAGTCAATACGTTTTTGAGGAAAGTATCATCCATACTGCTGCTCCGTAGTTCTACCAAATAGTTCATTAGACTGCATCATGAGGAAAAATATGCGATGAATTCCATATATACACAGGTGAGAATATCACCAATAGAATAATAATTGCGGTGTTTCAGGTGCAAACTAATAGTGATGAGACACACGTAATGAGAGGCAGCTATTGTTATGGTAACCAGTAACAAACTTAAGATGGCCGCTGCGTTAGGCGTGATGACGTGACTAGAGAGGTTTTGATCACCAACACTCCCGGAAGGTTCAGTGACGTCATCAGTCACAAACAGAGACAGCAGGAGAAGGACGGCTCCACGCGGCAAATCCAACCGTCACTCAGCAGACGAACACAAGGTAAATAAGAGTCCACTTAGTAATCTCCTTAGCGTCCCACTCTTTTCCTCTGGAGCATTTATTTTTCAAAGACGACAGCGCTCCCCTTGCTTTAAAACTGGTGAAAACCCGAGTGTATTAAACACACATCGCACGCAAAATAAATTATTATATTTGAGACCAGTGGATGCTTGGCTCAAATGATTTTTAGTACGCTGTTGACGCTGTGGGTGAATTAAAGAACTAGGCGAGGCGCAGTAATAAATTAGATTGACGTTAAAGTCAGAATAAAGCGGAGAATGAAAACTCAGGCAGTCTCTATATACTCTAACACAAAAAGCGCAGATACTTGAAGGCACAGTAAAATGATGATAGGCTCTCCTGTTTCGTAAATTCAGAATGTTAATGAGGAGAGACTTTTTTCCCTTTATAAAATTCACCGCTGTAGAAAGGTTGTGGTTGTGGAGTGTCTTGTTGACTCTCACTGAGAGCACAGCACAGGAACCAACTTGAAGTACGATGAGGGCGACCGGTGCAGAGGTCACTGGTGGGGCTGATTTCTTGACAGTTGGTTCACAGCAGTGCAGATAGGTAGATTCCAGATGTATACAATAGAAGTAGGTAGATGCAGGTTCTTAAGACCAACTCGTCGCCCGAATAAATGTAGTAACTTGGGTCCAGACTGAAGGTAGCTTTTAAGTAGATTTATTAGCACAAGTTACATGTAGGAGGTACAATGTCCATAGGCCCCATTAGCTAGTACAAAGCCCTTACAAAGCCCCACCAGGAGCGCCTGGCTAGGTGCTCAGCCCAAGTCCAACTGTGATGAATCAGGTCATAACATTCTAAATGACATCCCATTTACAGAGTTCCACTGGTGGAGTAGAGGAAGACATGTGAACATATTTATTAAGATATTACAAAATCCTACAGTGAAACAGAATAGTAAGGTCCACTATTGTATGAATCTGCATATTTAGTTTAATAACGTATGTTGGCCATTATCAGGGTGGCAGTGAAAGGAATGTTTCCCTCTTCTTTCAAATCACTATCATGGATTGCAACGGCACACCCAAGGAGCAATGCCAATAACTCTTCTATAAGGGATCAACATCTTTCCATGGCCGATACAGACCGAATATAATCTGCCAATGGTCACCAGAAGTGGGCCATGACCTTGCCCTGGGGTCTCCTGCTTTGGACTGTGCGGTTGCATGATGGGTCATGTTATCACCCACCTGTGGTGCCCAAGTAAAGTATGGTATACTGGATCCCTAGAGCCTATTTTCTCAAGATGCCAAAAAGGATTGCTTTTTTATTAACCCTCCTCTCACATTGAAAAATAAGCCATGTGGTGTTTGTCTCTAAACTGCCATGATAACCGCAACTTTCACGCTCATATAGTTTTTTATTGGCAAAATATAATGTAGCTGGATATGTAAATGAGAAATTGGACATTGCTACAGAGGTCCGAAAAATATCAAATGTTCAGTCCTAAAAACAAGCTTTCCTCCAGGAGTGACACCCGCGGTTTGAACTGAAACTTAAGCTCCAGTGCCAGCAGCAGACAAATTAACTCACCTTGAGCCCGAATGACCAGTCCATGATCAGAGCTCAAGATCAGCTTGGAGTAACTATATCTCAAGTACATGTCTTGACTAAGTTGGACATCTGCAGAGTAAGTAGGCAAGAGCAAGGCAATAGCCCTTTCCTTTGGCGAATCCAGGAGAAAAGGATCTGCTTTTGTGGCAAATTTGGTATGGCTGTGAGATTGGATTGAAAGAGCTCACCTTGTGCTAATGCAATGAACACAATTCAAAACAAATGCACTTGTTTTTATATTTCTGGTAAACATGGTGAAAAGGCCCTAGCCTTGCACATCTTGGATAGGGTGGGTTGAGGTTCAAAATTGATAAAAATGTGAACCCTAGCGAACTCTGTGCCTTTTATGGAGATGCTGATTCACCACTCTTATTTTGCAGATATGCTTTATTACTCACTCCCTCCACCTCTCACATGGCTCTAAATTTAAATAGCACTTTAGATTTACGAAATTAGGTGAACCCTAAAAATCTGCTCCATTTCTTTCGGTTGTATGTGTGCTGTTGAATACGCTCCCTCCATCGTAGGCAGTAGCATTGCGAAACACATTGAAATTTTCATCTGCTTCCATCCACCACCATCCTCTGAACTGCCCCATGACAGGTAGGCCACGAAGCAGGAGAGCAGCCTGAGATCACTATATCAGTACATCATGATCAGATACCAGGGGCAATCTTAAAACATGCAAAGAAACAAAGCAGCGCGTGCTCCACACACACACTGAGACAAACATAAGCCCAATAGGCAAATCAACCCAGAAGACACGGATTGAATAATAGACTCTACTGGTAATAATCTGCAGTCTGATAAATTAGGTACAGTTAGCAGCAGTAGTTGAATATTGGAAGAAAAAAATGCTCATGCTCAATGTCTCTGGAATCTGCTCACAGTTGTCCTTACATTCACTAAACGATATGAACATATTTTTACTACCTGCGTGATAAAACGAGCTTTCTCAGAAGCCACTTTTTTTCAAAAATAAACCCAGAACGTTCCATCATCCACATGTTTTTTCTACGTGCATGGTAAAACTAACTTCTTCAGAAGTCTTTTGTCAAAAATAAATCCAGAGCATTCCATCATCCACATATCGCATTAATGAGAGCAGCAAGATACAATGTATTTTTTGCATTATGAGATGATGGAGGTGAGAGCAGAAGACTACCATGCAGTGGCGGCTCGTCCGTGGGGGCGTTTGGGTGCCACCCCCCTGTTTTCTCGCCGTGCGAGAAGGCAAACAAAGGTAGTTATTATTACTAATGATAATAACTACCATTTGTTTCTGCTGTGTCCTTCTCGCACGGCGAGAAAGCAGAAGTTCCTGTGTGGGCGGTGTTACTCGAGGACAGGGGGGAGCGGCTTGCCCACTGTTGGTAATATTGTCTGTTTGGGCAGCCTGAGAGGCTGCCCAAACAGACAGTATTAACACAGTAGGCAAGCCGCTCCCCCCTGCCCTCGAGTAACCCCTCCCACTCTCTCTGTCTCTCTGTATGCTGCAGCATACAGAGAGAAATGACGTCGGTAGGGCAGCCGGACGAACCAATTACAACGCTGGCTGCTGTGAAGGGGAGGGAGGCTGCCTGCTGCCTTCTGATGACGTCAGAATTCTACAGTGACGGCGGGAGTCGGAAGTCTAGAGCCTCAGTCAGGAAAGAAAAGTGGGAAGCCATTAACTAAGGTAAGTTTTGTTTCTTAATATTTAATTATCCCACCTCCCGTCCCCCCCATCCACTCCGCTGCATGATAGTTGTTAATATAGCTTCTGCTGATGGGCTGTGTACAAAGCTATGTAGTTTGTATAACGGGAATGTTAAAGCTGAGGCCCTGGATTTCCCTGTGAGGTGTTTAAGATGTAGATTTGGTGTGCCATTCTCCAAGAACCAGATGCCTAAGTAATTGTAATTTGAAGTTGAAGCGATTTTAAGATTGCCAAGGCTCCCGAAGACATTCACCTTCGTCTTTGCAGCATTTACCACCAACTTGTGATCCACTTGTTTGATGTTTATTGTACGGCACATATTGCGACATGAACAGTAACGGACCTTTCTCAATCGAACGGAAGCATTCCTGTGCAATATGTGTGAATTTCTTTTACCCACGATACTGAATAAATAAATTTGCAAAACAAATGATAGAATGGTAATCAGAAAACTGGAGACAACTTTTCTAGGCGTGATTTGTGATACATTGATCAGAGAGAGGCCTGTGTTTGGGTATGTGTCACTAGTTTGTTTCTTGTCTAGCTTTCAAAGGAGGCTGCTTTGTCTTTTTACTGGCTCTACACTGAAGCGGGCTTCTGAGTGGCAGTGGTGAAGGTACTTGCTTCTAGATGCTGGGCAGATAAAAAAGCTGGCCGTCCTGTGCGGGTGACTGATGTGGTGTGTGTTAGCAGTGCCCTCCCCTCTGTACCCTCTCCCTGCATTAACTTGCGAATTGTGTGTGTGTGTGTGAGAGAGACAATCAGGCTTGCTCGCCAACAGGTCCCAAACATTTGCGCCTCACCACTTTCAAATGTCACCAGCCGCCACTGCTAGCATTAATGGTACAGAACTCCACAGATTACTGGTGGCTATTGCATCAAAACATCATCGGCCAAATGTCATCTGACAAAAACATTGTGTCCTATCCGGATCAAGTATAGTTGATAGTACCTTACCACACATATTTGATCGGTACTAAAAAAATGAAAAACTGAAGCATGAAACAGATCTGCACAGGTTTTCACTTCCTTGACTTTTCAAAGTACAGATGCCATTTGCACGAATCTTTGTAAAATGAACTCTGTTCTTATTACCCGATCTCTCTGCTTTCAATTTCATGAGACTTGCCAGGGGAGTTTCCTCAACCATGACATGCCACCTGTGACCCAGCTATGGTGTTGGAGCAATTTGTATTTCTGGAGGAGAGTAGAAGTCTAAGACGAGAAGCATTACACAACAGCTCCCACTCTAGCATTTAAGGTCCCATGGACAGGTCTGCAACAAACGTTTCCCAGAGGACCCATGAGCGCTGCCAGCGAGGTTACAGCTTTGCCAAATTCTCCCCCATCCTCAAGGAAGTCTGATGACTGAAAATAAAATCGAGAACAAAATTCAAAGCTACCACAAACAATCAGGCATGACCACATAAATCAATACACCAGAAAAAATATGTCGCCCAGCAGGCACTGGTCATCTCCACCAGTAAAAGTCGGAAAAAAAACAGTAAATTTATCAGTCGTCTGTAACACAATACCGATTCTTCTCTTGACAGAACCCATCCCGCCCCCATCCTGCCCCTTCCAGAACCCTACAAACATACATCTCTTCATCAGCTTCACTGACAAAAAGAGAACAATACTGAACTTCTACAACAAACATGACTGTTCAACATTCTATACCAGTCGGTGTTTCAACAGCACCACAAAGTATGCAACAAGAAAAAAAAATTGAAAATAATTATGAAAATCACTTGCTAAAATTAGGGAATATTCAATATATACGTTATAAATACCGTGTGATTTTCAAAAAGCAGGAAGTGAACAGCTTCCATTATACCACAACTACTCCTTTTTGCCTAAAATATTGTTTACACCATTTAAAGTGCCTTTAAAATAAGGACAACGATGGGAACATTATTTGTATATCTCATCTGAAACTCGAAACTGAGGAGGCAGATCACTGCATCCTACCAGACTGCAGGTAAAATGTCATATTTTTCGACTGATCTAGCAGATCAGCATAATCAATTGTTCAAAGCACAGAGGAAAAATAGTTTAACTATGGGATAGATGTTAAGATACTGTTTTTTCTACCTAGAAAGTAATACAGGTTTCTAAGACAACAGCATGCATTGCTGTATGCCACATGCTACTTTCGAGTCGTGGAAGAGTAGTGCGCATGCAAAACTGGATGGAAATAATGTGTCTCAGGAAACATAATGAGGACCCTTTTGTGATGTATTGAATCTTTGTCAAGCTTCTGCGTGGAAACATTATACAGATATAGGAAGAGAGTCCTAATAAGTGTACTACCTTAAAGGTTATCAGCTTTGCTGTTAGTAGGGCTTCATCCCACACCAGGTGTTATCAAGGCATGATACATGTTGGACTCAGCGCTACAATTTATATGAGTGAATCCTTGAAAAACCGCCAATAAAAGCTTGCTGAAAAACAAGGGATTAAGGACCCTCTAGATCTTAGGGTGCATGCTGTGGGTTAGACTTGGCCCTTTCTGTAGGGTCATCCCCAAACTTTTTGCCTTCATCCTCCTGTTTTCCGAACACATTTTTATTGGCTTTTAGGACTCTGCTTATTTTACCACTGCTAATCAGTGTTAAAGTGAGTGTGCTCTCTCCTTTAAACATGGTAACATTGGCTTACCACCAATTGGTATATTTAGTTTACTTTTAATTCCCTAGTAAAGTGGTACTACATGTACCCAGGGCCTCTAAATTAAATGCTACTAGTGGGGCTGCAGCACTGATTGTGCCACCCACATAAGTAGCCATTTCAACATATCTCAGGTGTGTGCAATTTTAAGCTGCCAACTCGATCTGGAAAAATAAACCCTTTGCCAGGCATACACTTTCCTTTTTAATACATACTAGTCATCCTTAGGTCAGGCCCTGAACAGCCTACAGGGCAAGTTGGAAACGAACTTTAAAGTTTTACATGCTCTGGTAATGAAAATCTCCCAAATTAGGTTTTTACTACTGTAAGGCCTACCTGCCCAATAGGATAACATTGGGTTATTTTGTTGTGTTTGATAAGTGACACTGTCAATTAGGAACAGGTAGATACATCAAGGTTGGTGTCTAAAGAGTTGTAATTAAAAGCTCTATTTAATGGTAAAGTCGATTTTTAATTACAATTCTGAAAATGGCATTTTTAGAAAGTTGCCATTTTCTTGTCCTAACCGTTTCATGCCTGCAGTCTGGTCCTGAGTCACATGCCTAGATGCTGGTATAAAAAACAATGGTCATAGAACCTAGTTCAAACATGCTGTGAATCAAAAGGACATTAGTATGAATAATTGATCAAAGTACAAGGGAGTTTAGTACCAATTATTTTGACAAACTCCTTCCATCTAAGTCAATAATTTGAACATCTAATGTATACTCAAACAGCAACAAACCAAACAATTTTTTTGTATATTCACCAAATAATATATTTTCAGAGTTTGGTGAATTTGTCAATTATTATTCCGATATTAAAACTGAAAAAAGGTTGCTCCAGGGGGGGAACGTGCGTAAGGAAGAAGTGCTCAGTGTGAGTCAGTGAAAAGGAAGGAAATTCAGTGACATGGAAGAAAAGGAACTTAGTATTCTTTTTGGACAATATGTACGGTTGTCAATCACCGTCATATACAGCCTAGCTCCACACAAGATACAATGCTAATATAGATATTTACATGGTTACAGGATTAAATTCAAACTTTGGCACAATAAGGGTCACATAAGAAATTCTAGGCCTAATCAAGGCTGTCGACGTTTCGATCCGTCTTAGGGCACAAGAGAAACTCAGGGCCTCGGCCGTGCGGATCTTCTTCAGGACTAGGGTGGTGAAGGGCAACCTGGGATTAGGTGGTTAAGTCACCCTATGCATGTGCGTCGTGGGGAGCCGGTAATTACTTCATATCAGCCTTACTGGGAACAAATCATCCAATATAGTAGGCGGGCGCTCGAAAAGACTTGGGGTGAGGTCAAAGTCATATATAAATCACGGTGTGGGTGAGAGCCGTCAAAAGTTGTGTCAAAGTCACGATGCGATCAGCAATCTGATGATAGTTGAGTTCAGCAACCTGTTCAGTCTCCCTGCACGCACATAAATAATTGGCACTAAACTCCCTTGTACTTTGATCAATTATTCGTACTAATGTCCTTTTGATTCACAGCTTGTTTGAACTAGGTTCTACGACCATTGTTTTTGATACCAGGTTAAATACCCGGAACCAGGACCACTTTCGGGTACACCCCATTTTTTGAAATGACATGACTAGATGCAGCTCTCAGTTGGTTTTTGTGTATTACTCCCAGACAGTGAGACAAAGGGAAGATATGCGTTGGTAGGATGGGGCACTCTGAGTTAACAAGGGTGAGGAGCTGCCACATACCACACTTGCACATCTAAAAGGCTCTGCCTGCGCACACTCACAAAGAGGTTTGACACCTATCTAGTGTGACCCCAGACAATCTTGGGCCAGGGAAAGGAAACAGGAAATGTTAAGTACCTCTGGAGGACAGGAAACCTCTAGAAGCTTCTCCTACTTCAAAGTGGGTACCAGGTATAACTTTTGGACCTTGGAACCCAACTCTTTGGTACATTCTGTACCTGTAGAAGACTCAGCTAAGAAGAATAACAGCTGTACTGCTCAAAGAACTGCCACTCTGCTGGACTGTTACACTGAAGGGCTGCTGCCCTACTGTGCCGACCTGCTGCCCTCTTGCATGGGTGAGAGGGACTGTACCTGCAACCTACACCCAGGAACATCATAGTGACTCCAATGGCTTATCTCTTGTAACCGGCTCATGGACTCTACAACTGTGAGTCCCACAGTGTCATGTGGTGCCACCCTAGTCCTGGACACTGGGAAGTGGACCCACAGATGTTCGGCCAGCACCTCTGTGGATCCAGCAGAACCAACACATTGCCTCTGCTGCGTGGACTTTCCAGGCACAATGACTTCACATAACCCTCGCTGATCGCAGCCTCATAGGAACTGCCACTGCACGATGCATCCGCAATGCAGATCTTCTCATAGGCAGCCTCTTGCTGATGGCAGCCTCGACGACAACATAGGACTCTGCATCGCAAGCCTTGGAACTTCTTCAGTACCAACCCGTGCAACACACGTCCTTGATGCAGGATGTTGCATCACAAGCCCCCTTCCTCAATGGCCCCCTCGATAATTTCACAGGACTTCCGACATTGCAGCCATGGAGCCCCTCATGATGCATCTCCAACCAGGACCTCGCATCTCCTTAGCTGAATTACTAATCCTCTACACAGGACCTCACAACGCTCCACAACTAGTATTTAAGGCACTCTTGTTCAGCGGCCCTAACTAAGCCACTGTAGCCCAGCTCTTTCACAGTCAGCTTGAACCTAGGACTTTGTCACTGTCTGGCCCAACCTGATAACCAAAGTTGTCGTTCGTGCTTTTATCCGGCACTATATCCACTGAAATATTTAAAATTGCACAACTCTGATTCTACTGATTGGAATTTTGTTGGTGTGGTCTTGTTGTATTTATTAAAGCTTAGTCTACTTTTCTAATTTGGTGTGGGATTTTCATTGTGATATCTTTTCACTTTATTGCTGTTTAAAGTACTGCATTAATACTTTGTGCATTCCCTCTAAGGTAAGTCTAACTGCTGTGTGCCAAGCTACTAGAGGGTTAAGCACAGTTTAAATATGGTGTTTGCTTGTGACTTCACCCTGACAAGGATTGTGATTGCTGCTTGAGTAGGTTTTCATCCCCTTCAACCAGTAACCCAAATTCTTACACTAGGTTTTCATGAAAACAGTGTCATAATAATATTAAAGATATTTAATCATAATATTAGAAATATTAAGTTGCTTTTACACTGCTTCACACAGCACTTTTGCCATATCTAAGCACTATAAATCACAGCTATTACTATTAACCAGTTTTCATAACCATAAAGTAATACTCAACTCACACTAACTGGTTTGCACGGCACTTCCGATTCTCATAAAATACTCATGAAATTCATACCAACAACAATGCTCTCCACTGATGAGGTCAGAGAAAGGAGGACATATGTCACCAAACAACGACTACATCTTTGCATGTAATTCATGCATGAACTACTTTGACCTCAGTGCATTTGGAGCGGAGGGCGATCATCCCTATGCTTCATTACGTTAGAACACAGCTGAAAGTAGTTTGTGAAGGGCCCATTTTACTTGAATGCTGCCAGTGTGAAGATAACATTATAATAACACCAATAATAGTAGTTGCAATATAATAGTAGTAAGTAGTAGTAAAATAGCTTTATTTCGATATATAATTCATATCATAAAAAGCAAAACATTTACATAAAAGCAGTAGAAACATCATTGATAAAAACATGTACTTTAAGAAAACAATTTACAAGAGTTCTAAAACTTTATGGCCTAGGATGCTCTCAGACAAGATGGGAAAGTCTATTCAGTCTAATGCGCCAGGCCCAGCCTAAGAATTTAGCCATGCCAGTAGCAAACAATGGCCGGGGGTCAGTTTGCAGAATTCTTAGGGCCTCCTTGTGGGATCTAGTTTTGAGTTCTCTGCACAGTGGCTTCAGCCATCTTTTACGAGGGGCTGTGTAAGCCAGACACTCAAACAATAAATGCGGGACTGTCTCTAATCTCTCCACACAGCAGGGACAAAGAGGGGTTGTCTGCATCGGGACCCTCCAGCTAGCAGTCATACTTCCTAGAGGGAGGACCCCTACCCTAAATTTGAAGTAGAGTGCCCTGTCCCACGGGGTTCGAATACAATCCAAATAAGGCTCATGAAAGTGCACCTCCTTTACCTGAAGAAATTCAGCCGTAGCCCTACACAATTTAACATTACTTTTTCTGCCCTCAATCACCCATGCCCAATATAGTTGTTTCAAGGTTGACTTGGGCGGGGATGATCGAGTGAACCAGGCATCCTCAAGGCCCATATCTATTAGGAGGCGCCTAACTTCCCTTAGCCACTGGATCTTAGCCCAGCCAGGCATAAGGAGGATCTCTTTCAGCCCCTCTGCGTAGCTGGACAGTTCAGGAACTCTCCAGATACGAGCCCATAAGAGAAGTGGGCACAGCTTTGCCTGGTCACTGATAGGACGTGTGCCCATGTCAATAAGAAGAGGTAGGGTTGGGGTACTATAAGGGAGGGCCATTAGATCTTTGTGGAATTTATTTTCAGAACGAGTTAGGTGATCCACCTTTTGCACCCCCCATAATTCGGCCCCATAAAGAGCTGCACTGACGGCTCGTGCTCTATAAATATCAAGAACCGGTGCAATGGGTTTAAGAGAGGAACCCCGATGTTCCTTTAAGAGAGCCCCCGTCACCCTCTTATGTGTCAGCAGCATTTTATGGTGATGGGATTTCCAACTCAGAGAGTCGCAGAGACGGATGCCAAGATAATCAAACTCTTTGACCCTCTCGAGTTGGACTGAGTCGAGGATAGGTGGGTAACTGATTTTTTGGGGGGGTTTAGGACCAGAAACTTCGTCTTCCCCGTATTGATTACTAATACCCTTGCATCGCAAAAGATTTTAAAATTGTTTAAGAGACACTGCAAGCCCGCTGGTGACTTGGAGATGAGGAGGGTGTCATCGGCAAATAGGAGTGTAGGGATTTTCTTACCCGCCAGGGATGGTGCATCTGCTGGTTGTTGTAGTAGATGCTCAACCACTCCATTGACGTATAATGAAAATAGAGTGGGAGCTAGCACACAGCCCTGGCGGACACCCCTACTTACAGGTATTCGTGCTGTTCTCTGGCCCTGTTCGCCCCACCTAATCTGTGCAAAGTTATTTGCGTGAAATCTTATCAGCATATCCAGCAAGTATGGGGGGATACCTAAGGCATGGAGAACGCTCCAGGGGTGGTTGCGTGGGACCAGGTCAAAGGCAGTCCTTAGATCTATGAACGCAAGGTATAAACTGCCTTTGCCCAGTACAACCACTTTCCAGAACAACATCAACAACCTGAGTGCTTGCTCAATCGTTCCCATACCAGATCTAAATCCGGCTTGGAAGTCTGACAAAATATTGTTCTCTTCAACCCACTGTAAGAGCCTACCTAGGACCACTTTGCCTGCCACTTTTTGTGTGGAATCCAGGAGGCTTATGGGACGATAATTAGAAGGGTCATCCCAAGTCCCTCTCTTAAAAATTGGTACAACCTCTGCACCCCTCCATGAATCTGGTAGATCCAAACCAGCCAAGCCACCGTTCAACACGGAGGCAATAAGCCTCCCCCATTCACCCACATTGACACGAAGCAAATCCCCCGGAAGGCCATCAGGGCCCGCTGCCTTGTTGGGGACCAAGCACTTGATCGCCCCTTCTACTTCCTTATGCATGAATAAAAGTTCATCACTGGTCTCGGTGATACTCGGGGAGTACTGTACCACCTCAATAGACCCCGGATCCACGGCCACTGAGTAGAGCTTTGAGAAATGGTCAAACCATACGTCCTCCATTATATTACATGTTATGAGAGAGTCCGTAGGTTTGTCCCTCATTCTTATTAGGTCCCAAAAGCCCTTGAATCTTTCCTCGAGCTAGCCACCAGTAGATCTTTCCAAAACTGGTTCTCGTGCTCGGCCTTCGCCTTTGCTAGAGTCTTTCGATAAGTGTGCCTAGCGGAGCTGATCTGGGGACCATCCTTGGCTTTCACCGCCCTTACCAGCTCCCTTTTGGCAACACTACAGGCCTGGGAAAACCAACCCATGTTGCACATGTGATTACCATAAGGATTATTCCTCGCACCTGAGGGGTGAACCACAAACAGATCGCCTTGTGCTTTAGTTGTTTCGAAGAACAACTTGGAGACCTCAGGGTGGGCGGCTTCAAGGACGACTAACCGTAAGGCGGTATTAGACATAATTAACTTGGCACTCTGGATCTTATCTTCATTAGCCGCAAAGGTATTCCATTTTAGTCGTCTACCACAATTAGTAGGGATTACTTCGTGCGTTGTTTTCCTAGCATGGAGGCTTTGGGCTA
This sequence comes from Lissotriton vulgaris, assembly GCF_964263255.1. Classification (NCBI taxonomy): domain Eukaryota; kingdom Metazoa; phylum Chordata; class Amphibia; order Caudata; family Salamandridae; genus Lissotriton; species Lissotriton vulgaris. Next base: position 883,721,013 of record NC_141689.1, on the reverse strand, counting down.
AGGAGGAATCCGCCCATAAAGTGGACAGTGACAAAGATAGGGGATTATGGTCACTAACAGAAGTCTGGAGGACCTCCATATCTATTAAGTGGGGCCAAAGGCTATAATTCAATAGGATAAAATCAATACATGAGGAGTGTCCTACTCTATTATACGTATGAGCACCTGCCGGGTCTGAAACCGATCTATCATTAGTGGCCCTAAGGCCATGTTCCAGGCAGAGGGCATTAAGATCGATAGCAGTTTGGGACCAGCTTCTGATGGGGGCCAGTGAGAGGGAAGGAATACCTCTTCTGGCGTCATCCTCCCCAGTGCCCAGTATATCCTCCCTAGCAAGAGGTTCAAAATTGCAATTAAAATCACCAGCTAATATAACTAGGGAGTCTGATGCACAGGAACTAAGGCCCTCCTCTATGCCCGTAAGAGAAAGTGTGGAAGACCCGCCCCTCGAACCTCTAACATAAATGTTAAAGATTTCAAGCCTCCTCCCCCCACATGGCCCTCTGACTGTGATTCTCAGTAAGTCTGGAGATTTATTAACTATCGACCTAAAAGAGAGACCTAGCGAAATACTTGCCCAAATTAAAAGGCCGCCAGAAGGACGGCCTTTCCCTCCGGGTGCTGGGATGGCAGGGACAAAATAGGTGGTAAAGCCCACCTTATAATGTGGTTCCACGGTCCAAGTTTCTTGAAAAAGACACAGCCCGAAGGATTCAACAAATGTGTTCCAATCGGGTAGGTCTATATTCCGTGCAAGGCCAGCTATGTTCCAGCTAAGCAACTTTAGGCCTACGCCACCAACTCCCTCAGCACCCAGCGCACAATCAACAGTAGAGGGAACTAAAGCAATATTAGGGGCATTAGCCACGGGCAAAACCAACTGTTCCCTCCCCGCGGCTTCCACGAGTCGCCTAGGAAGCTCCCCCCCTATGGGCAATGACGGCAGCGCAGGGTGACTGTTGGTTTCAGATCTCTCACCTCGAGTGGCTAATTCGAGTAAAAGTGACTTAGTGCAGGGCAATCCCTCTGTTGGCAGCGAGCATGTTACATACGGCTCCCTAAGAAGGGGGTTACCCTTAGTGTTTTGACCAGCTAGAGCTAGGTGGGTAATTTTATCATTTATAGTCTCAGGGAATGTACCACCAGCACGATATTCAACAACATCCCCCTCTGTGTGCATAGCCTCACTTATAAATAGTTTACAGCTTTCAGGGAAACATTGCGATGGTGGAGAGACAGAGCAGGATGAAGGGCAAGACAAAGAACAGTATGAGTCAGCTGAGGACGGTGTGTCAGAAGCCCTATGGGAAAGTCAATCCACATCCTCAAGGCACCCAAATCTATTATAAGTGGGTGCCCCATTCCACCCGCCATGTGTATCATGCCAGTAGTTGGATGACCCACCCTGTACACAGTTTCTCACCGGAATCCAGTTCCAGTTTCTCCCAGTATTAGGGTATGAGCGCGGGGGATAAAAATAAGTTAGGGGTCTAGGTGTAATGGGCGAGTTTCCTCCATAATTATTCCATGAGTGAATGTGGTGTGCAGTATTGGGGTCTTCAAAGGAAACAATAACGCAATCACCTGTGATAGATTTGTGCGAGGTACCTATCCAAGGGACCCGTCGTACCATAAGAATTGTACTTCTCAGGTGATTGGGTAACGGCCTATTTACATTAAGCCAATGAATTACCTTGTTTTTTAATGACCCAAAGTCTTCCTGCTGTTGATATGGAATTTCCGGCACCCCCGTTAACACAACTACATAAGGTCTTACATCTGGGAGGAGATCAACATAGCCCCTATAATGATTTTTATTAAATTTTGCTCTCTGTGGAGTGGAGTTATAAGTGTTATGATCTTTGGCCCTCGGGACTGCCGTGGCTTTCGGGGCTGGTGCAGGATGAGCTGGCAACTGATTTGCACCCTCCGCTACTATGTTAACGGAAGTGCTTGCAATGACCTTATGCCGAGGTTTCAGAATGGGTTTAATCACAGGAACTGCTGGTGGAATGACAGCAGGTACTGATGGAGTATGAGTAGCGACTAGTGAGCTAGTCGGTTTATTTTCGGGTATGCTCAGGGTTGCTAAAGTTAGAATGCTTTTTTCTGTCTCAAGCAGCTGGTTTTCTATTCGTGACAGTCTAACTTCCAAGGGGGTTAAGAGTTTTTTTAATGTTTCCCAAACAATCGTTAAAAATTCCACATCCTTCCCTTCTATCGTACAGAGTGGTACCCCACCATTCTCACTTTCTATTACAAGGTTATCATATTCCCCCACCGATTTCGGTAGACTAGATTCTAATGCAGAGGGGCAATTATTTCCCATAGAAAGGGATGCGTGGGATACATGATGGGGTGCATGAGAGGGTAACTGGGGAGGGAAACAACCCTCCCCCTTGTCATTAAGCTTTGTCCCCGTAAAGAACTGAGCCTTTGCAACCTTGGCCTTTTTCCTGGAATAGGCAGATGTGTTGTTACGCTTTTGTTTGTGGATGGCGCCCTTTTGAGGGGTAAGGGAGATCCTCACGCACACTACCTTACCCTTAACAGTGGGTACCATCTCCGGAGGGGCCCCCTCAACCCTAGCCACCCCACCCAATGATGGACTAAGTATGGGGGGGATGAACGGGGAGACCCCACCATCGATGCTGGAGCTGGGAGGGATGAGGCTGCTGGCTGATGGACAACTGCCTGCGTCAGAATAGGAGCTGGGCCCGTAAAACGTTCAGGTGTTTTAGCAAGAGCAAAATGGCCTAAAGAGGATTTTGTGGCCATAGCCAGCTCCTGGGATAGCCTTCTAGCTGCATCAAGTTCAATGGAGACCCTATGCTGCATTTTATTAATCTCCATGTCTATGGCGGTATTAGTCCTGGTAATAAAATCATCGAGTGTCCCGTTTTGCAACTTCCCTTTGGCTGCCCTACTTCTATACTCACGCGTGGACATAACACCTTATGTTCTGCAATGCCTCAAACAGGTGAATTTATAGTGACAAAGTTGAGGCCAAGGGGAGTAGCCCAGTCCAGTCTCCAGCAGCCTCAAACGGCCCGCTCTTTGCCCGGTCTTCGCCCCGAGCTCCGTCCCGCGCACCTCCCGCTGCGCGAGACGGATAGACTGGTTTTATCCGCCCAGGCGAGGGGGCGTAGCCACTGCGGGAAGAGGCTGCAGGTGTGGAAGATCGCCTCGAAGTCCCGCAGCGGTGTAGGCGGTGTGGGCGGGTCCGGGGTCCAGCAGCAGCCGAGGAGCGGGTGCTGCGACCGGGGAACAGGAGAGCATAATCCAACGAAGTTCCAGGAGAAGAAGCGCCCAGTCAGGTCAGCAACAGCCCCAAACACTGAGTAGCACCCGCGCAGCGGGTGCTGCGAAAGTATATTCGGGAGCCAGGCGGGGTGGCGTAGCTGCTGCGGGAAGAGGCTGCTGGTGTGGAAGATCTCTTCGCAGTCCCCCAGCGGTGTAGGCGGTGTGGGCGGGTCCGGGGTCCAGCAGCAGCCGAGGAGCGGGTGCCGCGACCGGGGAACAGGAGAGCAAAATCCAACGAAGTTCCAGGAGAAGAAGCGCCCAGTCAGGTCAGCAACAGCCCCAAACACTGAGTGCAATATAATAATAATCATCATAATGATAATAACAAAAGGAGTAACTTTTTAAATACAGCACTTCATACTGTACTTCACCCAAATTTAACCCTATTCAAGGAATAGTCAAGTCATTAGTTGTTTTATCTAGCATACCCTTATTGAAAAGGTCAATAATTGCTTTAGGAACAACTGTGTTGCAGGGCCTTGATTATAGCTTTGAAGGGAAGAGGATATTGCCCCCCTTCCACCAAAGTGGCACCAGCCTCCTCCCAGATGCCATTGTCAAGGAGCAGTGATAGAGATGCAACCAATGTCATAGTAAAACCCTTAACTCTGTTTCTGCCACCAGCATGCTAGTCGTTATTTCCCCACCTCTGATCCTACTAGCAGCATGCTATTCATTCATCAGTTGCAAAAAGAGATTGGTATTTTGTGCTTGATTTACAAAGACACAATCTCCTAGGGAGGATACCAGTAGGATGGTGGTGGGCCTCACCACCTCCCAACTGGCAGTAAACCCACTAATCTCATTCCCCAGCATCAGATAGTTCTAGTGGGTGCCTCATAGACCTTCCTCTGCTTTAGAAGGAAAACAGGAGTCCTGTATCTGCATACTTTAGGAGACCTAGATAATCCCTTAGATTAAACAGCCCATGCGTGGAGCAATCCTGGCTAAGACAGAATCATGTGGATTCCTACTGCATTATTATACAAGCTCTGTGAAACTCTATTAGGTGTGTGCATGTGTCAAAAGTTTTTGTGATGTGCAACTTTGGGCACAAATTATTTGTGTACAAATTATTTGTGCAAATTAGACATCTTAAAGATGCGTATGACCGTAATCGATGAATTAATGATTTTGCACTTAAAACAATATGATTATTTCATTTAGAGATCTGGTTATAAATGTAGTATAGGTATACCACATTTTTGTGTGAGACAATATTATTTTAAAAATAGATGCAACTTTTGGTGTTCTGCTCATCGTGTTACTGCTTTTTCCTCTTTCCGATCAGTTACATGCTGCAAGTCTTCTCTCCCTACAGTTTCCATGGAACATAGAGCAATGACATGAATAGACTGTGGTGTTAGAAAGCATGTATTGTGAATGAAACGTTCCATCATGTACCTGATGTATTATTTTGAAGGATTTCTGAGTAATTTCTGATGTGTGCGTATGGAAGAAAATAATTCTATGAGCTATTGTTGCGAAAATGTTTCATATTGTGTTGCACATCTCCAAAGTGCAGTTGCTGAGGAGGCAAGCAGAAGTTTGAACATATCTTACAAAATGAGGTAGTGATAAGAAATGATTAGCTTTACGAAATTTTTTTTGAATTGCCAATGTGACCTAACCATGATAAAAACCATGTTGAGTTTGCAGTTTTAATGAATTATTATACATGAATTGTTTATACATTAAAAATCCCTGTTTTTTATTAAGCCATTTCCCTCCTAAAACTTGATTATTGTGAGATTTTCCTCACTAAGGATGCTGTCATTACTATTTAGAGATATTTTTATTGACTAACTAAGGTTGCTGTTGTGATTTGTGATTCTATGTTCTGTATCTTAACCTTTGTGGCAAAATATGTGAATTTCTCTATAATGGTTACTTTGACTATTCTGTATTAATCCATTAAACCTTTCAAACTAAAATCCATCATATCAATGGGTGCAAAAGGCCCGCCACTTCAGTATTCCTACCCATGTTCTTCAGGCAGCTCTGCAGGGCTGGCTGATTGAATTGGACATCAACATGGAGGCGGATTAAAGCAAGAGTGATGCCCTCCAGCACCTGACCATCTCCCCACCTTGACCAGGAACGTCAAAATGTGGATATATTCGCACTATTGACTGTGCAGGGCATAAGGAGATGCACTAGCATGACACTGTACCAATCAAACCTTAACATCTCAAAAATAGGGAGGTTTTCCTATTTGAGAGGGCTGGATAATGATTTCTTGCATTTTCTGTTTTGCTCCCTGTTCTGTGGAGTTCCCTCCAATTCGTCTTCTTTAACTGGAAGATCAACCATCCTTCAGGAAGAGAGTTAAGACTTGGTTGTTCCTAAGTCAGTGCTTTTCCTTACAGCGTTCTATAGAGTCTAGTCTAGTAGGCACTCATAGGGAAAGTGTACTCAAACCTAAAAAGAACTCATACCCAGAAAAATATCTCTCCCTCTCTTGCTCTCTCTATCTTTCTCTCTCTCTGTCATGCCTAGTGCACTGTATTTTTTAACAAACTGACAGCTGCCAGAAAATGAGCTTGTAAGAGACAAACTGTTATGCAGTAGTGGCCCGTTCCCTGTCAAAGATGGCCAGCCAGACAAAGGAGGTAGGGAGGAGGGATGTAGGCAGCAGGGAGTTGGGAAGGGTTTGGGGACTAAAAGAATGTTTTAATAAAAAATACACTTACGTTATCGCCACCGCTGCTGCCACTGTCTCCCGCGCATCAGTTCCTCCCTCTTCTGGCTTTGGGCGCAGGCTCCCAGCCTGCCCTGCGGCTAATCCTTTCTGGATTGCCCTGAGCGACGGTAACTTGCGCTCCCAGGCAGACTGGGAGCCTGCACCTTCTCTCTCCAGCCCCAGCAAAGCAGCTGGGGCAGGAGAGAGCTTCACTGCGTATGAGGTATTAGGCTGGCCTGAGACGGCCAGCCAAACACCTCATGCGCAGTGGAGGAGTGCCCGCCACTCCCTCACCAGCAGTTTCATCCCCTGGACCCGCCCCCAAGACTCTTCAGAGTCCTGGGGCTAAGTCCAGGGGATTAAAATAAAACGATAATAAAACGGGTTAAAAATCCGTTTTATTATCGTTTTATTTGCAGGTGGTGGCGGGGGGCGTTGCTACTCCGCTCTAATGGAGCGGCTGCCACTGATTAATCTGATGCCTCTGGTTTATGTACTTTAATTGTATTTTGATCCATTGTTGCAGGTCCCTTAAAGGAGTGGGGACCATAGGCCTACTTTGCCTATTTGGTAATCCGGACCTGCTCGCTCTCTCTCTTTCAGAGACATAAGCCAAAGCATACTGGCATGCATCCCCCCACCTCCGCAATCAGTGCCCACCCTCCAGCTCTTGGTGTACAGGGACAGATTCCTGCTGACCCAAGGATGTTTTCCTGCCCTGGTCTTTCACTGCTTTAGTGGCAAAGGCAGTACTTCAAATATATCCCGGCTCTGCATGGCATAAACATATCTTTCTTTGTGGGAACAGAGGGTAACAATTTCCGCGGCGCTCAGTCCACAATTAGTGGATAATTTTCTCAAATACTCTCGCAACATCGCATTTCTCATTTCGTTTTCACATTCAGCTTTTCTTTTTTCAAGACCTTCCCCATGAGGATGGAAACACATTATTAGCCAGGGCATCCTGACTGCAGTACATGACAGGTAACTAAAGCAATTCAGCCAGAAAACATACCTCGAGTTTCAAACAATTATGCAAAATAAGCACAATTACTATGATTAATTTGTGTGGCAAATTGAAAAAAGATAAACTTTCCAAGACCAGCTAGCATCTGCTTCAAAAGCAGGCTGTCATAAGCATTCAGAATAATATATTGAGCAACACATTGCTAATAAAACTGCAGTTCAGCTGCACAACTTGCAAAAAAGTACAGGGTGAAAGAAATAATAGCAAATATTTTTGTATATATGGTTCCTTTTCTGTTGTAGTAGAGTAGAGGTTACAGTAAATGAAAAAGAGTGCGCTCCCTTGTGAGCAGTACTGTGAAGGAAGAATTTGAACATTAAATTACGTGAACTGAGTTTTGATGTGTTCACCTATATCCCCTCTCTTATTAAAAACTTGCATTGGGTCATTCTTGGGTTTTCACGTAGCCCATACGGTACATTTTAGTACCTATGCTGTTCATGTGCTTTGCAGCTTCCTGCCACAGGATAGGCCAGTTTCCCACCTTTTCACGGTAGCTAAAACCCATAACAAAATGGTGGATATTTTACCAAGTGACCCGAGAAAAAAATCAGCTCCACTCTTCCCCCAAACATTTAAACTTTGGGCCTGTTATGCTCTCTGAAAATGTGGGAAACATATGGCAATCTAGCCTAATGCTGTCATTGAAAGGTCTTCACTTGCGTACACTTTCATAAGCATCTATTTTTAGGACTAGCTTAACAGCGCATCTGTAACTGAACTGTATGTGATCAGCAGAAAAAGAACACTAAGAAGTAGTGTACACACAGGGGCTTTGGCTCTTTTAGACTTGTCATCTTTAGGGTGGTCTTCCCGCAAACCTTTACCTACTTGCCTCCCACTTTTGCTGAAATTCATTTTTGTTGGCCTTAGGACTTTGTGCACTTTAATACTGCTACCAGTGCTAAATTGATTGTGCTCACTCCTCTAAACATGTTTTAATTGGCATATACCTCATTGCCATATTAAATGTACTTACAAGTCCCTTAGTAGAGTGGTATGCCTGTAAATTAAATGCTACCAGTGGGATTGCAGTACTTATTGAGGCACAGACTTAAATAGCACCTTAAAACATGTCCCAAGCCTGGCACCACATCCTGAGTGCAGTGTTGCACTGCCATGTCAACCTTGGCATTTGAATCTCCTTGCCAAGCCTTAAATGTCCCTTCAATTATATATATGACACACCTAAGGTAGGGCCTAGGTAGCCTATAGAGCAGGGTCCTGTGTAATTAAATGGTTAGACATGTACTTTTAAGTTCATTGGGAGAAAATCGAAAATGCATAGTGTAAGATTCCAACTCTATATGAAATAACAGAAACCCTCAAGACTATGAATGAAATCATTGTACTTAATTGTTTTAAGAATTTAGTTCAGTTAAGGCAAATTATACAAGTAACAACAATACCTACAAAAAACAACAATACCTACAACAATACCTCGAATTACAAAAAGATAGGGGTTCAGATTCCTATTCATAAATGGAAAAAGACTTTCCTTAATTAATTTATCTTCTCAAATTAATTAAAGAGCACGACCTAACAAGCAGCTTTTATTGTCATACTTTTAAAAGATGTGGTCTAATATGGGTTGCTCAAATATTGACTCACAAAGGAACTCATCTGTTTGCTGTCGAAGTAAATCCACAGGTTTCGGGATGAGGGTCGAGGAAGAAGTGGGGAATGAGAGGGAATGGAGATTGAGTGAGAGGAAGATGGGAAGAGAAAGATTTCTGGGAAATGAAAGATCTCTGTCTTGGCATGTTGTGAATGAAGCATCACCACATAGAGCAAAAAATAACAAAGGAGGCCTGTAACACATTCAAGAAGTACATTTATGAGGAAGGGAAAGGAGGGGAAGAGGGGCAGAGGTCGAAGAAGAATTAGGTGAAGAAGTAATGCCTCTGTGAAAGGGATATGCAGGGCGAGCATATCAAGGACTAAGATGCGATGATTCCTAGTGACAATGATAGAGAGGCGGAACTTGAGATGCACCAGGACACTGACACTGAATAAGATCTGACTCAAAGTAGAAGGACTGGGAAAGTGCAACTACAGAGAAACCTAAGCACAACAATTGCCATATCAATGCCATGACTTACAGATTTGAGGGCAGAAGGGGGGTTAAGAAGGATGGGAAGAGAGGGGAAGAGGTTTTGATCAACTGAGGCTATGAAACTTAGATGTGGGTAAGAACTTTGGGTACATTCTGTGGAAGCACAATTTCAGGGATTGTATCGATTACTGATAATGAGAGAGGATGTGAAATATACACACATCATGGAAATATACTAAAGTAACAAAATATGTAGTTTTAGAAAACAATCTTGTGACTAGGAACACACACATGAAAGCAGAAGTACAAACACATCTGGATATTTCTGATTCCGACTGCATTCCTGAGGATAGAAAAGAAACATGCCATGCTTTAATACCGCACTATACAGCCCTTCCCCGAAGTTCTTTGTCAATGATTACACATATCAGAATTCATGGTCTAATTAGAGCTGTGGAATTTGTTTGCACATTTTCACGGAGGAATGTCCATTTAGCATAACACTGAGACTGTTTGCCATTCCTAAGGAATTTTTCACATCATCATTTTTGTAAATCTTCTACAGTGTACTATTTTTCCCCGTTCCCAGTTTCGGTTACCTTTAATAAGTAAACTCAATCTGGACCATCCACATCAATCCTGGATTCTGTTAATTAACCTGTGCCAGGCCTCTACTGTTCAAATTACTGAATTGCACCATTTTTGCATGCACCGTGGAAAAAAAGAAGGGGCATTGCTGGCTGTCCTGCTTTTCTATATACACAGTTAGAGATCCTTTGATCGACCATCTTGAAAGTATTTTTGCTCCGTTTCAACCACAGTCTAGTAGTGCTTGGTGACATCCCATGTTCTGCAGTGACCCGTCATCTGCAAATGAGGAATGCTGTTGACCAAAAGAATATGCATTTGGAAAACTCACCTTCCCGCAGAAGATCGAAAGATAACAGCCAATGGCAGTCTAGGTTTTACACATGCTCTTCTGTGGGGTACACTTGAATGTTGGGGTGCAGTATGATGGGCCACACCCTGCCGGACAGTGCAACTGGGATTGCACTGCCTACCCTTGCACTAGGGAACCTCTCCACAAGCTTTTGAGGAATTCTTGGGTCCTCCCCCACGGATGGTGCAGCCTCTATATTACTGTCCCACCCCAGCGGGGGATTCTTCTTCTGGCACACCTTCAAATGGTAGCAAATGTAACTGTGGCTTTGACTATAGTGCTATCAATAGACAACTATTTATATGAGGATGCACGGCAGGTGGTGTATGGAAAAATAGAAATAGATATCTACTACTCTACAACTGATTAAGGAGGTCATTTAGAACAAAGCAAGCGGCCTGCCTGCCTACTCGATGAATGGAGACCCTGGTCTTTAGAGGACTACCACCATAGTTAGAAATCTCCACCTACTTGGGGGCATCTCACTATGTGGTAGGCTGGGGTGTAGTATTTTACCTCATTATATTAACTGTTGAATAAAGTTGTATGCTCTTGCTGTGTCGCGGCTCTGCATCACTCAGCGGGTTACGTACATGTTTGTATCCAGTAAGAGGAATTATGCAGGGGTATTATTCCATGCAGGGCAGTTGGCGGCTGGCTGACTGAACAGAGAACGCAGTATGGTATGGGGCTTCTGATATGTAATAAACGTCATCATCAAGAACATCAACATTCTCTGTGTGGATCACTACACATTGCCTTCTGTACATCTACAACATCAAAGGTGTGGACCATCTTGCTTTGAACCACTCAACATACTTTTTTCTTTTCAGGTACAAATGCCCAAAGCAGGGTGTTGTTTCTGAAAAACCAAAAAACAATTGGTTCTGACAAGCTGGGCGTTTTCTCCCAGCATGTGGGGGTCATAATTACTGTTTCCTGTTTAGGATTGTCAACCTTTGCCTAGCTGTTTAGAACCAGAAAAATGTATGCAGAAGTCCAGCCTTCAAATGGGTGAGGCTTCTGAAATACACTGTCTTCTGGGCCTGTAGTGGATGTGCCCTGGTTAAAGGTTTCTGACAGCTGAGAAAGATCATACTCCCTGCTGAAAACCTGGAGCTTCTCCTCGTCTAAATGAGGTAGGCAGCCACACGTTTGAGAGCACCGGTTCACAGCCCATTTACGAGGACTTCCCTCTCACCGCCAAACTCTGAATTAGGCCCTAAAGCTAAATTAATAATGGCCAGAAGCATAAATTTGCTGCTATGTAAGGAAAATCTTTATCAGAGATAGCACTGTCTATGCCTTTGTACTATATTAATGGCACTTTAATAACTCAAGCCTTAAAGGTGCTCTGTGACCACTGCTTTATCCCTCCCCCCCCCGTCAGTCAAGCACCACATCACTCCAGTCTGCACTGGGTATATAACTCATAGCAGACTTGCCATCTCTTCTGCCCGACATCTAATTATCAAACTGTGCTGACAGTTTTCAGTTTCGTAAACAGACTTGGATCAGCTGTGATTCCACTTTCACACATTGACAAGATATTTGTAAATATTTAATATTTCTTCGGATACACCAATTTGCACACCCGCAGAAGTTTACCTTTGCACCATAAAATACAGTTAACAGCTACATTGAGCTTCACAGTTCACGCTTTCAGAGCCACTTACCACGCGCTTAACACTTAATTGAATATGGCAAAGCAGTAGTGTAGCAAGGATGCCATAGGCCCTGGTCCAAGTAGAGAAAATGGCCCCTTTGATTGCTGTTGGAGTAGGTAAATACAGCGATCAATAGAGTTTAATGGGCCCCACAGTGGTCTGGGCCCCGGTGCCACTGAACTTGCTGCACCAATGGCAGCTACATCTCAAGTGGGCAATCTAGCAGTGGCGGAAAGCATCTCAAAACATTTTAAGAAACTCATGTTTCTTTGTATAAACAGAAGAGCCAAAATCAGCCACATGAAAATATTCGGCACAGCCACACATAGCTAGAGGCCACCAATAGAATGGGGCAATGGGACATGGTTGGGTCATAGCAGCCCGACCTGCTCTAAAAGCAGTCTTCAACCCTGGAAATGCCAGAGTGACAGAATGACCAGTTTGGCCTGGGATCAAGTGTATGGTGGGGAGAATTCACATCTAACTCTTTGGGTAAATTCCAGATGTGTTTCTAGAAAAGAACACTGTCATCCCACAATTGCAATGTGTGTCATTAAACTGATAGTACTTTCATGGCTATGACCAATCAAAGTTTATTGCTTTTTTTTCTCAACCCCACGAGAAATGCAACAGGCTCCTTACCCACCCTTTCATTTTAGATATGATTATGTCTCTAGTGCATATTTTAGTGTGCGAAGGGGTTTCTCTTCTGCTTACCAGTGAGGAGCTTGACCCCTGAGCTCTCTTCAATCTGCCATTTCACCACAAGGGTGCCTCGGACGTTTACACTGCAGTCCCTGTAAAAAAAGCATGAACCATGCTGAAAATGTAGCATCGCCCTTCTGCTTCACAGTTAAAGAACCATACCCCACAAATAAATAATTTGTGTTTATTTTATTTGTGTATATTTTTGTAAAAAAAGGCATCAACTCTCTTAAAGGCCAAGGGAGAGAAATTGACGTTACACACTTTGTTGTCAAGCCAGCATGGCTGGATTGACTGCTTGTCCCATGGTGAGCCGATTTGCAACCTATTTGCTGCTGGATGAGACAAATACTAGAAAGTTAATATGGATTTTAGAGCCTGTTTTATTTTCCGCTCGTAGGGCCATATTATGTATCAGGACGCACTTTTCGTGTTTTAGGTGGCACACTGTCAATGCACCCTTGACAGTTTCTTTGCCTCTGCGCCTGCGGCTATAATACAACAAGCATTGGCATAGCCAATAGGTCTCGCTTTTGGGACCTTATAAGTATTAAGTTATGCAGCACAATATCCTTGATGCAACAACATCAACTGTTGCATGGTTAAACACTTATAAGGTCCCAAAGGCAAGACCTTTTGGCTATCCCAATGCTTGTTTCTCCTTTACGTCATGTTGTACAGTAGCGGGTCAGGTAGGGCCAACAGAGCGGAGTGCTGGAGAAGGGTGGGGGGAAGGGGGGTAAAAAAAGAATGGTATAGTCACTTCAAGAGTTATTATTGTAATTGTAATCTGACCTTGTGCAATTATCTATGATGCCCATGTTAAGTGCTTTAATGCACATGGACCATTTCTGTGCAATATAAAAACAGCAACCACAACAAAAATGCATTATATGGGAGGTTGTTTTGCATCAAATATTGCAGTTAGATGGCCAGCCGGTTTAACAAAATATGATCACATGATGGAGGCCAGAAAGATGCATCATTGGCTGCTGTTTGAACCTGGTGAGTAAACGTCTCAGCAACAGGAGAAATGTCCATTGCTGCTCACATAACAATGTGGATAACTAACGCCTAGAGGTAATTTATTTAGGAGAAGTGCTTTACTCACACGGACCCACTCACTGGAAATATTACTTTACCAAAATAATACATGCATATAGAAACAATGGGTGGTTACAGCTCAAAAAGTAATAAGCACTGGGCGTACCAGTCAGGGACAGAGCTACATTTAGTTCAGCAAGTGCAGTGACACTGGACTCTTGCTTGTTAAGAGCAATCTAAACTTCTGTCATGGCTCTATTTTAATATGTCACCGATAGAGAGGGGGGTCCATTTTACTTGCTAGCACCAGGGTCACTAAGCGAGCCCACCGATACCCGCCTGCAGTAAGACACAGTTCATGCAATGCAGAGGCAGACTCAGGGAGCTCTGCACTTACGTGCTGTTATCATGCATATTTGGAACTGCTTGACAAGGTGTGTGAGATTTGTCATGTTTTTATTAGTGCTCTGGAGCGGTGTCCTGAAATCGTGAGCGCTATACAAACACAACTAATATAGAGAATATTATCTATTACTTATAGAGAAGAGAAAGTACTATTTATATGTGTTATAACTGTTGCCTGTGCTAAGACCGCACACAATGCCCCGTCGAGTGACAGTGGGACACCCTGTGTGGGATGAGAGGAAACCCATTTTTTAACAGAACTGCCACTACAGACTCTGGAGCTAGGGAACCAGGTTCAAGTCTAGGTTCAACATTCTGTGATTCTAGGCAAATCACAATCTACCAGAGCCTACAAAAAAATAAATGTGCCCTTCTGCCTGTATGGTATTCCAATAAAAATGTCTTTATTTACCTATCTTTCATTAAAATAACCACTGGCCACTCAGAGTGAAGTTCAGTACCTTTTTAAGCAATGCATCAAATAAGTCATCAGGACACAGTGCTGCATGTGCGACACTCAGTCTAGGCAGTGACCCTTGCAGCATTATGACGGAAACTGGCAGACTTTCCTCTTTCTTTCCTTGCTTTCTCCTCCTCTTGCCCCCGCCATTCTCACGATAGTCCATGGAGGATGCCATGCTGCATTGAAAAAGGCACTATTGCAAACCCTGACCCCATGAAGATGCTTAGCCAGTGTCTTGCAATTATTGGCTGCTCCATGTCCAACATAGGCGAACATGTTAAGGTTAGGCAGTGCTGTTTCACGTAGATTAGGACTACCCAATGGGGGACAGATAGTGGGCAAATGTTGAAAGCCAAACACGGATAGGTGTTAAACAAGATAAGAACTACTTGATAAGAGTACGTAAGCATACTCATGTTATGTGTAAATAGCCCATTCAGCCCCACCTTTCTTTCCCTTTTAGGATTATTTATGTATCACGAGTCCGTGAAAAGTAAGAAATGGTAATGCTATGCCAAATGCATTTGAAGAAGAATCTGGAATGGATTGTAAGGCAAAGGGAGCAGCACAACTGGAAAACAACACAACATGGTAGACAGAGGTAAGTGGAAAGCGGTAGAGGACAAAGGCAAACAACGAGTGAAAAAGGACAAGACGTGAGTGTGCTTGTTGCGCATTCTAGCAAGCTGGTCCCACTTTGAGAGCACTTCCCAAAGCCGCTACTAAATGTCTCTCCGAGCAGCGCATGAGCGCAACTCAGCGAGACCTAAAAAGAACAATTGATGGACAGAATGCAAAACAATGTCATACATTCCCCCAAGTACAGAGATCTGGGCCTAAGTAATCGTTTTTTTGCTCCCCATGCCATTTCAGTTTGAACCCAGCCATAAGCAAATCAGTCTTGATCCTGTGCCCGGTGGGTCTGAGTCTCACTGTGCCAATGGATTCAAGCTATCCTGGCTGATGAGGGGTGAAACCCTGAAATAGGTCCTAGGATGCTTGTTTCCAGTCCAGTGAGGACCTGGTTTGGCAGTTCGGTCTGGACTGTTCACTTGAGCCACAGGGTCAAGACTGATTTACATATGGCCAGGTCTAAACTGGGATGGCATGGGGAGCAAAAGAATGATGGATTTAACACAGATCTCTTGACTGGGGGTGAATGTTTTGATTTATTCTGCATTCAATCCATCAAAGGTGTGTCTTTTGTGGCTATAATACGGCGTGGGCGCAGAGGCAAATGGATTCCCTCATTTGCAAGAGGCAATCCCCCATGTAAATGAAGGAAAGCCCCATGCAGATAGCGCTGGCGCTTATCTGCGACTGCGCTATCGGTATTACAGAAGGGGCCACACAAGCATCTGTGGCCTCTTCGGTAATACCTTCTGTAATACCAAGTATCCCAGGGGCACACAAAGCAGGAGCAAACACCAGTTGCACCCCAAGGGCACTCTCTGTAATATGGCCCCTGGAGTTGTTTTCATACCCATGAGACCATGGGTAACTAGGACACTCCCTGGTTTACCAAAGGGCAAACCATTGGCAGAAAAAGTTACCCCTGGTTAACCCAAACTGAAGTAAAAACAGATTGATATATACAATTTTTTTAAAAACAATATAGGGCATCACTGACATCAGACATCTGCGTTAGCCACCAGTCCAAGCAGGAATGCCTCTCATACTAAATCACAACCATAGTCCCTTAGGGCAATGGCTCACAATGTGCATCAAGGCAGGAATCTGAGGCTACGCCTCTAAAAATGAGCCTGTGCTCCAAACCCCACATACACCCACGTACTTAGATGGGTAGCACTTACAGCTACCCCATCCTATTTGTACTAAATCCTCAAACAAATATGTAAACAATTCAACCTACTCGTGATCAAAAATGCTATTCAACATCTGCCTACCTCACACACCACAGAGGCTAAACTGAGACCAGGAGTCAGAAGGGGGTCCAGTAACATCCTAAATCATGAGGTCAAAGGCCGAATGGTTTGCAAATCTCATTGGAACCGGAAGAAGAAAATGCAAAACTATTACACTAGTTAACTCTTTTGATCTATTTATTTCTTTTTTATTTTAGAGACCGTTAGTTTTAAAAGGGAATTTTTCTCAAATTGGGGCATGAGTTTTGGAAACAGGTACTAGATTGTACCGTTTAGTTGTCTGTAGCACAAAAAAGGGAGAAAAGTATTTAAATATGCAAGAACGAATGTAGAATCGTAGAAAAATCATCCAGTTTTTTTTTATTCCTTCTCTCGAAGGGAGACATTTGTGAAGCTGTTCTCCGTAGGTAACAATGGGTACTATTAGAATTAGTAGGTTCTGATTTTGTTTACTTTTCATGAACATATTTCAAATACAGACTGGACAATGGGAAAGTTCTATCT
Source organism: Lissotriton vulgaris (assembly GCF_964263255.1). Taxonomy (NCBI): domain Eukaryota; kingdom Metazoa; phylum Chordata; class Amphibia; order Caudata; family Salamandridae; genus Lissotriton; species Lissotriton vulgaris. The sequence goes on along the minus strand of NC_141689.1, from coordinate 883,704,330 downwards.
AAGGAATGGCTTAGGGCTCTCATTACGTTGCTCAAGCCTATATTTCACAGGGCCCTGTGAAATATTTTCCATGTTTGACAGCAAAAGGGGGAATGTTGCTGCACCCCTGGGGAAATCCACCTGCTTTTCTTAAGCAGGAAGGAATCCCTCTGTCTTCAGTGGAGCCACCACCACTGCAGCAGCACCACTGACTCCATGTGCAGTGGGCGTTTCTTATTCAAAAACAAAAAAACGTGCTTTACAAAAACATTAAAGCAAATTAAAACCCATTGGGAAAGCATGATAGGACAATATATGCATAAACCCATAAAATGCACATACAACATTCTGCTAACAAGTGTTATCATTTGGGAAGGTACACCCACTTATAAGTCCACAAAGAGAGGCATGAACGCCACAATCATTGCAGCACAAGGACATGGTCAGAATGAATTATATGCAATGTTTATACTTTAAAAACAAATATTAGGGCAGTCTCAAATTTCAAACGAGGGATGGAATGAACACAGGAGCAATCCAAACACTTTTCTGTAGTGCTACTTTACCACGTACACAACAAAGTCATCTTGAATAACTAACTTAGAATGTGAAATCAGAAAAACATATTTTACACTTTTATCGTCACCTTACTACTAGAAGACACATCAGGCTTTTGTAACCCTGTGATGTCCATATTACAATGATGAAAACTGCCACAAACATAACAAAAATCTGAAAAGTGTCAGACAGGTTCATCTATATTGGGTCAAAAGTCAGGCCCAACAGAGGATCCGTGTCATGTGTTCCACAAATATATTTAAACGAAAATTCAAAATCAAAAACATTTGCGTAGTGGTCATTCTGAAATTCTGGATAAAAAAGGCCTTCTCAAACGGAAGACATTTACAACGCAAAATCCATTGCAAGGCATGTCATCACACCGCATGCCATTACAACGCATTCCCCAAAGTAACGCCCGGTGAAGTTAGAATCGCAATTTGCGTGGTAATGGATTATGCTTTGTATTGGCTTGCGTTGTAATGACATGTGTTGTGATGGATTTGCGTTGTAAAAAATGCATTGTAATGGCACGCGTTGTAAATGCGTTCATTGTAACGTGTCATATTCCTCTCAAACCTATGTTTGACATCCATCATTCATGCAGGCAAACAGACAAGGGAACTTTGTAATAATTTAAGGTGTTGTCAGTGGAAAAAGGATTCTTGTAAGTAGAAATGCGTTGTGATGGTATTGTAGGAGTTTTTGTGCATTTATGAAATTGTGCACGATTGACAACATGCAAAATTTGGATCTAAATTTGACTTCCATGCACACACTTATATGATGCTTTTGCCTTTGAAACAATTTTGTTATGACCTTTGAAAGTACACGTTCATGGCTAATGCCACTAAGCCTTAATTAGGCCTTAAGGTCATATTGTTTAAAATGAATGTCTGGCCCTGAAGATTCACTGTTTATTATTTCTGCTGCAATCAGTCAAGCAAAATCACTTTTGATTTTTGCTAAATGACGTTGTTTCTTGAATAAACCTCTCTAATATGGGTTCAGTGTTGTATCTTTCTCAAGGTTTATTCCGGCTGCTTGCTACATTGCATTAATTCATAATAGTTTACTGTTGTTTTGTAACTAGTTGGATCTGCCATTTCCGATGACATTAGCATAGAGTGGGCTGAAACACTATTCATGGAGAGGATTAGTACTTAGGTGGTAGAGTAGTATGACACTCTAATTTAATGTGCTCTGATTTGCTGAAATTATTAGTTTGCTTTCATCATGATGATTCTCCAGTTTTCATTCTATTCTATGAATAGGGGTGAATCTGGTGGTGAGCTAGAGACCTTTCTGAGGCTACTAGGGATGCTGTTCAATTTCTTACTGATTTTGATGCTCATTGGGTCTTAGAATGTTTCATGATTCTGTACACCCTATTACTGAGAGCCTTCATGGCAATGGCTTTATGCATCTGCACGTTACAACTGCTGTATTGTAACCTTTACATTTATAATAAATCTTTCTAGGTTTGTTAATGCTGGCCTAGAACTCACTTATTGAGTCTGCCCTTACTTAATTGACTGTATTTTTTATATGCTGTATTGTACCTTATTTTGGAGCACATTGCATCAATAAATTGTGGTGTAACACCGCCCCTGAACCATCTACTCATGGGAGTACTATTGAGGTGTCTTCTGATTATAAGATTTTAGGAGTCCCCCTGCCACAAAACACTTCGATTTAGAGTGTCGAACTGCTCTCCACCTGAAACTTGAGAACTACCCAGGGTCCCTGCTCTCAACGTTACTTATGAAGCACTCTAAGCCCGAAAGGGCATTGTTTTTACTTATACTGGTGGCTCCCTTGGGTCTGGATAAAAATACATCTCCCTGACCAGCTCAAATAGGAGTGAAACACATGTTAGGTGTCCCTTTTATTAATTCCAGGTTAGTTTGGGTCGTATATTACCAATTCAAAGCTGTAATACTACGCCTGGAATGGTAAAAGGCGTTTGACATTTTCAAGCTCATTATGGATCTCCCTTGCTAATCCTATGTTCAAACACTTTGCTTTATAAGTGGTAAAGGGCTTTGTAACTTTCTAGCTCTGCATTGATGACACTGTCCTCATTCTATGCTTAAGAGTTCTGCTAGTAAAACAGACATTTGAGGTGAGCAGATTTTGAGTGATGTTGGTCTTGTACAGTGTTCCATGTAAAAGTTACTCTCCACCTGAAACTTGCCAGGTTACCTACTTTTTTTGCATAATCTATAGAGTACTATAGGACTGAAAGAGGATTGTTTTGATATATATATATATATATATATATATATATATAAATATATACAGGGCTTTAAGGGGGATGAAAAAACTGGGGGTCTCTCAAAGGGGTGTGGTCAATGTAATTAATGGCGTGGCTTAAAAACAAGTAAGCTAAAAAACTGTGTTTAGCACAGTGTGCCACCCGACTTGTATTTTGCTGTTCTTGTCCTTGCGTCCAGATATATGGTACAACAAGTCATATCATACCTACAAGTCAGGACTATTGGCTTTGTCAATGGTTACTCGTTGCTTAAGATAAGTAAGCAGCAAGTATGGCTTGTATATAATATTGAAAACACTTCCACTTAAAACCCTGGTGGTGACACCACGCCAATGTTGCTGCTCCTGAGATTCAAAAAGAGGATGAAAATCCAGAGAGAAAATTACTCTCTTTAAAGGATTCCCCTTCCCCTACAACGCTCACCACGCGTACATCGATGTGCCCGCTGTTACTGCAGTCCAGAAAAAAAAACTGCCCGCCTGTGCCAGGGCACAAACCAGAGCCCGATAGAGACCATTTTGAGGCCCCCTTAAAAAAACTGCCGGTGCTAAGACCCAGTAAGAGCAGGCCCACTTAAAGCCCTGGATATATATATATTGATGTGATCAAGGGCTCCTGAAGCCCGAAACGCGTCGTTGCAGGCTGAAGAAGAAACGCAAATAAAATCTATATCTTGCCTGACTTGCTGTGGTGGTTTGAGTTCCTTCCTCGCCGCACGCCGGAAGTGGTGGGAATTGTTTGGTGCATATATATATATATATATATATATATATATATATTTATATTTCCTACTACGTAGTTATAGTTAGTATAGTTAGGACCTAGTTTCAATAGGAAAAGCATTTGCCTAATCAGTTAAAAAAATTCAAAATTAGCACACAACTCACCTCAGCTGCTCCCAGAAACATTTCGAGGTGATCCGTCAAGCAGGAGCCGAGATAAAAGGGGGGGTCACAAAAGGATTTTCACCATGTTAATTCCCATAGAGATTTTGAACACGACTACAGCCCGAACCACTGGATGGGACTACACCAAATTTGGCTGAAAGCTAGCTCCTGGTCTAGAAGGAGGCCTTTTTTTTGATTTGGTGTAAATTCGTTCAGTAATTTTAAAGATATTGACCAAAATCCAAATTTATAGCTCTTGGGATGTGGACCCTCCGTGGAGCCATTTGCGGGGGATTCGAGGCCTCATGAGCCACAGGAGGGCCTTCATTGGCTCGCAGCAACCTGAGAGAAAATTTGCAGGCACCATTTTATGTGTTTTGGAAATGGTCCCTGGAGCTGAAATGAAGCCTGTAAAACAGATGAACGGTTCTAGGTATAGGTGCCCTTACCCTATGGCTGTCTTAAAAATGAGGTGAAAGTATGTTCAATAGGCAGTAAAATGTACGAAATCATATTTTTTTGGTCACTCAAAAAATCTGTGTTGCTATCGCGGGGCTCAGCACAGCCCAGTGTAAATCTGGGAATCACCCCCAGTGTTAAACTGGGGCTGCGCTGACCGTCACAGAGGATTGGCGGAAAAACCCAACCAAATTGGGCTTCCTTGCAGAAAGCATGGAAAGGGTTAAAGAAATACTGACCATTTAGAAGTGGTATAACAAGAGAGAACAATTAAAGGAATGCTTTTATTTGTTAACTAGAGCAACATCAGTAAGAGCACCTGGTGAGGGGTAGCCATTTTACCTGCTTTACTACTCGGAGAGGAGGTGGTTTGTAGGAGTTCTGACTAGAAAGATGGAATGAAAACATGTTACTAGGCAAATAATTAAAACAGGGAGAACAGAAAAGAGATTTAATAGGTATGTTAATTTGGTTGTAGTATGTAAAAATATATTTAGATAAAACATTGTGAGTGCATGTAAGCTGAAAGAAAATGTGTACCTTCTAAGCACTATAATAGAAGGGAAAATAGAAGGGAGCTTAGATGAGAACTTTAACTAAAAATACAGTGATCAGGAAAGGAGAAAGAGAAATTGGTATACTGAAAGAATAGTCATTTTATTAAGCCAGTGTTAATGAGTGTGTTTGAAATTAGATTTGGGTGTTTGCTTCTAGTATGTATTTTAATAATATTTAATTTGCACATGCTCACATGGTCAGGCATGCAATTACATATCCAGTTATACACCTACAAAAGCACTTATGTACCCACCACTCATATAGCCAGACAGTAACTGCAACACTCAGTCACACACTATTAAAACCATTCACACACCAATTTACCCACCTATACGTTCAAGTTTGAGTATTAGTTTGCCCTTAGGCCCTTGGAGGACATGCACAGAATACAATCTGCACCACAAGAAGAGTTTGAAGAGGACTACTTCAGCACTCTTGAAAAAGGAGAACCCTCATTGTAGTTGACCTCAGACTCAGAGGCCCAATGGGTAGTGGGTTTCAGAAGGAGGAAGAGGAGTGGCGAAATGAGTGGGTAAAGTGTCCAGAGGAGAGAGGAAATCCCCCAGAGAGAGATTCTCTCTATTGGATCTGGTGCAGGAAGTACTGTCTCCTTCCAAACCCAGTCCTCTGAGGACGTCAAGGACAGACAGGCTGAGTGGGACCAGAGGCCGCAGCTGGCTGCAGAGGAGAGAAAGGGTAAGGCTAAGAGAACTTTGGAGGAAAAAAGGTTCTTGCTGGCTGGAGTGTTAAGAAGGTGTACTTAAAGGCTAAATAGCTGTTAGAGCCTAGCAAAAAAAGGAGTGAGCACCACTACAGTGTCCAGTGTGGAAGGAAGAGCTCATATATTCTGAGACTTGGTGCCTGACTTTAAGGAGGGGTCTGATATAGACAGGTTATGCGTGGCATAAGAAGTAGCTGACAAGGCTTACAAATGTATCTTGATAGCGATATTAATTGCTATTCTAGAATGCTTCTTGCAAGATTTAGATTGGGATCCTTTTTTCGTTTAATTACCTTCCCATCTTGCAATGACTGGTTGAGAGAAATGCCGCCCTGTCCCTGCGATGATCTCGCTCTTCAAACTAACTTGCACTGTATTTTATTCTGTAAATTTTATCAGGTCCCAAGAAAGATCCTACTTAAACCAATTCTTAAGGAGTGGGGCCTCCTGTCTTGTAGAAATGCTTTCATCAGACTACAACAGTTGGAAAATATGGAAGTGGTACACTCCTTAGTTAGATTTTTGAAATTGTTGGTAAAGTTTAGGAATTCGATGTAATATATTAAATGTACTTATCCATTTAAAAAAAAATTTAATGTCCAAAATTTTAAAGATGGTTTTATTGTTAAATCTTGTTTGTATAAAACTGCACTTGTCACTTTTTTGATAAATACCCCTGTTTTTCTAAAACCCCTGATCCTTCTAATCTAAAAAAGAATCGCACTGGCACTTTGTGACTTATATCTGTTTATAACAATGTATTTTTCTAAACAATGTATGCTTTTATGATATCGCTGTGAATATCGAAATAAAGCTTTCTGAATTGAATTGAATTGACGGGTTATGCATGGCATAAGAAGGAGCTGTAGTGGTACAGAGGATATCTTAGGAGGATAGTAGAGATGCCTCTGAAGTCATATTCGGGGTGATAGGATGGACAACATGATGGCTCTTGAGAAGGGAAAGAGGTTGAGGTATCCCACTATAAAGGAGGTCCTTGTCAGTGAGTACTAATTAACCCCAGAGGGGTGCAGGTTGAAATCCAGTGTTAGTCGTAAACTGTGTCACTACTACTGGGAGGATTTTGTGGGGCAGTTTTCAAATGTTACTAACAGTTGTAAAAAAAAAATTCAAATAGGACTGATAAGAAGTAACTCGAGGAACCTTTTCTTCAGACACTTATTGGAGTTCTTCTAGCTTGTTTATCTGATACATTTCAATGGGATCCCCATAATCTCTTTTGCTTGTAGTAGATGGATACTGGAATGTACATATATTTCTTCAGATCTACTTCTATCCACTTTTTTGAACTGTACACTTGTAGGGGACATTTCTTCCATCATGTTACTTCCATGTTAGAGAACATCTACATCTTTATTGTACACTTTTCTGTGTTTAAGAAATAATGTAGTTCTTTCATCTTATTTACATCCACTAGTTTCAGACAGATTTTGTTGTTTTTTTGTGGGCACACCACATCATCAGTGGATTGCGGGCGCGCGAGTTATAGTGAGTCCAACTAACTATAACGTGGGAATTTCAATGGTTTTGTATGAGTAAAATGTTCAGCTAACTATAACTGGTGTGAAACCTATGGTTTTTTCAGTGAATTTCAAAGGTTTTTTAAATGCTAATTCCTAACTATAACGAGTGTGAAACCTATGGTTTTTTCAGTGAATTTCAAAGGTTTTTTAAATGCTAATTCCTAACTATAACGTTTGTAAAACCTATGGTTTTTTCACTGAATTTCATAGTTTTTTTAAAAGCTAATTCCTTTGTATATCGACTTTGTAACCTACGTTTTTTTTTAAGCTGTTTTTCATAACTATTATTTTTTTTTATAAAAAATGATTTGTTCAATGTATAAATATTTTTTTTAATCATATTTTCCTGGTGCGCTCAGGGTGCGCGCACCGGTGAGCTTACCCGTATCATTTTGTCTTGTAGCACTCCCGGTGAGCGCACCGGTGAGCTCTTCCGAGAGCGTAGCGAGAGCGCTAATTCTGCCTTCGTAAAAAAAATATGTATGAAATCTAAATAATAATGCAAGACATTCAGTACCATACTTAAAAAAGCAGTATTTTTAATTTACGAAATGAAAATGATTTTGCATTTCCGTACAGCTAGCAAAACGTCACTCAAGCGCGCCGCGTAAGCGCCCCCGGAAGCGCCTACGTTCTCGCCGCGTAAGCGCCCCCAGAAGCGCCTATGTTCGCGCCGCGTAAGCGCCCCCGGAAGCGCTCCGGAGCGCGCAGCGTAAGCGCGTCAAGTCATATGACCTTAAAGTAACACTTTTTATTGGTTGCTAACAGTTTTTTTTACAAAGAATGAAATCCCCACCCATTTCCTTCACTTCTTCTTTCACTTTTGTGACTGCAAGACCTGTCTTTTTGCTGCTCAATCTTTGTTTGAATATCATGTCTGCCAGAGAATCCAGCAGCAGTAATGACCCAGATAGATTTTTAGATGAAGAGGTTCCACAGCCTAAAAAAAAGGAGCACTTTATCTGGAATTTTTTTCAATACCAGCAGACCCAAAAAAAGTAAATGCTCTAAAAGTGGAGTGTCGAATTTGTCAAACTGTCCTGTCACGGGGTGAATCTTCCAAAAAATATTCCTTTGGAAATTCAACTATGATCCGGCACGTCGAGAGGAGGCACCCTCAGAACTATGCCCGAGAGAGTGTAAGGGCTCTGGCACAAGAGGCTCCAGGGGACGGTGCTTCTACCTCAACTGGAGGAGCAACTGTATCATCAGTGAGGGGGCGACCAGACCAGCTGATCCATGATATTCAGCCTGCTTTTAATGAAGCCACAATTAAATGCAGAAAATGTGATCAGCTACTTTGTTATGGGGAACAAAGTGTTATGCTCATGGTACGAGCAATAGAGCACCACCGCTGCCATTCCAAGCCCTAATTTCGATTTTTTTATTTTGCTCCTGTTGAGTAGTTTCCCGTTCCCTGTTTTTGTTTTTGTTCCAAAAAAAAAAGAAAAAAGAAGAAAAAAAAAAGTTCTTTTCAGAACTACCTCCAATTCTCATCAAAGAGCTGTATTTTTAAAAAAATGAAAAAGAGTTATTCCCGTGGTGCGCTCAGGGTGTGCGTACCGGAGAGCGTACCCGGGAACGCACTCAGCGCTTGCCCCACGAAAATATTTTTTAAAAAAGTTTTTTTTGCTCTTCAGAGTCCTTCTAGGCCCCCCTCAGAAAACCTAGGGGGTCAGGGGGTGTCTACTCTGCCCCCTTTTAATTATTTCCCCCTTTCTTTTTCACCTCTTGTGTCTCGATTCTACCGAGACACAAGATGGCGGACTCTCCAGACTGTTTAGAATGTTGAAAGACAACCGACAGCCAATCACCTTTCCGCTCGCGCACACCCGTGGCGCGCCGGGTGCGCTCCCCGGTACGCGTAACGGGGAGCGCCCGGAGCGCGCCTATAGATATATATGTGTTTTTGAAGTTAATTTTCTAAAAAAAACACTGGAGCAATTTCCACCAAATATAGCAAAGGCACATCTGCGTACCAGTCCCTACAATTTTGCCAAGTTTGGCGTAATTCCATTCAGCGGTTCGGGCTGTAGACTTGTCAGACCGTCCTATGGAAATTAACATGGGGAAAACACGTTTTGGGACCCCCCCTTTTTTTTCAGCCCCCACTTCACGAATCCCCTCAAAACTTTCAGGGATGGAGCGGAGCAGAGTTGGCCAAAATGTTGGAAAATTACACGCAAATTCCTCAACCCGCGCCAGAGTTATTCCCAATAGAATGTTGCGGATTTCCTATGGTAGCCAATCCTAACTATAACTACCTACTGGCGACCGCCAGTAGGTGATATATATATATATATATATATATATATATATATATATATATATATATATATATATATATATATATGTATATATATGTGTATATATATATGTATATATATATATATATTGATATATCATGCTGTTTACATGTGCATTAGTTATGAAAAAAAGTTATTTAAACAAAATGAGGTGATAACATGGACAGTTATATGTATTATACTGCTATACATTTATTATCACTGGCTTTTGATGTTATCGCAAAAATGAACAAATACATTTTTCTATTGCTTCTTTAAAAATATTATTTGACCAATGAAAGAGGAAAAATTGAAATAGCAGGAAACTAGCTAGGGCACTAGCATGATTGAACAGGTTAATTACACATCTCCAGACGTTTCCAGATTATCTGTTTAAGAGGAATTAAATAACAAAATGATTGCCTTGACATCCCAATCATACCTAAGCCTCTTTTAAATGCCAAGTCTCAATTATGTGAAAATACCACAGCCGCAGAGTGAGGCAGTACAGCGTAACCAACCATAGTCACGTTTGTGATGGTTAAATCACATCTTTTAGACTCGTAGCACTGGAGTGAACCCAAGGTTCTTGCGCGCTGATTATCTTTATATTGCTAATGAATATACTAGAGGGCATTATTATAAGGTAATTGCCAACCACCCAAGTTATGCTGCCTCCCAGGAAGGCAAGGGCGCATGAAGTGGGTGAAGGTCAATTATCTTAATGATAATGCCCTTTAGAATGCTCATTAATGCCACTTGAACACGCTTGCTGGAAGCGGCAAGAGTTTTGAAAACTTCTAAGGCTTATAGTTTAAACAAGTATTGGCAAAGGTAATCATTCTGGCCTTTTGGTTTTTGCCAATGCTTTTAGCTAATGCTATCGAGCATGGCAAAATGACATATGTATGTGCGCAAGCATCATCACACGTGTTTGCATGGATCATGATCCTGCAGCCATTTTCTTCTTTTATTTAATGCTCCAAGATGTTGGATGCTGTTCTTGGAGCCCTAAATCAAACAAGCCATGCAAATGTGCATTTACGGAAAGGAGCAGCCAGGCAAAAGATTACCACGGCCAGGCTTAATTAAAATAAAAATTGTAAAAAAATGTAGACACATGGGGCAAAAGATCAACAGAACTGCATGGCAAGGAGGGGTGGGAAAGCAACGGATAAGTCCAGTGTGGGAAAAAAAAATTGTGGGGGAGCAACAGGGACGGGTGGAAGAAATGAGGAGAGAAGCAATATGCAAGGAGAGAGCAAAAAAAACACATGCAGTAATCATGAAGTGCTCCAAGAAAAGAAAAAAATTGTTGTCTGAATGCAAGCAGTGAAACGATACAAGGTATTGCAAGTTTTTCCATTAGAACAGAAACAAGCATGTGCAATGCAATAGGTCTCGCATTTGCTAGAGCTGGAGGCATTGGCATTGTAAATGTGAATGTTTTTTACTTATGTGTTTTGGAGTCAAGTGGATTTGTGTGGTTTGTAGTGGAATTATGTGGCATGGTGTGCAGTGAAATTATGTGGATAGAAATTATGTTGGATTTATTGTATAGGAATTATGTGGGGGTCGGAGTGTGTATTATGGAGAGTCATTATGTGGTATGGTATTGTGGTGGAGTGTTATGTAATGGAGTTTAAATATGTGGTGTGCTGTTTATTTTAGTGGTTTGTTGCAGAATTGTATGGTGTGGATTGAGAGAGCACTTTCCACAATTCCTGAATTTGCTTCACCCAGCTAAACAAATGTGCTGATCAAGAACCCACTCTTTCTTTCAATATGACCTGCAATGGCCTTAACATTGTTCTGACAATGGCTGCAAAGAAGCTTTGCACTGATGTTGCCTCGGCAGCGCCTAAACTGTACATACTAGTAATGGTAGTTCAGATATTTCCTTAACACAAAAGGTGTAATAATCGGTGTTATGGTCTTAATTCACTTAAAAGTATTTGAAAATTTGAGTTTGAAAAAAGAAAACTTTTTTAACATTACTGTTTCTTCACATTGTTTATTTCATTTTCCAAGAGGCAAGAGTAGCACATTCTCTCTATAGAAAATCTTAACATTAGAGCTCTTCATGCCCCTATGTATTAACCCTGAACCCATTGCTGCAGGCCTGGAGCCATCAGTTGATCTGTGCTCCAACAGAAGGGGTGGGTAATAAAAAGCCTCTAGCAGCCTGGGGTGTGGAAAAACATTTAGCGGGGTAAAGTATTTGTGGTCTGCTCATACGTTATTGACTGCTTGTGTTTGGCTTAAACAAGAGTTTCTTGTTCTCTACTCATAAAAGAAGTATAGGCTTTCAGTGGTAAAAGCATGGAGGCTGTGCCTAGGAGTGGAAAGGCTAAAACTGTGCTGAAACTATACTTGAGAGCTGATATGTGGAGACAGAATGCCCAGAAGACAAACACCTAAGGTGAAAGGGCGAGGCTCTGTTCTTTTGTGCAGCTCCAGCAAGGGGACAGGTACATAAGCACAGCAGAAAGCGATGGGCAGAGAGTAGCAATTAAAAAGCAGATGGGGTAGCAGTGCCGATAGAAGTCTGCAATGGGCGAAAAGCAATAATTCAAAAAAGAAAAGCAATTTTTTTTTTTGAAAGATGAACTAAAAAGAGAAACGTGCTCTGTTCTTCTGTGCAGCCCCAGCAATTAACTCCTTAGAGACAACGTGACTCCTGCAATTTACCAACCCTGGACATTAACTCGAACTATATGGATCTATGGAGTATCCACAAGGTGAAGTAAAGTGCTATACAAAATGTAAACAAATTAATAAACCTCCTTAAAAAGTAGACCAAATGATTTTTATTTGTTTAGATGTGTAGTGTGCTGCTCTCTACATTATTGTAGATGTGGCATGGAAGCCAACGAGCAGCACTATCTCAGACGACAAAATGCTTAGAAGACGAACACGAAAAGGGAAAGTTCTTTTCTGCCGCTCCAGCGAGGCGACGGGTACAAAAACACTATTTTTACAAAATGGGGTAACCCTGTGTCCCTCAGAACCTGGGTATAAGTGATTGACAAAAAAGTGGTTTTGTCGGGTAATGTACAATCTCTTAGGGTTAGGCTAAAGATAGCTCTAAAACACAAACAAGCAAAACTCTCTGATATCCAAAGTTTTTATATATATTAAAAACAAAGACCAATGAAATAGTAAAATGGAATTACTTCATTCCACTACATTACTGACAAATATAAGTGCAGTGACTCTGGTGATTTCAGTGACAATTGTGAAACATGTGGCGACACTTATATACAAGAACGTTAAATCAATACACTTTGCAACAAAGGGAAGGGAGAGGGTAGGACGATATGTTATTTTATCGTTTAGTGGCCAGTTTCATCAAAGTAAAAGTTCCAAGGAAAGCAAGGAATTATTGTCCATATTCCTGGAATTATCTTGGCCAAAAGGAAGAGCGTCGACGTTTCGACCCAGGTTGCGCCCCAGTTGGTGGTCGCGGCGGGTCTTTATCAAGACAAAAGGGGGCTGGAAAAGAAGGGAAACCTGTATCAGAGAGATGCATTGTATAAACCGTCATAAATGACGAGAGTAGCTTATGGTTACTTACATGGGGAATGATCAAATGTTAATGCGTTCCAGAGGGTAGCCCGTTGGTCAACCTGGAACAAAGTATTTAAATACGAATATTTAGGACCCAATGGTGTGGGATACACTTACACTCATCATTTTAAGTGCCTAGGTGACAGAAAAAACTAGTCTGCTCTGGACAGTGCACAAGTGAAATAGCCTTTTTAATTTAGCCTTTCTAAAAAGCTTTTATAAAAATGCTCCCAGGCTGGTGGCATGGGAGCCAAACTTGATTGTCCGTGGGCATCCGTGATTCGATGAGGGCAATTTAGTAAACGCGCCGGCAAAGGCATACCGAGCGCATTACATGCCAGGGTGACTCAGCCGAAGTGCCTGCGTGGTATTTAAAAGAACAGTGCAAATCTACTTAGGCTAGATGGGGCAGTCAGAGAGTGATGTCCGGACTTACCCTCAATATGCAAGAAAATGCGTTGATGCCTCCGCGAAAGGGGGAACAGCGATCCGAGTGTAAACGCCTGGACCGAGCTCTCTGAATGAAAGAGCTCGTAGTAAGAGGCTCGTCTCAACGCGGTAACTATACTCGTATCCAGGCAACGTTAACCCGGAACGAGACTGGCCAATCAGGTGCAAAGCGTCAGCGAGGAAGGCGGAAGGCCTTTCTCCTCGAGGACGCAGTGGACGTCCGTTGCTAGGCAACACTTAGACGCTTTGGTAGCGCAGCGCGTGGTCACAAGGGAGTTCCACAATTAGCAATGGAGAGAGAGGCAGGTGAAGAATCTCTCATATTCATGGACAACCATGTCAAATAAACAGAGAATAAACCATATGCGTAATTGTTATCAAACATATGCGTCATTGTTATCAAACATTCAAAGTCTTTCAATGATTAAGAAGGTCATAAGCGTCACACAAATTGATGGGTCTTAACAAAGAGAGGCAGTATTACGATGAGTGGAAGCAGTTACAAGCAACATCATGTGCATATTTACAATCCATGTTTATCCTGGGGTATAACATCCAGAATATTCTAGGTTATCTCATATGTATCAGTAATTAATGCCCAGTGTTTACAGTAGCGCCATCTGTTTGCTAATTTCCTCATGTTCATTTAGCCCCTGGCTTACAGAGTTCAAGATATGGATCCATTTGCATTCTTTTCTGTTCAGTGTGGTGGTCAGTGAACCACCTCTTGGATTCATATTGATTTTTTCCAGGATGCGCCAGCGCATGATTGTTGGATCATGGTTATTGCTCAGAAAGTGTTCCACCATAGGTGCACCTTGTACTTTGCAGCGAATCCGGCTCATATGTTGCAATATGCGTGTTTTTACTTTTTGCGTCGTCTGTCCAACATATGGTTTATTGCATGGACAGAAAATGATGTAAATGACGTTAGTAGTGTTGCAGTTGGTCAGGGTGGGCAGGGTGTGGGTCTTGTTATTGTAGATGAAGGATGGGCCATCCATGCACATGGAACACGCTTTGCAGGTACCACACCTGACATGTCCTCTTATAGGTGGTAAACCTAACTGGTCTCTGAGAGTCACTGGTTTGGGTGGTTCTAAAAAGGCTTTTACAACATTGTCCTTTATATTTCTCCCTCTCTTGAAGGCAAACAGTGGAGTAGCTTCAGTATTCAGTTCCGAGGCAACCAGATTCCAGTATTTCTTTATTGTCTTTTTTACCACGTTACTTTTAGAATGGAAGGTGGTGACACAAACCAAACCAACAGAGTCTGAACCTTTATCTCTTGGAGTCAGGAGTTCCTCTCTCGGACAGTACCACGCTCTTTTTTTAGCCCGTTTCAGGAGACCTACCGGGTAGCCACGTTCCCGTAGGCGTTCAGTTAGAGTCTTGCACGTCTAATGCGTAGATACTGACCACAGGTGTACTAATCTGTGACCTATACAGGAAACCTATGGAAAAAAACACTCTATTGAAATATGACTCACACCACCCACGCAATCTACGAGATAACCTGCCTTTTGGTCAGTATCTACGCATTAGACGCAACTGCACCAAGAAAACGGACTTCTTTAAGGAATGCGAGACTCTAACTGAACGCCTACGGGAACGTGGCTACCCGGTAGGTCTCCTGAAACGGGCCAAAAAAAGAGCGTGGTACTGTCCGAGAGAGGAACTCCTGACTCCAAGAGATAAAGGTTCAGACTCTGTTGGTTTGGTTTGTGTCACCACCTTCCATTCTAAAAGTAACGTGGTAAAAAAGACAATAAAGAAATACTGGAATCTGGTTGCCTCGGAACTGAATACTGAAGCTACTCCACTGTTTGCCTTCAAGAGAGGGAGAAATATAAAGGACAATGTTGTAAAAGCCTTTTTAGAACCACCCAAACCAGTGACTCTCAGAGACCAGTTAGGTTTACCACCTATAAGAGGACATGTCAGGTGTGGTACCTGCAAAGCGTGTTCCATGTGCATGGATGGCCCATCCTTCATCTACAATAACAAGACCCACACCCTGCCCACCCTGACCAACTGCAACACTACTAACGTCATTTACATCATTTTCTGTCCATGCAATAAACCATATGTTGGACAGACGACGCAAAAAGTAAAAACACGCATATTGCAACATATGAGCCGGATTCGCTGCAAAGTACAAGGTGCACCTATGGTGGAACACTTTCTGAGCAATAACCATGATCCAACAAGCATGCGCTGGCGCATCCTGGAAAAAATCAATATGAATCCAAGAGGTGGTTCACTGACCACCACACTGAACAGAAAAGAATGCAAATGGATCCATATCTTGAACTCTGTAAGCCAGGGGCTAAATGAACATGAGGAAATTAGCAAACAGATGGCGCTACTGTAAACACTGGGCATTAATTACTGATACATATGAGATAACCTAGAATATTCTGGATGTTATACCCCAGGATAAACATGGATTGTAAATATGCACATGATGTTGCTTGTAACTGCTTCCACTCATCGTAATACTGCCTCTCTTTGTTAAGACCCATCAATTTGTGTGACGCTTATGACCTTCTTAATCATTGAAAGACTTTGAATGTTTGATAACAATGACGCATATGTTTGATAACAATTACGCATATGGTTTATTCTCTGTTTATTTGACATGGTTGTCCATGAATATGAGAGATTCTTCACCTGCCTCTCTCTCCATTGCTAATTGTGGAACTCCCTTGTGACCACGCGCTGCGCTACCAAAGCGTCTAAGTGTTGCCTAGCAACGGACGTCCACTGCGTCCTCGAGGAGAAAGGCCTTCCGCCTTCCTCGCTGACGCTTTGCACCTGATTGGCCAGTCTCGTTCCGGGTTAACGTTGCCTGGATACGAGTATAGTTACCGCGTTGAGACGAGCCTCTTACTACGAGCGCTTTCATTCAGAGAGCTCGGTCCAGGCGTTTACACTCGGATCGCTGTTCCCCCTTTCGCGGAGGCATCAACGCATTTTCTTGCATATTGAGGGTAAGTCCGGACATCACTCTCTGACTGCCCCATCTAGCCTAAGTAGATTTGCACTGTTCTTTTAAATACCACGCAGGCACTTCGGCTGAGTCACCCTGGCATGTAATGCGCTCGGTATGCCTTTGCCGGCGCGTTTACTAAATTGCCCTCATCGAATCACGGATGCCCACGGACAATCAAGTTTGGCTCCCATGCCACCAGCCTGGGAGCATTTTTATAAAAGCTTTTTAGAAAGGCTAAATTAAAAAGGCTATTTCACTTGTGCACTGTCCAGGGCAGACTAGTTTTTTCTGTCACCTAGGCACTTAAAATGATGAGTGTAAGTGTATCCCACACCATTGGGTCCTAAATATTCGTATTTAAATACTTTGTTCCAGGTTGACCAACGGGCTACCCTCTGGAACGCATTAACATTTGATCATTCCCCATGTAAGTAACCATAAGCTACTCTCGTCATTTATGACGGTTTATACAAAGCATCTCTCTGATACAGGTTTCCCTTCTTTTCCAGCCCCCTTTTGTCTTGATAAAGACCCGCCGCGACCACCAACTGGGGCGCAACCTGGGTCGAAACGTCGACGCTCTTCCTTTTGGCCAAGATAATTCCAGGAATATGGACAATAATTCCTTGCTTTCCTTGGAACTTTTACTTTGATGAAACTGGCCACTAAACGATAAAATAACATATCGTCCTACCCTCTCCCTTCCCTTTGTTGCAAAGTGTATTGATTTAACGTTCTTGTATATAAGTGTCACCACATGTTTCACAATTGTCACTGAAATCACCAGAGTCACTGCACTTATATTTGTCAGTAATGTAGTGGAATGAAGTAATTCCATTTTACTATTTCATTGGTCTTTGTTTTTAATATATATAAAAACTTTGGATATCAGAGAGTTTTGCTTGTTTGTGTTTTAGAGCTATCTTTAGCCTAACCCTAAGAGAGGGTACAAAAACACGGCAGAAAGTGATGGGCGGTGTTAGAACTAGGGGTCTCTAGTTGGGCAGAGGTAGGTACCACTGTCCAAATAGGGACCCTTGCTCCTAGTCAGGGTAAGAAGGATGCACTCTTTAGATAACCCCTGCTCACGCCCTTGGTAGCTTGGCATGAGCATTCAGGATTATCAAAGGCAATGTGCTAAGTATTTGTACCAACACTCATAGAAACACAGTAAAAACACCACAAACTGACTCCACAACAGTTTAGAAAATAAAGGTATTTAATCTAAATTACACAAAACCAAAACAACAAAAATCCAACATACACAGTTCAAAAATATGGTTTCAAATGAGTTCTTAAGGTTGCGTTAAAATAATCCACAGTTGCGTCACGTTTTAGCCAACAGTACCTTTAGATGTGAAAAACATTCCAAGAGAAAACTGTAGTGGTGAAAAGCAAGCGATGCGTCAATCCTAAGACCCTGGGGAGGCGATGCGACAACCCCGCTGGATGCAGGAGGCGTGTTGTGGTGTCTCCCGTCTGTGTGGGAAGGGATGCAATACCTTGCATGGATTCCGGTGCACAGGTTTCAGTGGAAGCGGCTCGCATAAGGGACGATGTGACGATCTTTGGGGCGGCGACGATCTCCGGTGCGGCGACGATGCGTGGCTCAGTGGCAATCTTCTCCTTCTCGCGGCCCCTCGATGCGATAGCTCTGTGACAACTCTCGCAGCGAGGTGATACGGTCCACAAGCAAGCGGTGCGACGATCTCAACCAGTGAAGACCGGCTCTGCGACGATACTAGCAGCGATGGTATTCTTTCCGCACCGGTCTGGTGCGTCCCGCAAACGAAGGATGCGATGACTCTGGCAGCGGCAACATGCGCTGCGACAATCTCGGCCTTCGTAGTGGCGGGAATTTCCTCGCACTGACGGGGATGCGCTCCGCAAGCGAGCAATGCGTTAAACTTTGCAGAACGTTCTTTAAAATTTTGGTTTCCAGCTTCCCAACACAGGTACAACTTCCAGAGGTACCACAACTGGCCCAAGCACTCTAGAAAGGACAGAACTCTCTCAGTAGAGTTCAGGGAAGCTGGAGGTGAAGTACTTTTGTTCCTGGGACTTCTTAACAGGGAGCCAGCTCTTCTTCAGACCCTTGGAGATTCATTCAAGCAAGGGGACACAGCACAAAGCAAAGTCCTTCCCCTCTCCTTGGCAGCAAAGCAACTGAAGGTCAGTCCAGCAAAGCAACAGCAGGACAGTCTTCCTTCTTCAGTCTTCCAGCTTTCTGATTTCAGGATGATCTAATTTTCTGTAGTCTGGGGTCCTGTACTTATACCCCAAAAAGTCTTTGTTCCCTTTGTGCAGGAGGGCTCTGAGCCCAGTCCAAACCAGTTCTGGAGCACTCTGTTTACATGACTCCTTCTTTCCTTTCACAGTGCAGAGCAGAAACATCAGACGCCCCACAGGAGGTGGAGCCAGCATTGTGGAGGGAAAGCACAGCCCTGGAGCACTTTGTACTGTGTGGGGCAGGCACAGTCCTATTCAGGTCCCAGGTGTAACTCCTCCCTCCCATCTAGATGCAGATCTCTCTATTCACCACTGGGCGGACTCATTCCGTCTCCTGGAATCCCCCGCCCTGTCACTCACAAACCTGACAGTCAATTCACAAACAGCCAAAGGCACACAGAAAGGTCAGGCAAGAAAGCAGCCACTTTCTAACAGTGCCGCTTTCAAACACAGGATTTTAAAACCATCTTTCCTAAAAGATGTGTTATTAAATACTGAGTTCAGGGATACCAGATTTTTATGTCCTATCTTGCTCCTATGGGAAGATATGCAGGTAACCACTGTACACAGCATTCCCCATGATAGCCTATGGGCAAGATAGCCTTACAATAGTGAAAAACTAAAATGGCTGTAATTCACTAGCAGAGCATGTCACCTGCACTAGTACATGCTCGACCTTACACATGCATTGCACCATGCCCGGAGGGGTACCTTAGGCCTTCCATAGGGGTGTCCAATGTATACAGAAAGGGAAGGGTTAGGCCTGGTCAGTGCAGACACTGGCCAGGTTGACATGGCAGTTCACTGACTGCACACAGGCACAGGCACACAGGCACTGCGGTGGCAGGCCTGAGACACCATTTTAGGGCTACTCATGTGGGTGGCACAATCAGTGCTGCAGGCCCACTAGTAGCATTTGTATCACCAGCCCTGGCACACTCAGTGCACTTTACTAGGGACTTCTTGGCGATACAAATATGCCAATCATGGATAACCAATCACAATAACAATTTATACAGAGAGCATATGCACTTTAGCACAGATCAGCAGTGGCAAAGTGCCCAGAGTCCTATTGCCAACAACCACAGGTCAGGAAAAATAAGGGAGGAAGAAGCAAAAGGTTTGAAGATAACCCTGCAAAAAGGACCATTTCCAACTGGCGGAAAGTAACAATTAACAAGAAGTGCTGCGAACCGGACGCAGAACGGGAGGGGACAGACCACGCATCGCGCACATAACATGAGCGTGCACATCGCTGTCTGAAAGAGATGCCATGAGCATGCACACGGGCTGTCCAGGCGCTAGCTGGGAGAGGGGCCGGGCGCTAGCTGGAAGAGGCGCCATGAGCATGCGCATCAGCTGTCTGAAAGAGACGCTGTGAACATGCACATGGGCTGTCCGGGCGCCGTGAGCATGCCCATCCCTGTCCCTCTTCGGCCACCAAACCGACGACCATAGGGCTCGCCAAGGCGAGTAGCGCATGCGCTGCGTCACTAGGCGAGACCTAAAAAGTGAAGATGAAATTACCTGGGCCCGGGTCAAACAAAGAATAAGGAAAAAAGAAATCGCCAGAGAAGCAGGAAAATGAAATTGACAAGAACAACATCCAATCAAGACGAAGGGGCTGACCCAAAGCCCTCTTCATTTAAATGCATTAAAGGCAGCAGTTCATCAACAACAGACAACTAAAACTGTCTGTAGAGAAGACCTAATACACTAGCACAACATGTTTGCCTACCCTAATCTACTTGTTAAGGAGTGTCATTTACAGATATATAACTGACATCACATTATTCCCCAGAGGCTGGATAAGCAGCACCAACTAAACTGTAGCAAGTCATATTCTAATTGATGCTGGGGCATCATTACATCACATGACTCAAGTTGGTGATAAGTAGGCTTTCACTGCCAGGTAAAATCTTCATGACCTAAACACTCCCTTGCTTGTTGTAATGCACATGAATGTAACCAAATGATAAAATAAATCTGCGTTTTCAAATCCCAGGTACATGGAAGAGACTTACATTATAAAAAATGTAAGGGTGGGTCACCAAAGACACAGCAGAATCCTTCTAAAATTATTTCTATTTTCCAGTGAGATGAAGACTTACAAAGGACTAGCACATCACAGAGAGGACAATTCCACTCCTCCGCTCAGCACGAATGGATTATTCCAATGCTCAACAAAGATGGCATTAATATTAGTTTCAGTTGGCTGGGTACTAGTACTTTGGTATCACCTTTGGAAATGTCGCTGCTTGCGTCTATACTGCGGCTAAATGAACAGAAGAGATCCCAGAACCTGGTGAACAGATCCTTCCTTTGGAAGTTTGGCGTAAAAGCCATGCAAACTACACAGGGTTGCAAAAGTGGTTCTACACCTGGCTCAGTTTCTGATATGGTACGTCTACTACGTAATACAGAATACCAACTAAAAACAACTATTTTTCCTCTGAACATTGCTCCTCAGTACACAAATATATTATTTCATTAGAGTGCAGCATTATTTGCAGTTATTAACGCAACAACAATGTTGAGCACTCCTCTGCAGTCCCTGTTTACATCCCTTGATTTATATTTGCATACCTGTGTCAAAATACTGATATCATATCAAGTATACAGTCTACCTTTGATTGACTTTCTTTCTCGATCAGTTCAAAAGCACAGATCCATTACGGCCTGTGAATCAACATTTGTTTACATATCTTTATTGAATCTTTGTAATGAAGTATACAATGTGTGTACGCAGTGCACGCAGTATATCAATCTTCGTTTCAATGGATCAGCTCATCAATTGGCTTTTTCGCAGACCCCACGCTTGCAATGAAGAGCCTTGGATGGGTCCTACTTGGCCCTTACTTCATGCTCCCTTCTGTTAAATATGCTCTTTGCCAATGTCTGCTTTATTCTCTGTGTTGACCCTTTACTAAGCCCTTATGGCATATCTTGAGTGTCTCCTCGTGTTAGTGTTTATCATTGCATTCTTCTTAGTATTAACTTTTCAAATCTACTATACATGCTCCGAGCCCTCTCAAGCAGCTCCTACCTTATTCCGCTGGGATAGCCTAGTGTATGTGGGACCAAGCACGTCCGGAAGCATCACCCTTCACTCTGCTAGGTACTCAGTCCATTTGTCATCTCGACTACAATACTTCGCGCCTTCTTTCCTCAGCTACCGTCCACTCCGCTATGCCCAATCTGCCCATGCACTTAACTGGAGCGCTTGTGAGGGGAGCCCGTGAATTGATATCTGTCCCTTTGCTAGAGTGTAGTCCCGATGCAGCAAATTTTCATGTTCTCTTCTTTTTATCTAGCGTTTCATCCGAACAATTGCTTTGCAGATTCAGACATGACCATGTCATGTGCTCAAACTTTCTCTTGCATCTAGGGCATTCACTGGACCGAGATTGGTAAATTTAAGTGAGCTTCAGTGACATTAGGAATACTCTGCATTAACTGGAATCTTGTATTTCATGATGCTTTTGTTACATTCTCATAGGCAGACTTCATGACGGTGAAATTAATAGCGAAGCTTGGGTTGGGTTGCTTCATGCATGAAGGACCACTGCTCTCAACTTTATGAGAAACCTTTGGATTCTAATTCCTTCCACCTCTAACTCCTTCTGCAGGGTTCCACAGCGGTCTCCTTTAAGCCCAGAGTTTTATAATATCTACATTCGCCCTTTAGCCACTATTGATTAATCTTTAAGTGTTACCCCGGTCTCCTATGCTGATAACACTAAGCTGGTCCTCTCACTGTCTATGGACCAGAGTAACCATTCCAGGCATATTAAAAATATAGCAATTATCTATTTACCTATGGCCTGACATAAAACGTTAAATTTGTGGTATAATGAAATGCAACTTTGCATGGATGTGAAGTTACCAAAATACAAAACGAAGCGGAAGTATTACTATATAACCTTTGACTCCTGATGTCATCCCACAGGGTTTGCCTCTAGTCCTGTCGGGGGACCTAAAGAGCCTCCAATTTGCTGCAAAGGGGGTAGGAGACCGACACAAGGTGGAAACTAAAGAAGTAAACAGTGTTCTGTCGTCATGACCCCATTGAGCAGGAGTGCCAAAGAGGTGGGCTAGCTACCCTTAACTGAGTTCCCTATCCTGTAGCCAGAGTGACCACCTCAATCTGGGGCTTTATGGACACGGTCTTCAGTCCTGACTTTTTTTTACTTACAACCCATTCATTTCAGGTTTGAAAGTTAAATTAGTTCAATGAAAGTAAAGCAAGACTACAACACACAACAGGCATTTGGCTATGACACAAAATTCCAGGACTGGAAACAGTGTCCGTAATGACCTAGAGGCAGTGGCGACTGCTGGGGCATTAAAGTGGTAAGGCAGCGCAGAGGAAACAGTGCAGGGGGGACAGTGCGGGGAAAAGAATTTTAAAAATGCTTACCTGCCATCTGCAGCGTTGGTGCTCTTCTGGCCTCTGCTCCTCGACTTCTGGCATGCCACAGGCTCCTCTAGGCCAATCCAGATGCTGCTCTCATGCTGTTATTACCCAGCATGAGAGTCGCAACGTGATTCGTGTGAGCGCCCTAGTTAGGTGCTCACTAAGGGTCACCCTGTGCTTGCTCTCCACCCTGCGGTACAGCACAGCTCAAGTGGCAAAACTGTCATGCGCTTTTGAAACAGTGCAGTCACTCCTCCTCCTTACCTCAGCTGTGTCAGAAAGGATGGCCCCACCCACCCTGGCTTGGCTGCAGGAACTGAGTGAGGAAAAATAAAATGATAATAACCTTTGATATTTTCAATCTTTTTTTCATGTTTCACTGCTGGAAAAGCAGTGGAGCGATGGTCTTCTGCCTTAGCGAGGAGGGCGGTGACTACCCAACGCATCACTCCACGTCACAGACCCACGCTGGCCAGCTCTGGAGGGACTGTCCCAGGCTCTACTCCGCTCGCAACCACAGCCTTTGGCTAGCCACTGGTTGCAAAGAGAAGGAAGGCTCTCACAGGTGCAATTTGTGATTGATTTACTAAAGTCCTAATTGTCCCAGCCGCGTAGCTAGGGAAGGGCGAGGGGGGCGGTCCGCCCCAGGCGGCACCATTTTTGAGGCGGCCGCGTGGCTGCCTTTATAATTTATTTGGCCCCAAATAAATTATGAAGACGGCCACGGCCGCAACGAGCCTCCAGTGCCGCGGCCAGTTTAAAAGTAAGTGCAAAGCCACCAGCGCTGCAGCCTGCACTCCTTTTGACCTGCGTTGGTAACTGCTGCAGAGTGCACACAAACGCGGGACTTAGTTTTCAATTATATTGCCCAAAACGAAGTCCCGCGTTTGTGTGCACTCTGCAGCAATTACCAACGCAGGTCAAAAGGAGTGCAGGCTGCAGCGCGATTTAACAAAATCCCGCGTTTGTTCCTCTCGGCAGGGGCGGTTCCTCTAAAAGGGATTAAACCCTACCCCCCTCTGTGACGAGTGGAGAAGGTTGAGATTAGACGCCACTACGCAAAATCCAGCAAGGTCAGGGAAAAGGCCAATCTGTGAAGTGGGGGCTGACTACCAGATGAAGGTAGGAGAAATACAGCAATCACTTGCAATGTCGTGCATCCGTTTTATTTCATTAAACAAACTTCAGATGGATTCTACACTGCCTGCGTATTGCACCTTACAGTTTAATTTGGGCCTCTAGGTGGGATGAATCAGTGTCCAGCCCAGGGTAGCCCTGATTACACTAAGGCAAGCAGATTATACACGCTCCCACACCTTCACTTTTTTTGTTTATTAATGTGTTCAAGTTCGTTTTATTTAGCGTTGCCAGCCACACGTGGGGAGGAAAACATAATTCTTGAGATCAGTCTCCCCCACCCTCCCGATCAGCCCCCCCTAGCCCCCCAACAACTTGTATCCAGTCAGTGTCTTCACAAAGCTCGGCCGTCAGTAGGAACTATCAGGCAGTCTGAGCTGGCATCTTGTTGTTTATGGGGTCACGTGCAAGGGCGCCTGGCCGTAGCTGGTTTCCCATCTTGCCAGCAACTGGGCAACTCGTGTCCTCTCAAATAAGTTGGAGCTGTAGGCCTCGCAGACGGGCCTGTGTAGCAAAATGGTGAAGTAGCTAGATGATTTTGTTTTTGCTGTGGTATGAACCACGGGGAAGTCAGGCATTTCTTTAACATGGCTGCATGCTCCTGGCCTCCCCCGTCCCCCAGACAACATAATGACTGTCTGTCTGTGATGCTGTTTGCTGCTCTTCTTATCGTTCACACCCAAGGAGCCTACATACCACTTACAGATTTCTTTTATGGTTAAAAATGTGGTTAAATCGTTAAACTTTGCCCGCCCTCTGTACTACATCGCCAGCAGCAAAAGAGAGCCCTGCTGCAGCTGGGAGCATCTGACATCCTGACACCGCAATAATCAAAATGTCCGTAAAAAAACAGTCAAGTCCCATTAACAGTAGCACTGTGCATATGTTTTGAGGTATAGTTTTCGCCCTTTGACCAAATATTTACCTCTAATTATATTATTATCCGAATGAAGTTACATTCATAGTCTGATTTAAATTTGTGACTGCTTCTGCAGCCATTATGAACGTTTACACATTTTGGGTCTGTAAACGAAAAGGAATATATGTGAAAGCTATTGTCAAAAGCGATCTCACTTTGCACCGCAGTCTATGGCTTATGAGCAAGGCTGAATACGCTATGAAAAAAATTAAACTTGCATGAAAAAAGATATAAAAGAGCTGTCTTTAATTCGTTTGATGGATTACATATGAGGCAGCGAAACATTACTCATAAATACCCTGAAAGCCTATAAATCTCACACAGGAGCAAACTGAAAATCTGGCAGCTATGCCCATGCCAGCCACAAAGCATAGCACCCACCCCTTAACTAAAACAACTACTGACTGCCCTCCGTTACCGAGGACTGCAGTCACGCATTCTGTCTCCCATTAGTGTCCTTCCATTTCTGGTGTTTTGCAGCAGTTTTAAGGTATTCTTAGAGTTTTTCGTTGCTCAGTGGGAAGTAATTGCTAATATTTGTATGTTTCCTTCATCTTCATTGCTTGATTTTACTTGCGAGAAAGTGTCACTCGTAGTTCTTGAAATGTCACTCATAATTGCATTGAAACTATGAAAATGTCTCACATAGCAATCAGAAACCTTGGCAGCTATGTGAATGTGGTGGAGCACCGATGGCTGTTATCTATTATATAGACTGCATAACATGTAAAGGAAAGAGGATAGACGACGTACTGCAGGAGAGTGGGTTGTGTGAATGAAGTTTAAATCACTATTACTGACATTTTAGATATGTTTACTTTAAACCAATAAGGTTTCTTTAAGTCAGGGTATAAGTTAAATTAAAAAGTTGCTGCTTTAGTACTACAGGAACATTTAACACCGTGTGACCAAGTAGCCCGAAATACTAAAAAGGGCTTTTCACTTGCATGTGATGAGAATAGGAGTACACATCATTTTAAAATTCACAAGACAGGCCAATCTTTGTCCCCCATTACTTGTTGAGTCCTAGGCATCTGCTGGCAGGACAGCTAGGAGGGCGTGGTATCCAGGGTGCTCACTGTCCTTTTTCCCCAGCACAGCCCCCCCCCTCATAGGGGCGGCAATCTGAGGGATAGCCCTGGGCGCCACAAGCTCTAGCTACGCCCCTGAATTGTCCAGATTATTGGCTCAGCCCCAGCGCACATTGGAGCTCCCGAGGAGGGTTTGAGCCGCAGAACCTACCAAGAGCTGTGTAATTGCTCCGGAAGGACATTCTCCTCGCTGGTCATCTTTTGATGCGACTTAGAAATATGTGTTTCTCTCTATGGGACTAAAGGCAGTGGCTAAATCAACCCATATTCTGTGTCAAGCTTATTAATGTGTCAAATCGTGAGTCCATGCTGGCATCCCATTTTCCACACGTCACAGGAAATGTACTTTAATCACAGGCTGTAGCTTCTTGCGCTGCA
The DNA here is from genome assembly GCF_964263255.1 of Lissotriton vulgaris. Lineage (NCBI taxonomy): Eukaryota > Metazoa > Chordata > Amphibia > Caudata > Salamandridae > Lissotriton > Lissotriton vulgaris. The sequence continues at coordinate 883,677,875 of NC_141689.1, read as the reverse complement.
GTCCTATTCGTCATGTGACCCTTTTCAAAACCGGCGTGACAATGTGTCATTTTTCAGGAGGCGCTCTTTGTGCCAGGTTTATTTCAAGAGAAAGTCGTTCTTGTTAACATTTTGTTCTGCAAACACGGTGATTTTGTGCATGCAATTCACAGGTCCAAGGGTTCCATTTTATTTCACTGCTTCTCTTTCAAGACATGGATGTCATATATTCGCAGGCCTGCATCCTGAAGCTTGTTGTACCACATGACTGCCACTGCACCTCATTGAGGTTCTAAAGTTGACTTGCATATGATTGGTCCCTCTCTGTAGTTCACAGTTAAGTAAACAACAATGGCCTGGAATGCGATCCTAAGCAACTACCAGCGGCTGACCTTAGCTCAAACATTCCATGCATCATTTATTTTGTTTTTGTCAGTGAGATGTGGAAGGGAAATGCCCAGGTGTGAGTCCCATGCTCACGCTCGAACAGCTGCACCTCACAGATGAGGCTCCTCAAGGTTGAAAATGCCCCATGGTTGCTATTGTTGCCGTTGGTGAATGGGGTTGCCTGGAAGTTCAGGGGAAACGGTCAGAACACCGCGGTTTGACCTACACGTGTTTCGACTACGCAAGCTCTACCACGCTTGCCTTAACCACGAATATTCTGTATCCACACAGTAGTGTAGGGTTTTAGGCCTTAGGGCAGTGGGAGGGGAATGGGTAGTTGGGGTAGTTTATAGGGCTGTGAGGGGGTCGGGGTAGGTTTTGGGGCAGTGGAAGGGGTTTATAAAAATCCAAGGAGAATAAATTGATGAATTAAATGTATAAATGTAATTCTTTAACAGGAGTTGAAGCACAGCACATCAGTACAGGATACAGATTAACAATATATAACAGTTGGTATGGAACCTGGAACCCAGCACGTAAGATGCAGGCACGCATAATACATTCCAGGCACCAGATCCAGACAAAGGGAAATACAGAAGGGAGATAGAGCAATATAAATATATAAACAGAATACAACACATCATACCCCTAAAAAAAAACAATAACATGAATGCCAGCAGGGGAAACCTCCTAAGTACATTAATCTAAATACCTGCTGGGAACATTCCTTTGTCTATTACAAACTTTAACTCTAGAGGCAACAGAAGAATTATCATGAACAACATTAGGAGAACATTTAGTGAAATCAGCATCAGATCCCCTTTGGCTATTACCAAGAACAGGAGTAGAAAAACTATGTACATTTTCAACACTGTTACACTTAGCCACTCTACGAACATTCCACACTCTTCCATCCTGCGTGACTACACTATTTTTAAAAACTTTGACAATTTTGATGGGAGGGAAAAACTTAGAAAAACCCTTAACAAGAAAACCAGGTTTTTTTATACGCACCCATTCCCCCACCACAAAATCATTATCTCTGGTCTTCATTTTGGAATCAAACAAAGTTTTCATTTGAAGTTGTTTGTCTTCAACATGTTTGGCTACGCCAGCAAGGTCCACAGCAGAATCATTTATATCAAGTTTCTTAATCCACCAGGGACATATATCAGATGGCGGCTCCCTTCCCTTAAGAAGTTTGAAGGGACTAACCCCAGTAACAGAATGAGGTGTAATGCGATACGTCCATAACCTTTTCCTCACAACATCCAACCATCCATCATCAGAAACCTGCACACCATTTACACAATCCTTAAGAACACTATTAAAGCGTTCAACTTGACCGTTTTCCCTGGGTTCATACAAAGAGGTAGTGTAATGCTTAATACCACAACTACTAAGAAATTTCTCAAAATCAGCTGAAATAAGCTGAGCACCATTGTCTGTAACACAAGTTTCAGGAAACCCTTCCCTCGCAAAAACTTCTTTAAGGAAAAGGATAACGGAGTGAGAAGATGCAGTGCTAACTAACTTTACCTCGGGCCACTTGGAGTGGTAGTCCACTAGAACCAAAGCATAACGAGCATTGTAAGGCAACTGTTTAAAGGGGCCAGATATATCAAATCCCACTTTCTGCCAAGGAAAGTTGGGCCAACTTACAGGCTTGAGGGGTGCTGAAGTCAAATGAAGCATGTTGTCACTATTAACACAGTGTGAACAATCCCTTACTAGCCTATCCACCATTTTATCAACTCCCGGCCACCAAAAGCTTTCTCTAATCAGACGTTTCATTGACGACATGCCAATGTGACTCTGATGAGCGAGAAGCAAAATCTTCCTTTGTAAGGACTGAAGTGGGATTAACTTACCAGCTTTGAACAGTAGACCAGAAAACTCTTCGACCTCAGATGAAACCTGACAAAATGGAGCCAAATCCGGTGAAATACCCCTACAGGCTGGCCAACCATTCCTTACAAAATCAAGAAGTTGTTGACAAACAACATCCTTACCAAGTTCAGCAAACCACTCTTCTTCAGACAATGAAATAAACTCCTTAGAAACACAATCCCCAACAGAAGCAACAACGTCAACGTCATTATCCACACTAGGAGCATCCTCACAAGGAAACCTAGAAAGAAAATCCGCTGTAACATTACACTTTCCGGGAACATACACAATCTCGAAATCATACTCCTGAAGACGTGAAGACAACCGAGCTATGCGCGCTGTGGAATTCCATCCGCCACCAGGAGACAAAATCCCAACCAAAGGTTTATGATCTGTTCGTAGTACAAATCGATTACCCCACACATAATTCCTGAAATGCTCGACAGCCCAAATGCAGGCAAGCAGCTCCTTTTCGATAACAGAGTACCTTCTCTCTGTAGGAGACAAAGTCCTTGAGGAAAAGGCAACACACCATTCATCCTTACCAGATGACTGACTTAACACACTACCAATGCCATAAAGACTAGCATCAACTGTGATAATGCATTTCTTATTAACACAATAAGATTTTATTGTAGGCGCATTAACAATTTCCTCCTTAATTTGCTTAAAGGCCTGTTCTTGTTTTTCAGTCCAAATGAATTTAGCTGAATTTCTTGTTAGCTCCCTAAGAGGCTCCATTTTACTAGCAAAATTTTGGATAAACTTGCTATAGTATTCGCAAAGCCCTGCAAACGAAAGCAATTTTTCCTTATTGTCCGGAGAAGGAGCTTTAACAATAGCATCAACAAGGTTCTTTTTGGCACAACCCCATCACCTGAAAGAGAATGACCTAAATAATCAACTGTTTTGCAATTACTGGCTTTGATAGTCAGACCAAACTTCTCCAACCTGGAACAAACCTCCTTAAGATGAATGTCATGCTCTGAGAAGTTCTTTGAAAAAATAAGGATATCATCCTGAAAGCACTTGACAAAGACACTCAGATCCTTAAATATATGATACATTGCTCTTTGGAAGACTGAAGCAGCCGATGCCAACCCAAAAGGCATCCTCTTAAACTGAAATAATCCATGAGGAGTGATAAAAGCTGTGAAGTGCTTGGAGTCTTCCGTGAGCTCTATCTGATGATATGCAGATCTGAGATCTAAGGTTGAAAACACACAGGCTCCGTCTAACATGCACAACATTTCATTTATGTTCGGTAATGGGTGACAGTCTGTGACCAAACATTTGTTCAATGCTCTCAGGTCCACACATAACCTAATAGTTTTGTCAGGTTTAATCGCCAAAACAATAGGCGAAACCCATTCAGAGGATTCTACCTCCTCAATAACACCATCTTTGACCATGGTATCAAGCATAACTCTGAGCTCCTCCCTGACACTAATGGGAATGCCCCTTAACTTTTGTTTAAGAGGGACTGTATTAGGTTTGACTTTAATTTTGTGTGTAAAACCATTCAACTTCCCGAGTTTGTCAGAAAAGACATTAGGAAAAGAGTCAGAGATTTCCTTAGACATAGATGCGATATCATACTCTCCATCAGATACAGCTAGTACACACACAGGATCTTTCAACCTAGGATTCAAAGAGATCCCCAACTTTGCCTGATCCCTCCATCCTAAGACATTTACTCCTTTCAATGCCACATACATCTTGATAACTGCAGAATTATTCTTGACAATAATAAGAACTTCTTTAAAACCTATAAAACTGATTTCGGATTTATCAAAATTATAGGCAATAATGTCTGGTTTGCACAAAGAATTAACATCAACCAGGTATCCAAATGACTCTACACAATAATCACGAGTAATTATAGTCCACGGAGAACAGGAGTCCACCATGAGTTCAAGAGTCTTACCTAAAATGTTCACCAGACTTTTAGGAGATGGTAAGCTATCCGCTTGTGTCATGTCAAATGGGGTTTGTACAGAGACCACAATACCTGATTCTTTAATAGAAGAATCATTATTCTCCTCTTCAGCAACATAAGATACATTCCCACTAGAACGTCTAGAAGTATTAAAAGAAGACTTCTTGTAATCGTTAAAAGATTTAACAGAAGTTTTACAATATTTGGAAAAATGTCCTGTACGACCACATTTATTACACTGTCTATTTATAGCAGGACATTGTGGAAAAGAAGCAATATGATCTGGACTCCCACATCTAAAACAATAAAATTGTTTACCTTTACTATCGTATTTATTAGGACCTTGAGTTTTTGTTTCCCGCACATTGACAGTGCTAACCTCACTAGTGGATGTAGAAGGAGTGGTGTGAACAGAAACTTTATCTAAGGATTTAATCCATTTGTCAGATTGTTCTAGAGCTTTAGCTGTACTTATTGCCATTTCTAAACTCGGATCCCCCAAAATCCACAATTGCTCCTGTACTTTCTTGCTTTTTACATGCACCACAATTTGGTCTCTGATCATTTCGTCGGTTATCAAACCGAAATTGCAATGCAAAGAAAGTGCACGTAAAGCTGTTAAAAATTCATCGAAACATTCATTTTCATCTTGTACTCTGGTATAAAACTTAAACCTATTTAAAGCTACACTAGTTACAGGTTTAAATCTTCCTTCTATTCTCTGTACAGCCTCATCATACACATTTGTATCACCCCCAGATCTAACAGGAGGTAAAGTTCTAAAAACAAGTTGCCCTTCTGACCCAAGGCAATGTAGAAATATATATTTTTTTCTTTCCGCTGACATCCTTTCACCATCCATAGCTTTGAGGTAAGTAAAAAACTCTTCTTTCCATCTAGTCCATGGAATGGGCGGATCTCCTTTGGTTTGCAAAAATTTTGAAGGTGGATCAAATTGCATTTTGGGTAAAGGTGTAGATATACTCTTAAAAGGAGATACAGTTCTTCATAAAATAATAAAATAAAACTTTAAAGTAAATGAAACAAGAGAAAATATTTATAATCCACAAGGTGGTAGTCAATTAATAGTTATGTATCCAAAATCCTTTGATGGAGGAATTTTCAAACACAACGTTGGTTCGATTTGTATTACCAAGATAATTGGTCAAAAGTATCATAGAGTTAAGAATATAGAATATATATTGTTTATTTTACCCTTCGGCGTGCAAAAATATGATACGGCACAGCAGGAATCGTCACAGCAAACTCCTCGGCGTCTCCGGTAACATCGTGTATCTCGTTACCATGGATACACAAAATGGCGCTCACACGCACGACGTGATGACAAAACAGTGCGTCTTGGTTAGGTATAACGCGCTGACGTGTGAAGAGACGTACGTCAGAAGACGTCTCGAACTCACAAACAGTCTCGAGCGTCACACGCGCAATTAACGCAAATACCCAAAAGAGCACAAAATTCAATAACTTCGCAATTTAACATTACCAATCCGCCGGAGTAGATGTACAGAAACCGCATGAATGCGCGCTGCAAGTGAAGGTAGAAGAGATGATTTTCACGTGTTTCTTCTACTTTTTTTTCCGTTGGTAAAATAGAAAATTGTATAAAATTCGTAATTGTAGACTCGTTGGTCGTAAATCTTCCCAAATACGACGTTGTAGAATCGCTCAGTATAGTCTTGAAGAATATGTAAATTAAAATCGATCGTTTTTAAGTTTTCTTTTTCTTCGCCAGGTTCAAAATAAAATCTTCGAATTTCTGCTCCTGTGCTTCATGAATAGTGGCAGAAATCGTAAGATGTACCTCGTCGCCAATATAAAAATCCAAGGAGAATAAATTGATGAATTAAATGTATAAATTTAATTCTTGAACAGGAGTTGAAGCACAGCACATCAGTACAGGATACAGATTAACAATATATAACAGTTGGTATGGAACCTGGAACCCAGTACGTAAGATGCAGGCACGCATCATACATTCCAGGCACCAGATCCAGACAAAGGGAAATACAGAAGGGAGATAGAGCAATATAAATATATAAACAGAATACAACAGGGTTGTTTAAGGGACAGTGCAGGGGAGGCGGGGGGTCGGGTAGGTTACGTTAGGGGCAGGGTTTTAGGCCTTGGGGCAGTGGGAGGGGAATGGGTAGTTGGGGTAGTTTATAGGGATGTGAGGGGGTCGGGGTAGGTTTTGGGGCAGTGGAAGGGGTTGGGGTTGTTTAAAGGACAGTGCAGGGGAGGCGGGGCCTCGGGTAGGTTACGTTAGGGGCAGGGTTTTAGGCCTTGGGGCAGTGGGAGGGGAATGGGTAATTGGGTCCGTTTTTAGTTCGGTGAGTCGGGGTAGGTTTAGGGCGGGGTTAGGGTTTAGGGCAGTGGAAGGGATTGGGGAAGTTTAAGAGGCAGAGCGGGGGCAGAGATGATGGGGTGGTCGGGGGAGGAGGGGTAGTGGCGACCTTAGTCACACATACCCCTTTACAATTCATGCCTATACCACAAACAGAGAATGGATGGATGGATGAAAAAAGAGAAATTGAGAAGATGAAGGGAATAGAGCTGGTTTGAGGATGTTTGCCAGTCTGGCTCTGGATAGAGGCTTACAGACATACTGAGGACAGGTTAAACGCTTACAGTGTTTGCCAGTGCAAGCAGCTGCAGTGCTGGGGCTAGTGGGTATTTTATAAAAAAACAAGTGTCCAGGCTCTCTTCAGGAGGCAGTTTGCACCAACCCAGCACCTAAAACAGAACCAACTAACCATGAAATTGGGGAGAGGATGTGGCTCAATGATCAGAACAGCTGGCTTCAGAGCTGGGGAACCAGGTTCAAGTCTCACCATCAGCTCAACATCTTGTGATCCTGGGCAAATCCCTTAATCTCCTTGTGCCTACCATAAATTTATGTGTCCGTTACTGGGGCTCATGAAAAGCTTTGATGATTAAGTGGCGGTGCTGAGAACTGGAAACCTCCGGCTCAAGTTAAGCACTGGCTGGTGCACTCAGTAACATCTCTCAGCTACGGTCTTAGGGGAACAAAGTCCCCTTTATAAAGATAGTTGGAGGACTACGTCCACCCGTGCCCCCCCCCAACTTGTGAACTGCTCAAACATGAAGGGAGCATCCTGCTTGCAGGTTACTGTGCTGTGACTGAGGAAGGACAGCAGACGGCTTAGCATGGATAAGAAGAGCAGTCCTTCAGCGTATGTTTTGCAGCCTGTAAGTATAAAAAGGAAACAGAGCGTAGGTGTACAGGGGCTTAGTGCATATGTGTTAAGAGGTAGGAGATAGTGGGCTCTTCCACTATGTCACAAGAGCTGGCGCCCAGCCGCGGGCGGAAGTGGGAGTACCTGCCGGGCAGTGACGTGGGGAGGGGGAGGGGCAGGGTGGGGGTAGTAAACTATGGATTACGGAGGTTTACAGGTAAGTACACATATAAATAAATAAAACAAATTTTGTTTCCCGCACTGCATCCCCAAATGCGATGCAGTGCGCGCAACAAAATTCATTTTATTTATTTATATGTTTACTTACCTGTAAACTTCTGTAATCCATAGTTTACTACCCCCCACCCTCCCCCTCCCCACGTCACCGCCCGGCAGGTACTCCTACTACCGCCATCTTAGACAGAACCAGACACCACTAGAGGTGGGTGTCAAATGCTGCTGAAAGATGACAGCTGGCCAAGCCAACTCACGGCTGGCCATGATGAGAGTACATACTCAGCGTGAAAGATAAAGAACAGTGGGTAAGGAGAAGAGTGAGGGGGGAGGAGGACCACTGAGTGCTGCAAAGGTACCGCAAAACGTCATTGACAAAACAACTAGGTCTGACTGTGTTAGAAGTGAAAGTGCTTCTTCACTGGTTGGTACTTTTATATGTGGAGGGCTGAAGGAGTCTTTGGCTTCAGAGTGAGTACCTTAGTGAATGAGACACTGCACATGGTTAATTATTCGGGGGATGAGTGCATGTACTGATGTTTGTGTGACTGCATGGATGAATGGCTGAATAAGTGATTGCGTATGGGTGAAGACCTGCTGGATGCAGACTGATTACACCAGTTATACAGAACCTTAGACAGTTCTACTGCTAATGTTATATAAATGACATGAATAACAACCATTATGCCAGTGCAAGCATTACACTGGGACTGGGGGGCATCATAACTCCTTAATTATAACTACATATGGCATATAAGGTACCTCGCAAAGACTATACAAACGTGAAAGTAGTGAAGGACCCTAATGCCAATATATCTCTACAGGTTCTCAAATTTGACATTAATAATTTCAGTACAAAACAGTTCAAGTCTAAAAGTTTGATTTCAGGTAATATATATATTGTTGCTCAGTGTATTTACTGTATTACTCCCATTGTGACTTTTTTCATTTACAATATTTTATCCTGTCTTATGGTTTAAGCAAATGTGCAGCGTCATTACCATCTGGCTTCACTTTTCCAGGTAGAGAATAAGAAGGCCGCATTTGGTGACTCAAACCCCCACTCAACCCTATTTTATGTAAAAAGAAAATACTGCCAGTTCCATATTGTGGTTCTCCAAAGTGGTACTTCCACAACACTGCACTCCATCAGTCCTCACATACCTTGAACAAACATAGTGGCTGAGACTTTTTGAGAGTAGGAGGTCTAGTACTTATGTACATTAGCCTTTGAACCATCTTGGCTATAGGTGACCCCTCTCTCTTGGTTTTCCAGATGACGAAGTTCCGCCAAATGGGTGGGCTGATGGAAACTACTCTCAGGCCTGGTATTGGACAAGCTATGTAAAACTGGTAAACTGTAGTTGCTCCTACATTGGTGGTCTTTCTGTCACACCAAATAGACCGGTTTCCTCCCTGTAGTTAGTCAGGTTTGCATTTAGGGGTATGGAGTAAATCTGGTCTTTAAATATTGCCCACTAGACCCTCCCCCACCTTTCTTGTTGTCAGTACTTCCACAACATACATGGGTAGAGAAAGAGGAGAGTTCTCCAACCGTACAAATCATAGTTGTAATGTGAATCCATAGTATGTGTGATGCATTCAAATCCTGGAGTTTTAAAGATGAGTGCATGTGATATTCTTGGATCTGTCACGTTATGAGTTGAACTGAAAAAGCAAACCAAGATACAGAACACAACGCATTGCAGGTAACAAAAAGTTAAGTATGGTGGAAGTTTTTCCCACTTGGCAAGGGGCCAAACGGCTGCTATGGCAATGTCAGAGGACTAGCAGAACATCTTTCACAGGTTGTGAGCCGAGGATTTACATGCGTACCTGCAGCAATCTCAAAGAAATCTGAGGTGAAAAGCATAACCAACAAAACTGGGAAGAATCAATGCAGAGATCCAGCCGCGGTCGGTAATGGGTGTACCTACAGGGCGGTGACGTGGGGAGAGGCAGGGGCAGGGTGGTGGTAGTAATCAATGGATTACGGAGCATTACAGGTAAGTAAACATATAAATAAATAAAACGGATTTCGTTGCACGCTCCGCATCGCATTTGGGGATACAGTGCCCGCAACGAAATTCGTATTATTTATTTATATGTTTACTTACCTGTAAAGCTCCGTAATCCATAGATTACTACTCCCCACCCTGACCCTCCCCTCCCCACGTCACCGCCCAGCACCCATTACAGACCGCGGCTGCAGAGATCAGTACCAGGTGAGCACCTTTGATGAAAGTGTGACAATAAGATTTGCCTCCCTTTAATTCTCTATGGGCACCAATGTAAGCAACTGAATATATTCTTAAGTGAAGAAAGTAATCAGTACGGTTTGTATACATGGCATACTGTGATGAATGAGGCTAGAATGTATGCGAATTACATAGCTCAATAACGATACAAATAGTGTATGACCCATAGATATAGGGACTAAATTGCGGTCCGTCAAAGGATCTATAAGTATAGTTTTGAAATTGTAACAGTGAATGTTATAAATGCCAAACAAATGTACACAAAAAAGCATGGTCCTGAAGAAATCCATTTGACCATTAAAGCAGTATTATGTAGCTGAAACATGTAGACATTGAGATGCTGGCATTTATTAAATAGTCCGAGAACATCGCCCTTTGTTTTTAATCTTGCCAAGGAATCCCAGAACAAATTCTAAAATAAAAGGGACACCTTTAGGCAATTTTATTCTCCGATCCCACCAGAGAATAATAAGTGCGCCCTTGACTACCAAGGTTGAGCCCACCCAGATACAAAAGATGTGGGTGAGTACTCAATAATAAAGCATCCCACTGCTATCCCTAGTACATAAGAGTCATTTTAGACAAATAGGGACACCCCCAGGCCCAGAGAGACCCATGTCATAGATTCAAGTGAGTTCTCTCTCTTTTTGACCAGCTGAACTCAAGTCCAGCCGAAGCTACTGGGGGAGGTGAATGTCTGGAGCACAGACGATACTGGTGGCACCGTGTTACTAGGGTGCACAAAGCACTAGTGGCTGCTGCATGGGACCAAAGTTATCTACACTCAGCATGTGCCTGGAGTAAAAGTGCTCTACAAAGCCATGAGCTGCTTGATGCTCCCACTCTCCTTCAAGTCCGGCTCAGGCACTGGTGAACAGCAGTGTAGCTAAATTGTTATGGGCCTGAGTGCAAGCTAAGAACCTGGGACCCCTTACTAGGGTGACATCCCAGTCTGTCACCTGCCCCCAACACCTCGCAACCTCCTTCGAGATAGTCTGCAACTGCCATATCAAAACTAACGACCATCGTCTGCGGCTGCCATATCAAAACTCACTACCATCCTTATAAAACCACCCTTTTATTTTAACTCCCTGCGCTGCATTTCTGAAAGTCAAAGCCATAACCCTAAAACACATTACTGAAACCAATAGGGTTGACTGTGGTAAAGTGCATGCACACAAGGACATAACATGTATGGACCCACACTCACACTACTGCCTTCACATAGGCCCACCCCTCATGCTGCACTAACACTGGCATATGCCTCTATCTGCACTCACACAGGTACAAATGTCAACCTTTACATCACTTGCCCTGCACCTAAAAAAAGGCAATGTTAATCTTGCATTCACACAGGTTCACCCATCACAATACTCTCACAAAACATAGTGGCTATCCTGCATTCTCACAAGCACACAGCTCAAACACAGATACACTACCCATTAAAAAGGAGCAGAATCTGGACAGATAGTGGCATAGGAGGAACAGGTTGCTTCTCTGGTGCATCGGTATACCAGGCTTCATCAAAGCTGTTGAGGTAACAGTATTTTGCCTGCTTACTCTTTGTTTTGAAACGTGAAAGGCCACTGAGGTTATTTGCTCTTCCATCAGTCACACTTGGACCAGCAATGTAGACTATGCAAGTGTGATATTTGGGGACGTTTGTGGGGAAGAGTCTTGGTATCAAAAAAAGTCCTAGTTGCAATCTACAAAAAAACAGTTAATGGTTTTCTTTGTAGGACAAGCATATGCTGAAATAACCAAAGAAAAACAAAAGAAACAAATATGTCAACTATGGTCCCGGTTCACAAAGGGACTCCGCACTCATGTCAGTGACCCCTGCCTTTCAGATTCTCATTGTGAAGGTCCCACCACCAGTGCACCCCCCACACCTGCGGTGCCTCCTCTACAAGCATGTTTCAATTAAAAAAATAAAAAGTAAAGCTTTGCGGAGTTGCTGCTACTCTCTCTACTCAATTAGCACTAGTCTGCAGTTGCAGGCAAGCTGCTGGGGGATGAACTAATGGAAATACTTCCTGAGGTCAAACTCCTCTCGATGTAGAGTAACACAGAGTAAGCAGGCAAAATACTGTTACTCAGATAACCTGATATTCTAAAGACCAGTAGTTGTCTACTAGGCAGAGCAACACATTGGCAACAAACCAATGGCTGAAGAGGGTTGATCCACTGCTCAGTTGTATGTATGCTGCTTTGAAGGGCTGAACTAAAATGTGAATGACACTCTGTCTGATGAATAACTAAAGCAAGCTTACTAAAAGCCCATTTCCTCCAAGCAAGATGATGTATTATTTTTTTAGAAAACAGGAGGCTGGTGCAACAGCTAATACAATCTTTTGGGCAGACCTCAAACACACAGAAATAGGTGGAGCACAGGGCGCAGGAGCACAGCGGGTCATTGGCCCACATGCATGACATACAGCATTTGTCAAAAGCATCACAATCTTCCCTGAAAGACATAGAACAAGTGTGGTACTGCAGGACCAGTGCAAGTTTTGTTCAAAGACATGAAACAAGTGTGCTACTGTGGGCTAGTCAGTGCAAGCTTACTTCAAATGTATGGAACAAATGTGGTACTGCAGGGCCAGTGCAAGCTTCCTTCATCGACATGGAACAGGTGTGGTACTGGTTAGCACCATTCAGCACCCAGCTTAGACTCAACAAATTAGCAGCATTTCAGATTTAGTACAAGTTTAGGAAAATGCACTGGTGTGTATGAGTGCAAGTGTGACTCGCACACATAGCAAGATTTCCACACGCAAAACAGGTACAGCACCAAGCAGGAGTACAAACTTCTCCCACCGTTAGAACACACACAAATCTGATCAGAAACAATGCAAGCTACATTTGTATGCACATAACATGGACATCATCTGCAGTAGCAGTCCAAGTATGTGTGTAAACACACACACACACACAATGTGCAGTATTTGACAGTAGTAAAAGTTCCCCTCACACACAGCCAAGGTACAAGAGGGTCAACAGCAGAACAAGCTAAGATATCCTCACATAGAAAACAGGTATCACAGTGGCAGCAGCATCTAAGCTTCTTTCAGGCACAGAATACCCAGAGTGAAGTATAGAGGCGACTGAACCTCTGAAGGTCCTCTTGAGTCCTTGGGCCCAAATGAGCTGAGCTTTAAGTGACTTTTGCCTCGGATCAATTCTGGCTCGGCCACTTGAACAAATTGTGTGATCCTAGGGAATTATTTTATTTTATTGTGCCTCCTATTTTTTATTATTCTTTAAAACAAAATATGAAATGCGTGAGGATGTTTGCTGTACAAAATCTCTCGTGCTTTTGACTTCATGGACTATAATGTTTCTCCATGTAAAATAACAATATAGCCCACACATAGGGTGCACATGCCAACTTACTTTATTGTCGTCAGGTTGGGGTCATGAACTTTTCTAAGTTCATGTTTAAAAACTAACACTTTTAATAAATGCCTCCTCAATGCAGGGATAAATTCTGATGCGCTAAGGTGAAACAGTTATTAAAGAAATATACTTTTTTGAATTTTGAAAACACTTTATCATACTATTACATAATATTTGTTACACGATTTCCAATGCAAATATTCCCATAGCTCAGCTTTTGCCTGCGCTCTTAGAACCAAGATAGGCACTTAAATGTGTTCTAAATTAGCTGTCTTGCCCACCTCTACTACAGTTGCTTAAGTTTTCCCTCTCATGGTGTCTCACTCTCGGGAGAAACATCTTCTTTTCCAAAACTCGGACCAGTTTCCACGGGTCTCAGAAGGATAGCTATTCCTATTTCAGGTTTTAATAAGGAAGACTCGTGCATTAGTGACCCCAAGCAGTAGTTTTAACGTTACTGCTGCATTTATTGGCATAACATATAAAATAACGCTCAAATAATTCATTGTCTTAGTTCCAGCACTGTCTCCCCAGTATGCTTATATTCGTTTACTAACAGCCATTGTCAGCCCTCCACCTGTCTGGCTGAACAAAGTAGTGACTGTCTTGTCTCCAAACGCCATGCAGCAGCATGGGCATAACTTCTTTTTGTCCTCTGCTGGTGGTAGGCAGCCAGGGTCGAATGACACACTCTGCATTTACAAAACTGAGGATGCACACTGATTGGCCCTTATGAGCGCACTCAATGAGGCATTCGCAGTGCCCCCCGCAGGTGTTTAAGTGGATTCTGCTGCTCAGAGGTTGAGTCCTGCAGCGGAGGGAATCAGACAGCGCTAACAGCAAGATCCCAGTGCTATAAGAGCTCCTGTGGCCCTAGCAGATAGTAGTAATGGAACAGTATTCGAACTCGAGGTGCGGCCATGAATGCTGCATCACTGGACTTATAAAAGATCTAAGCAGCAAGCAAAGAACAAGTATCAAAAATGTGCCACACTAATTCAGCAGGAGAGAGAAAAGGATGTAGTATGTGGCTGGTGCTACACTTAATAGCACAGTGTCACAGATGTAGTACTACAGCATGGTGTGATAGCATACTGCCATTTAAAAACAATGCCCTTTTTCATGGAAATTACAAGATTTGCACAGTTTTTCTGATAAAACAATATGGCACACAAACTATAATATGTGGAAACTGGGTTCAGCGAATATTTGACATTTGAGTATCACCAAGTTAAATGCCTTCATTTGTTTTGATTCAATTGAAATATTTGTTTCAATCATACTTTAGAATTAGAAAGAAACCTTCATGTGTGTTTTCTTTTGAAATATTTGTACAGTTAATTAACGGGTGTTTAGAATGTGTTGTGTATTGGACAAAAACAATATCCAACAACCTTTCCTTTCACACCAGCAAGATTGTATCAAAGTTCACTTATAAAACAATCTTCATACTTTGCAGTAAGAGAAAGAAGCGTAAACACTAGTTTCTATTTTAAAAGAATTAGAAGCAATTTGCCAGAAGAATAGCCTGACATTAAACCTCTGCCTTTGGACACAGAGCAAATGTGACAAGATATATACAAAACTTAAAGTCATCTTTAGTGCTTATTCACCTTGACAACTCCAGCATAGTTATTTTGTGGGTGCTGCAGCACCCCAGGCACCTCTACTTTTAGCGCCTGTGCTAATAGGTGCTCTCTCATGGTTCAAAGAGATGTTGTCGTTGGGCCACCTCCCACCTCTGAGCCCCGATGCGTTGCACCAGTTGCACCATTGGGAGCTACGCCCCTGATGGTGACTGGAAAGGGCGGGCAGAGGAGTAGGTCCAAGGCTACTCCATTCTTATTGATACAGACAGCGATATAGGCACACAGGGGAAAGCAAGAAATGCTGGGGAGACACAGAGTCAAGGAAAAGCAAGGACTGCTAATAGATGTGACAGATAAGTGGACAAAAGCAGGAACATCTGAAACACGCACTGGAAATTGAAAGCGGTTTGTCATGGCTGCCTGTCTTTTGGCCTTGTCAATGCTTGTTTTGTTTTGTAACAGTATTTGTAAAACGTTATTGTTATAGAGCCTGATGACATATATCATAGAAATGCTATAGGCAAAAATATTTGTTTCGGTCTCAAAAAGCACACATTACCACTGCCGCAAAAAGGGAGGGGCAAACAGATCAAATCAGGAGTTGCACATGAAGAATGGTAAATATGGTGGAATGACAGCTGGTCAGGTGGTCAATGGTAGGTACTGGCAAGTAGTGTGACCAGGTTTTGAAAACCAAAGACAGGGATGTTCTACAAAGAGAGGAGGACTACAATTTTGTTTAGACCGAGGGTTACAGAATGACTTAATTGACCTTACTTACCAGTATACCAGACACAGGCAACGAGGCACTAAGAAGAATTAACTGCAACTTTCACGCACAGTGTCATCCGTAATAAATACATTGCTTTCTGGTAGGGGCTCTTAACGGATCCTGCCCTGAAGCATATGAAAAGTTACCTCCCTTTGTGCAGAGGCGGCTGGTACCCTAAATATTTGGTGGGGCACTCAAATATTTCGGGTACCAGCAGCCACTTCTCTACATGCTTTCACAGCGTGTGCTTTCTTTACACTCAGTATACCTTCCAGAAAGCCATGTCTCACACGGAAAATAAAAGCGTTTTGTTTTCAATCATTTAAATACAGTAGCGGCTCCTGGTGGGAGTGCTACTGGGCGGTGACGTGGGGCGGGGAGGAGCAAGGTGGGGGGTAGTAAACACCAGAATATGGATGAATGCAGGTAAGTTGACAATTAAATCAATAAAACAAATTTTGTTGCGTGCGCTGCATCGCACTACCCCCCCACAGTGCCCTTCCCCTGCCCCACGTCACCGCCCGGTAGCACTCCCACCAGGAGCCGCTATTGTTTAAAGGGCAACTGCTTTGGGAGGACCGTCATTCTAAGGTGTAGGGACTAAAAAGCTGTAAAATACTTGGGCCTTGTTACTGACCACCAGTTGGCCTGGTAAACTCGGAATTGTAAGTAACCGGTACGTATTTTTGCCGTCTGGTCCTGCAGAGGTTGATTCTTGCTTTCATCTCAATTTTCAAACAGCTTTTGATAAGCCTCAGTCCTGGGGAAGGGTGGGGGCCACGGGGAGGAAAGGTTTTTGGGCTCGTGCTGCCTTCTTTTGCAGTCTGACTGCAGAACACTAGGGGGCAGAGTTTGGATTGTGAGACCGGATGTCAGCCAATTTAAATGTCGCAGCACGACGAAGGACAGGGACAAAGGAATGTACAGCGCCTTTCCTCAGGAGAAGAATGCCCTCCACTGGGAGCAGGGGAAAACTAAGTCGGAGCTCCCCAGCCAATCCAAGCACTGTTCCTATGCTGCAGATAATACTAAGCAGCATAGGAGCAGTGCTAGGATTGGATGGGGCATGCAAGGACAATACTCCATTAAAGATCGATTGGGCTGTGTCTTTGCTGACACAGCTCCATGGGAGCCTTCAATTTAGAAGCCTGAATTGCGCATGTCAGCCTGGCTACAGCACCAGTTGGGGGGGGGCGGGTGCAGGGGATCACGGGGGAATTGCAGGGGGAATGGCATGGGAGGAGGGGGGTTCAGAATTAAATTAAAAAAAAATCTTACTGTGAGCCGGGTCCTGTGTCTTCTCTGCTTCTGCTCACCTGTCTTACACAGGAACAGGAAGCAGGCAGGCAAGCTCCCTCCCCTGACCAATCACAACACTGCAATACAGAGTTGTGATTGGTCTGAGCTCAGTGACACGGCGCTCAGCCAGGGGCTGGTGGGGTGGGCGTGTTTTCCATGCAGCGTGCATGGAGATGGGGAAAGTGTGCATGACTGGTTTGGGTGGCTCGAAAGTACAGACCAGATAGTCATTTAGCAGTCAGGAGTGGGCAAACCATTCCTTCCCTGCCCTGCTTGGAGAGCAGAGCAGCCACGTCCACCCGCCCGCTGCAAAGCAGCAGGACATGAAACATAAAATGACAATAACTCTAAGTTATTATCATTTTATGTTTCTCACTGCTTAAAACCAGTGGGGTGACGCACCTCTGCCATAGCGGAGGAGCCGCCCCTAGACAGCACACATACCAGCCAATCTGGTATGCCCAGCTCAGTTTCAGCATCAGCTGCTTGTTCGGCCCACTTAGAGCTTCATACATAGCCCGCCCCATAAGGAAATATAATGAATGGAGGACGTACCGCCTAATTTAAATTGGGGAAATGAGCCTGCGAGGTTGCAGCTTGAGGCAGAAGGGGGTCAATGTCCCTGTGCCCTTATAAGCGAACTGTTGCTGCCTTTGTGTTCAGTCCTCCTTATTTGAAAACTGGGACGGGCAAAATGTACTCAAATTTGCTGGGCCAGATGGAAAAACAAAGACTGTCCCTGCAGATCTGGCACATCGCAACACCTGACTGATAATGACAGAGGGGAGGGCAAGGAGAGGTAGCAGAAACTGCTGATTAAAAAGGCATGGGCTAGCAAAAGAAAAGCAGGACCCGTAAAGGCTAGAGACGAACAGTAGGAAGCGGACTATACTTTGGGTAAGAATGACCACACAATCTAAAAGCAGAGTAAAGAGGGTCTAGTAGGAAGAAGCAGGAACAGCTCAGAAAAAAAAGGAACTAACATAAATCCAGAAACTACTCGAGAAAGAGAATAACAGGCAGGAAGAACAAGGAATTAATAAGACAATTGTGCAAGGGAGAAACAACTGGAGCCACAAAGTGATGACTAAGGTGAGATGAGAATATTCCCTTTTCCTATTGCAGACTCAGATATGTTTCAAAACATCGCAACCTAACTGCCTTACACCCCAAATCCCTACTGGATGACTTGTGGGCTGATCAAAAACGAGAAGGACAACAAGGCCAGTGACTGATGGTGGTTGACCTAATGTATTGGTCTATGTATAATGTACTGTGGCGGGATCCGTCATGTGAAGGAGATTGCGAATGATCATAGGCTGAAGGGGGATGCTCCAAATACTAAACCAAATGTTGCAACCCTAGAAATGTTGCTAACTTCGTTACGTTCACACACAAATTAATTTGGAAGCAATTTAATTTGTAAAAACATAGATTTTGCATGCAAGCTTTTTTCTCTGCCATCAAGCAAGGGGATGCCTGATCCATACGACAAACCATAACTCTCTCAAATTTGCAAACGTGTTTACTCAGATCGGTTGATTCCATAATTCATGAATTTTATGGCTTGGATATTGGTTATAAGCTGATCTGAAAACCATTTTAATTCCTTAAGAGACCCAAAATGCTATGTGTTTCATGCTACCTGAACATTGCCACCGTGAGGTCACTGCTGACTTCCTCAATACTTACAAGAAATAACATGAACAAAGTGTGGCAAGCAGAAATATTGAGGGCCATGCCCATTGAAAAAAGGAGAAAAGGCAAGAAGGAAAGTTTTGAGCAATACTATTGAGGGGGACTCTGGAAGCCAATCAAATCTTCACTTCTAACTTCACCAGTACGTTTGCAAGGGATTTCAGCCATGTAATTTTAAAAATAAAACTTTAGACGGAGATCTCACCATGGGGACATCTCTGCCAAGCTTCATGCAACCGATGCCTAATATGTAGAGGCAGCTGAAGCTGTGGACACCTGCACTCCTGCAGGGGACAGGGTCTAATTTTTCAAGAAAGACACAAAAGGAAGAAAGGAAGAGCAAGAGAATGATAGGAAAACACTGGCACAAGGAGCAATAGGGATAGAAAAATAATCCGTAAGAGCGAGATAAAACAAATTGACCTGTAGGGTTTTGGTCTAAAGAAAGAAACAGGAGATTGAGTTAAAACTTGGAGTCCTTGGTATATTGCAAACCCTGCCCCTGCCTAAGAAAAACGTGGTGCTCCTTATTTTTTCACAAATTAAGCACTACAGCATCGTCAAACTTCATGCTGTGATACCTCCTAACACCTTCCGCAACAAACACAAACTCTTTGATTGGTAACAAGGTACATTAGATGGAATATAGGAATATATGGGGAATTGGTGGGTGTAATTCCCTGTTTATCTCCGTGGCTACAGCACCAGCAAACTCCTGCAGATTTCAGGCAGTGCACTTCAACGTGTATTGTTGGTATCTTAAGAAAACGTATCACTGTGTTTCAAACACTACTGACAACTTTGACTATATAAAGATTACTAGAAATCAGGAAAATATCCCACTACAAAGGGAGGAAAAATGTAATTGAATTCAAGTGCAGCAGTAGTGGCTACGTTTAGCTTCTTTCACAAGCAAATCATATGCTCAAAGCCTAGTCATGGGTATTAAACTTCACAAAATGCTGAAGCCTCAAGGGCAGCAACAGACAATGGGCTCAGGGGTGTGATCTGACTTCAAAAAGATCTTAATCCTGCGTTTCTTTAAAGAATGAAAGAGCAAACTAAATATTTCAGCAGGCCTTCTGAGGCAAATGTCTACTTCAGAGAAGGCGTGTATATTTTTTTAATATCTACTACCTCGCAGTGGATTGAGGCGGTAGCTGGTTTCTTCAGTGCTCTCAATTTCTGTTGTCGGATATTGCAACCTTAATAGCATCCATACATTTTGATGAACTGCATTTAAATATACATCTAACTGTTAGAGGGAGAACAAATAAAGTTAATTCAATGTCTTTGCACACATCAGAAGCCATCAAGTTGGATAGGCAGTGCTGGCTTTCTTCACACCCACAGATTGTGGGTCTTCCTGAAGAATGGGCACAGGGCACCCAGAGCTGCTGAGGAGACAGCTTTGGGGGTGCAACCATCCAGTAACTGGCTCAAACTCTTAGTAGCAAATGGCCTGGTAACTTCAGCTGAAAGTCATACTTAGTTCATTTTCTCTGGCACCTTTCACGCACTGGCAAGTCTTTCAGGCTTTCGGTGTATTACATTGTTTGGACAAACTCGGAGACACACATAACCTAGAACAAATATAAGTAATAAGAATCAACAATGAGTTAAAAAGAAAGGAGGTGGGTAGGATGGGGCAATACCACATAACGATGAGTCCTCTTGACCATTACTAGTCTGAAAACACAACCCAACCACCTGGCTAGATGAAAACGAATTGATTCCTGTCTCTAATGGGCAGGACAGGAGGAACATGGAACCAAGATGGAGGGGTGATGGTCCTCTTTCCAGCCCATTGTCCATCCGGCCCACCCCATTCTCTGAGTGCATAAGAGGCAAAATAGAGTACAATGGCTGTAGCTGAAAGTGGAAAAGCTTGTGGGTTTTATCAGGATGGCAAACTTGGGCATAGATTTCTTCTGTACCGTCTTGCATATTTAGGAGTGGTGATAATACAGTAGCAGAAATAATCCTGTGGTTAATAATTTATGAACAATATTTTTTTATCAATAGGCACATTTTTATTATTTTTACCAATGAGATTTTCATCAGCATTTACGCATTTTTATAAGTTTCAGTATTTGTGTTTTCTAGTGTTGCATGCATTCGATACCTTTTCATATAATATCTACTCAATACATGTACATCAAATTGAGGACCAGGAATCAAGTGCTTGTAAAAGAGTTTGTAAAGCCTGGCATGACAAGATAAACATCTGTGCCAGATCCAACTAGATTGTGCAAAAAATATAACAGCAGCAATGCCCTGATATTAATCTTTTTAAAATGTAACGACTAAGGAAGTTGCTGCAAAATGATATGTACATTTAGTCTATGATAATTTACATGAGCATTTCCACAAAACATTGTGGCATCCGTAGGACATTGGGGTTTACACTGATGAATCTGTCACTGTGATGAATCTTACTGCCCTGCTTATAATGGGATTGCAATCGGACAGAATTAATTAAAAGACCATCAGTTGTCCTTATCACTAACCTTTCCGTTTCCACTTCTCTCCACAACGCTGGGCTTAGCAGGTAAATGTATCTATTTGAGAGAGGGGGCAGGAAGGTGATGTTTATCTCTAAAGATCCTGAACAGATTTCCGAAAACACACCAACACTAGAGCAGCGAATAGGGCATAGAAAGATGCCTTGGGTCAATTATTCACTAGAGAACACTATCACCAGCCCTCCAAATAAAGAGTGTCGCCCCACTGCTGAGAGCCTGCAGATTCAAATATGAAAAATAAAATCATATTAAAACATATTTACCATCATTTTATTTTTCATCCTGCAGGCTGCCAGCTGAGCTGACTAAGGTGAGTCTTAGGACAGGGCGGGCCATCCCAATGGGCTTCAGCAGGGAATAGGAGTGGTGGGCACAGCAAATGCGCATGTCGGTTTGGTCGGCTGTCTTAGGTCGGCCAAATTGACATGCACACTTAGCTCTCTCCAAACCGAGCTGTGTTACATAGCTGGACTTGAGCAGCATCTGGATTGGCGTAGGGGAGTCTGGGAGCCTGTGCACTAGCCCATGGACTGCCAGGACAGAAGTAGAAGATCACCGAAGGGGCAGCTGGCAGGTAAGTACTCTTTAGTATTTCTTTATTATTCTCCCCCGCGCTGCATCACCACTTTTATTAGACAGCAGCCACCACTGATAGAATGTAGTTGTCAGGGAGCACATGAAAAACAAGAGCAAGAAAACAACTCCTTCTAAGGAACCACTAATACGCAAGCAAGAACTAATAAACTGAAATAAGGGGTATAAATGCTCAGGCTTGGACAGCATATTTAGACTTGGGGAAAGAACACACCAGCAAGCATTTTAAGGTTAAGATTTATGATGCCTAATCCCTTTTTGATGCACTCTCCTTTTGAATCAACCCATTAACAGGTTTTTAACATATAAAAGACAAATTCCCTTTAAAAAGCATGGGCATTCATCTATATACAGTATGTGCAAAACAACTCATTCTTTCAAAGAAAAAAATTCAGGGATCACTCAATCTTCTGTCATAGCTGGGTTGAAGAACACATATATGTCACCCCTTGCATTGCCTGTTAAATTTTACAGGGTGAGCAGTGCTCAACTCTAAAGAGAAAAGTTTAACGTAGTATGTTATGATATGTTTTCGTATTTACAGTATTTCTAGTAAATCACTCAGGAGTAGATGTTTAATTGTTAACTCTAAGAAAATGAATAATTAAATGGGGGTAGATGGTAGTCCACCACAATAAATAAAGTCCCTAACCTTTTAGGTCCAAGTCCTGGGTTAAATTGTTTGAATCTGAGCTCAGTCTCTAGAGCCTACGGCTTACGGCTGACAAGCTTAACTTAAAGAAAATGAGTAAGCATTTAGAAGTAACAAAATAGGTATACTCCCCAAAATAGAACGCCATGAAAATTCCACTTCAATTTCTGAAACTAGAGTACAGTTTAGTTAAAAAATTGAAATCAAAATGACAAGAATCCAAAAAAGGGAACCGGAGATTGGAATTTTTAAAATTTAGGAAAAAATCACCTTGAAAAAGTAAAGTGCCAATGAGCAGTACAGTTGGGGTGTGATGGGGGCTTAGTTGCTATGCCAGTCTGACAGCAATTGAGTATAGATCAGACACACCTAGCAGGTTTTTCCAGGTAAAAGATTTTACCTTCTGACATAGTCTTTGAAATGGATATCCTCCAGCAGCACAAGGCTGCAGGCTATTTCCACAAAAGTCCACTCAAAGCCAGCCACTTGACGGTCCTGCTACAGCCATTGATCTTCTCAAGAGAAGTTTTGAATGAGACAAATTCAAAGTTTGTGTCCACCGTAGTCTTTGCACTATGTGGAATCTTGTGATACCTTCTGAAGCTCTTGAAGTATACTTTTGGACTATCCAACTGATTTATATTTTGACAGACATTTTTTACTCCATCAGGGCGATGGAGTAGTTTACTTTGTCACCCTGATGGAGGTACAGCTGCCAAATTTTGAAATACCCATCAGCCAGACGGATATTTCAACCATTGACACAAACCTCTGTCGAGATGGTACGATTCCGTCAAACTTGTATGCAAAGTTGTCAACGTTTTTTTTATTTTCAAAAAGAAAACTCCAAAGTGGGTTTTTGAAAATAAAGAAAAAACCAATATCTCCCACCGTAGAAGTAATCTACCATGTCAGGGGGTGGACATAAATCCATTTCTCTAAAGGCCCTTACTTCTGAGGCGTATGGCCATGGCAGAGATGGAGGAGTATCTGCCGTTGTCAAACTATGGTCTGCCTGCATCTAAATTCGGCCGGCATACCATTATTTTGGCGATAAGCATACTCTGTTGCAACAGCTTACATATAAATCAAGCCTTTAGTCATTTTAAAGGTGCTCAAAATCTTTCAGCTGTACAAAACTTAAGTTGAGTCCCAAAAAGTCACGTCGAAATCACAAAAAATGTCTACATCATACCTTTTCAGAATTTGTTCGAGAAATCTAGCAGGACACATCCAATCCAGATCCGGTTGAACCTGGCCAAGTGGCTGTTGCTGAAAAATACTTTTTGCAGCTTGTGATTTCCCTGTAGCCATAAAGGTCAGCCAACTGACCATTGGAGCCCTAATCATTGTCCTGGGTACAAGGGGGGGGGAGGCCCAGCCCTTAAGGCTTCCTCACAGGTTACAAACAGCAGGGCGGTACT
The DNA here is from genome assembly GCF_964263255.1 of Lissotriton vulgaris. Lineage (NCBI taxonomy): Eukaryota > Metazoa > Chordata > Amphibia > Caudata > Salamandridae > Lissotriton > Lissotriton vulgaris. Next base: position 883,654,018 of record NC_141689.1, on the reverse strand, counting down.
TGTTCTGTTCTTCCACAGGTCCAGAAAGTGTCCTAAGAGGCGGCAATGAGGTTCACTTTTGTATTGTTTAGTGGCGAGTGGATGGGGGAAAATTCTGGAAACTCCCTAACCAAATAAAAACATTCCCAGGGCCAAACCCACTCACTTTTGCAGCACATCTTGTTTGTTTGATTGTACACTAGCCCAGACTGCAGTATTCTATGGTGAATCCAAAATGTCAGACACCCCCTTTTCAAGGGCAATAGAGCCAGAGCCCACCCAGGGATGAGTCTTGGAATATGAGCAGTCCCCTCTTCCTAAGCTTCACCAAAGTGGTCCAAAACCAATTATCTTTCTCCTGGGCTGGTGGCAGACCTACTACAGTGTGCCACGAGAGCGAACAGCTTCCATTTCCTTTCCAGGTCTCTCCTTACACTATACTATGAACTATCAACTTCACCTCTGTCTCTTTCAAGATAATGAAATTCCTGGAACCTCAAAGGTGCCCTACCTGATCTGAAAGGTATCACAAGCTCCACACCCAGCCTAAGTCAGTGCATCTGTTTTGGTGGTGTTTTCACCCTTCATTAAGGTCAAGCATTGGTGGGGCTGCTACTGGCAGGCTATTTCAAATTAGACTCAAGGAGTGCCAGGCAAGGAAAAAGTAACTTTATAAAAATTCCTTTTCATAAATATATATCAAAAATCTAACTTCATCATTGCATTGGATTTTTAATAAATATTAATATTAGTGGTTGAACCCTTAGTCTAGTTTGTCCCAAACATGACATAGCAAAATTAATATATTAAACTGCCCTCTAGTTTTCTTCATAGGACAGCCAGAGCCTTGCACAGTGAATATAGCTTTGGGGAGACTTGTCTCTGTAGGGACATGCAACCTTAAATTTCTACATATCTCAGGGGACCAGCATATATCATACACCCAGAAAATCAACACAGGACAGACCTAATACAAGGTTATGATGTCATCCTCTCTTCTTCACGGTAATAAACCTTACAAGATGTTTAGATGCAGCTTAGGTCAACCCTGTATTACTTAATGCACATTTATGCAGTGGTAAAATTCAGTTTCTCAGGATATACAATTTAACATCATGAAAGGGTCCCTTTGTTTCTGGCATATTCCGTGTGGCACCAGGAATGGTGACAACTGGTACAATAGCGCATCAATGTGACTGGTAATGAGGTTCTCTTGCAGAAGTGAACAGGCAGGAGTCTATCAATATGCAATGCCACATCCGAGTTGACCAAAAAATAATTTGAGTTTTTCAATGGTTTCCAATAATGTGTTCATACATGAACCTCTGGTGCGTCAGTACATCCTGGTACCTGTGGAAGAAAGCTGCAGCTGGCACCGTATGTGAAGTAGTGAAACACGAAGTGCGTTAACTGAGGTAGCAGAAGTGCTATTGGCCTGGGACCCCAGCAAGACTTGAAAAAACTCTGTCCCCAGTTGTATGCCTTGCTGTGCACCGCCTGCCTGCTGCCATGCTGAAAACTGAAATCAATCTGATGTGCAGTGTTAGTACTGCAATGGCGGCTCTACCTGCAAATAACACCAAACACCATGCAATTGGGATATATGCACAAGGACTCAGGAGAAGCAGCAGAAGGAAGCTGTTGTCTCAGGGCATTGGCATAGGATTCTCTAGTAAACATAATATAAGAATAGCACAAACCTTAAGATATGTATTTATTATTAAAAAATGAATATTGAATAATGAATAGGAAATATTATGGAGAAACATTTAACTCGTAAACATACACCTGCCCGAATCTAAGCAACCTACAGCAGTGATCACTGAAAGCCAGAATCAAATTCAGTATTGCTCCTTTCGATATAAAGCTATTACTCAAAATAAATACCCCGCATGCTCATCCAACTCACCATCTCGAGCGGTTTGAGCGATCTTTGGAGCAAACACATCATTATAGCTAGAAACACTGAGGTTCAAAACTTCTCATGCACAATATCAGTCCTTCTCAGGGTGCCTACTGGACCTCTCGCTTCGGACCTGAAAACTCAGCAGTACCCCATGTTTAACTGCCTCTCCTCACCACTAGTTCAGCTATCTGCATCTGAGCACTTGTTTTTGCAAAGTGCTTTAATACCACCATAGTGCTTGGGCATTATAAAGATCATTCTAGAACGCACAGACTCTTGGAGAAATTGAAACAATGTTTTCACAGCATGAAGTGCCTCTGCCACACATACGTTCCTGCCCAGAACTCCAAATTCAGAGTGGCCAATGACTTCTTCAAGACCAAACGGAAATGCTTTGTCATCTGCAATGGATGCCTGACCAGTAAGGTCAAAGTCTAAATAGTGCATCATGATCAATGACAGAAGATCAGGGTCAAGCCCGTCTAGAGGGTATTGACTCAAAATGAAACCCAGAAAGGTGCAGTTTCTATAACACTTTCATTTCATGCAGCAAGACCTCCTACAACTCCTATGGGAAAACAGTCCTGAATCATTTTCCCACTGCCCGATTTTTTTAGCTCAAAAGGTGGGGTTCAGTCCCCAGGTTGTCAGATGGCTAGGAAAGGCTGCAAACGGGGTCTCTTTCACATATATATGACTCATCTATCTCAGCCTTAGTAAAACAAAAAATCTTTTTTTTCCTTTTGGAATAATCAGCCATTTTTCCTGGGTCATGTACGATATGGAAGCGTTGGATTCTGCACCTTGACCTTTGCAACTTGATTCTGGACGAGACAGAGAATATTCAGCCGAGATGTATGCCTTAGGCAAGATTCTGCGGTTATAAGCCCTCTTTAAAAGGTCCACCGACCTGAAAAGCATAGACATGTCTTTCCTGGACCGGAATCAAGCATCCTAGGACCGGTTTCTGGCTATCAGCCGTATTCAGCCAGGATAGCTTGACTCCTGTGGTGTGGAGAGCATGGGACTCACGTCTGAGCATACCCAACTCACTCGGGGTGACAAATGCAGAAACAACAGTTGATGGACAGAATGCAGAACAATGTCATACATTCACCCCAGTACAGAGATCTGGGCGTACATCCATCGGTTTTTTGCACTCCACACCACCCTAGTTCAGACATGGCCATATGCAAATCAGCCTTGACCCTGTGCCTCATGGGAACAGTCCAGCCCGAACTGCCAAGCCATGTCTTTCCTGGACCGGAATCAAGCATCCTAGGACCGGTTTCTGGCTATCAGCCGTCTTCAGCCAGGATAGCTTGACTCCAGTGGTGTGGAGAGCATGGGACTCACTTCTGAGCATACCCATCCCACTCAGGGTGACAAATGCAAAAATAACAATTGATGGACAGAATGCAGAACAATGTCATACATTCACCCCAGTACAGAGATCTGGTCCTAAATCCATCGTTTGTTTGCACTCCACACAACCGTAGTTCAGACATGGCCATATGCAAATCAGCCTTGACCCTGTGCCTCATGGGAACAGTCAAGCCCGAACTGCCAAGCCATGTCTTTTCTTGACCGGAATCAAGTATCCTAGGACCGGTTTCTGGCTATCAGCCGTCTTCAGCCAGGATAGCTTGACTCCTGTGGTGTGGAGAGCATGGGACTCACGTCCGAGCATACCCATCCCACTCGGGGTGACACATGCAGAAACAACAGTTGATGGACAGAATGCAGAACAATGTCATACATTCACCCCAGTACAGAGATCTGGGCCTAAATCCATTGTTTTTTTGCACTCCACAACACACTAGTTCAGACATGGCCATATGCAAATCAGCCTTGACCCTGTGCCTCATGGGAACAGTCCAGCCCAAACTGCCAAGCCATGTCTTTCCTGGACCAGAATCAAGCATCCTAGGACCGGTTTCTGGCTATCAGCCGTCTTCAGCCAGGATAGCTTGACTCCAGTGGTGTGGAGAGCATGGGACTCACGTCTGAGCATACCCATCCCACTCGGGGTGACAAATGCAGAAACAACAGTTGATGGACAGAATGCAGAACAATGTCATACATTCACCCCAGTACAGAGATCTGGGCCTAAATCCATCGTTTTTTTGCACTCCACACCACCCCAGTTCAGACATGGCCATATGCAAATCAGCCTTGACCCTGTGCCTCATAGGAACAGTCCAGCCCGAACTGCCAAGCCATGTCTTTCCTGGACCGGAATCAAGCATCCTAGGACCGGTTTCTGGCTATCGGCCGTCTTCAGCCAGGATAGCTTGACTCCAGTGGTGTGGAGAGCATGGGACTCACGTCTGAGCATACCCATCCCACTTAGGGTCACAAATGCAAAAATGACAATTGATGGACAGAATGCAGAACAATGTCATACATTCACCCCAGTACAGAGATCGGGGCCTAAATCCATCGTTTTTTTGCACTCCACACCACCCCAGTTCAGACATGGCCATATGCAAATCAGCCTTGACCCTGTGCCTCATGGGAACAGTCCAGTCAAACTGCCAAGCCATGTTTTTCCTGTACCAGAATCAAATATCCTAGGACCGGTTATACGGATGTTGACCGTATAAGCAAAAGAGCGGAGAACAACCTAGTGTGGAATGTTCAGCATTGTTGTAAGCGATCTCTGCCATCCATAGTAGTGTATACCAGTTCAATGTATTTTGCAGGGTGAAACAACTGAGATATTGTTCCAGGGTTTGGTTTAAGCGCTCTGTCTTCCCATCTGTCTGTGGGTGATAGCTGGTAGAAGCCTAACTTCGATGTGCATGGTTTTGCATAACGCCCTCCAAAAACGAGAAATGATCTGTGCCTGTGATGAGAACACTTGGTATTCCATGGAGTCTTATCACGTGTTGTAGAAAAACAAGGGCTAATTCTGAGGATGTGGGCAACCGTTTCAGAGGAATAAAATGTCCCATCTTCGATAAATGGTCCACCACCACCAAGATGGTTGTGTACCCTTCACACGGAGGCATTTCAACAATAAAGTCCATCGACACCGTATGCCATGGTCGAGGGGGAATGGGCAATGGTTATAGGAGACCTGTAGGTTTTTTGTGGTCAGCCTTTCCCTGTGCACACACAGCACAATTTTGTAGGTACGCCTCGGTGTCTTTCCTCAATGTGGGCCAGTAAAAGGATCGTTCGATACAGGCAATGGTTTTGTATCTTCCCAGGTGTCCTCCCAATGTGGAATCATGAGCCCATACTAACACTTGAGTTTGTAGTTCGGGGTTCAGGATATACAATGCGTGGTAATGATGCAACATTTCATTGTTTATTGTTCGATATTCAGGATTTTCCTGAATCAATCAATCAATCAAAACATTTGTATAGCGCGCTACTCACCCGGAGGGTCTCAAGGCGCTTGGGGGAGGGGGGTCCGCTACTGCTCGAACAGCCAGGTCTTGAGTTGCTTCCTGAAGGAGAGGTGGTCTTGGGTCAGGCGGAGGTGGATGGGGAGGGAGTTCCACGTCTTGGCAGCCAGGTAGGAGAAGGATCTTCATCCCGTTGTGGCTCGTCGGATGCGGGGGACGGCGGCGAGGGCGTGGCTGGTCGATCGTAGCTGGCGGGTGGGAGTGTAGAAGGTCAGGCGGTCGTTGAGGTATCTTGGGCCTTGGTTGTGGAGATCTTTGTGTGCGTGGGAGAGGAGTTGGGATGTGATTCTCTTGCTGACGGGGAGCCAGTGCAGGTTTCTCAGGTGTTCGGAGATGTGGCTGTGTCGGGGGATGTCCAGGATGAGGCGTGCTGGGGCGTTCTGAATGCGCTGGAGCTTTTTGTGAAGTTTGGCTGTGGTTCCGGCGTAGAGGGAGTTGCCGTAGTCCAGTCGGCTGGTGACAAGGGCCTGGGTGACCGTCTTCCTGGTTTCGGTGGGGATCCACGGGAAGATCTTACGTAGCATGCGTAGGATGTTGTAGCACGACGCGGAGACGGCGTTGACTTGTCTGGTCATGGAGAGGGAGGAGTCCAGGATGAAGCCCAAGTTGCGTGCGTGGTCTGTGGGTTTGGGTGCGCTGCCCAGGGCAGGGGGCCACCAGGAGTCGTCCCAGGCGGAGGGCGAGGATCCCAGGATGAGGACTTCTGTTTTATCTGAGTTCAATTTCAGGCGGCTGTTCATCATCCACTCGGCTACGTCTTTCATCCCTTCGTGTAGGTTGGTTCTGGCGGTGGCGGGATCGTTGGTGAGGGAGAGGATCAGCTGGGTGTCGTCGGTGTAGGAGATGATGTTGAGGTTGTGTTGGCGTGCGATGACCGCGAGGGGGCTCATGTAGATTTTGAACAGCGTGGGGCTGAGTGATGATCCTTGTGGTACGCCGCAGATGACTTCGGTGGCCTCGGATCTGAACGGGGGGAGGCGGACTCTCTGTGTTCTTCCGGCGAGGAAGGAGATGATCCACTCCAGTGCCTTCTCCTGGATTCCAATGTTGTTGAGGCGCTGCACTAGGGTGCGGTGGCAGACCGTGTCGAACGCCGCGGAGAGGTCCAGGAGGATGAGGGCCGCTGTTTCCCAGTTGTCGAGCAGGGCTCGGATGTCGTTGGTGGCTGCGAATCCAAGAGTGAGTGTCCATGTCTGCTAAGGATACCTTGAGGTCCTCTAGGAAGTCTTGTGATGTAATCAAGGCTATCAATGCGTTTAGAAAAGACTCCTCAGGGAGTATCGAGGGTGGTTCTGGTTTCTCCGGCAGCATCTGAATCTCGGGATCTTCGATACGGGAGAGAGCGTCCGCCTTGCCATTCTGGGGACCGGGTCGGTACTTGATAACGAAATCCTAATCGGAGAAGAAAAGAGTCCATCTCAACTGACGTGGTGTTAGGGCCTTGGCAGTTTTCAGAAACAACACGTTCCGGTGATCCGTGTAGATTTCAATGACATGATGTGCTTCCCAGGAGGTAATGCCTCCATTCCTCGCAAGTCATTTTAATGGTGAGTAATTCTTTATCTGAGATGGAGTAATTTACTTCACTGGGGGTGAGCTTCTTTGAGAAAGAGCTCATTGGATGTAGCTGTCCGGTAGTAGGATGTCGTTGGGACAAGACACCTCCTATGGCGTGTTGTGAGGCGTCTGTTTCCATTATGAAGGGAAGTTGTGGGTCGGGATGCCTTAGAAAAGACGCCTGAGTGAACCTTTCCTCCAAGACGTTGAAAGACCTTTCGGCCTCTTCACTCCAAACAAACAGAGTGTTTTTTCTCAACAAGCTAGAGATGGGGTGGTTGATCTTTGAGAAATCTTTAATAAAACACCGATAATAGTTGGCGAACCCCAGGAAACTTTGTACTGATTTCACATGCTGGGGGGTTTTTCACTGGGTGATTGCATCGACCTTGCCTTTCTCCATCTGGAATCCTTTCGCATTGATGATATATCACAGAAATGCAACCTCTTGGACATGAAACAAGCATTTCTCTAATTTGGCATACAACCAATCTTGTTGGAGCCTTTTTAGAACGTTTTTTACATGTATCACGTGTTCTTGAAGAATAGACGAATAGACAAGGATGTCGTCTATGTACACCACGCAGAATGTGTCCAGGAACCCCCGAAGTTCCTCATCCATGAAATATTGAAAGGCCGCCGGGGCATTGCAGAGCCCAAAGGGCATCACTCGATATTCGAAGAGCCCTGACTTTGTCCGGAAGGCGGTCTTCCACTCATCACCACTTTTGACCCTCACCAAACGGTAGGTGCCTCGTAAGTCCAGTTTTGTGTAATAGTGGGCCCCCTTGAGTTGGTCCAAGAGCACAGGAATCAATGGTAATGGGTAGCGGTTTTTTACAGTGACTCGGTTGATCGCTCTGTAGTCAATACATATGCAAAGTTCATTGCAATCCTTCTTAGGGATGAAAAAAAGTGGAGCGGAAGCAGGTGATGAGGAATGGCTGATGAAACCAGAGGCCAGATTCTCATCGAGGTCGTTTTTTAGATAGTGAGTCTCTGGTTCTGTCAGGGCAGCCACCCTGCTGCATGGAATATCTGCTCCTGGCATCAGCTCAATGCGGCCGTCATAAACCCGGTGGGGTGGAAGTTGAGTGGCCTTCTGTTCATCGAAGATAGGCTGGTATTCTTTGTACTCATCCGGCAAGGTGGTAGCACAACAATAGACACTTTTTACACAAGCGGTTGCCAGTAGGTTGGCCTGGGTGCACTCGTTTTTTTTTAAAAGGCAGCTTGTTGGGTGCAGTGAACTCAAGGTTACTGTGCTGGCAACCCATCGAACAACAGGGTCATGTCAGGTTAGCCAGGGCATACCCAAGATGAGTCGGAACTGTGGTGCGTCAATGATATCGAACTGGATATGCTCATAATGGTCTTCTCCGAACTGCATCATGAGTGGCACTGTATGGTACCAGACTGGTCCAGAAGACAAAGCGTTCCGTCTACTACTTTTACATTTTCTGGGGTCTCTTTCCTTTCCCAAGCCACACCTATGTTCTTAGCATACTTCATGTCGATAAAGTTCCCGGTCGCACCGGAGTCCAGCAATGCAGCCACCTCGATGTTTTTGTCCTTTGTGATTTGTAGATAAATGCTAATGGTTAAGTGTGCCATGGCTGATTGTGTAGTATTGGCAATGACTGATGAGATCGTACTCCATGCGCCATCTGAACCAGTGGTCTCCTTCTGACTCAGGCTTTTCAGTTTTCCAACTGTTCTTTAAGCCCCATTGATGCTTGCCCATGCGGAACGTTGGTTCGCTCTGGGAGCTGAGCCCGGGCACGACATTCCCTGAAGAAATGACCCCATTTACCACAGTATACGCATAGTTTCATCTTCCGTCTTTTTTCTCTTTCTTCTGTGGTAAGAGGCCCTCGGATGCCTCCTATCTGCATCGGCTCTGTTCCTTCAGAATGTTTGGGATGTTCTTCGGGAGTGGTCTCAGGACTAGAAAACAGAAAGCGCATGTCTCCCCGATTCCTGTCCCCTTTTCTTTCTTGTATTCGGTGATCCAGTTATACTGCGAGATCAACCATTTCTTCGCAGGTCTGGGGTAAGTGCACCACCTGAGAAAGGACATCCTTTAATTCTCCCCTTAATCCCTGGTAGAAAAGAGTGGTTAGTTTTTCCTGGGGCCAGTTATTTTCTACAACCAGATGATTGAATGTCGTAACATATATCAATAAGTCCTGAGAACCTTGTCGAAGAGTGATCAGTTCACGATCCAGGGTCATCATGTGGGATTTGCGATCAAACAGTTTTCTCATTTCCATACAGAAATCCGTGAATCTATGCAGAACAGGATTGTTTCGTTCCATTAATGGTGTGGTCCAACTAGCGGCGTTCCCCCCCATGTAGGACATCATGAAGGCCGTCTTGGCCGCCTCATCCTGAAACACTGCAGGCTTGCATAAAAAATGCAGTCGGAATTGATTAAGAAAGGTTTCAAACTTCTTCGGACCCCCATAAAAACGTTCTGTGGAGCCAGGGGTATTCCTGTGTTCTGTATGACATGGACGGTGGGAACAGAGTTGGCTGCAGGTCTCCCCCTTGTGGTGTGACTGGGGATGGAATATGGACCGTTTACACCAGAGGGGGTAACGTCCCTTTCCTTATGTAAGATCCAGACCCTTTACCTTTCCGAGATAAGCCTGCTACCTCTCTTCGCAACATGCCCATTTCTTTCTTATGTTCCTGGTTCTCTAAACGAGAGGTTTGCACCTCCTGCTGCAGAGCGGATAGGCTCTCCAACAGTGAGGTCAACACCACATTGGTGCGCATCATTCAGGCTGGTCGTCCAACTTGGGCTTGACAATCTGTTAGGTTGTCAGTAGCACAAGAAAAGGAATATACGCCACTAACCTTTTGGCAGCAGCCAGGAGGAACGATGACGTGAAGAGATGCCTCCCTTTTACCCTGAGCACTATCCCCCAAAATGTATTTCTACCACACCATAGAAGGGAGCACACCGGGGAAAAGGGAAGGGGATAAAATAATAAAGAATCACTGTGAATCGCTCTGGTCTCACAGTACTGGTCAAGGACTAGAACGCTTATCTCCCTCTATCAGCACTGTATAAGTACAAAGAGAGAAAAGGTGTGAGGCAGCACAGAGAACCCCACATATACAGTAATACCAAGATGTCTGTATTAACATGCACACTCACAGAGAGCTCCGCAGCACTTCTGCATAAACTGTAATCGAGGCAATTGACCTCTAGAATCCACAGAGTCCAGTAACCTAATCCATAGTGCACTAGACTTGTACACAGGTAAACAACAAAGTTAAGCAAAATAAATAATCACTGCTGTTAGTAATTCACACCGTGTGTACCAGGAGTCTGAAAGCCCCCAAGGATTGGATAAGTCTTTGCCTCCCAAATAGTATACAATACACCAATCCATAACTGGGAACGTAGGATCATGGGCTTTGTGCCCAAAAAAGGAGTAAAGACCCGCTGCTGGATCCAGCCTTAGAATCTGGGCTTAAACAACCAAAGCTCGGTATGTAGGAGAGGAGAGCGCTCCTGCGTGCAATCTTCCACTCTCAACACAGTACCTGTAACTCCCGGGCCAGGAGTTCTTAGTCTTGCAGTCCTCGCGATCCAAAATGAGCACACAAGTGCTCCTACGGTTTCAAAAGAATCCTCTGGAACGAAGCAGCATCTCTGCGACATTGCCGACGAAGGTCCTCCAGCGGGGAATACCTTCCGCTACACGATCTCGAAAGATTGTCAAGCACTGACTTCCTGTAGAGGCGGTGCTTAAATTGAGATGGGCTGTGCTTAATTACACCGGTTCCATTTCCTGCTTTCGCCCCCCATGGCCTTCTAGGATTTGTAGTGTATTGAGTCTGACAACAGGCAAAACGGCTTTCAAACATGCAGGGAAAGGATGTGTAGCGCACATTTACCAAATCAGCCTTCCCTTCCTGTCTCGGAACTGTAATCGTGACAGTGGGGGATGCCCCCTTTGTCTAACCCTCCCCGTTACCTCGGTTTGGCTCCAAACTGTGTATGGGAGCAAAGGGCAGGCAGGCAGGCCTAGATGTGAGCTGCATTTGTCACTAGCAGTACAGGCAGCCCTTAGAAGTCTGGGAGTGGGTAGGCATGACCAGAGGCTACCGTTTGAAGCTCAGAACGGCTGAGTAAAACACCCAGGGCAATTAGGCCTGGCAAAAGGTGTATTTTGCCAGGTCAAAATTGCAGTTTAAAAATAAACTATAGGCTGTATTCACAGGCCTGAGATATGCTTCACTGGGCTACAATAGTGGGTGGCAAACTGAGTTCTGCAGCCCACTAGCAGCATTTCATTTATAGGCTCTGGGTACAGGCAGTACCATATACTAGGGACCTTTAAGTCAATTACATGTACAATCAGGTGAAGGCAAATTTTACCATGTTTAAAAGTGAGAGCGCCAATCCTTTACAACTGATAAGTAGGGAAAAGCTGCATATTGTACTGTATTGTAATTGCATTTATATAGCGCTTACTGCCCCGTACGAGGCGTCAAAGCACTTTTTCAGCGAGTGGCACGCTACTACGGAACCCGTAAAGGATTAGTGTTGAGTTAGTATAGTGAAATATGAAAGTAATTTGAGTGGTGGCTAGGTTAGTCTGTTATTTGGATTCAGAAGGTTAGCGGAGGGATAGACGAGGGGAAAAGGTTTGCATTTATATAGCGCTTGTTACCCCCGATGGCTTGTGAAAGCACTTTTTTCGGTGAGTAGAGCGCTACTCTGGAACCCACAAAGGAGTCGTGGTGAATTTGTATAGTGAAATATGAAAGTAATTTGAGTAGTGGATATTAGTCAGTTATTTGGATTGAGAAGGATAGTGGAGGGATAGAACATGGAAAAAAGGTTTGCATCTATATAGTGCTTGTTACCGCTAATGGGCTGTTGAAGCACTTTCTGCATATAGTCCTAATACCAACAAAAAAGGTCAGCAAAGAAAGACAAACATCTGAGGTGACCCTGCATAGACGGCCCGGTCTAACAAATGTGGTTTGCTTTGTATATTCTTTTAAACTAAATAAAATGACAGCCTTCCACAACATGACTCTGCAACTCACTTCAGTAGTCTGTGCAAAATGGCGCCATCCCTTCTTGTTTCCCGCTCCTCTCAGCATTCTATTTAGTAGGGTGCCTGACTAGACGAGAACAACATGCTGGTTGAATCTCCTCACAGTGTTTAAACAGAGTCACCACTACACGCCCGTGGAGACTGATTAAAGACAGAGATGACAAATAAGGCTGGGAGAGAGTCCGCTGCATACTAATCAGCCTCCAGTCCGGCTTGTGCCAAGTGACACACAGACAACAAAGGCCGCGGGGAGCAAAATGGCCCCGCCAAGGGGCTTCGAGTGTGGCTCAAGCCGCTTACTGATTAACGCTTTTGCATATCACACTCTTCACAAACCTGCAGATATTGTTCATAGTAAAACAAGCTTTTGTTTTCAACCGGAGACAAATGATCCTTGCTGACCGAGATCAGAGTTCTCACACAGCTTAGTGGCGTGAGAGCTGCTTCTTTTCTTGAAAAAAAAATAATAAATAGTGTCCGGGAAAACCTTTGACATACTTTCATTGCGCTTAAAATAAAGTTAGTAATTAACCAACAAAACAAAACGAAAAGAAATGAGGAATGAGAATTACCACATGTACCCGGCCCTTTCTGTAAGGTGACTTATGTGTTAACTTTTGGAAATGTAATCAGAATTACATGCAGGGCAAGTATGTAATTCTCAAACATTCACATGCGGTACAAAATGTATTACAATATTATATTATATCCGGTGCTTCACAGAATCAGGATTTGTGCAATTTTGCGTTCAGGATCTTTGATAAAACTATTCCAATTAATGGGAAGAGTAAGTATCTTTCTAGGGTGAGAAGGGGACAGGAACAACCCTCATGGCATCATTGGGGAGTGGGTTTCTGGTCATGTGAAAATATTTTCATTGTGGGATTTTTTTGTTCACATTCACTTTTCCTTATGATTTATTCCTGCAGTTGCTCAGCCTAGTAAATCCGCATGGCCACATTTTGCAAAGTAGGAATATTCCTGGAAGATTCTGACTGTAGCAGATTCCCAAAAACTTTCTTGGGATTTTTGTGACTCTCCAAAAATCTGAATTCTAGTGCAAACCTAGAAACACATTTATGGGAGTAGCTTTCTGACTTTGACAGCACTGCTTTGTGAACCAGAGTGTACTGTGGATTAGTGGACGGAAAAAAAATGGAGAGCTCAGTGATAAGGGGCTGTTGTGTTAATTCTCTATGGCTACATACTTCAATAGTAATCTAAATCGGCTTTGAAGCTGTGACATTGATCAAAATTTACAAAAATTGAGTAATAAAAATATTTAAATATTTCCACTTTATCCAATATGTTCCTTGGATGCTCGATGTTAGAGTGGTAGGCTCATGTTGAAATACTCACTTTTCTCATCACTCCCATAAGAACACACAATCAGCACTTCCATAGTGAACAAACAGATTTACCCTCTATAGTTTTAAGCAGCACTCATAAAAATAAACCATAAAATGAGACAATCTGAAGGCACCTGAAGAGGTTTCAATTATTCCAAGAGTACACACATTGTAAAACAATGGGCTTGTAGATGCGCTTTTGTCTGCAGCAGGATATGAGCACATTCAAGGCCTCATTTACAAGAGGCCTGGGCTGCCGGAGCGTCACTTTAATGATGCTCTGGTGGTGCAGGCCTCTCAGGCCATGGAAAGCCACTGCGTGGCTTTTCATGGTCTCATAGATCCGTTGTAAGGCAACGCAGCACAAGTCGATGTGTTGCCTCACACTGCCCTGGGGAGGCGTGCCATGGGCGCTGCGATGGGTGTTCCCCCTCAACACCCATGGTTTTTGACACATTCCCAGATTTACAACAAACCGTGAATCTGGGAATATGTCATAACCCTGCGCCTCCCCAAGGGTGGACTAAGGGTAGTTTTTGTGAAGGAAGGTGTCCCTTTCTCCACAAAAACAATCTGATTTTAATGCAGACACCCTTGCACTATGGTTCACGGGTGCCTGTGTTGGCGCTAGGCAGTCAGTGGTGCGCCTGCGCAGTGTAAGAGGACAGGAATGCGCCCCTATCTCATAGATACGTCGCATTCCTGCCGTTTTCTTTTGACGCGGGGCAGCGGAGCAATTTGACGTGCAGCGCTGCCCGGCATCAAATTGTAGTAAATGAGGCCCTAAATGCTTAAATGCAACTCAGAGAGGGTTGAAAGAAAAAATCTTTCATTGGCGAGTTTTCTTTTATTTACATAAAGTAATGTTTTCCTGCAGTTCTTTCAGAAGGGCGAACCCACTCCTGAGGAATCACAAACACGCTGCATTTCTTTTTACGGTCGGGTGTCTTGAATCCTTACATACCTTCTTTTGATACACACGCATAATAGATCTGAAATTCACTATACTGTTCTGCATGGCTGCTTAATAATGAAAAGAGATGCTTGGAGAGGACCTGTAGTGTGAGCACTTAGTAAATATGACACTAATAATCAGTTTTAGAACATAAGAGGGACTCTCAGAATAAACAAGGCTCACTTGTGTACACGTTGAGTTCTTTTCTACTGACTGCAATGCTGTCCATGTTTTTCACAATCTATTTTACATTGGGAGGGGGGAGTGTGAGAGTGAATGAGTTAGGTGGGAATGTGGCGTGTTAGCGAGTGAGTGAAAGCAGCTGTATAATGCACAAAGTAAAGTTTCAGTGTTATATTCAGTGGCGGCTCCTCCGGGGAGTGCTGCCTGGCAGTGGGGCGGGTTGGGGGAGGGGTAGGGTGGGGGTAGTAAACTCCGGAATGCGGCCCAACAGAGTTGTGTATATAAATAAATAAATAAAACGAATGACATTGCGCACTGCATCGCTGATTTGGCGTAGCAGCGCGCGCAATGTAATTGGAAGCATATATGACTGTGTAATCCCTGTCCTCTTGCACATTGCTAATCTTGATTCTGTCTGTACAACATACAGTTCAAAGGGAAAACACATTATCGTGAAACAATATCTGTGTTTTCTTGGCCATCCTAGGAATGAATGCACAGACACAATTATTTCTTCTTCCACCATGAAAACACGTATGGAATTCAAAAGCAAAAAGCCTTAAGAACCAGTAGGCAGCACACAACAACTTTCACCAGCGGCCCATGTTGGGCAATGATTCACATTGTTCTTTCGGCTCTTTTGCCACATCCTTCTGGCTTGGACAGTTATTTCTGGGCCTGCAGTCGCTGGCCTCTTTCAAGCCCTATTTTACAGACAAAAGATTAGAACCTCAAGCTACTTTCCAAAATTATATTGAACATATAACTTACTTTATTGGAGATCTTTATATCTCAAGACAGCACACACATCTTTGATGCATCTGAGCAGCACTTCATGGCAATGGATGCTAGGAGGTCTGCTGTCCTCATCTTTTCAAATCTAGCAGTAGCTAAACATACAATCCACTGCAACGGAGTAAAGGAAAGAGCAACAAATTTGATTTGGGATTTACTTTCCAGTGCAAAACTTTATTTGCACTAGAAAGTAGCCCTAAATTAATGCAAAGTAGCGCTGACGCTGCTTCATGTTTCGTTGAGTCCTGAGGGCATGCCATGAGTGGTCCATGGTCGCTCCTATGCATCCAGTCATGTTTTTGACTCAAAGTCCTATGCACTAATATTTGTAGATAGGGCTTTGTACCAAAAATATTGCCTCTTTCAGGCTGTTGTTAATTTGGATTTTTTTTTCTCCAAACTATTCCATCTTTGCTGCACCGTACAGTATCCATACTGAGTGAGGAAAATGTTAAACTATGTATAAGCATAGTTATGGTATTTTGTACTGGAAGAGTATCCTTCCAGTACAAACCCTATGTCTGACATCCCACACGCACCCATGTCCTGTGGTACAAGGGTGTGTGCACTGGTGCATGACAGCCTAAAATGAGCCAATGCAGGGAGAGAGGAAAGCTGTGCCAAGTCAATCATAGTAGATACGTTGTTATTCTGTTAGACCAATTTACCATTCTCTTTACTGGTTTTGGTGAGAGAGGATTTTCTGCAGAGGATGATGAGAGTCAAATCAGGCTCTCCACTGAATCCTTGCCACCCACACTAGTAGCCTTTCAAACCTGTCTCAGGACTGCCATTGCAAGGATGTGTCTCCAGTGACCATGTGTGCCTGTAACACAGGCACAGGCACAGGCACACATGGTCACTGGAGACACATCTTCTGGCCCTTTACGCAGCTACAGTGTAGTAAAAGCACTATGGGGTAGATTTACAAGCCGCTTGCGCCTCTTTTGCGCCGCAGTTGCGTCACTTTTGTGGCGCAGCGGCAGCACAAAAGATGCGCCATGGTGCTGGGTATTAACAACATGACGCATCTGAGAGACGCGTCACGTTGTAAAGCCCTGCGCCATCAGGAGGCGTTCCGGCGCAGGGGAGGGCGTTCCAGCGCAGGAACGCCTCCTAAAAGTGTCTGAGTAAAATCTACAAGATTTCACTTAGTCACTTTTTAGGCCAATGCTGCGTCAAAACCCTGCGCCTGCTTGAAGCAGGCGCAAGGCTTAACGCAGCATTCGGGAGATCGGGCCCCCAAGAGCATTGCTGGAGCTGCGTCGCGCTTGCGACGCAGCTCCAGCAATGCGCTGCTTTTACGGCACAGATGCGTGACACATCTGTGCCGTTTTTGCCACATGGTGCGCCGCATTTACAATGCGGCGCACCATGGGTGGCGGAGCTGAGGCGCACAATAACTGGGCCATCCCTGGGGATGCGCCAGTTATTGTAAATCTGCCCCTATATATTTAGCCAACAAGGGAGCACTTACTGATTAGACAGTAGAAAGTACTCCAGTTGAGTAGAGGTATTGCACAAAAAGGTGGCATCTTCGTGGACAAACATGCAGGTCGGGATTCATTTTGCCCCCTGTTAGACTCGTTTTTTGTGCCCTTCTGTCCTCTATTAGACTCGTTTTTCCCTTGTTTTTCTGCCCTTCTGCCCTCTTTTAGACTCGTTTTTCCCTTGTTTTTCTGCTCTTCTGCCCCCTGTTAGACTAGTTTTTTGTGCCTTTCTGCCCTCTGTTAGACTCGTTTTTGTGCCCTTCTGCCCTCTGTTATTCCCTTGTTTTTTTGCCCTTTTGCCCTCTGTTAGACTCGTTTTTTGTGCCCTTCTGCCCTCTGTTAGACTCGTTTTTGTGCCGTTCTACCCCCTGTTAGACTCGTTTTTTGTGCCCTTCTGCCCTCCGTTAAACTCGTTTCCCCTTGTTTTTCTGCCATTCTGTCCTCTGTTAGACTGGTTTTTTGTGCCCTTCTGCCCTCTGTTAGACTTGTTTTTCCCTTGTTTTTCTGCCCCATCTGCCCGTTGTTAGACTGCTTTTTGTGCCTTTCTGCCCTCTGCATCACCACATCATCACTCAGCGCTACCCCAGCATCACTCAGCACCACCACATTATCACTCAGCACCACCACATTATCACTCAGCACCACCACAGCACCACTCAGCACCACCACAGCATCACTCACCACCACCACATTATCACTCAGCACCACCACAGCACCACCACAGCACCACTCAGCACCACCACAGCATCACCCAGCACCACCACAGCATCACTCTGCGCCACCACAGCATCACTCAGCGCCACCACATTATAATTCAGCACCACCACAGCACCACCACAGCATCACTCAGCACCACCACAGCATCACTCAGCACCACCACAGCACCAATCAGCACCACCACAGCACCACTCAGCACCACCACAGCATCACTAAGCACCAGCACATTATCACTAGCAGCACCACTCAGCACCACCACAGCATCACTCAGCACTACCACAGCATCACTAAGCACCACCACAGCACCACTCAGCACCACCCCAGCATCACTCAGCACCACTTAGCGCCACACCAGCATCAATCTGCGCAACCATTCAACAACAACTGGTTCAAATATGTTCTCTCAATGTTTCAAGCTTTATTACAAATGTCACAAAAAGATGTTAATATTTCACTTCTGTTCTTGGAGTTTCGTCATAATAAAATACACTGAACATAATCTTCACAAAAGTTATTTACAAATGTTTAAGCTATTGCCATTATACATTAAAATCACTTTTATTTAAGTATTAATTATTTAAAAAAATTAAAAGCCATTGTAATTTGTAATATCAATACATCTAAGTCACGTAAATACAAAATATGTTGCATTACAAATGCTATAGGTGTCACATTTGCGAAAGTTATAACTATTGGCATTGTAAATGACAAAGCTATTAATTTAGCTATTTTCAAAACCCACACATAAATGAAAAAAATTGTCATTTACAAGACCAATAGCTCAAACTTTCCTAATGCGAGACCTATTGCATTGCAAATGCTTGTTTTTATATCTGTCAGTGCTTCCTGTTGAGGTTTAATTTTCGTGACAGGTGCCTCATTGCCTACTTGTAACTATTCTCTGACCCTGCTTCAAGAGTCAGAGAATAGTTGCAAGTAGGCAATGAGGCGGCAGAAAGCACTTACAGGCTTACAGCAGCAGGTGCCCAAGTTGAAGTTAATTTCTTTGTAACCCTTTTGTAAAAGGTTACCAAAAATTAGCTTCAACTTTTGCACCTGCTGCTGTAACCCTGTAAGTGCTTGGCTGAAAATTCGTCCCCGCTGATTTGCGGATTTTACCGTGATTTTGCGAGATTCGCGGATCGCGAACTTGCGGAAAATCCGCAAATTCCGTGAGCGGAACAAATTTTCAGCCCATGCTTAAACGCAATAACCTGCCCTTTGTTGGATTTCCAGAGGGCTGGAGAAAGGGGATATGGAGAAGTTCCTGACTCAGTGGCTCCCCACTGACGCTATGTCCCGCTGCTTTGTGGTGGAGCGGGCCCACAGAGCTCTGATCCAGAAACCCCCGGTGGGTGCCCGGCCACGACCAGTAATCGCGAAATTGCTGAACTATCACAACCGTGACGCAATCCTGAAACAGGCCAGGGCCAAAGATCCTCTGCTGTATGAGAACAGTCGCATCATGGTTTTTCCGGACTACACACGCCTGGTGCAGCAGCAGCGTCAGTCGTTTCTGGCGGCCAAGGCCCGTCTCCGGGACCTCAAAATTCCGTATGTCCTTCTGTTCCCGACCCAGCTACGGGTGGTGTTCCAATCACGCACTGAGGAGGTGTTTAAGTGGACCGATGAGATGGTGAGGGTGAACCACACACACCACCGGGGCTGGACTCGGATTCCTCCATGAGCGAGGTCCAATCAAAATCTTCCAGGTGGTCTCGTCGGGAGGGGGACTGGAGATCCCAAACTCAACGGCGCTCTGCATCCGATGGGGCCTAGGCCCGGGGATCCCCGGCTCCTGGACAACAAGCAGCGGACGTATGACTTGTGCATTGTATGGTTTAAATGATGTCAGCAGGCTTCTTACAGGGGGCTTATAACTGTGTTTGACTTCTTTTGCGGGAGGGAGATGTGATATGGGTGGGTCCCCCCCCCTGTTTTTTTTTGGTACTGGGTGGGGTCGGGCTAGGGAAGTATGGGCAGTAGGGTGGGGATCCATTGGCATGGGGGACTTTAAGGCCTGCGTTCGGGGTCGGAAGCCAACATTGCCGGGACAGGTACTTAAACTGTTTTGAGGTATGAGGGGGTGGGGGGCTAGTTGTTTGGGGAGGGGTCTGTTCTGGTTGGGGTTGGATCGCACAGTCACGGGGGTCATGTAGATTTGGTCTATGCACACTCACATGTCCCAGTATCCGCGAGGCGAACAGAGCAGCTCTTAGATGGCACATAGCGCAGATAAAGCCTTGGGGCCCCACAGTTCCCTTTGCATACTTAGCTGGAATGTGCGTGGGGTGTTAGACAAAATTAAGAGGGGAGCAGTGCTACGTAAATCAAAACGAGCTGGTGCGGACATACTTCTACTACTAGAAACTCATTTACTAGGCACCAAAGCTCTGTGCTTGCAACAATATGGCTTCCAGCAGGTCTTTCATGCAGGCTTTGTGAGGGGGTCCAGGGGTGTGGCTATCCTTGTACACCGTAGAATCCCCTTCATCCACACCAAATTGTGGCTGACACGCGAGAGAGGTACCTGTTTGTTAGGGGCATGGTGGGCGAGGACCCCCTGGTGTTGGGTTGTGTTTATGCCCCACACCATTGCAGTGGTCACTGGTCGAGAAACTGTTCACGATCTAGGCGGACATCCCTGAAGTGCTCGTAGCGGTTGGGACGACTAGAACAATGTCCTGGATGTTACCAAGGATAGGTTTAGGCCGGGGGGGGGCCCGAGTGTTAGTCAGTCCACGAAACTGCGGGATATGGTGGTGGGGCTGGACTGGGTAGATACGCGGAGGCGCCTTCATGGGGATAAACGGGAGCACACATTTCTCTCTGCTATTCACAAATCCTTCTCCAGGTTGGACTACATTTTTGTACCCAGAATAGCGGCTGAACGAGTGGAAACAGCGGCAATTCTTCCACGGTGCCTTTCAGATCACTCGCCGATATATGTGGAGCTTCGGCTGGGTGGGGAGAGGCAGCCATTCCGCTGGCGCCTTTCGGTGTGGCACCTTCAACAGGAGGACTATAGGAGGCTTATGCATGAGGCGATTTCCGATTACCTGGTCGGGAATGTTGGTTCGGTCTCTAGCGCCGGGACGCTATGGGAAGCATTGAAACCCACATTGCGGGGGGTGGATATTGCCTGGTATGCGGTGGCTAGGAAGCAGCAGTGGGTGGCTCTGGTGCCCGCAGAGGAGGAGATAGGGGAGCTAGAGCGACAGGGACGATCGACGGGGGAGGCTCGGGAGGTGAGCCAGCTCCTTCTGGCACAACAGTCCTATACGGCCCTCCTCCTAAATGAGGCGAGGTAGGTGTGGCTAGCTACGCCCAGTAGAATCTGCCAGTGGGGAGACAAATCTAGCAAAATGCTGCATCAGCTCTGTCAGGGGACCTTTCGTGCGCAGACGTTGCCGGGGATCCTGGATGGAACAGGAGACCCACTGACGGACCCAAGGGACTTGGCGGAGAGTTTTGCTGCGTACTATGCAGACCTGTACGCCCCACGGGAGTGCCTGCCGGAATATATGGTTGACAAATTCATAGCTGACTTGTCCCCTAGAGCGGTGTCGGACGAGGTGCGAGATAGGTTGGAGCTCCCCCTGACAGACGAGGAACTGGGCACGGCCCTATGTGAACTTATTCCGGGGAAAGCCCCCGGTCCGAATGGATTCCCCAGTGAGTTTTTCAAGAAATATAACACGCAATTAGCCCCTCACTACCGGGCGGCCTTGGAGGAAGCCAGGGCCCAGGGCAGGCTCCCTCCGGATTGGAGGCATGCAGAGATAGTAGTGTTCCACAAGCCGGGTCGACCCCCAGAGCAACATGCCTCCTATCGCCTGATTTCACTCCTTAACGTAGAGGCTAAGGTCCTGGCTAAGGCGGTAGCCAACCGGCTTCTTCCTCATATCTCGGAGCTTATCCACCCGGACCGGGCCAGCTTCATGCCTCAAAGGGCGACCAGACACAATATTCGACGGGCGCATGTGGCGATGGAAGCGGTTGGGCGTACTGGGCAGCAGGCTTCGTTTCTCCTCGTTGACATGGACAGAGCATTCGATTAGTTAAGCTGGGTGTATCTGTTCTCGTTACTGCCGCGGCTTAATCTTGGACCCCACTTCCTCTCTTATCTGCGTCTTCTGTATACCGACCTGACGGACTCAGTCCGAGTTGCGGGAGCAGTCTTGTCTAGATTCTAGATTCGGCGGGGTACTCGGCAGGGGTGCCCCCTGTCACCCTACTTATTTGCTCTGGCTATGGAGCCCTTAGCTGCGTGGGTGCACATAGACGCGCTGCTGAGCGGGTTTGAGTGGACGCAGGAGCCGTCCGACAGATTCGGGTTATAGGCGGATGATGTCCTCTTCTTTCTTACGGATCTTAATAGATCAGGGCCGTGCCTCCTTCGGATAATGCAGATCTTTGGCGAGACATCGGGGCTCTATATGAACCACGCAAGTCCACATTATGGGTGCTGGGGGAGCGGACCCAAGTGGTGGGTAGCAGGGCCTCTTCGCTCCAAGTAGCGGTGGGGGGTCTTAAGTATTTGGGGGTTTTGCTTTCAGAGGTCCCAGCCGTGTCCTGGGAGCGGAATCTGGTGCCGGTTTGGGAACATGTGCGGGCCGACCTTAAAACCTGATCGCGTATGTCGCTTACTATATATGGTAGGTCGGCGATATTTAAAATAGTGGCACTCCCCTGCCTGCTGCATCAACTGCAAAACCATCCGTATCCGGGATCGCTGGGCTGGTTTTGTCAGGTGAACTCCGTCCTGGGGCAGTTTCTGTGGGGGGGAGGGGGGGGTGCGGTGCGCGTGGCATTGCGCACACGTTTTCTCTCCACTTATTGTGGCGGTCTAGCGACCTTGGATATCCTTTCCTACTATCAGGCCTCCAACCTTTTGGTATTAAATGAATGGTGGTATGGTGACAGGAGTGACCCGGCGTATGCCACGGAACGGTATTTGATGGGCTCCCACACGCTACACACCATCCTGTACTCGGTATCACTGCGGATTGCGTTGCCGGCGGCCACTCGGGTGGTGTTCCACGTCTGGCGGCAGGCTTTGCGCCGGATGGGGTGGTGGAACACTCTAACAGCGGAGACTCCCCTGCGGCATAATGGGCGGTCTCCTGGCCTAGCATCGCTGCAGGGATTTAGGGGATGGGACATTACCAGACCCTAGTTACGCACAGTTTGCCTACGCTACAGAGACTCCTGGAGCATTGGGAGGAGGATGTGGGTGAGTTGGAGGAGGAAGACTGGAGGGAGGCTCTGGCCGCTCCCCGGGGTGCCGCCATAGCTATGCGTCTCCGCCTTATCCAATTTAAATACTTGCATAGAGTCTGCTTTGCCAGGGCTCTGCTCTGGCGGACAGGACTGATTGCTTCACAGGACTGCCTCCGTTGCAACAGGGAGGAACGGACGTTCATGCATACAGTCTGGAGCTGTGGAGCTCTTGCTCAATTCTGGAGGGGGGTCTTGGCCTGTCTGTCTGAGGTGTTGGGATGGGAGCTCCAGCGTACGCCACAGTTTGCCCTATTACATGCAATGGACGGGGTGGGGGATAACCTATATAAAAGACATCTGATGTTGCTGGGCCTCACAACAGCCAAAAGAGACATTGCTAAGGGGTGGTGGAAGGACCCGCGAGCCCCGTCGGTGGCTGTCTGTAAGAGGGGGCTTGACTTTTACATAGGGCTGGAGCAGCCAATATTTGTGGCAAGGGGGTGCCCCCGAAAACATTTTAAAATCTGGAAGCGCTGGGCAGATTATAGAGGTATGTGGCTGGAGCCCCCAGTGGAGCAGGAGGACCTTCCCCGGGAGGGGTGATGGGGCGAGTGCCTTGGAGCGGTTGGACATGGAACTAGGGAGGCGAGTGTGCTTATATATTGCTCGTTATGAACGGGTTGGGCCGGGAGGTGGTTGTGCGACTCCGGGGGGTGGTGGTTGGGATGGATGTTGGGAGTTGGGGGGGATGGGGCTTGGGTTGGGGTGGAATGGGGGAGGGGAGGTTATTTCGGAGGGTTTGTTTATTTACTCGCTACTCCTTGCGTGTAAAGTGAAAATTCGATTGCCTTTGATGCTGTTATGTTTATGATTTGCAGTCATCCCTGGGGTACAGGGCCCTGCATAACTTGTGCAATCTGACAATAAAATTTGTTTACAAAAAAAGAATTTGCCACATGAAGTTTCATATCTGATGCAATTCCCCATTTTCTGAGTAAAAACTCTGAATATGTGAGGAAGTATCTACCGTGTTCTGTAAAATCCTTACCCAGGAATATCAGCATTTATGGAGTGCAGCTCATTCCTCACCTATCACCAGACCCCTCATTACCAGGGGCTTAGAAGGGAGACAGAGTGCGCAAAGGCAGAGTTTAGCATTAAACGGTGGGGTAGAATAAACAGCATGTTTCTAGGAGTAATTGGAACAACAGCATCTGGTATAAGCCAAGGTTGTACATGGGTGTATTGGTTGAGTAAATGGTCAATTGGTTAAAAATGTTAAGCTGTGTTTCATCATAACGGTGGCTTGTTGGTGTATGGATGCATGCTTGTACCTGCATTAGTGTTTACACAAATAATTGGAATCTTAACAAAAGGGTGGCTCCACATTGTTCTTCATAGTATTATTATGATTATCAGTTCCATGAATGAAAACTCTAACTTTACTGAAAGCCTGTTACTTCATTCTGTTCCCATGTCAACAACTGCCTGGTTCTCTCCAGCTTCACATTATAATTCTCAGTTAGACTGTCTCTGTTGTGGGATGGGCCTGTCCAAATGAAAGTAAGGAAGGTTTGCTGGGAAGTGCCTGCACATTGCCTGCACATTCCCGATGATGTGTGAGATCCCAAGCAACGAGCAATGCCACAATTCCTGTGTCTCTGGTGAAAGGCCTAGTAATATTATATATATTTGTATACATAAATAGATATATAGTTAGATATCGATAGCTATATCGATATCTTTCTCTAAATATATATAGAGATATTATCTATTGGTGGTCGCCAGTAGGTAGTTATAGTTAGGACCTTGTTTCTATTCAAAAAGTGTTTTTTTTCTTGTGCCAATATTTTTGGCACTGTTTGATGAATCTTTGTGAAGTTTTCAAACATAATGGCCTACTCACTACAGCTGGTGTGTTGAAAATTTCGTGGTGATTTGTGAAACGGGGGCCAAGAAAAAGGGGGGTCCCAAAACCTTTTTTCTCCAAGTTAATTTCCAAAGGAAACTTTAGACACAGCTACGGCCCGAACTGCTGAACGGAATTACACCAAATTTGACAAAAAAGGTAGCGTTTGGTTCAGAAAGCACTCTTTTTATTAAATGGTGTAAATACATTCAGTAGGTTCTGAGAAATGTTAACATTTCTCAGATATACAACTGGGGACGCGGAGGAAGTGCTGGCAGCCATCTCGTGACTGGGTTGAACCGAGCCTCAAGATAAAAGGTAAAAAACCTGAAAAAACAAGAAAAAAAGCCTGCTCATGGGGTCCCACAAAACATTGGCCGGGTTCACGGTGGATCCACGAATCCAGCCGGAAAAAATAGAAATGAAGCGTGGGCTCCTGCGCTTCGTTTCCTTATATTAAAAAGAGGTGCATGGGACCAAGCGGGCCCCACCATGCCTCGTGGACCGCCACCTCCCGGGGGCTTATAGATTGAATGCAGGGGGTATGCTCCTTCACAGCCCCGGGGACAGCCACCCTCTTCGGGCTTTATTCTTTAAAACAATGTGTAGGGGTGCTACTGCCCTCACGTAGCCCCTCGGACCACCACCTTCCAAGGGCTACTTATTTTAAATGCAGGGAGGCCACAGGCCCCCGCAGCCCTAGGGACCACCACCTCCCCGGGGCTAAATTGAGAAAGATGGGTGGGGGAATCCAGCCCGTCCACGGACCCCAAGGGACCACCACCTCCCTAGGGCTATATTTAAAAGTAAAGTGAGGGGGTCTTGAGCCCCCAACACAGCCTTCCCAGGGCTAAAACACCGTTGGAGGGGGGCTGGATGGCCTGTCAACCCCCAGGGACGGCTCCAGCAATGTCCCGGGGTTCCCACCCCAGGACACTGCAATTTGTTTTGGGATGCTCCCACCATCCCATAGTAAACAAGTGCTCCATTTTGCTCTCACTTGTTCAAAGTGGAGCACTTTGCTTTTTACACCCAGGGAGCTGCATCACGCGATAGAAAGCAATGCTGGCTAGCGCAGGAGGTGGAAGCTGGCTTGGACCGTGGGGGCTTCAGGCCCTCCTTGGAACGCAGGATGGTCCTCGGGCTGAAAATGGCTAAAGAGTGGGGCCGCTTGGTGCCCCTCCCTTTTATTAAAAAAAAGGAATAGCTGGGCCCCAGGGGCCAAAAAGGGCTCAGAGGGGCTTCTTGGACCCTCCCTTCCTTTAAAACAAAAATAACATTAAAAGAAAGGTTGGGCACCGGGGTATGGGGTCCCCGGGGCCGAAATCAACCTGGGAAAAGGGTTCGCTTGGCCACACCTCCCCTTAAAAAAATAACGACAAAGACCCAGACCCGAAGGGTTGGGGTCCTCTGGGCATATATAAGCCTGGGGGGGGAGGGGAGGCGCGCGGCATCCCTTCTCTTTTTATTTTAATTTTAAAATATCAAATGGGTGAGGTGCCGGGGGATGTGGTCCCAGGGGCATACAAGGTTCAAGGGAAGGGGGCCACACAGTTCCCCTTCCTAAAATAACGGGGGGGAAAACAAAGCTGGCAACTCGCTGAAGGTCCCACCCCCTTTCTCCGGAAGTCTGCAAATGCGCCTCCTGGTGCGCTCTTGGTTGGGGTATGAAGTTCCCTTCACTCCTGAGGTCCTTAGGGGCCAACTAGCCCACCTGTTACCTTCACTCTGCAAACGCGCATCTTGGCGCACTGCTGGTGGAGCAATGAGGTCCCCTTGCGTCCTGAGGACCTCAGGACTAAAGTGGACTTCCTCCCCTAACCAGCAGGTTTCAAGATGGAAGGGGACTTCATCCCCCCAAATAGGTGTGTTGAAGAGTGGCGGGGAAAGGGGGCGTGGCCTTTAATGACCTCTCAGCAATCCCACTGCGTGGGGTTTACTGGAAATTACAGTTGGGCTAGATGGCCCCCAAGGACCCTCATCAGTGAAGGGGACTTCTTCCCCCAACCAAGAGCATACCAGGAGGCACATTTGCAGAGTGGTGGAGAAAGGGGGTATGGCCTGCTATCAGAACTAGGTAGCCATGCTGTATGGGACTTACTGGAGGTAAAAGGAGGGGTAGTTGATGGCCCATTTCTCCATCACTCTGCAAATGTGCCATCCTGCACACTACTAGTTGTAGGACAAAGTCCCCTTGGCCCAGGAGGGGCCTTGGGGGCCAAGAAGCCCTCCTGGTAATTCCTGTAAGCCCTACACAGCGAAATTCCTGAGAGCTGGTCAGAACCTCAGTCCTTTTTATCCACCACTCTGCAAACGCGACTGCTAGTTAAAAAACTTTAGAAATTCACTTAAAAAAATCAAAGGTTACAGGGACGTTATAGTTAGGAATAAGCATTAAAAAAATCTTACTAATTTACTGAAAAAACCAAAGGTTTCATGGACATTATTTTTAGGAATTAACATTTAAAAAAAGTTTAGAAATTCACTGAAAAAACCAAAGGTTTTAGGAACGATATAGTTAGGCTGACATTTCACTTGTAGAAAACCAGAGAAATTCAGCTAATATAGTTAGATGAGTTAACTATAACCTGCGCCCTCTCAATGCACTACTTATGACCTCACATATTACATTACTCATGAAATAGTCAGTGACATCACTGATTACATCACTAATGACATCTAAAATGACATTACTAATAATATCATCAAGTGACTATGAGTTTTTATAAAAAGTTTACGAGAGTTAAATATACATACCATGGTGTATTGGTGAATCAGTTGGTGTATGAGTGCCTGATTAAATGATTCAGTGGGTGTGTGAGTAACTGTATAAGTGAATAATTAAGCATCTCAGTGAATGTATGGGTGAGTGACTTGTGTGAATGTCTGTATCTATCAGTTGGTGTCTTAGTGGCTGCATGGGTGTGTGACTGAGTATGTGAGTTTCTGTATGAGTGAGTGATTGGTTGTCTGAGTACCTCAATGGGCATCTGAGTGTCTGTGTGGGTAGGTGATGAGCAAGTGGGTGAGTCAATGGCTGTATGAGCTAGTGAGTGTGTGTGTGTGTGGGGGGGGGGGCTGAATGGGTGAGTGAGTGTGTATATGACTGTGTCTGTAAATGAATGGATGTGTCAGTGGCATATGTGAAAGACAGTATAGGTTAGTGTTGGAGTATAAGTGACTGTATGTGTGACTGATTTATTGCAAGAGTGGCCATATGGGTGAGTGTGTGCTTGTATCAGTGACTGTATAGGTAAGTGAGTATGTGTTAGTGTCTGTATGAATAAACAAGTGTGTTTGTGTATACATGTATAGGTGAGTAAATGGCTGTGTGATCTACTCTATAGGTGACTTAGGTGAGTGGGTAGCTCTATGAGTCACAGCCTGTGTGAGAGTAGCTGTATGGCTGTATGAGTGGATATATCAGTGGCTGTAATAGTGAGTGAGTGGGTATATGAGTTGTTGTATGGGTGAGTGAGTGGATGTGTGTGTAGACCTATAAATCAGTGAGTGGGTATGTAAGTACAGATATAAGTGTGTCAATTGTTTCGAGAATGGTAGTGTGAAAGTTGGAGTTGGTGTATGTAAGGTTTTATGGGGGTGTGAGAGTGTGTGTGAGAGATTCTGTGGATGATGTCGTCAGGGATGTCATTTGAGATGTCATTAGTGATGTCACTGACCATGTCATGAGTAATGTAATATGTGCAGTCATAAGCAGTGCATTGCGTTGGTAATAACATTCCTGAAACCTTTATTTTCAGTGTCTATCTATCTATCTATCTATCTATCTATCTATCTATCTATCTATCTATCTATCTATCTATCTATCTAGATCTATCTATCTAAACACACTCACTCACCCATATCTAGATATATAGATAGATAGATAGATAGATAGATAGATAGATAGATAGATAGATAGATAGATAGATAGATAGATAGATAGATAGATAGATAGATAGATTGATAGATTGATAGATTGATAGATAGATAGAATGTAAAGGAATTATACCAAAATATTCTAGCACAGTCCCATTAAAAGTACAGCCACTTTGACACTGTTCTATTAAAGGTGTATCAGCCCCTATTAGAGATGCTGTGATATAGTTTTTTTAACCTTACTGCACTGCATGTTCCATTAGGCATAAAGCAGTTGTTCTGACAAGTGTTGATACTGCTGTGATGTAAAGTGTTAGTTTCAAGAAGTGCTGTACTGTTTCAATGAAAGCAAAGCAATTATTCTGATAAGTGCTGGCCATGTCACAACAAAAGTACCATTACTCTTCTAGAAAGTACTCCTACTGACCTATTACAAATATAGCAGCCCTTTAAATAAGTGTGTACTGTCCTAATAAAGGTGCAGTACACATGTAGGGACTCCATTTATAAACGCATTGAAGATTTGTCAAGAAAGATGATGTCTCAATATTCATGGATGAGTCCTGCTCTGAAGTGCTGGGAGAGTGTCTCATTAAAGGTGTATCATTCCTTCTCACAAGCGGAAGCACAGAAGAGGAACTGAACCCAGTAGGTGCCCATTAGTGGTTAAAGTGCTGCAAAGTGCCCTGAAGAAGCTTGATGTAGCAATCACCTAACAAGCGAACAATGAGTCAAAAACATCCCAGTGTACAGCGCACAGGAGAATGGAGAGGGACATGTCAGCAGGGATAACAGCTCACATTGCTGTAGTCACAAAGAGGGAGTTGTAAGAGACACAACTAGACAAGACAAGACAATCTAAACTCAGTGGAAGCTCCTCCGTTGTGGCAGAGGAGCGTTGGCCCACTGCTCTTAAGCAGTGCATTGCAAAATAAAGGGAACATAAAATTATAATTAATTTGAGTTATTATCATTTTATGTTTCTTTTGTGGGCTGATGGGTAGGCGGGGCTGCTTTGTTCTCGGAGCAGAGCAGGAGAGGAGTGGTTTGCCCATTCCTGAGTGCACAATGACTGTTTGGTCAGCTCTCTCGGGATGCCCAAACCAGTCATGCGCACCTAACCCATTCTCCATACAGGCTTTATTAGAGCCTGCTTGAAGGAGATGCTCAAGCCCAAATTTTCTAGTTGAGCATCTAAACAGGACGCTCAAAACCAATCACAACGCTGCATTGCAGCGTTGTGATTGGTCAAGTGAGCCTGGGTGCTGACCAATCACAACGCTGGTCAGGGAAGCCTGGCTGTGCTTCCTGTGCAGCAGTCCAACGAGGATAGCAGGAACAGAGATGCAAGCCTTGGCGTGGCAAGGTAAGTATTTATTTTATTATTATTCATATTTTCCCCCCCTCGTCGTGACAACTCTGCGCGCCCGCACCCACACCACACCTGCCACTCGTGCACCATGCCAGCCCCACTATCTATGCTAATAAAAGGACACGAGGAAATGAGGCACGCAGATATGTAAAAAAATAACGGGTTGGAAAGTATAAAGCATATAAAACTTCCTTGTTTAATATATAGTACACGAAAGCGATAGACTGACAAGTGTTCCCCACACTAACGGCATAAAGTGCTTAAAATAGACAGAGTAGGCAGGTGTGGCGCAGCAGCCAGGGCAACTGACGCCGGACGCTGGGGATCACGGTGCGATCCCCGGCACCGGCGACAGGGGTCTGCCCAGCACCATGTGACTCTGGGCAATAGCTTGCTTAATCGTCCCGACGGCCTACAGTGCCGGGAATCCTAGGGGTAGCTGTGCGCTTTACAAATACAGGATTATTATTATTGTACGAGCACCCTGAGGATTCTCTGTCTTAATAAACACAGCAATGCTCTTAGTTCAAGCGGAGTTTGGTAGACTTCTGTGGTGACCAGAATAAAATGTGCAAGCAAGACGTCTTGATTGTAGTAAAACTGCATGTAAAATATACTTAATATGCAATGGTTTTCAGCCAGCCCTTTGCATCCACTGGCAGGGATGCAGCTACCAATGCTACAACTGGTCCAATGCACCGCCCGGAGGTGGGAGAGGCCCAACAACAACAGCCTCTAGAGCCCTGGAGGGCACCTAAATACCCATGCTGAAGTTCTAACATGAAGGAGCTTTAAAAAAGGACTTTACATTTTATGTATGTGTGTCACATTTGCTGTGTGGTCAAAGACAGAGGTCAAATGTTAGTCTACTTCTCTGACTGTGTGTCTTATTCTTTTAAAATGGAGACTAGTGTTTACGTTTCTTTCCCTTGTTGCAAAGTGTGAGGATTTTGTCAAGTGAACTAAGTAAAAACCTGCAGATGTGAAAATGAATTGTACAAACATTTCAAAAGAAATAAACAGGAAAGCACAAATTAAGCGTTTTGCGTCTACTGTACTTTCTGTGAGACTGTGATCAAACTGGAGGTCTTCCCCCACTGGAGTGGGGAAAGAACTGCACTCCAGGGTCCTTCAGGGGAAAACGTATCATTACTATGGTAGGTTAAATTCTATCTGCCTACCCGTGTACTGCAGCTGCCATCACTGCATGCTCCATGCGAGTCAGGATAATAAGGAAATGCTGTCCACTGGAGAATCATGGTTGATCCAGCCTCTACCACTGAAGTGGCACGAGTTGCCAAAGGGACAGGCCAGTCCGGGGGCAGCATCTGCCCCACCCCCAAAAAGCACTCTCCGCAGTAAAAGAGTCACTACACATGCTTCTCACAATCAGGGCAATGTGCTTAACATGCACTCTGGCCAGTGCTTCACCCTCAGCAAAAACATAAATGATGTTGCAAAAATGGAATCCTTTAGGTCTCTCGGATTCCAGGCAAACAGAGAGTGGAGTAAGCCACCCAGCCCCTGGAGAGCACTGGATGGCGTGAAAGCAGGTAGGCAGGCAGCAGGCCACCTCATAAGGCAGATTGCAAGGTGGAAGTCCCTTCAGCAGCCCAACAGGCAGCAGGCCAGCACAACAGCAGTCCTCTGACAATATGCAGAGTGCAGAGCCAGCCGCATCTGGTTAAAAGTCCCATGAAGTGTCTAAAAACATGGGGTCAGATCCCTTGTACTTATTATCAATAATGTCTTTGATGAATGGGTGACTTCAAAGGAGCCCTCAGAAGTGCATAACAATCCCTTTCAACCCAACTCTGGCTACAGTAAATCAGTAGGGGGTAAATCAGCCCTTTGTGTGAGGGCTGGACACAACCTATACAAATGTAAAGTGGGAACAACCTCTCCCTTTCCCAGTCCAGGAAGATTATCAGTATGCAGATGAATGCTGATGTATCCCTGTCACACCCAGCCCTTCCTGAGTGTTGGCTATCTGGAAAGTATGCACCAAGTGTAGTTGTCACCTAGCTCAGATGTGTATAGGAGTCAGGCAACAAAGCACAAAGTGTCATAAGCACAGAGAAATGCACACTTTCTAAAAGTGGCATTTCGAAGATAGTAATGAAAAATCTAACAACACCAGTAAGTAAGATTCATCACCACTATTCTTAACATATCAATCATGGTAACGCCACTCCTTTCTGATCAGAAATTACCACTTAAATGTATATAAGGGAATTCCCAATGCTAGTCTATGAAAAGAGTAGGCCTCACAGAAGTGATAAACAAAATAGGCTGTTTGTTTCTACCAGGAAATGCCACACATACACAGCACCCTTGCCAATAGGGCTACTAGGGATCACCTTATCAGTGACCTATGTGTAATAAAAGTGGAGTTTAAGGATTGGCAGGTAGCTTTAGATGCCAAGTTAACATTGGAGAAAACTGTGCACACAGGCCATGCAGTGGCAGGGCTGAGACCATTTTGAAAGGCTATGTCTGTGGGTGGTGCCCAGCTACACCACTGTCCACTCGCCTCTACTTGTGTAATCAACATTTTTCATTATCTACCCACTACAGCATAGATCATGAAGAAATATGCCAGGCTACTTCTGCCATAGGCTAATGTCACTGTGAGTGATAGCACTCTGATCTTTCAAAAGGAGCACATCTGCACACAAATTAGTTTCATCCAATGCAAGAAAGTACTATGTGTGCAATGCGTGCTTTGGAAGCACAAAAACCATGTTTGCTTTTTCCCAGTTTTTTTATATTGCGGAAGGGCCCACAACTCGCACAACATGGTTTTATAAACACTAAAGCAAAACAAAATAAGCAATAACAAAGCCAAACTGCTGTCAGCTAACTCCAGATCAATTGGCATTGCCAATGTTTGTTGTAAATGAAACTGAATGTATTTAGGAGAAACGAGAACAGGATTTAACTCAGATTATAAGATGCACTGTTTTTTTTCCAAGAAAGTGATTTATTTGTCAAAACTGGCTACTAGCTGACAGGGCTGTTAAGTTTTTCTTGTAAGGCTGCGGCCCACTCTGACAGCACCCACTTTGACAACTGGTGCAGCACCCCTTGTCTCACCTGTCCTACAGCAGGTATTTTTCTATCTGAACTATCAAGTGTTGCTGTGTTTCACATTGTTGGACTTGAAAATTGCTAGTAATTATTACATAGAAATACTAACTGTGTCATTAGACAAAGAAAAAGTGTAAGATGCAAATGGTATAGGAGCTGATGGGGAGCAGGTAAACATGCTGCTGTGTGTGCATGTGACAGGTCAACTATTCAGAAGTTGCTGGCCAACTCAGCATTTCATATTTTGATGTTCAATAAAACAAGAAGCTCTAATTTAGTTGATGATAATTACTATAAATCACCAACAGACAATTTCATTTGCAGAATGTGCATGCCTGCCAAGGGACAGACATTAAGTACGGCATTAATTAAAGAACATGGATTTATACAGAGAGAGTAGTTGTTTAGTAAGGAACATTTTGTAGGTAATTTTGGCAATTCTGGTGCCCATTTAGACTTTGTTGGGTGTAGGGCATCTGCCAAAAAGCGGTCGATGTTTTGCCAGCCACACTTATGGTTCACCTGAGGATTAAGAGCTGGGCGTAGTGTCCTGTTTCTACCAACAAAGCTTCAGATGAGTACAACTGAAAATCTTTGACTGATGGCCCATCTGAAAAGGACCTCAGTCAATGTCCAACAGAATGACCAGGTTCTTATTGCTACCTACTTTGTTCCCTGTTTGGAATCTCAAGGGAAGTCCTGGTGATCCTTAATAGGATACAACAGAAATGACTCCCACGCGTTGCGCTAGGGCATTGATGATTTATTATTCAACAACAGTTTTCCGCTTTCAATGTTTGGTTATTGAAAGACAAAAAACTTTTCTTTGTGGGCAAATCAAGCATGGTGCCCACTTGGCAAATGGGCGCACTTTCAATGGATCAGCTGATGAAGCAGCTACGCTCACAGCACAGCAATCCCCACCAGGCAAGTTGGGGTCTCTAAATCTTGTGTGTGGTCCTCCACCAGGGGATTGGAGGCCATAGCTTCTCCCGACCTGGCAAGTCACATGAGTGGAGCATCTGCCAAACTAAAATGACCCCGTCTGAAATGTCTGGGCATGTGCCATCTCTGAAATGTTCTTGAACTAATACATCTACAGCGAACAGTGTGTTTGTTATGTTTGACTAAAGTTGCTAAGCTCCACTTTCTCAGTGTGCTTCTCTTTTGTTTTTCAAATATATTCAAAATTTCCCTTTTTAGGGGCTAGCAGGTATAAAGGCATGGCCTTGGGCTACCCATACCCACGTCATCTTAACACTTACTATTCAACATGCAGGGCCAGCTCCAGGCAGGGTCGGCTCCAGGGCAGTGCGACCAGTGCCACTGCACTGGGCGCTGACTTCAGGTGGGGGCGCTGTGTTTGTAAGTACATTCTGATTTTAAATGCACCTGCAGCCACGTTGCTCGCCTCCAGCAATTTCCAGGCAACAATAAAAATGTCAAGAAAACTCTGGTGAATCGGAGTTTTGTCTAGTGGAAGTTTTGACTAATCATAAGATAGCACAGAGGGTTAATATGCCTGCTGCAACCAACGGGTACCATGCAGATCACATTAGTGGATATAATGTAAATAGGTCAGTGGGTTACTGCTTTTAAAAGAGACATCCTTTTGTTATTTGCAATGTATAAGTTAAAATCCTAATATAGAACAGTAAGCAATTAAGTGTCATCAAAGAGCTGCACGCAAACTGCAAGGGAGCGTTAGGATTTTTTCCCTAGCCTTTCATTACACAAACGTTGCAAAAAGGGTTCATTTGAGTAGAACTAAATTCTTATTATTAAAGAGAACCCCCAACCACGGTATTACTTTAAATTTTGAGTTTGTGCTTCTCTAGAACAAGCACTCTTAAACCATACTGCCTAACCAGTATGAATGACGTATCAATCCTACACCTTGCAGTCCTCTGTCTTATGTAACATTTCCTATGTTCAGATTTACACACCTATGATTGGTTGTCTATGGGTAGTGTGTGTGATATAAAGTGCTTCCTCACCCTACACAGATATGAGTGGTGCTATAAAACGAATTAAAGGCACCTGAGAGAGAGTGGTTATAGAGACTTCAGGGGCACTGTTAAAGGGTGGTGGTGAGAGAATCCTTGGTGGAGGTGGTCATTGGGGGGCACCAACAAACATTATTGCATGGGGCGATACCAGCGATAAAGCCAGACATGTTAACAGGCTTGGAAATACAAACTAGGTTTCTGCTTCGAAGCATTTCTTAAAGATGTCAATTGCTTCCTGACAACTTATTCAAATATTGTTTTGACAGAGACAGTGTCCTCTGAAATGTTAGCACTACTCATTTCATATTTGTTTGTGTTTGAAACGCTTTGATAAAGACGTGCGGTTTTGCCTTTCCACTATGAACTGGAGTTTACTTTGCTCAAACATTTGAACACTGTGGCTATGAAAGTAAGAAAGTCCACATCAAACATATTTGAAAGTATGACATGATTTAATAATAAAATATTAAATGATTAAACTTAAATGTCCATAGATGCATAGGAATGTAACTTGATAAATGGCTTTTGGATGTGCAGCCATGATGCAATAAAATGACAATTGTGGCTTTCACTGGGTTTCCACATTAACATGGTTTACAAATCTAAGCAGAAATCAGTTCATACAAAAAAAGGAGAGCTCAAGTTATTCCCAGACATGTGTAAGCAGATGATCATGTCTTGTTTTACATTCGAATATGATACTTGCAGTTCTGTATTTCTAACGATGAAAAGCAAAACAAATATGTGACCAAACGAATCTACTCATTCCTGACATGGAGCAATTTGAGGTCTCGCTTACCAATGTAGTAAAAGATTTGACGGTGTGTTTTTTATTGAAATAAAATATTTTCTTGGTCCAAAGAAATATTTTTTAAACACCAAAAATTAACATAGTCTGTTACACCACATTGGGCACCATTTGAGGCCTTAACTTAACTTTTACATGTATCCCATGTTGTAAGTAGTGCTTCCAGTGATAGCTTTTTTCTGTTGCATTCTGGCACTTGTAGTCTTGACATTTTCATTATGAATACAAAATTATAAGCATGAAAACCAAAAATGGTAATGGCAATTGCAGCATTGCAAGACTGTTTTGTTTGCGATAATGTGTTATCTCAAAGTATCACACATAGGTACACTGCAAATGTTGAACTGTCACCCATATAAAAAATGAAAACGTGGTGGCTAATATATATCTTTATTTGGGCTCTTCATCCATTGAAAAACCAATGGAAGTTCCATTGAAGACAATACGACCAATAGCATGTTCCAGAAGTTGATGTTTCTTATTCTACGTGGCTGGCAGTAGCAGCAGGATTGCAAGTAGGGGTCTTCTTCTTGCGCTGGGGACAGGTCTTGGGCCATCCAAATGACCATCTAGAATGTGAGCACCATGGTCAGATGCAGCTGCAGTGCCATGCCATAATGTGCATGCATAGCAACACAGCCACGCGAAGATCACTCAGTCACTGCATGCAGCACACATCATGGGTCTGCAGTAGTGCAGAGCAGAGCATGGTGCATAGTGCGCGCCCTTGAGGCTGTCATCTGGCACTACATATTGATGGCTGATGAGGGAACAGGAGCCTGCTTGGGTGAAGGCGCACCTGGCTGCGTGCCTTCTTTAAGGGGCACACGGTGGGATGGCTACACCGTGATGAATGGTGGCATGTCGGATAACCAATTGCAGAGGCAGCGGGAGCAAAGCATGTCTGTGGCACATGAAACTGCCTACATTAGGTATACCCATTTAACGGAGCCCATATTAGCTTATGAGAAGTGGTTCAGTCACAACAGGGCAGATAAGAGTTGCAGGCCAATCCCTCTCCCTTGGGTGTGGACGCAGTGAGCAACGAGTCATAGGGCAGCCTCTGCCCGACTACATAAGCAAAAATTAAATTGACAAGATGGCTGCCTTGGTGAGGAATCACATTTGAAAATGCAGCTCATGGTGACCGAAAGCGTCTTTTGCCCCCAAGAATGAGTATCCGCGTCCTGCAGCGACAAATGCCAGCACAAATTATGCTAGTTGTTAGCAATAAAAGTTTTTACCTAAAGTCAAAGTACTTTGAGAAGCTAGGAAATATACAAGGCATAGTTGTATTACCAATAAAACTTTTTATCAACAAAAAGAGGGGCATGACTGTATTAAACTGTTTCCAAATCAGTAATAAACACATTTCCCCAGAAGAATATTGAATGCATCAGGGAGAAGTACATGTTTTGGTGCAGTTTAATTTCTGTAATCTCTAGAAAATAAGTATTGAATACTAAATGTAAGAATTATTGTAATTATTGAACTTCGTTTTCTTATTTAAATTTTTTTTAGTCTTCCTATTATTATTGCTATTATTGAGGTGGGGAAATATCTAAAAGAGGTCGACAACTAAATACTTGTGTGACAGCGAATGTTCTGATAAAGCAATAACACATTAAAAAAGAATGTGCTTAAAATCAGCTGTAACAGCCACAATATTGTATAAACACTTTTTAATTGCAAAATCGCGTATAGAATAGTTGCTGGCCTTTTTTGTGAGGAAAATTCACACGTACTACAACATCTATCCTCACCAACCAGAAATCAGTATGCACTGGACCAATGCGAACTAAAGGACACTCGGATTCCATTTCCAGTCGTGAAAGACCCCCGTGAGTTTTCTTTTCTCTGAGGATAGGTTTGGCATCCACGATCCCAGACCGTCAACGTCACACCTAAGAAAAGGAAGCCACGCGCTTCATTCACTGAATCAGTCGTTGGAGTGGAACACCACACATGACAAACGGCAATAAAAAGGAATTTTAAAACGACTGCTAAGAAAATTGAAATCACCAACCCGCAAAACGGACTGCAAGCCAACAACTATAAAGCAGCTTAAAAAAAGAATCATAAAACGTGAATAATTTCCAGGAATATGTTGGCAAGAGAATATCAGAGTCCTCTAGTCACCAACACGTGGAAGCAATGACCATATACCACCGTTACTCAAATGAACACGGCTCTGTGCTGAGAGTCTTCCCTGACATTCTATTCACCAGCTAATCAAGTTCAGAGACACTGTGTGGTGCACGTGACGCAGGTCGGGTCTGGCCAACTTTCTGGATAAGTATCTGAGCATATGTTTTCAACTTCAGTGTTGTATACCACACAGCAGGGGCGTTTAAAAAAGTTATACAACGTTGCAAGATACTGGTCTTTGCAATATTGCACACCCCATTTACCACACAGACCACATGTTATTGTTTTCAATAAAGACAGCCGAATTGCATATTAAGAAGTTTACACTGCTGTGCATTTTTAGGACAGATTATTCAAAAACCGGCTGTGTCATGTTTTGTAATGTTGTTTTAAGACAATTGGTTTAAATCTTCGAAAATGTAATGGAATGGATGGCAGCCTTACTTTTCAAAGTCGCTGATCAACTTGCCCATAAGGATCAATGCGGCCATTCATGGTTTACGGTATAAAGGGTAAGCGCAAATATGCAACAAAGAAAACCTATAAACCAGCATAAAAGTTTGTGCTGCACACTGAAATTATGTGGCTACAACCTGTTGAAGTCTGAGGCACTCAAACTGCGTTCTAGCCACAACCAAGTGCCATAGAGACAAACTTCACTCTTTGGCTTGAAGGAAACATATATCACAGGCCGCACACTCAGACCCACGCATGCCAACACACCCAGGCACGTTACTGATGTAAACTAGAAATTCTGGCCCCAGGTCTTTGGGCAATCAACCTGTCATACCTGAAAATGGAGCAATTTGTGTGACATTGTGCTCCTAAAATGTATGCTACTGTCTCAAGTTAGAAGTCACCGAGTCTAAACTGCAAAAGTGTGCAGTTTCATCATCATAATTGCCACACCTTGACATTCAGATATTTTATGTTTCTTAAACAGATGTGGAATCCGAAATACCCAAAGGCGAGGGCCAGAAGGAGGTCAAGCCGAGCAGTCATTGAAGGATTTATTAAATAGTAAAAACTGGAAAATCTGTACATTCTGCTTCTTAAAGCAGGTCTGAGTCGGTTGGAATGGGAGATGGGAGTGAAAGAAAGTTGAAAGAAGGAATAAATCATGTCTATGACGATGAAGGAAAGGAAACAATGAGTTACGGCTTTGCCCATGGGGCTAGATGATTATTACTGCAGTCACAGAAACTTCCTGATGGCCTCATTTGGTGTCCTCCTTCCCCTTCTATACATTGCTTACAGAATGGATGGCACTGCATGGTTAATTTAAGGATTCACTTAGTCTATTCTGGGCTGGGGTAACACCTGATCAAGGACGACCTCGCCTATACTGTGGTGCGATGCCAAGGGCTGCTTTGAGTGAATAGAAGTAAGAAGGTCATGTTTTGGATTCAGCCAGGTTCATGACTGTACAAAAATGATACTACGGTCTACTGAATCAACCACTCCTGATGTGAATGAACACAAGTCCACCTCACTTCCGAGTGCACGGCTCAGAGCATGTTCATCAATAACATACATTGCAGATTTCCAGGTGTTTCCATTGATTAGAAGCGCTATAGCACACATTTAGCAAATCTTTTCAACCGTTTCTCTCCTTTTTTTGTTGTTGTTCCAAAACATAGTGAACATTCTACTGTAACTTTTCCAGAAGATTTCTAGAGTGGTTGCAATGCTACCAATGGAATATGTTTTTTTTATATAACTTAATTATGGACATATTGTATTGTATTGCAATTGCATTTGTATAGCGCTAACTACCCCGACGAGGCGTTGCAGCGCTTTTTCGGCGAGTAGCACACTACTCCGGGACCCATAGAGGATTAGTGTTGAATTAGTATAGTGAAACATGCAAGTACATTTTAAGTGGTGGATAGGTTAGTCAGTTATTTGGATTCAGAAGGATAGAAGAGAAAAAATGTTTGTATTTATGTAGCACTTGTTACCCCTGATGGGTGTTGAAGCACTTTTCTGGCGAGTAGCACTCTACTCCAGAACCCATAAAGGATTAGTGTTGAAAATTAGTATAGTGAAATATGAAGTAATTTGAGTGGTGGATATGTTATTCAGTTATTTGGATAGAGAAGGGTAGGTGGTAGGATAGAAGAGGGAAAGAGGTTTGAATTTATATAGTGCTTGCTACCCCTGATGGGGTTGTGAAGCGCTTTTCTGGCGAGTAGCACACTACTCTGGAACTCATAAGGATTAGTGTTGAATTAGTATGGTGAAAAATTAAATTAATTTGAGTAGTGGATAGTTAATGTCAGGCATTTGGATTGAGAAGGGTTGGGGAGGGGTAGAAAAGGGAAAAAAGGTTTGCATTTATAAAGCACTTGTAACCCTGACGGGGTGTTGAAATGCTTTATTTGTGAGTAGCATGCAAAATTATCAACCGACTAACTGGACTTCCTGAGCCCCAGTTCACATGTCCAAGAAATCATGTCATTGTAAACAAATTGATCCATCTCTTTTTGCCTGAAAGTACAAATACGTATAGCATAATAGAGCTCAGTGAGTGATCGCTCTTTTATTTATTTTATTTATTTATTTATTTTTATCGATTTTTAGAGCGCGCAAATACCCGAAGGTGTCTCGGCGCTATTGTTGCAGAACTCTCTGGCGGAAATGGGAAGAGTTAGGCTGGGAACAACCAGGTTTTCAATTTCTTTCTGAAGTTAAGCAGGGTTGGTGCACATTGGATGTGGAGAGGGAATGTGTTCCACAGTTTGGCCGTGGCAACAGTAAAACGTTTGTCTCGCCAGTTGGCCCTTCTTGTGCGGGGGACTCTTAGCAGGTGAGCCGAGGATGAACGTAGTGTCCTTGGGTGTTCAAGCGGGCGGAAGGCTTGTCTTAGGAATAGTGGGCCGTGGTTGTGGATAGCTTTGTAAGCTATGCATAGAGCTTTAAATTTGATGCGGCTCCTCACCGGCAGCCAATGAAGCTGTCGGATGTAGGGGGAGACAGAAGCAAATTTTGGAATGGATAGCAGGGTCCTGGCTGCTGCGTTCTGTACTGTCTGTAATTTGTTAAGGACCTTTTGTTGTGCGTTTAGAAGCAAGGCATTGCAATAGTCACTTTTGGAGAAAACTAGTGTACTGACTAAAGTTTTGCCTGCAGAAGATGGTAAATAAGGGATGAGTTTTTTGATCCTTTTCAGAATGTGGAAGGAGGATGAAACCACCAAATTTGCATGCTGCTGGAAGGACATTTTGTTATCAAAGATAACCCCTAGGTTTCGTACCTTAGTTACTGGTTCTGGAGGTTGTCCCATCTGTTGGGGCCACCATTGTGGAGACCAGGTTGGTTGCAGTCTCCCGAATGTCATCATTTCTGTTTTATCAGAATTGAGCTTAAGACAGTTTGATGACATCCAGGAGCTTATTGCCTTCATTCCAGTTTGCAAATTCGCGGCAACAGCTGTGCCGTCGTCGTATACGGACAACACCAGTTGTGTGTCGTCTGCGTATGTGGTGAGGGAGATTCCGTGGGATTTGATGACCCTCGCTAAGTCGGACACGTATATATTAAACAGTGTCGGGCTTAGCGAGGATCCCTGTGGTACACCGCAAGGCAAGGAGAAGGTCTGGGAGGTGTATTGGCCTAGTTTCACCGTTTGTGGGCGCTTGGACAGAAATGAAGCGATAATCTCCTTAGCTTTGTCTTTTATTCCTATGGCCGCGACACGGTCGATCAGGGTGGCATGATCGACCGTGTCGAAGGCCGCGGACAGATCTAAAAGTATTAGGATTGCGGCTCCTCCATTATCCATTGTGGATCGTATCTCGTCCGCAGCTTTTATGAGCGCAGTCTCCGTGCCGTGTCCCTGACGGAATCCGAACTGGGTGTCGTCCAGAAGGTTGTTGTTGTGAATATAGGTTGACAACTGCTGGTTCATGATTTTTTCAAAAATCTTGGCCGGGAATGGGAGGCATGCAATGGGCCAGTAACTGGCCTGCAAGGAAGGGTCTAGACTGGGCTTTTTTAGTAAAGGTTTGATGATGGCTTCCTTCCATACCGAAGGGTAAGTGCCGGATGTAAACATTGCGTTGCAGATGGTGGTTAGCGACGGAGCAATAGCCTCTGGGATGAGATTGAGAACGCCTGGAGGGCACGGGTCTAAAGGTGAACCAGATCTGGTTCGGGCGATCAAGGGCTGGATGATTTCTTCCGTGGTGTTTTCGAAGGCTGCGAATTTTGGGGCGTTAT
This sequence comes from Lissotriton vulgaris, assembly GCF_964263255.1. Lineage (NCBI taxonomy): Eukaryota > Metazoa > Chordata > Amphibia > Caudata > Salamandridae > Lissotriton > Lissotriton vulgaris. The sequence continues at coordinate 883,611,928 of NC_141689.1, read as the reverse complement.
CGGCAGCGGATTGTCCGATAGCGGTTGAAGAAGGGTCAGGCGAGAAAGTGGTAAAAATGGCTCTGACCTTGTCTTCGAAAAATTTGGCCAGTGCATCTGAAAGGGCCTGGGATCCTTCTGAACGGGGTGGCAGAGGATTGGACAGATATGTTACCACCTGGAATAGTTTCCCTGATGAGTTTTTGGCCTTATTGATTTGGTTGGTATAATAGGTGTTTTTTTCTGATATTATGAGTTTTTTGTAGTTAGAAAGGGCGTTTTTGTATGTGCTCTTGTCTGCGTTATTGAAGTGGCGACGCCACTGCCTTTCTAGGTTCCTGCAGTATTGACGCTGTAATCTGAGTGATTCAGAGAACCAAGGGGCTGATGGAAGTTTTCTGTTCCGGTGAGAGGTTTTTATGGGTGCTAGCTTGTTACATGCTTCATTCAGGTTTTCCAGGTAAGTGGCCGAAGCTGCTGTGGGGTCCTGTTTATTTAGCAACGGGCTGTCCTGTATTATCTGGGTGAGCTGGTCGAGGTTAATGTTCATCCAGTCTCTGAAGTTCGTAGACCTAGAATTTGTCTGGGAGGGGGAACCGGAATTAATGGGAACGGAGAAGCATATTGCAGAGTGATCTGTCCAGATTAAAGGAATAACCTTAGTGATAGAGATCTCACTATTGTTAGCGAAGAGACCATCTAAAGTATGTCCTGCTGAATGGGTGGGTAATTTAACGATTTGTAGAAGGCCAACTGCCTCTAGGTCACCGAGTATAGTTGCAGTGTCAGGGTCATCAAGAGTTTCTAGATGAAAATTGAGATCACCCAAGATGGTAAAGTGTGGGGATCCAATTGACATCTCAATGATTTTATCTAGAAGTGAAAGAAATTTCGATCTGGAACCTGGGGGGCGGTAGATTAATATGCCTTTAAAAGTTGTTTTACTAGAGAGGGATATAGCAAAAAGGAGGGCTTCGCACTCAGAGAAATTTGTCTCTGTTGTGGTTAGTTTAAGGTGGTCTTTATGGATAATCGCTATTCCTCCGCCTTTTCTTAATGGTCTGTCTAACTTATTTACACAATAGTTATTAGGCATAGCGTCTCTAAAGTCTGGGCCTGAGGATTCGTCTCCCCATGTCTCGGTAATGAATAGTATGTCTAATTTATGTGAATCAATGAAATCAGCGATTTCAAATTTGTGTTTTGGGAGGGAACGTACATTTATGAGTGCTGCTGACACTGAACAAGAGGGGATAATGGGATGTGCAGGCAGAGTCTCAGTGCAAGTGGGACATTTGAGAGGTCCTATGCAAGGGTTGTTATATTTAAAGAGGGGTATAGCGTGGGCTTTCACAGCATTAGCTTTAATACAATGGAGTTCAGCGCTAGAATAGGATAGAGGCAATGAGTTGGTGATGGGCCGGGAGCGAGGTGGAACATAGGGGGTGGCCCTAGGCCCGGCCTCGGCGCGGACGAGCTTGCCTTATGCGCGCCTTCGGCGCGCATTCGTTGCGCCCGCTGCGCTCGTCCGCTGCGCTTCCTGTAGGGGCACATCTTACATAGGGATAAGATGGGGAGTGGAGTGGGGCGTGGCTACCGGTGGAGGCGTGCCGTTCTGTTCCGGCCAATTGTGCCTTAGCAAAACAAACAAACCCCCACCCTCGTCAGCGTTTTCTTCGCTGTGCGAGGAGATGGGTACAATAATAGCTTTTAAAATCAGCAAGTTACACACTAAACTTAAAATGTGGAAAGTGGTCCCTTCTCCCGGCTGTGCCTCAGGAGATCTGCAACAAAGACGCGGCGCTCGTGTTCAGCGCGCGCTAAATAGAAAAAGGGGCGTGGCTACGGGTGGAGGCGTGCCGTTCTGTTCCGGCCAATTATGCCTTAGCAAAACAAACAAACCCCCGCCCTCATCAGCGTTTTCTTCGCTGTGCGAGGAGATGGGTACAATAATAGCTTTTAAAATCAGCAAGTTACACACTAAACTTAAAATGTGGAAAGTGGTCCCTTCTCCCGGCTGTGCCTCAGGAGATCTGCAACAAAGACGCGGCGCTCGTGTTCAGCGCGCGCTAAATAGAAAAAGGGGCGTGGCTACGGGTGGAGGCGTGCCGTTCTGTTCCGGCCAATTATGCCTTAGCAAAACAAACAAAACCCCGCCCTCGTCAGCGTTTTCTTCGCTGTGCGAGGAGATGGGTACAATAATAGCTTTTAAAATCAGCAAGTTACACACTAAACTTAAAATGTGGAAAGTGGTCCCTTCTCCCGGCTGTGCCTCAGGAGATCTGCAACAAAGACGCGGCGCTCGTGTTCAGCGCGCGCTAAATAGAAAAAGGGGCGTGGCTACGGGTGGAGGCGTGCCGTTCTGTTCCGGCCAATTGTGCCTTAGCAAAACAAACAAACCCCCGCCCTCGTCAGCGTTTTCTTCGCTGTGCGAGGAGATGGGTACAATAATAGCTTTTAAAATCAGCAAGTTACACACTAAACTTAAAATATGGAAAGTGGTCCCTTCTCCCGGCTGTGCCTCAGGAGATCTGCAACAAAGACGCGGCGCTCGTGTTCAGCACGCGCTAAATAGAAAAAGGTGCGTGGCTACGGGTGGAGGCGTGCCGTTCTGTTCCGGCCAATTATGCCTTAGCAAAACAAACAAACCCCCGCCCTCGTCAGCGTTTTCTTCGCTGTGCGAGGAGATGGGTACAATAATAGCTTTTAAAATCAGCAAGTTACACACTAAACTTAAAATGTGGAAAGTGGTCCCTTCTCCCGGCTGTGCCTCAGGAGATCTGCAACAAAGACGCGGCGCTCGTGTTCAGCGCGCGCTAAATATAAAAAGGGGCGTGGCTACGGGTGGAGGCGTGCCGTTCTGTTCCGGCCAATTGTGCCTTAGCAAAACAAACAAACCCCCGCCCTCGTCAGCGTTTTTTTCGCTGTGCGAGGAGATGGGTACAATAATAGCTTTTAAAGTCAGCAAGTTACACACTAAACTTAAAATGTGGAAAGTGGTCCCTTCTCCCAGCTGTGCCTCAGGAGATCTGCAACAAAGAAATTTAGTTACCAAATTGTGGAAACAATTACCTCTTAGACTAAAACAGATTAAACCAATCCTCAAACTCAGAAAGGTCCATAAGACTTTCCTTTTTTTGTTACCTTTGTTGCTTTTGCTTCCTATGTTAATTATGTGGTTCTTATTATCACAAACAAGCCAATGCAGTGATAGTTACAAAGTATAAGAAGCCAATCAAATCAAAATCAAATATAAAATGCAAAACCACAATTGTACAGTGAGCTATCCAGTGCTGTCCTAATTACATGTCCATACAAGCACAGCATCACATCATGGTACCAGTAGACCTGATGCGAACCCATTCCAATCTACGTACACCATCAGTTGTTCAAATTGCTCGTACAATAAAGGTCCTCTGCTACTCGTTGGAGTTACATCTGTGCTTTAACAAATATAGCATGACATTGACTTCTAAATTATTCATATACAATATGCAGAGTGAGCTGAAAGACGTTTTTACTTTAATGTGCCTAAAATGGTTTATTGAAACGTTGTAGAATGCTCGCTCAGATTGTTAATTTCAGTTCAGGTTGTAATATGCATTGCAGCAGAGCTCTTTAGGTTTGCTATTAAATTTCGGAGGTTATAGGACAGATCACACATTAAATTTATGAACACAGCAGATAATTCCACTTTATTGCACTCTTCAAAATGCCACTTTGTAATGTGGCCCAAATGGGTCATTATGATTGTAAGTGTTGACAGAAAGACCCCATTAGACCAAAATGGCACTGTGCATAAGGTAAAGTGGAAATGTTTTTACCCAATGCTGCAAAATTCACTGATTAACATTACCTAACGTGTTATGGTAATGGGGGGGGGGGGGGCAGCTGCACACCTGCTTGTGCTGCAACCACTTGCCATTTGCTGCACCACGCATGGTGCGAACTGACGCCTACGTCTGCTTATCAGAGGCAAGTCTAAGCAAATTTGCAAAAGAACCGGATGAGGGATGCTGCCTGCAGCGTTCGACTCTCTTGCATCCCGGTTTGTACTTTGCAAGTCATTGTTTCCCATCTGGACATGCTTGCTCTACTATAGTTGTCAATACCTATTGTTATTTTCTCATGTTGTCAATAAAAATTTGGAAAAAGGAAAAAATAAATATATAGTTGTCAACACCATGGAAACTAAAATACTATATCTAACTTAATTCAGCTCAACGTTGAGGCAAAGGAACCGACCATAGCTTGGCGGTTCCGCATTCTAAATTAGAATGCAACCGCACGAAGTGCGGTAAGAAACTTCAATTTTTCAATAGTAACTTGTGCGGCGGGCTAAAAATGCCTGCAGTACATGCTCCCACTGAAAAACTGAAGTTTGTAAACACCACTGCACTGTGTGGCAGGCACCATGCAGCTGTCACACAGTGCAGGGATGCTGAGGAAGCACCATAGGTATCCCCCAGGCCAAAATGCGGAGGGCCAGTGGGGAAGGAGGCCCTGCTAGGGGCCCCCAAAGTACTTTTCCGACAGCCAATTTAAGTCAGAAAGGCCAACAGAGATTGTCTATCGGAAACCAACAATATAATCCTGACGGCGCAAACACTGTCCTTAAGGGATTATTGTGCCTTTCCAACTGACCGACAGGCTCTTTGAGTCCATCGGTACTGTGTCTGATTTCCCCACCGGTTTAAACCTATCATGACGGGCAGAAAGCCGCTGAGCAGAGATCGGGGGCTTTCCACCCGATATTTTAATGAGGGCCTATGTCTAGAAATACTTTTATCGTTGGCTGTCTCTGTAGAAATGTTTCACCATACACCGCTACACAACCTCTAGATACTTTTAATAACCTATTGCCGCCATTGGAGGGCACTGCCAAACATAACTAAATTTCATCATCATACCATATTTTCTTGCTGTTCCATACTTAGACGGAATCATCAACTGGTATGGGTAACACAGTTAGTTTACCAGATTATCTGGTCCCTTTAAATGTAATTTATGCAATTAGTTAAACAAATATAAAACAATTGAGTAAAACTGTGCTTCGTGAGGCAAAAAGAAAAATAAATACAAGTTAATCACGCAAGATAGCACCAATAAAGGAAACATGGAATTTAAATTAGACAAAATGATAGTCTCAATTGAGCTCATAGGGAGCCAACATTAGATCAGAGGCGTGGGTTAATTTGACCACGCATTTGAAAATGCAGTTATCACTTCCATCCATACAGTGAAATCATCTCTTTCATTAGTCTTAAATTATGCTCATTAAATATATATTATAATAGGTATGTGCTGTTGAGCTAAAGATGAACAAGTAGCAAAGAGATGTGTTATGTTTTCTACTACCTTACTACAAAATCTGCATAAATTGAACACAATGCAATAATTTGTTAAATCAAGAGTGGAAAGCAATAATAATCTAAATGTCTAAACGTTGGCTAATTTTGCACAATAAGGTGAGAATTTCTTATTTCTCACATCAGTTATGTTCTCCCCAAAGAAGAAACATTTAAGCATATCGAGAATTTTCTAATTTTGGCAGAGAAACCAACACCCCAGGTAGAGCATGAAAGCACAATATTTGGTTTTACAGTCCTTAGAGTGAGTAACCCATGGATTACAATTCCTTCTTGAAGTATCACTGTGCTGTTACCTGATCAGGCTGCATAAAGCTTTCATCTACGATCCTCACATGTAAGGAAGATGAACGTTTAAGGTTCTGTGTTGACTTGATTGAATGTTGCGTTGTGGTAGACCAATTGCCTGCTGTGCAACATAAACAATGCTCTTAATCAGAGGGATGAAGGGGCATATTATCAAGGGGGTTTATCTCCGCTTTTTTGGCTTTAAAAGCCAAGAAAGCGGAGATAAAATTATCTCCCTATTACCTAGCTGCCGCTAACACCAGTTAGCAACAGCTAGTAGGAGATAGCGACCATCTTGGGCCCCACTTTGCATGTCAGTGATATTTATCACTAATGAGATGCAAAGTGGGCGTGCCAAGATGTTAGCGACTGAAAACAGTTGCTAACATCGCTATCTCCTATTACCAACTTTTGGAGATATTCTCGCTTAGCGGGAATATCTCCAAAAGCTAACACCTGCCCTGAGCAGTTCTTAGCCATGTTATCCAATGGGAGGTGGATAAACATGGCTAAGAGCATTAGCTCGCTAATGCATGAATATCGCTGACTTTTCAGCGATATTCATGCTTTGCGGCGATTTTTACCGCATTTGCGGTAAACCTTGGTAATACCAAGGTTTATTTGCGGTAAAAATCGCCGCAGCGCTGCGGTAAATATTTGTCTCTAACCAAGCAATAGCGATAATTATCGCTATTGCTTGGTAATATGCCCCGAAGTTTTCCTCAAAGCTTGACCTAAAATTGGCATTGCCACATCTATGCTCTAAAATGCTGACCAAAGTGCTGACGTTCTTCATAACTATGAAGGGATTTACAGTTTCTCGAAGGCTCCTTTAAATCTAACCTCAACTTCAAGTAAGTTTTTCTTTCAAAATCAACCATGTTGTTTTTTTCTTTCAGGATGACATTTTCATGTTGGCTGAACAGAAAGTGAACATCTGATGTTGTATGCAAGGGGTTAGTGATTATCAGGCAAGCAGAATATACTATGCCTAAGGGAAAATATAAATTAGTTATACAAGAAATTGCAGTCTTTAGAGAAGTGGAGAAGTGTGGCTCACGGTGTAGAGCAGGCAGACCCGGAAGCTGAGGTCAGACCCGGGACCAGGGTTCAATTCCCGACGCGGCAGGGTCTTGAGCTCAAATGTCCACGGACTCGATAATTCTCGCTTCGGTGCCTGCTCTAATCATGGGTTCTCACTCTGCAACTCTGGGCATTAAGCTTGCTTAATCTCCACAACGGCCCCCCTGCGGCAGGATGCCTGGCTTTCACCTTGGGGATGCCCTGTAGGGGCTATCTCACAGGGAAAAGCCAGGACGGGTTTCCAAGGCAAGTGCCGGGAAACCTCTGGGTAGCTGTGCGCTCAATAAATGCAATAATAATAATTTAGGCTGCAAAGATCCAACGAAAGGGTTCAGGCCACAAGAAGACCTGGTACTTGCCCTAGGATGAGCTCCAGTCTCAAGCATTTGTGATCCTTTGTTGGTCTCACTGAAAATCATGCAGAGATTGTACAAACCTTTGTTGACGTAATAGAGTCCCAATTTTGTTGCAAATGAAGGGAAAAAAGAGTTCACGCAGTGTAAAAAATATTCTAAAGACTTTGATGGTGTAAAAATGACGTGGAGAGATGAGGAATTGCTCAGTAGCGGTCGGCAGTAGGTGTTTCTATAGGGCGGTGACGTGGGCAGGAGGAGGGGCAGGGTGGGGGGAAATAATGTATGGATTACGGAGTTTTACAGGTAAGTAAACATTTAAATACATAAAACGAATTTCGTTGCGCGCACTGCATCACATTTGGTGATGCAGTGTGCGCAACGAAATTCGTTTTATGTATTTAAATGTTTACTTACCTGTAAAACTCCGTAATCCATACATTATTTCCCCCCACCCTGCCCCTCCTCCTGCCCACGTCACCGCCCTATAGAAACACCTACTGCCGACCGCTACTGGAATTGCTTCAAAATATCCTGGATGGATGTATATTCTGCTGTTGGAAAAATCCACTGTTAGTCCATTATAAGAACTTGAATATTAGATTGGATGTTTGAGCAGGAATCTGATAAAAGATAATTCAGGTTCAATGAGGTCCAAATAAATGCCTAACAGAACTTCCTGATAGTGTACTGGAAAGTACTGGGAATGGACAGAAAGAGAGGCTAATAGTGCAGACAAACTGACCAACCTGTCTGCAAGGCTATTCTTCTTCCCAGAAAAAAGCTGATAAATATGTGCACTGCAAACAGTTGCACCATCCAACAGCTGGCTTAGGGGTTGTTTACACGGCAAATGTGTAAAATGTTTGGAACTGGTGTGAGGTGCGGCATTGAGGGCCCGCTGTTGCTTCAAATGGGTGCACTGCACTTCAACTTTCTTTCACTCTTAGTTATATGTGTGAGAACATGATTGTGTGTTTCCTCTGATGCTTGATAAAAGCCCCCCTACCATGTCCGTTCGATCAGAACCATCTGCCTTGTCAGCCAGGGAAATAATGAATATCAGGGCTCATCAGATGGCTGCTAGTTCTCGCCATTTGTAAGAGTTCCTGGTCCTCTTCTTCATCTTCATGAAAGCCAGTTTGGGTAACCCTCATTCTTGTATGATCCGTTGTGGCATCCGAGTGAACAGACACCCACCTGCCATTTTGAGGTTTGGTGATCGGTTGCATGCTGAGCATGATCTACTAACCACTGTCATCTTTGAGGGTCGGCAGTGGCCTGCTCACACCAGACTACAATGGGTAAACCAAGCCAGGCAAAACAGTCCCGAGCTAAAGCTGAGGGAAGCTTGTCAAACATTGGATCCATAAGGATTTGGCTTCCTGTATCACTCTCCACCCTGCTTTCTCAAACTACAACCACCATTATGTTACCTGATACTGGGTTTGCAGCACTGAGGACGACCAGAACAAGAAACAAGCAGAACAGTGATGTCTACTACCAGTAGTTAAGTTGGGGACATATATATATCTAATGTGTGACCAAGGCATCAATGCCGAAATGCGTTACAGCGACATAAATAAACGTCCAAGTAAAATCACTGAGTGTTGTACCTTTGTGTTGGTATACGATTATCATCGGGAAATTGGAACTGGAGGCTAAACAACAAAAATATACATATATATGTGTATGTATGTATATATATATATATATATATATATATATATATATATATATATATATATATATATATATATATATATATATATATATATATATATATATATATATATATATATATATATATATATATATATATATATATATATCCAAAACAGCTCCTTCAAAGGAAGAAACAGAGACCACTAGCGGGGATTCAAGGAGGCATTTTAATCTTGAGGCTCACAGGTAGGCAAATGCATTTCGGCGGTCATCTCCACCTTCTTCAGTGCCAGAGGTGTTGCTCACAAACAGTGCGGTTAAAATTTTAGATTTTAAATAGCCCACTGCATCCGGTTCCGTGATTGGTGACTCCGCCCCTATAATGAGTCTAATAGTGGCGAGTTGAATAACGCCTACAAGTCCCAGAATGCCACAGTCGTGTGGGGTGTAGTATGCAAGGGGAATTGAAGTCACGAAATTTCACAAAACTTCACCAAGTCTGTGTGCTCTCCGAGGCTGAATGTCTCCTCCGGTCCCCTGTTCCGCATAAACCCCCAAAACCCAAACGGGATCTTTGAAGTAGGGGGTTTGGGGATGAATCCTCCAGACCCGACGTGCCGCCCGACGGCGACAACACTGCTCCAGCTTCTCCCTGGAATGGGGGTGGGGTGCGGCCAACATCCAGTACCCTGGAACAGAAAAAGTCCGCCGAAGCAGAAGCCAGCAGCACCGCACCCAACTTAGCAATGCGGGGGTCTCTCTGCGCGATGCTGGCTATCACGCTGACAATGTCCAAAACAGCTCCTTCAAAGGAAGAAACAGAGACCACTAGCAGGGATTCAAGGAGGCATTTTAATCTCGAGGCTCACAGGTAGGCAAATGCATTTTGGCGGTCATCTCCGCCTTCTTCAGTGCCAGAGGTGTTGCTCACAAACAGTGCGGTTAAAATTGTAGATTTTAAATAGCCCACTGCATCCGGTTCCGTGATTGGTGACTCCGCCCCTATAATGAGTCTAATAGTGGCGAGTTGAATAACGCCTACAAGTCCCATATATATATATATATATATATATATAAAAACAAAAGTCCTGACCCTCCAAATCCGAGGAGGGATTACTCGCAGGTGCAGACCACAGCAGAATTATCTTCAAAAAAGGTACGTGAGCAGGTTTCTTAGAGTTCCATCGTGTAGTTTAATTTTCACCCAAATGGATACGGACAAGTGTCAACCTCAGACACGTTTCGATCGCCTCCGCGATATATATATATATATAAACACACATATATATGATTATCCCCTCTTTAAGTATCACGCCCATCCAGGCATTTGAAATGTTGCATCACGGGAGTTGGAGTGCAAATTAAACCCATGTGGGTCAGAAACAAAGGACACTTTTAAATATAAGCAGCATACCTTCTTTATTCAGTCAAATGTTCAGTCATTAAAAGTGCCCCCATAAGTAAAGCACATCTTGCTGTTCCAAGGTAGCACAAAATCATCTTGCACCACAGGACTTGCCATGAATCCTGCAAAGGTGCAATCCCCGACCTGGCTGGGCCGTACACATTAAGTTCCACAAGTTGCCTTTCTTTGGAAAGCACTCACAGCAAGAGTTTTCAAAGCACAGGGACACCTTTAAATGAAAGACAAATCCAATCTTATCGCATGCCTTGCCTGACGCGTTTCAGAGATAGACTCTTTCCTCAGAGGCCACATGCTCTGCAGTGATTGTTTCAAAACTTCACTAACTGATTATCCCCTCTTTAAGTATCACGCCCATCCAGGCATTTGAAATGTTGCATCACAGGAGTTGGAGTGCAAATTAAACCCATGTGGGTCAGAAACAAAGGACACTTGTAAATATAAGCTGCATACCTTCTTTATTCATTCAAATGTTCAGTCATTAAAAGTGCTCCCAATATATATATATATATATTTCACAAACTCAATGTTACCCTTAAGGAAGAGCCTCCAGGTAGATGGTAAATGTGCTTTATTCATTGGGAAACCGCAATGCATTCCAAGACAACGTGCTTTTAAAATCCATAGCGCCTTCGCCAGACACGGTTTGAGTGTCCTTTTCATCATTGGCGTGTGGGCGCAGCAAGGAATCTCTGCACACATACTACTAATTATACCAACAGAACTGCCTCAGTGGGCGTGGCCGCTGCTGCCTTCTGGCTCTTGTAGTAGCCTGCTCAGCCGCGGTCATTAGTGGGAGAACCTACCGGGCGGTGACATGGGGAGGGCAGGGGCAGCGTGGGGGGTAGTAATCGATAGATTACGGAGCTTTACAGGTAAGTAAACATATAAATAAATAAAAAGAATTCGTTGCGTGCACTGCATCCCTAATGCGAGGCAGTGCATGCACCCAAATTAGATTTATTTATGTATATGTTTACTTACCTGTGAACCGCCGTAATCCATAGTTTACTACCCCCCACCCTGCCCTTCCCCCTCCCCACGTCACCGCCCGGCAGGTACTCCCACCACTGACCGCGACTGAGCCTGCTTGCATTTCTCCAGTGAGTTGTGCCAGAATCATGCGTTGTACATTATAAATTGCCAAGTGGGTAAAAAGACCACGGTGAGTGTTATGCCATGCCATGTCTTGTTTATTTTCTTTTTCGCTGAATACATTAGTATACTTTCTGGGAGGCTAGTGCGGGCATCAAAACACCCAGTCGAAGCTGAGGGTCCCAGTGGCTTCGTAAGCAGGAGACCACATTGTCCTGATAGCTGCATTCAGCATGTGGCCTCCAAAGTGAGTAGAGAATGAGAGAAGTGGGTGAAATCCAAATGGGATAAGGAATCAATATAGTATTTGATGTTTTTTTCAAGGCTATAAAATAAATGCCATTAGCAGATCCGGGAAGGGTTATTTACAAGGATCCCATAACCTAATGCACATCTAAGTATAGTGTCTTGGGAGCTTGTCATTTCTTTTGAGCTCTTTATAACTGATAAGTTACTGCCAGTTTTACGACTCGAGCTGTGGCCCGAGTGAGATATATGTTATGTCTCAAAAGCATCAAAGTGCCAATATTTTCGAAATGTATTTGGTGTTAATTTTGTAGGCCAACTTTTCAGCCGATTTGAATTACTGAGAAAGCCCCGGTATAAATTGGATATGAGATAAAACGAACGAATCCGGTTTATTGCTATCATTAATTATATGGTATGTTATATTGCACACACATATATATGACATGAATTATACCATGTGAACGCTTTTACAAAGCTACTCAGTTCTATAGCTTCTCGCCCAGGGTTTGAGGATTTTCACTGCAGAACAGAGTATGTTTGTGATTTGTAGTAAGTAGTAGGCAGTGGCAGGATGTCTCTGGGTCATAATTAGACGTCTTGCCAGCTGGCTGGGTATTGTCAAAGGTCTTTCGAAATGTGTACATGCCAGCTGGGTTATTTGGCTTCTCCACTGCCTCGTGAGATTATATCTGTAAATTTACTAAACGAAGTATTATGTGCTGCTGTGGCGGCTTGAAATAGGTTTGCTGTCTTATCTGGAAAGTGTATGTTGGGATTTAAACATTCTGTTTAGACGTAGAGCATTGTATAGAGGGGTTTGTGTGCTGTATAGGTGAATTTGTTTGTGAGCACACTTATATGTACCGAAACAGTATACCTGTACCATGTTGGAAGTGTGTAAGATATCTAATGTGTCTTTTGATGGTAGGTGTCATCCCAGCACTCTGTTGCTTGCTTGTGCTGAGTTTTGTCCAAGGTGTAGTGCTGGAGGTTGTATTCGCTTTGAGTGCATTTGTGGCCGCCACATAATATCTGTTTAAGACATATCTGAGCTTTTCTGGGTGCATGTGTGATCTTCTGTTCTACAGTATGAAGGCTTTAAATTATACAAGTGGCACGGTAGCCCATCATAAGGGTCCAGCAAGGCTTTTGATGTCTTATTACCATCTATATCTACTCACGCTGACAGGTGCCACAGTCAGACCCATCACTCACCTTGCTGCAACAGCTTATCCCGAGTTCTGTGCATAGCCTAAGTGGCTTTTCTTTGGCCCTAGTGAGTGTTTGTTGTCTTAAGAAATTCTGAGGGCCAAACCCTAAACCCAAGCTAAGTTAGTCTCTCCCAGGATTCCACACACGGTGGCCAGGTCCATCCATAATTTCCATTCCTCTCTTCTTCTTGTACATGTAGTTGACCTGCGACACTTTCAAGTTTACTGGGCAGTTACTGCTGTACAGAACAGCATTTCTTTTGGTACATTTGTTTATTAAACGCAGATCAAAATATATACTTCTTTATGAAATGAATTAGTTAATTGCCATCTGATCTGAATGATGAAGGTGGTACTTCATAACAAAACACCTTACTTGGCTGTGATTGATTCCAAAAATTGTTCTTGTTCATTTTTTCCGCTCAAGTTAGTGGAAAGCAAATGTCATGGCAACCACCATCCCCCTGTGCATTCTGATAACTTGCCAATTAAATATATGCTCATTTCTATTCTTCAGCAAATAAGGTGTGTGTTACAGACGTAAATCAAAATAACCACAAAATTAACTGACAGTGAAATCTTACCTTTTAGGCTGCTCACTGGGAAGGTATTTCCATACCCCTGCTGCTTTGGTTTTGAGCACGGCTGTGTGGGATGTCCAAGAGGCTGCGGTACTTGGAACACTGGCTTCCCATTCGTTAAAACTTGCCTCCAGGGGCTGAGGGCGGGAAAGTGAATGGAGCCATCTGCTGAAGTGCTCTGAGGAGTGACGCCGCCCACCATCGGCATCTTTAGATACAGGTTTCCAGTGGCTGGGCTGGGTGTGCTGCTGTTGGATGACGGGCAAGGGGTCCCGGCATGCACTCTGATAGGGGGAATCTGCTGCCCGTTGACCATACCAGGCCCCTGAGGAGTGCCTGAAGTCCGGTGGTTCATGTTGCATGACCTCCCATTCATTGTACGCCTGATATTGTTATTAAACTACGTTGCCCAGATAACCGTTTAGGTGTACCTCCAGTCAGAAGCAGTCCAGCAAGACACTCATTGTGTGAGCTTTAGGCCTGAGGATAGGAACATAAGAAAAACAGAATACATTAGTATGGGCATTGGATATTCTGCGTACTGAGAAGATTCACATTTTAATAATGATTAAGATCCTGATTTAGAGTTTAGTGTATGTGGGATACCTACCAAAAAGAGGCAGATGTCCTGATCACCCTATTTAGAGTATAGATGTCTATGCATTCTAAATAGAGTGTATGGGAAGGCCATCCACTGCTTTATAAGAGATATCCTCATTGGCCCAAACTCCAAATCCCAGGTCACAAATTCTCATCAGTTAGGCATGACCAAATAATGTGCGGTTCTTATTGCTCAATACTCGAAGGAACCACTCAATGCAAGAGAGCTGCCTTCTCTCACACCACAACACTAGCCAAAACAGGCTCTACACTTATGTAAGTTGTACTGGACTCACCATTGCAAGAGGTCTATGCTTTGCATACATGAGCATTTATGCACTGGCTTTATTTCCTGACCTTGATGTTAACCTTGCAAGAAGCAATTGCATTCTCGTAGTTAGCCTGTTATCTCATATACCATAGTGTGTCATGTCTCTAATAATTAATAATGTATGCATGTAGCTTTCAAACAATGTCTCACACTGTGCATAACCTGGGACCTATTGTAGGCCTTCAAAACACATAAAAAGGACGGCCTACACTGAGGGGCTGAGAACTATTGAGCTTCAGGCCACAAGAACACACCTATATCTGCTACTGGGCTTTGGTGATGACATTAGTGCAATATCGAACAGTTTATAACTATTACATCAATATTATTATTTAAAAGAACTTCAGGCGTTTTAACTGGTCGTATCAAGACATGTTTCTAATATGGACTAATATCATTATTAGTAATATCAGTATAGCATAGTCAGCACTGCATATAGAATTTGGTAAACTGCACTCCGAATCTAGGGCTACTTCGGGGCAAGGTATTTCATACAAATCTCAAAAACCGTTTTCATCTTTATTAGTTTCTGTTGCTGCTCAAGTGATGTAATTCGGAGATGTGGTCCAGTTTATCATTTGCAAGTGATGGAGAGAGTATACCTGTGAACCAATCAAAACACTTGACCAAACAATGTGTGATTCTGGGATGTCACTTGATTTCACTTGTTCCACTGTACAGTAAATATGTGTAATATAAAAGAACTATTCACAGTACTCCCAGAGTTACATATTTCTATAATATCTTGGTTTCTTTAATCAAGATTCAGTTTGATTCCACACAGGTGCAATACTATTCTGTGCACAGCATCTCATGTTTGAGATATTCGTAGCAATAAAAGAGGTCTTTATAAAGTACTCCATTGCTCTTTGCAGCTATGTTCTTGCACTGCTAAAAACCATAAAAAATAATGCAGTCAATGCCCCGTGCATCCTTTACCATCAGTTTCCGCATAAACAGATCACATGTCAAAAGGCTTACAAACAAACAAGATCGTTAGTTATCTGCATATTCTTTTGATGTTGGATAGAAAAGTTGTGTCCTGTCTCGTGGTGCAGATTTTATTTTGCACTGTTGTGAGCTACTCCAACAGTGAACTAACCCCCTCAGCCCTAAAGCTTTTTCCTTGCAGGAAGCTGGCGGTCTCATAAAGCTCCCTCTAGCGTAGGGGAAGTAAGACACTGGCCCAGCACCAGCCATGTACAACCTATTGGGGTCACAACACCACAAAAAGCAAAGACGTCTGGCAGGTATTCGAACGCAAAACACTGCCTTTACTTTTTGTTCCTCAACCTCTAAGGCCTCGATAAAAGGTGCGGAGTAGGATTTGGTGCGGTTTATTGCACCCAGTGAAATCAGATAATTTAGGATTAGGAATTCACTAGGTGCAATAAATAGCACCAGTTACAACTTTCCACGTAACAATTGGGTGTAATGTGGATGTTGGTGCTTTCGGCTCAAAAATCCACACGTCCTGGTTTGTACTGGGCCTTTTCCCCCAATTACATTTTGGCAGGTTTGACCAGCGAAACCTAGGGGGTAGGGGTGGGGGTAGGGGAATCTAGAGAGTACGAAGTTTATTCAACCACCTGCATTCGCGATCCCAGTTCAAACCATAGTTTTGGTAAGGGGTGCAGTTTAAACAGCAATTGTAACCGAAGCCTAAGAGTGGAAACAATATGTTAATTAGACAAGTGGAGAAGTGTGGCCCAAAGGTTAGAGCGGCAGACCCTGATGCAGAGGTCTAGCCTGGGACCAGGGTTCAATTCCCCGCCTCGGCGGGTCTTGGGTTCAAAATTTCACGGACCTGATAATTCTCGCCTCGGTGCCTATTCCAATCATGGAGTCCAACTATGGGCAATAGCTTTCTTAATCCCCGCAACGCTAAGGATGCCTGGCCTCCCCCAGGAGTGGACGCCTCACAGGGAAAGCCAGGATGGGTTCCACAGTGGTATTCGAGGGGGATGCCCAGGAGTGGACGCCTCACAGGGAAAGCCAGGATGGGTTCCACAGTGGTATTCGTACAAGCGCCATTAGACCCTTGCGGGTGAGTAGTGCGCTATACAAGTATCAATTTACATTTACGATGAGGGGTGAGCAGAGGAAGGCAGAGAACCAAAGCATGACATAAGAAGCAAGGGTTAGCCTTGTCCCTGCTTACCACTGAATTGTTATACAGCTCCCAACAAAGGGGCCCTCAAAGACATTCACCTGTGAAAAGGAAACGCAAGAGTCAGGCCCCTTACAGAACATCTACACTCTTGGGGAACAACTTTATTCTTTTTCATTCCGTACTCCAGGAAGGGGCATGTACTTTCTAAATTTCTTCCTCTTTGCTGCTTCCTTCCTCAAACTCTTACAGATGGTTATTTGTCCTGGGGTACAGCTAAAGATCAGACTACTAGTAAGGGTTGTTTTGCTTTATCACCTGCATTCCACATTTTCCATGAAAGTACATGCTTTAACATACAAAGGCTTCTATGGCATTGGGGGAAAGGCCATCTGCTGCATTTACTTAACTGGTCTCTCAGGCAGGTGTACTTAGCATTACGCTTCTTCCGGTGGCCCATAAACCTGCTGGCTGGGGTACTGCAGAAAACCAAAAGGCATTCTGTGGAAAGTAAATTAATCCTTGGCTAGCGTCTCCCTTTACATTCTGACAGTACCTCATTCTTTTTTAATTCTGTTCTGCTTTTCCCTAATGAAAAGGATTTGAAAAATAAACCACGACATTTATAAAGAATGAACACATTGAATTTGATGTACAGTTTTGAGATACCATTAGACAAATGTTTTGTTTTTACCAGTATTTTGAAATGTTTTTCTCTTACTTTTTAAGCAATACTTTACAGACAGACATTGGGGAAGCCAACATCTCTGCGCTCATAAGATAGGCGAGACCCATTGGCTTTGCCAATGATTGTTTACCTTGGTACCAGTGATAATCAAGAGAGCAAAAGCTGAATTTTACTCATTGTTTGTTCTTCCAGGATGTCACTAGGAACACTTATGTGGAAAACCTTGCACACAAATACCTCTTACAAGGTTGGCAGGTCCATAATGTATCCTAAGATCATGCAGGCCTTGCAGTGAAGGAGAGATCAAACTCAATGAATAGCCTTAGAATAATTTCGATACTAGACCATCTTGAACAGAAGGTGTTGGATGGCATGCAATAGAGTCCTCTCGGTCGTCAGTAGAAACCAAGATAGAAGAACTCTGCACAGAAGTTGGCTTACTGCAAAACGACCAGCAGAAACTGGCTTTCAGGGTGTCAGATGCAGAGCTTTCTATTTCAGATATCAAAGCTCAGCTGGTAGACCAGGGAGAAAGTGCTTGGGACCTCGTCAAGAGTGCTCAAAACCTGGAGAGCCAGGCAGAGTAGGCTGAGGGGCATGCTTAGCGCAATAACGTACGAGTGATGGGACTCTCAGAAGAGGTTGAGAACACCCACATGATGAGCGCATTCCTGAATTTTTTTACCCAAGCTCATGTGCTGTCCCTGCACTGTGCCCTGAAGCTGGCGCACTGTGCGCCCACGTATGGCCTGGCACGAGTTTGCCACCTTGCCCTATTGTACGACTTCTTCATTACAATGGCAGAGATTCCATTCTGCAATCATCCCAACAAAAGGCTCCACTCAAATTTGGAAACTCTAAGGGTTCAGTGTTCCCTGACTACACAATGATGGTACAGAGGCAGTGCTCTTCCTTCCTCGGTGTGAAGTGCAGTCTCTGGGACCTAAAAAAACAATACTTGCTACTCTAGCTGGCAAAACTGAAAGTCATCTATGACCAGCACACATACTTCTTCACTGGGCCAGCTTTGCCTTGGCACTGGATAGATAGCGACACTGACCAAGGTGCAAGTCTCTATGCAGATGGAGATGGTGCACCTCACACCAAACGACGATGGAGGCATGTGGTTGTTGGGCAGCCAGGTCTCCTAGGGGCACCAGGGTGCCCTCGCAACAGGAAGTGAGATGGGAGCAGCAGTCAGCACTTGTGCTCCATCAACATTCGCCACCACCAGACTCTGAAGCAGACTCCACAATCAACGAGCACGATGACGCATCTAGACCATCCAGCCACTGATGGTCATTTACCAGCCCATTGGTCACCCCACAGACAGCGGATGACTTGATCTGATACCTTTCCTGCCCAGGAGCACTACCTTTTGATGAGGCAGTTTTCTCAGAGGGGTGCCACCCTGATAGGTTCTCTCCTTGATCGCTGGGGGCTGCACAACTTCTGTACACAGGGGGTACCCTGTATTAGTTTCCTTAAGGAGACTCATCGCACTATTGGTGAGCTCCAAAGTTGGAAGTGCACAATACATGGCACAACATATTCCATCTATGCACGGATTGATACTCTGGATTCGACCAGGCACACCCTTTCAAACTCTAATTACAGTAGCTGACAAGGTGGGCAGATACGTCTTTGTAGAGAGCTGCTTGGATGCCGTACAGGTGCTACTGAGATGCATTTATTCCTTAAATTCAGATCAATCCAATTTCTTGGTCTCCCTATCCAGGGTTCTAACCCAATTGGTGGACATCCTGTGGGTGCTGCGTAAGGATTACAATAGCGTCCTTGATATTCACCAAGACAGATCCCACCCACTGCTCCCTCAAGCACCTGCATGCCAACACTCATTACACTTCACCTGCTGTTTCCAACACTGGTCCTTATCGGACACCTTGAGAGCAAAAAATCCACATATAAGGCAATACTCACACTACTCAGCCCCCATTACAGGTACACCCACCTCCATTGATTCCTTTGCTCTACTTTTATACTGCTGCATCTAAAACATTCAGACTATCTTGGTCGAGTCATCTCTGACCATGCCATCCAATTAATAGATATGGACTCGAGTGCCTCCCTTCCTCCAGCTCCTACATGGCGGCTTCTCCGAGAAGTCCTGGAGGATCCAGTCTTTAGAGACAACCAAAATACTCAGGTAAGTCACTATTTTGCTGCATGCTGTTGAATGGGACTCCTTTAAGGTAGTAACCAGGGGCATGTGTATCCAAAACATAGTGGGTGTCGGCTGAGAGCTGGACAGGGAGCTCAAGGAAACTGAAGAGTTTCTATCATACCTCGATTGACACCACACGAAGGGCACTGGCTGAGGCTAAGGAGGGCCATTCTGCTCTCATACAGCATCTCTGTTGTTACAACTTTGTGGCACAGTCCAGATACACTCCACTGGGGACAGGCTTCCTCTTGGTGTGGCTAGCCCACCACGAGATCAGCATCGCCCCATTACTGAAATAGCCTATATTATAATCCAACACCCCTCTGAGTTCACAGCAAGCCATACTGCAAGTGTTCTACAACTACTACTCTGTGCTATTTGAGCATCACCTGCCCCATCCCCCATTGTGGTAATGGAGTTCTTAACCTCCCTGCCATTACCCAGCATCAGCGCCACTGAGCACAAAGAACTTGATGACTTGATTACGGAGGCTGGCGTAAAATAGGTGATCAATGACCTGGCAGGCATCAAAGCACCAGGACTGAACGCTCTCCCTTTGGAGTACTATGACCATTTCTCCACCCACCTGGTCCCCAAGCTGGCTGATGCGTACAATGAGGGAGTCATTGATGGAGTACTACTGCCATCCCTTTGGAAGTCCCTCATAATCTCCTTACTCAAGTCAGATAGGGATCCCACCGCCTGTCCTCTTATTAACCCATTGCTATCCTGGGTTCTAATGATAAAATACTGGGGAAGATTCTTGTAGACCGTTGTGTCCAACTCTTACTTAACATTATACATCCCAATCAAAATGGGTTTGCACTGGGCCACAGTACGTCAAACAACCTCAGGAGGCTATTTCACATGATGGGTCAGGCCTCGCTGTGATTTCCCCAGGCAGCGTGTTTGATACTCAATCTGGAGAAGACATTTAATATGCTATCCTGGGACTACCTTTTCAGGGTGCTTACTGCGATTGGAATTGTTAGGCGTCTTCTAGCCTATATGAAACAGCTGTATGCCACCCTGTCCACATGTGTATGGATCTACTGTTCAATCTCTGCTTCATTCCCTCTAGGCCGCAGCACCTGTCAAGGCTGCCCTTTATCCCCTACACGCTTCACCATTACCATGAGCCCTTGGCTCTCTGTGTCTGATCAGAGGTTGTTCATTGGGGTATGCCCTTGGATGACACCACACATGTGGTGTCACTGTTTGCAAACGATCTGTTGCTCTATCTATGGGACGCCACTATAGAAGTCGAGGCGATACACATGGTACTCTGGGGATTCAAGGTAGCAGCAAGCCTGTGGGTAAGCTGGCAAAATTGTGCGACTTTCCCTGGCATCATAAGGTGCCCCCTCATAAGATCCAGCTTGGAGGTGGACAACTGAGATGGGCAGATACAACGGTTGGTTACTTAGGCGTCTGCTTATACCACTCACAGCAAGATTAGTTTGAGGGTAACCTGAAGCGAGCACTCATGGCTCTAAAGTCCCAAACTCAGTTCTGGAAGCACCTACCCCTTGCTGTCACAGTCAAAATAGATATCTTTAAAATGGTAGTCGTTCTCATATTACTGTACTATTTAGTCAACGTGCCCGTCTATCTGCCCAGACAATAGATTCAATGCTCAGGGAACTGATCTGGCATGACAAACGGCGTCAGATAGCGCTACACAAACTACAACAGCCTGTGAGCTACGGCAGACGAGTCACTCCGTAATATCGAATCATACTACATTGTGGCCCAACTCCAATGGATATCCCACTGTCCTGTGGTTAAGAATGTATTCGAAACCAGCACTGGGGTTGGACCGCTGACCCCTGACATACTTCACTAGCATCCTATGACCCACTGTTAAACTACACCATTCCTGGTCCTTACACGCATGGGTGGCCCGTAAGGGCCTCATCCAGATCTTCCAACTGACATGCCATGTGTAACCTTATGCTCCTATGGTTCACTGCCAGGGGCTACCAAGATTACCCATGTCTGAAGGCCTTTCTGCCTGGCATGCTATGTCGATAGAGACTGTGGCCAGTTTATTCCCAGACCGCCAGCTACTCACATTTGAACAGTTGGGTCAAGACTATAGCGTCCCCCCAGGACAGGTCCTTCTACACTGGCAACTGTTTGCAGCATGCTGGCTCATGTAGCGCACAATATATGAAAAGCCCCCCACCCACACCATTATGCATACCCTTACAGCTTGGGCGCTGGGCACCATCTGATAAAATGGCTTTAAAAAGCCACCAGAGATTACGGGGGGATCTACTTGACACATCTTCGTCAAATGTAGGAGGATGACATTGTGCGCCTCTAACATGATTCCGAATGGAACTTGACCATAGAGTCCCTACATAGTTTCTCTCCTAATGCACACTTTAAAAATATTCAATACATGGTACTTCACAGGTCCTACCTCACTCTATCCGGACTGACTCGCATATTTCCCATGGCGCACCTTGGGTGGCCTAGATGTCAGTCCCCAGCAGCCAGTCTCCAACACATGCTATGGTTAAGCCCCACCATAACTCACTATTGGAGTGCAGTGCATGATGCCCTGGGTGCCATTACTAAGCTTACAACACTGAACACATGGGAAGCAACTGACCAGGGAATTTACAAGTGAGGGAGGTACCACAAAGTGTTAGCACGATTCGCAAACCTGGCCTTGCGCCTAGCCAAGCAGACCATCTCACTGCACTGGTGGGCTACCCAAACCCCAATAGTCTTACAATGTCCCAGGGCTCTACTCCGATGGCGGGAATCGGAGAGCACCGCCCTACTTTGAAAGGAAGCTCGTCATCTCTGTAAACAATCAGTAGCTGCGGCCTGGGACACCATGCTTACTTTTTTTGTGAAATGATAAATAAGGACAGCCATCCCTCATGAGCCCCATGGTTTCACAAATACTTTGTTATATACTAGGCCTGCTACCTCACCGGCACACTTACCATGTACTTCGCTTCAGTTTCATAGGCTTTCTCACAGGGGTGTTAGGAATGGGGTCTCCAGTTGGCAATGGTTTGCTCCTTTGTCCAAGTTGGGGTCCTTCTTCCTAATCAGGGTAAGGGGGATACACTTCTAAAACAACCCCCGCTCACCACCTTGGTAGCTTGGCACGAGCAGACAGGCTTATTTCAGAGGCAGTGTGTACAGCATTTGTGCACACATACGTAATACAGTGAAAACACTACAAAAGGACACCACACCAGTTTAGAAAAATAAGTAATCTTTATCTATCCCAAACAAGACCAAAATGACAAAAATCCAACATACAATAGTTAAAATGCAATCCTTTGAAGGCAAAAACAGTTCTGTCCATAGCGAACTATAGATGCGACACTTTAAATGCAAAGTACCTTGGATGCGTCACAATAATAAACAAAACAGCAGCAGGGAAGGTGATGTGTTGGTTCCTTACGCCCAGGGAAGGTGATGCATTGGTTTCTTATTCCAGGGGATGTGATGCATCGGTTCCTTACTGCCACGTGGGGGAGGTGATGGGTCAGTTCCTTACTGAAGGGGAAGTGATGCGTTGGTTTCTAACTGTGTGGGGAGGTGATCCATCAATTTCTTACTGCAGCCTCGGGGCCCTTGTAGGTTTGGTGCCCCGGCGCTGCGTTAGTCTCTCCAGCTGCAGTCCCACGATGTGTGGGTTCTTGCAGCCGCACAGCATGGCCTGCATCAGAATCGGTGCGGTAATTACGAACTTTGGAGATCAGTGCCCGGGATTCTTTGTGCGGTATTCACTCCAACCGTGGGCAGGCACTGCATCAGTTTCTTCAGCGGCACAGCGGCGATGCGTCGGAAACAGATGTGGATGCGTCACGCTTCTCTTAGATGTGCCTCTTTTTCAGCACCAACTTCAGGAACATCTTGGCAGGTCAGAACTCCATGGAAGGAAGTTCAGGGGAGCTGGTAGAGAAGTCTTTAAATCCCTGAGACTTCAGAACAGGAGGTCAGCACACACAAAGCCCTTAGAGATTCTTCTTCAAGCAGGTTCACAGCAATGTTCCAGTCTTTGTCCTTTTCCTTGGCAGAAGCAACAACTGCAGGCCAACCCAGCAAAGGGGCAGTAAACCTCCTTACAGCTCTCCAGCTCTCCGGCTCTTCTCCTTGGCAAAAGGTTCCTCTGGAATCGAGACGTGATCTAGTTCTCTGGGGTTTAAGGTCCACTACTTATATCCTATTTTGACATTTTTCCCTTTGTGGCAAGGTTCTTTGAGCCCAGTCCAACCCAGTTCTGTCCTCTCTAGTGTAGAATCACTACAGTAGGTTGAGACCTCATAGTGCAGAGGAGACACTGCTTATTCGGGTGTGAGTAAAACTCCTCCCACCACCCTAAATGCAGCCCAGGTCTTTCAGCTCAGCTCTGAGTCACCCAGGAAAGGTAGGACCCACCTCAAACCCCCTCACCCGGGGGCTGTTTGTAGTGCATGCACATCCCCAGCCCCTCTCACTTCAAAGCCAGACAGTCAATCCAAAAAACAGTAGAGGGAAGCAGGATGACTAAGCAAAAAAGTAAATACTTTCTAAAAATGGTATTTTCAAACACAGAATGTAAAAATCATCCTTACTAAAAGATGCATCTTTATATTCTGAATTCAGGTATACTAAACTCCACCTTCCCATCTTGTCCCAATGGGAAGTTATATTTATATGATGTTATAAATAATCTCCCATTCTATCCTATGGGACAGATAGCCCTTCAATAGTGAAAAACAAAATTCACTGTAGTTCATTATCAGGACATGTTACACACACCAGGACATATCCTATCTTTCACATACACTGCACCCTGCCCACAGGGGTACCTTAGGCCTACCTTAGGGTGACTCACATGTAAGTAAAGGGAAGGCTAGGACTTGGCAAGTGGGTGCACTTGTCAAGTCGACATGTCAGTCCCAGACTGCACACAGGCTCTGCAATGGAAGGCCTGAGCCACATATACAAGCTACTTCTGTGGGTGGCACAACCAGTGCTGCAAGCCCACCAGCAGCATTTTATTTACAGGCCCTGGGCACACATGGTGCACTATACTCATCCAAGGTACTTTGAGAGAAAATTGTCGCATTTACCATCTACATTGAACTAAGCTGTTTCTACCATTTGAGAGTGTCATTTTTGATTACTGAATTGTGGATTTTTGCTGTCTGTTCTTGTGTTAAGTCTAGTAAAGATTACTTATTTTTCTAAACAAGCAAATGGAGAGGCAACAAAGAGAATAATAAATGGAATGTATCAAAGCGACCAAATACAACACATGTCCTTCAGTGATCTGAAAAAGAGTCCTGTTTTAATGAGTTTTCTTGACACGATGATAAAAGTAAACAGCCAAAATTCATATAAGATGACCAACGAAACAGCCACGAAACAGGCAACGCGTTTCGCCTGTTGCAAGCTTCCTCAGGGCAGAAATATTTAGAGTTGACTGTGGTCTCTCTATATTGGGCCTCTGCTGATATATTAGGTCAGCAACTAAGCTTTTAGAAAGTAGGTATTTGCTTGCCTAACCATCCAGTATGTCTCAGCTGGGTTTGTGTATTCCATGTCTGGTTTGTGAGTTACAGGGGGCTGGAGAGGGCCTCCATGCTTTTTAATGGCAGAAAAGCTCTTTAACATGCCATCTTCCACTCCGATTTCCACTTTAAAAGTCATGAAATGCTCTCGCCTCCTCGGGCTGGAATAATGCTTTCAGTAAGTATGAAAACCATCCTCTCATTAGACATTTGAAAGGCGTTTAAGATGTCCCAGAAATTACCTCTGTAATTCTTGCCTGATGTGTAGTTTTGGATCTTTAATTCAGAAAGATGGATGACGTGTTTCCATAAAACAATATTTTGTTTTCACACTGTTAATTTTAAATTCGAAAGGGTGCTGTGAGGGTGTCTGCTGTAATATAAGATATAATTTTCTGCAATTTTGAAGCACAAACAGCTTAGTTTTACCGCCATGGCCACCTGACAGCCTGACAATAGCACAGTAAGAGCAGAGTGGTAAGCACTTATTTTCTAGACTGCAGGGGTGAACTAACAGCAAATTAAATAGTATCATAGCCGTGAATGTACGCTCCAATGTCAATCAGACAAGCCTTGAATCCTGATGTGTTCGCTAATGCATTTTATATGTGTTTTGTTCTTTTTAATGTCATCGCGCACGTTTGCTTTTAATCACAGTCTGCAGTAAAGCTAGAAGTAAATACAGAGAGAAGCAGCGACAGGACCATGAACGGACCATAATTAAAAAAAACAATATTTCTTTAAAGCCAAGGTTAGGAATCCCAGTGGTGATCGTCAGACAATGTCTATGTAAATCTAGGAAAGGTAATTTTGGAGAGCCTCACATTCAAAAAAATGTCCCGTCCCAGCCACCATTTTTTAAATAACAGAGTAAGTTGCAAGACATTGCTCACTCTGTGAACAGCAACATAGAGCATCCGTCCTCTGCCCATCGCACAGCAGGTTGGGGTTATATGTGGAGTGCATCATCTTTCCCCACAACTGTTTCCCTGTATTTTCAGCAGTGGGTATATGAAGTTGTGTCCTGCAATTAATGTGTTTAGATGGCCTGTCATTCCCAAAGATCACCTCTGATTCCTCCTGTGTCCACCAGCATCCTTACGACCTGGCATCCTAATTTTTGAACCGAGCACACCAGGTGACATTCTTAATTGGGTCAAAAGAGATATTTTGCTGCGGGGCTCTGGAGAGAGAGAGTTGTTAGATTAATCTCTTTCTGCCCAGGTGTTGCTGTCTTCTGAACTTATAAAACACAGTCTGTGTATAGCGGGATCGACACACATAGACCCCCAGAAGAAAGTTTATCCCTACACGGAAATCCGATTTATTTACCCAGGCCAACTCAGCGTGAAGGCGGTCCATACACTGAAATGATCTTCCTTAAAGCCAGCACAATTGAATAAGGTAAAAAGTTTATTTATTGAAAGAATGTTGCAGGGAGCGAGGGAGCTGCCAGTCCGCTGTCCTTGCCAATCAAACACCACATTCTATGGAACCAGAATCTTCCCATTAGATTCCACATTCTATGGAACCAGAACCTTCCCAATGCATTCCACATTCTATGGAACCAGCACCTTCCCAATGCATTCCACATTCTATGGAACCAGAACCTTCCCAATGCATTCCACATTCCATGGAACCAGAAAATGTCCATTGCATTCTACATTCTATGGGACCAGAACCTTCCCAATGCATTCCACATTCTGTGGAACTAGAACCTTCCCAATGCATTCCACATTCTATGGAACCAGAATCTTCCCGTTGCATTCCACATTCCATGGAACCAGAAAATGTCCATTGCATTCCACATTCTATGGGACCAGGACCTTCCCAATGCATTCCACATTCTGTGGAACTGGAACTTTCCTATTGCATTGCACATTCTATGGAACCAGGACCTTCCCATTGCATTCCACATTATTTTGAACCACATTCTTTCAATTGCATTTCACAGTCTATGGAACCAGAATCATCGCATTGCATTGCACATTCTATGGAACCAGTGTCTTCTCATTGCATTCCATGAGCCTCCACAAGCACAATATGTAACATTCATCTTGAGAAATGAGCCGGGCCAGAGCCCCAGGGGTGAGCACGAGCCCCAAACTCTGCCGTCAAACTCATCAAGGGACAGCTGCGGTAGCCCTGTCTGCACTTCACCCGGTGTCACTTTTACCTCAGACAGCATGCACTGCACTAAAAGCAAATTACAAATATGACCCGTGCTCCAGTTTAAACATATTGTCTCTGGTGGATTACATTTGAACTGGCAGACGAACTGTGTTCTGGGGAATCAAATCCTGGCAGAAGTAAAAGCTAATACGGTTAGAATCCTTTCCTAAGAACACTGTTAAGAAATCAGTTCGTCACCTGAAATTTGAAACCAGCTCATGCTTCGGAGTAGCGCTTAGTTTGTAAAAAGTATAAGTGCCAGGGGTCTCGATAGGAGGCCACTGCAGCTTACATCACCCATTGCCCCTGCCAGCCCTGCTAATGATAGTAACAACACAAATACTAGCCATTACACTCCTACAATTCAGACTATTTCCAGCCTCCAAAGCTATAATAATGGGTTTGGCAGAAGGTAATAGCCATTCTAATGCAATTGAATTAATAATTACCTGTTGTTGTGGTCATCTCTAAATTAGCCAGACAGCACCACCTTGTGGCAGACTGTCACAAGCACAGGTGTTGACAAATAGGTGGTGGTGCAGAGCACTGGAAACCACTAGCTCAAATTAAGCACTACTCCGGATTATAAACCGTGATGTATGTAGCAATGAGACACGTGGAGCACTGCTGAATTAATATCAAACTTTCTTTTGAAAAGTAATTTAAAATAAATCTGGAGGAAAGCTCTTCATAATAACTTTTATCTTTTGCACTGGGAAGTTTCAGAGGATATGTGTAATAGGCAAATACTGTACGACTGCTGTATTATGCTTAGTGTTCTCTTCCTCTGCATGTATGAGCTTGTGAGGTCTCGAATGCTGAGAGTAAATGATGTAATACAATGTTGGTGTGTTGCACTACCACAATGTCTGCACATTAAACCAGTGATGTCTTGCAACACATATGCACACAGGACATGTAGTCACAAACGCCCAGTCATGTGTGCAGACATACAAGAAATGGGGACACATGATGGATACTACGGCTACAATAAAATAGCATGAGTAAGGCCAGCTAAAGATGCACTACCAGCTGACACTGTAGATTCATCTGATAATCCCCCCGCTCTTGCATATCAGCCCTTGAGTCAGGGGCGGCTCCTCCATAAGGGCGGAGGAGGGTCACTCCACTGCTTTCCCGCAGTGCGAGAAGCAGAAACATAAAATGGTAAAACTACCATTTTATGTTTCTGCTTCTCGCACTGTGAGAAAGCAGAAGCGTTTGGATGGGGGCGGGTGGGTGGGTGGCTCTGCTCGAGGTCAGGGGAAGAGTGGCTTGCCCAATGCTGTGGAGCCTGACTGTTTGGTTGGCCCTCTTGGGCCAACCAAACCAGCCATGCTCACTCTCCCTTTTCTCCATGCAGGCTACATGCAACTACATGGAGAAAAAGGCCTCCCCATAGACGCCTGGCTGGTTGGCGTCCCCATCAATCACAACGCTGCCATTGCAGCATTGTGATTGGCTTAACGGAGGGAAGGAGGCTGGCTGCTTCCTGTTCCAGGAAAACGCAGGGCCCAGCCAGGAGCTGAGATGGCGCAGGACCCGGGAATGTAAGTTTTTGTTTTATTAACTCCACCCACCCGAACCCCCGCACAACCTCCCCACCAGCGATTCAAGCCGGCCGCGATTGCCTTGAAAGTGAGTTCATTAAAAACTTTCCTCACCTCCACCACTCACCAATCAATGTGGCTTCCCTGAAACTGTCTCACATCACATACTTTCCTACCAGCTTTAGGGATCCATGCCGTTTGTGGGGTGAAACAGGGATAATTTGTTTTATATCACTCTGCTCCCAACAAACCACAAACAAAAAGGAGCTTTCAATAGAGCCTCTTTTTGAAAATCATTTAAAAATGCACCCTTCCTCATTGTTTCCTGGTAGGTAATTAAGGGTTACATGTATCGAGCTATTTTGCGTTTGCAAACGGCCGATTCACAGAATATGGCGTTTGCGAATGCAAAAATGTTTTTTACATGTATCAAAACCCATTTTGCGATTCGGTAGCCTGTTACTGCAAAATGGGTTTGCAATTCTCTATTAGGAAGGGATGTATTTAGGGCGTCCCTTCCTAATACTGAATCGCATCAGTATGAAGAAATGTTTTGTGACCGAAATGCGGTCCCAAAACATTCGCATTTTACCACCTACTTCGAATAGGGGTTAATCCATTCGCAAATGGGAAGGGGTCCCCAAGGTACCCCTTCCCCTTTGTGAATGTTTGTTACAGCATTTTTAAGAGCAGGAAGTGGTCTCACGGACCACTGCCTACTCTTAAAAACTGAAAAGAAAACCTTTCATTTTTGATTTTGAAACGCGTCCCATTTTCTTTTAAGGAAATGGGATGCATTTCCCAAAAAAAGATTGCTTTATTTAAACGCAATCACCGACATGGTGGCCTGCCGACCCCAGCAGGCCTCCATCCCCGTGATTTTAGCGATTCCTAAGGGGTCGCAAATTGGAATCTACCTCATTAATATTATTGCGGTAGAGCGATTTGCGACCCCCTAGGAATTGTTATATAAAACTCTTTGAGTTTCAATGATCGTAAATTGAGATGCCCTAATTTCAATTCTCAGAAATTCACAATTAGCTATTCGCAATATACAATTTGGATACATGTAGCCCTAAGAGCCAGACAGGGCGGTAGTCCATTTTCAGTGCCTGCCTGGACTGACTGTGTGCACTTTGTTCACTCCCTACCCCATACTTATAACTGCCGTCGGTATGCCTGCTGTTATATGCCCCTGACATGGAAAATGAGAGTCAAGATAGTGCTAAGGCCTAGGTTCACCTTCTAATTCCGAAGAAAAAGCCATTGCAATCCTCAGTACCATTAGTAATCAGCTGGAGCTGATCATTGACGTGGTGTGGGAGTTGAATTTACCCCTGCTCCCTTCCTCCTATCAGCACCAGATTTAGGTCTCATGTGTCAAGCATATGCTTTTGCAGCTTAAATTCACACTAGATTTGAAAGTCCGGCTTAGCCACAAACACATGTTCAGAATTTCTTCAAGTCAAGCTAATGACATTACTGATGCATTGCAGTTACTTGTCACCATTAGGCACCCCTTCCTTCTGCTGTGTCACATTTCATGTTTCAACATGACACAGTAGGAGAAATAATGAACATTGGAAGTTCACGCTTCCTGAACTGGAACGCTTGTTAGTGAACAGCCCTCACTTTAAAGTGCAGCTCTTCAGTCACCTTTTTAGACTCCTTTCATTCAATTCACATTTAGTGATCTAGCCCAAGCAGAAGCAAACTCTGGGCCTGAAGTATAAATATCTGGTCGCAAGATACTGGGCACAAGCTGTGACCAAGATTTTTGTGACCAGTAAAGAGTTTTAAGAACTGAACTATGTACTAAAAGGTTAGCTCCTAAAAATATGAATTCTAGAGGCTCGGTATCCGACCGGCCTTATAATTATTAATAAGGTTAACTCGCAGATTCACAATGATTGGATGCTATCACAGTGACGGTGGCCTGCTGGGGTCAGCAGACAACCATATCTGTGATCGCATTTTAATAAAGTAAACTTTTATTTATTGCTGCTCATTTTCCTTAAAGGACACTTGGCTGCATTTTAATAGACAAGTTTACTTTTTTTGTTTTAGAGTTTGCAGTGGTCCCATGGACCACTGACAATCCCCAAACAAACTAAGAAGAAGTGGCCTGCAAGGGTCCCTTTACCATTTGAAAAGGTATTACCACCCTAACTTGGGCTTGTGAAACTTTTCAATGGTTTAAAACTGCTATTTCAGTCTTAAACCACTGATACATAAGTATAGGTATCACTATTTAGAAGGAACGCCTACGACACTCCCCTTCCAAATAGAGATTCCTTATCCATTTCCAAATCGTTTTTTTAGAAGTCATTAAAAAGGTACTAAAATGCGTCTAGTATGTTGCTGCAAGCGTTTTTTCGGTCACAAGGCCTGAATCTGAGAGTTTGCAACCCAAAAAATAGCTTTATACATTAGGCCCCTGGGGGCATATTATCCACAACTAGAGATATTTATCGCTAAAGAAGCTTAGCGAAATTTTTTTGATCGCCAAGCATCACCAGATTTTATCGCAGAGATAATGTGCTATTAGCAACGTTTATCTCCAATGCGATAAAATAACTGGTGATAGCGGCAAAATGCGTGAATATCGCTGGAAAAACAGTGATATTCACGCATCCTCGCCAATAGGGTCTTAGCCAGAATATCCACCTCCCATTGGATATAATGGCTAAGAACTGGTCTGAGCGGGGTTAGTTTCTAGCAATGTTCGTGCTTAGCGCAAATTTTTTTCTCGCTACACGTGCCTTGCTAATAGGCGATAGCGACATTAGCGACTGCTTTCAAACGCTAACTGGTTGGGTACGCCCACTTTGCATGTCATTAGCGATAAATATCACTGACATGCAAAGCGGGTCCCAAACCGCTCGCTATCACCTGAAAGCTGTCGCTAACTAATGTTAGCGACAGCTTGCTAATAGGGCGATGAAATTATCGCCACTTTGCGGCCGAAAGCGGCTGCAAAAGTGGCGATAATTTCATTTCACCCGCCTTGATAATATGCCCCCAAGTTCTTTAAAGAATCTTTTGATAACTCTTGCTCACCCCTGTGTTGCCCCCGAGCATCACTTTTACTTCTTGACAAGACATTTCATTGCTTTGAGGCTAGTACTTAAAACCTCAAAGAAATGAATACAGTGAAAGCCCACTATTCTGTCCCTTGGCCTGCAATGAGCTCCCGCTGCAAGTCCCAATTTGAATGACTCCCCAAACAATGCATAAAGAGCCACAATATCAACTTTGGACTATCGACCTGCATAAATATAGACTGCAAGGTATTGACTTGCATAATACCAACACGGCCAATACGTTTTGAGTTAGAATAGTAAATCTACACTCCCCCTACGCATATTCACCTGGAAAATACTGTGCCAGTCGGTATGGTGCTCTCTGCATCGTTTTTTCGATAATTTTGTTGCATTTGATGATGTGGCACACTACCATCGCACCCAAACCAAGCCGGATCAACTCCGCTGACGTGCTACCTCCAGGGAAGGATCACTGTGTTAGCTGCTTGAAGACTTTATTAAAGGACAGACTTAGCAATGACAACAGTCCTTTCCTCAGGTGCCAAACCCCGTGTACTACACACCCTCCCTGTTTTTGTTAACGGGAGTTGTTTTGACATACTTTAAGAGGCTCCTGGGCTGTCTCGGTTCTATTACATCTTCCTGTGCCTGAGAAAGTCGTGCTGAAAGTATCTGCCTCAGTCATCATCCCTGCAAAATGAATGCAACAAAAGTGTTTCATTTGACCTACTCTGGGGATGAAAACATACCCGGTGATGTCACCTGACGGGGATGATGTATGGCCATAATATAACTAAATGATGGACTTCTCTTTGAATGGCACCACAATGAAACAAAAAGTCTTCACTCCCACTAAATTATTCCAAAGAAGGCTTTTATTGTTTTGCAATTGCAAAGCTGCACAGTCAACAGCAATGTTTGCCATAATATGTTTAATATGTTTGTATAAATAACACAAATATGACTTGGATATTTTAGGACAATATTGATTTAAACTTTGTGCTACACCATGCAACAGCTGCTTGTCTTAATTAGTACAGAAACATGCACAGTTTTGTGAGGGAAATACAACTCAAGCCGTAAAGGTAGTCGCCTGTGTGAAGACTACCATTGAACACATGGGTTCAGGCCCACAATCCAGACAGCTACATAAACACGCAATCTATCCTTCCATTCACTCACTATAGCGCAAAGACAGACATGTTTTCTGACTAAAACCCCAAATTCCACACATATGCAGTGCACATCCTGGACCTTAAGAGCACGCTCAATGCTTTTGATAAGCCTTTACCATATACTGAGTATAGTACAGATGTGCTTAGCGCATTCGTTTTTTACCAGTTTGTGACATTTTAGGTTGGTGTTCCTGAGAATCCAACAGAAACAAAAAACATGCACTAATTTGAATTAATGGAAAACATATTTTTTCAATATTCTTAGTAGAGCACAACTTCATAAAAAGCGCAGTAAATATTTGTTAGAGATGGCACTTTCTGGTTGGATGAGGCGGTGCCCTAGTGAGGCAGAACCTACCACTCCAGTCAGGGGTTGGTGATTACACTCACTGTATAACCTGAGCTCACCCTTGGGTAGCATAGCAGTGAGCAGTCAGTCTTATCACAGTGGCAATGTGTAAAACATTGGCACAGCATTCTCACACAATAAGCACACTGGGCGTCACAAAAGAGACTTCACACATGGTGTATGTGAATAAAGTTTGTATTCAATACATTAATTAACACAACACAAACATCATGTATTCCTCGGCATAAATCACATTTGGAAATATTACTGGCAGTACTAGGCCCAACTGTGTTAAAAGGACATCAGTAGTATGCACACTTGGAAAACATCCTACTTTACCCCCAGCACCCTTATGTGGTGCAAAACGTTTTCAGAACTAGGCCCACCCTGAGAATTATTATAATTCAATACCACACAGTTATAGGGTGCACCCCAGATCACAACGATACAAAATTGTGTACACACAGCTAATTACAACACGTTTAAACAGCACTGTGGGCCAAGGCTGCACGGTAAAAATCAATGTCAAACATAGTATTTTTTTGACAAGGAATTACCATGTAAAGCAACACCGCCATGCAGTTTTGTCAATTACAGGCGGTCCTCATGCAGTTGCTCCCATATACTCACTCAGCACCAACATGTGGTGCCATGGATATCAGGCAGGTCTGTATGGAGCACTTTTACGCACACACCCACACACAAACACACACACACAGACACACACACAGCACCATGATGCAGTTCCACTGATATCCGGCAGGCCAGTTGCTAATACAAATGTAGACCCCGTGATCCAAGCTGTCCTTCAGCTAACCCCGACTACCCTATGCCCACAGGTTGGAGATAAACCCCCTGTCCCTGATAATAGGCCGATTACATCTGGAGTCACACTTAGCCAGGGTCTCAGGGAAAAAGGTGGGGTAGGTAGCAGGGCTTATTAGGACGTAGTCAGCAAATGGGCTTTGGCCACCACTCAGGAAGTTCAACCACCGGATGCGGAGCAGAAGCGGACTGAGGGCGACAGTCATTCAATCAAACAATTCCACAATGTGCCTTCCGGCACCAGCCTAGTTCTTCGCAGTACAGGGGGCATCACGCAGTCTCTTGACCTGCTTCCGTCACTCTTGGAAGCCTTCCTCAGCCAAGTCTATCACTCTCAACACTGAGGCCCGATACGGGCAATACATTCTTGCAACACTAAATCATCGGGCTAAGTGAGGAGAGTGCAGTTGGTCCGCCGCACTGAGGGCACAAAAAGGTACTGTTGATGAATGGGAAATGAAGCAGGGGAGCCTTTTGGAAGAAGGAGGCACCTGTCAGACACACATTGATCAAAGTAGCACCCGGGCAATTCAGGCACCTCGGAACACGAATCTGCTCCTCCGCACCTCCCTGGAAATGAGGCACAACATTTGGTGCACGTTGATACAAGTCTCACCAGACAGTTTCAGTCACACACAGTGAAGAGTCGCAAACTCAGTACCACCCTGGAACTGAAGCACAAAGTCTGGTGCGCATTCATCCGAGTTGCACCAGATAATTCCAGCCCCACACTATGAAGATTTGCAAATTCTGTATCTCCCTGGAAATGAGACACAATGCCTGGTGCGTGTTGATACGGGTAGCACAAGCAAATCTGGTCACACACACAGGTGCAAGTTTAGCGGTGCTGCATGATGTAGAAAGAGGAACTACTACATGCACGCCCTCCCTCTGAGGGTCGCAACCTGTGAATCGGACACTCCATGCAGTTGCAAATCACACAAGAGAGATGTGGCTCAATTGACGAAGCAGGACAAGCTGGATCCTGCAACCGGTGAATACGTTCACCCCTAAAAAGACACTTATGATTGTTTAGGCCCCCACAATGCAGGTGCCACACTCCTTTGATGCGGGCAGTACTTTTAGGGCTCCACACAAGGCAATCTGGTCCCCAGGCGCAATGTTTAGTTCCATGCTCACGCCACACTATCAGATGAGATCTAGCAGACAAAGTGGTCACTTAGGAGGGCACCGTTATACAGGTCTCACAAGTAGCTGTTGTGAGTACCTCACAGGAGATCTTTGATGTATCTGAGAGCTCCACAAGAGAACAGGGGGAAAGCCAAGAAGCCCTTGGAGAGCACACATCAGGGTGCCACAGAGCAGCAGGTTGTCAGCCCAGTCCAGGCACTATTCAGGAAGGGTGCACAGTTCCTTCCAATTGTGGTAATCCTCCTTGTGCTCAACAGATTCCTCTGGCAGTGTGCACCACGATGTTCCAGGATGTCCAGTTCCACATCTCCACAAGTGTATTTCTACCCTGCTGAAATATGGTACCAGTATTTATACTGCAGTGAGACTTTGAAGTTGGGGGTGGTTCTCAAGGTTTCCCTTTGAGCCACAGATGTCTCCCCTATGGGTACCATATCCTTTGGGATGAGACCTCTGCTCACACTGTGAGACGCAGCAAGTGCAATGCCACCACTACTGTTGTTGGACCCTATTTGCACGACTCTAATGTCCAAAACTCACCGAGGCTAAGCTTAAGGGCCATCTTTTTCTCTTCCATGGCTCGTCTCTTTTCAGCCAATGCTTGCTCTGTTTCCAATCTGGCAAAGACCTGCTCTTTTTCTAGTTTAGAAAGGGCTAGGGCCTGATCCTTGTCCTGTCTAACAAGCTCCAACTTCAGCGTCCTTGCTTCCCTCCTATCCTCTAGCTCTTCGGAGGACATGTCCATAGAGAGCACTCTACTACCTGTGGCCAAGAAGACGCCCCATCCTGAATGAAAAGGGTTCCCCCCGTCAACGGGGAGTCCATCAAGAAACCCCTGTGTTAGATCTGATCACACCCCACACCCAGGATCTCCCCCACCATTCACTGACACTTCTGGGTAGGCCTATGGTCATCCTTGCAGGGCTTTCTGGAAATCTGCCTCTGTGGCAATTCCCCTGTCAAGCACCCCTCTCTACTGGCAGAACCCTTCGAGCTGCGGCTGCGTCACAATTTACAGGTCCAGATCAGCCAACTCAAATAAGTCTCCCTTAGGTAGGACCCCAGGCATGGTGGCTGTTCAGGTGGTAGTTCATTGGTATGATATGACAGTGCAACAATGTTGTCCAGATAGTGTAAACATCTCAATTTGACGGAGGGGGGTTATGGGGGATTTGGCCTGCAGCAAGAACCAAAAAACATAAACACTTGAATGTAATTCAGATAAGGTGAATAGAATAATATATTTCTTATAACATTGTTGATGATATCATTAATCTCTCAAAGCTGCAGTTAAGTCAACAGGGATTTCAGATGTAAGAAGAAGCATAAATATGTAGCATATCTTCTCGAACAGTAAAGTACCACCAGCGAGACACACGCCTAAAGAATAAGATTTGTTACACTGCAGACTGTTTTATTGGCAAGTAGTGCCACATGACTGCAGCATAATGTGCCTTCTTTCTTTGCTATATAATTTTTTCAGCCCTCCCAGCAACTTAATTTGTTTCTCCACCTTTCTCATACTTTAGAGCCAGGAAACCTTGTCTTGTGTTTAAAAGAGTTTCTGCGAATAAATTAGATTATTTCTGTATGTACCTTGAGATGCTTCATAGGCGATTAGTCAAGTATGACAGAATGTGTAATGCTGGCAGATACTTTAATGCCTAACCAAGCCCAGAGGTTGGTAAAACATTAAATCATATGCGAATGTTTCCTAAAGAGATGAGAAGGTTTGCAAAGAGTGTAAAGTAAACATTCACTTTGCTTATAGCAAAAGGAACAAGAACGCATCAAAAACACTTCGACCCTGGATTAAACAATTAAATGAAAGATGAGTCGAAGAAAACCAGAGATATTAGGACTGAAATGTGAAGTTGAAGCGCACGCCAATCTATGAAAAGCGGGAAATGGACTAAAAGAAACATTCTGGGGAAAACTGGTTAGACAGTAATCTGGCAAACTTTCTCCAATCAAACTACAGCAAATACTCCGAAAGGTATTACAGAACAAAATAATCAGCTGCTTACCACAATCCTTCAGTTTACTGAGAAGAGGGGCTTTTTAGGATGCCTCATTCACGTTATGTGCAGGAGACACAGACACCAGAGTAAGTAAAGAACAGTTCTTGGACACTTTACACCCACCACTGACGTCCAACGCCTCTATGCGCAGCTTGAAGCAAAGCCAGGAGAGCAGGGCAATTATATTTTCAACAGGAACCAAAAACTGAAAATGCTGCAATGTCTCAAGAGATCTATGTTAATAGTTTCTGTGTAAGCTACTTATTCCTGTAGTGTATGACAGAAGCACACCGTTGTTGCCCTCTGGAAGCACTGTACCTAATATGCACTTATTTTGCAGATCTATTGGGGATGAAAGATTGAGCCTTCCACACTGGGATTTAAGCATGTGATCGATAGGTTTGCGCCATATGCGCTCAATTCCCCGGGAAATCTTGTTTTTATTTCACAGAAGAGCATCAGCGAGCATCACAGAATAAGTTGAGGGTTACGGCCAATGTATACCTTGGACGGCCACAACCTCATCTGAGGAGTGCCTCAAGGATCCTCCGACAGCCTGATTCTCTTTAATGGATACTCTAGCCTGCATCATCCACTCTCATGACATCAACACCCTCTCCTACACCCATGACACGGTTCGGTTCAAAATCTTTATTCGATTCATACAACGAATCATAAAAGTACAAAGTTAAAAAACATGATACACAATTAAAATGAACCACTATAATTATACGTTTAGAAAAGAGAATTAAAAATTATTTTTAAATAACCATTTGTCATTTGTCAGGATATAAGTAAACAATTGATAGTGGGGCCCACATTTGTCCCCCAATATATTAGCAAGTAATTTTACACACAATGATAATTGTAAATTGGGAGGCCATCATACAGCATATATACAAATTCCCATGGCAGAATACAGCTCTATGGCTAAATTATCCATAGCGTTTCCTAATCTGAAATGATACTCTTATGAAGTTTAACATGGCACAACAAACTTCAACAGAAGATAGCGATAACACATAGTCGTAACCTTCTTTATAAGTACATGGCTGCCGCCCTTTCAGGATGGGTTTAATGAATCTAATCCTTGGCTCCTGATAAAGAGAACAGAAGAGGACAAGATGTATGGTACTTTGGTTAACTCTGTTATTGCAACGGCAAGGGGGCAGCCTCTCACACCAACCCCCTTGTTTGGGAAAAGCAAACAGAAAATGAAGGATATCTAGCCTAAACCTTGTGAGATAAAACCGCCATTGCGTATTAGTTATAAAAGTTAGATAGAACTGGTGCTGAAGCTTGACATAAACAGTTACTTCACCCAAACATGGTGTGTTTAAAGATTTCCAATAACTTGCTTTTATTTGGGCTTTTATGTTCCCCTGAATTTTTTCAGGGTTATCATAAAGATGACCCAGACCTATCTTGTGCAACATATTACTGACATATGACAACCAAGGGATCTGCTTTGCACTATCTAGGGTCATACAGTCTTGAAGAATTTCTTTGGTGAGCTGCAGCTCTTCGGATAACCATATTTTACCCCACAATAATAGGGGCGACAGACGAACAATATCAGTCACATTGGTCATTCCCATTTCACTGTGGCAGAAACTATTTGACGAGCCAGATGGGATCGATAAAACCCGCTTTAGGAATTTATTTTCCATCACCTGTATTACAGCGGGGTTTTCAGTCCCCCATATCCCTGCCCCATAAGTGGCCACAGATAAACATTTTGATATATAGAGGGTTTTGAGGTGCGCAACGGGTTTTTGGCCCAGCTTACTACAAAAACGGAAAAGGCCCTCTATGGACCGACTGGCACTCTGAGCTCGGGCCTTCATTAATGGGGCCCAACTTAGTTTATTATTAAACAGATTTCCGAGGTAATTAAAATTGTCCACCTTTTCAATGGTAAGGTTATTCACTACAAATTTCCTGGTTTTCGACCCTTTTGGACCACAGCCCATTACAAAGGATTTTGTAAAATTAACCTTCAGGTCAAGGTCCAGCATGAAGGTATTAAAAGCATCTAAACACACCTGCATACTTTTTCCTGTGAGAGTCATTAATACAGTATCATCTGCATAAGAGAGCATAGGAATGCTCTTACCATTTACCTTTGGAAAATCGCAACAGTGGTCCAGCAAATACTTCTCTAATCCGTTTGTGTATACTAAAAACAAAAAAGGTGCCAAAATGCATCCTTGGCGCACCCCCTCGGTTGATGGAATGGAATTTGTCATTTCACCTCCATGACACACAACTCATTCTCTCCCTCTTGGACAAGATGCCCAGTTCCCAGATCAAGTTGTATGCCTGCAGGTCTGAAATCGCCCTCTGGATGAAGTCCAACTGTCAGACGCTGAACAACAACAAGACGGAAATCGTGATCTTTGGGAACCACATTTCACAGTGGAGCTCTACCTTGTGGCTAATAGTTCTAGGACTGACACCCACCATTCATGCTAAGAACCTGGGAATCAACAGCAAAGTCAACATGGGCACACAAGTCATTGCGATCACTGCCTCATGCTTCCATACTCTGTAAGCTGAGGAAGATTTCAAATGGCTCCCAAACAGCATCTTGTGCAATATTACACTTCCAGTCATTTGCTGGTCTAAGTCTGACCAGTTTTTGTGGGTACACGTGGGCAACTTAATAGAGAGCGGAAATTGTAGAGGCAAACAATGAATGGGCCAAACAGCCTCTTTTAACACCCATGCAAACAAATGGGAATTTCTGATATAGCCCAACTCTCTTCAACATTACTGCTGACAGATACTTCTATAGTAAATGTAATATACTAGAGGCTTAGGTATATATTGAGCGCTGAGGCCCAATAACAGTGTTGGCTAGGAATGAGTCATATTTTTGATCAATCATACCAAGGAGCAACAACCTTAAAAAAGTGCTTCAATAGAGTGCAGTAAATGTACTCTTTTGTTTAGGTTGTGTTCTAAAGCTCATAATCTTCTTGAAAAACTTTGGCACAGTTCAACAATTCTTCTTGAACAAGCTTTGATACACCCTTAAGGCAAAGAGGCCAGTCCATTCCATAACCACAGCTCTATTTACTACCAAGATAATAGATGACTGTTGCTTTCGCCACTGAAAGAGGTATTTTGATTGGCAATAGACTAGAGCATTTAATTAGAATCAGATTTAGAGTCTTAAGAAATATGAAACATTGACATTTGATGTAACCTGTTATCAAGTTCAGCAACTGAATATCCAAAAAACCATGCAAGCCTTACACCCAGGTATGGTAAGTGGAGCTTACACACAGTGACAGCGTGTAGGTGATGCAGCTACAGGGTCAAGCGGAAGGATGGTGCAGCATCTTTAAGTTGGCCCAGGGCCTTGGAACTCATTATTGTGTGTGAAATTTCGAGTGAAGGGGCTCAGACATTAGCAATTTTTCTTACTTTGATATTTGGTGCACTTAGATTCCCTCCTCATTCTAAGGTATTCGAAGTTATGACAGGCAACGTTGATGCAAATAAAATAGCTGAAATTATCAAAGGCCTCTCCTAGTCAGAACTTAGCAGCTGTAACTTTTTGAGTGGGTTAAGTGAAGATGCCCTTAAGGTTTTTTAAACGTGTCTTCATCTGACAACTGTTCATATGCATTGGAGGTCCCCGATGGCCACAAAGAGAGTAGAAGCTTTGCAGAGTGACGAGCTATTATTTGAAGCTTTTATCGTGGTGATATAGGAGGGTGCGCGCACCTGTCAATCTTAACCCATTATATAGTCGGAATCACTAGAGTTCAGTATGATCACATGTCTCATTTTAAGGGAAAGCACAGAAAAGCCAGTAGTGGTAAACCAACCCTAACTTAGTATTTGGACAGGTAT
This sequence comes from Lissotriton vulgaris, assembly GCF_964263255.1. NCBI lineage: Eukaryota > Metazoa > Chordata > Amphibia > Caudata > Salamandridae > Lissotriton > Lissotriton vulgaris. The sequence goes on along the minus strand of NC_141689.1, from coordinate 883,571,035 downwards.
TGGTTAGCTGGACAAGAATTCAGCCAAAGATGGAGTGTTAAAATAGATTTCTTTTATTTCTTTCATTTGTACAAATACAAAATGTAATACTCTATCATAAATGACATTTTCTGTGTTTTTTTATTTGCCATGAGCAAAACTTCTGTAACTAAAGCATTAAAGTAGAATATAACACATTAATACCACACAACAGTTTGATTTGAGTTTGTAAAATAAATGTTTAATCTACATTGCTCTAAACTTAATTTAACTATTCAGCCCATATAGAAAAATATCACATTATTGAGCCAAAAACCAGAATTGGGGCAGGATTCTCACTTAATGCCTGTTTGAGAACAAACAAGCTACAGTACACCCTTAAACAAAGGTGACTAGTCCACACCACGGGATCAATCTAATACCCAGCCATTTTAACCCCTTCCATGCTCATGACGAGCTCAGCTCGTCATGAGGTAGCCTGGAGCTGTGCTCATGTCGAGCTGAGCTCGTCATGACACCAGCAAAATGGCAATTTCCAGCACAGGAGGGGAATTGCCTTAGCAGCCATAGTGTTAATTATTGCTTCTGCCACTGAAAGAAAGATTTTGATAAAGAGATTGTCAATTAATATATTTAATTAGAATTAAATATGTTTATAAAAAATGTACTAATCGTACTCAAAATTAGATCATCATATAAAATATGTCAAAAAGCAATTGAGCAACATGAAACCCAGAGCAACTAATCATCATAACTTTTGTGTCCATCACAAAGATCTTCAAAATTACATCACAAATATTACATGCATTACAAACACAGAAATAGATTTTGATAGAAACTGGTCTTGTTAACAACAAAAGAGACAAACATCAATCAACAATAAAGGTACTTCATTCTACAGGAATACAATTTGAAACCCCGTCTCTTAGATCATATAATACAAAAAAGTTTAGATTGCTAACATAAATATGCTACATAGAAAGTTTGATATAACACAAAATTCAAGTTTAGAAGATGTTTCTAAATGTTCACTGCGAGTGTTGTAAACCAGGTAAATTACATCCACAAGAATAGCCATCAGGTCTCGTTATATAAAGGACAGAAATTCAATGTAGTCCTTCATTGACTGAGGCACAAATATTCTGCAAGCTCTTTCACCATAGCATAGTTCATTCATTAAAGAAGTTTGTAATTTCGTGGCATCATGACAGTATGATTAATTGACATTGCAAACTCCGCAACTAAATATTTCAATGTCATATCTCTAAGGCACTCTCGTGCTGACAGATGCACTAATAAATACTTGTGTATTGCATTTAATAAAATCAATTTAAATAATTGTAGTGTAACGTGACATAGGTTTATTTCACTGTTCAGTGGGATTTTTATTTTACCCTACTTATGGGTTCACAACTCTTGTTACTTTGCTGTTTACAATAACTATTGTGGTGATATCATAGAGAAGAGGTGTTGTGTTTCATTTCTGAAATGTCTTATGGAGAGGGAGGCGGTACAATGCTGTTTCAACTGACAGTCCCCACCACTAAACATTTAGGAAGAAATCGGATAGTCCCTAGCAAAAAATGTTTAAAAGAAGGATAGTTTTAATTGGTGGACTCAATTTTTGTTTTGAAAGCAATTGCCAATGCTTTCGAAAAGTACGCACCTGCAAATGTAGTTTCGAAAGGGAAGAACTGGGTGACTTAATACGTGAGTGGCAGCAGTGAGAGACTTACAGTGCAGTTTGTCATAATTCTGCCTTATACTAAACATTAGAACGCTCTCCTCCTACCAGCGCATGTTAGTGGGAACTAGGTTGAGATGTGCAGTATTGTTACATGTTTCTACTCTAAGTTTCCATCTGTAGTTTTATTTATAACACTTCTCATTAATGTGTGAGTTTTGCAGAAAATGGAACTAGTCCGTAGTACATAACCGGGGTGATACGGTCACTCACAGCTCTGGGGCTCAGTTGCACCGATGACACCGTCCTTCCATTAGCCGTTGTTTCAAAAATGACAACATCCTTAAAAGACAAGAGGTTGTGGCAGTCGCATCTGTAATGAAACCTCGGATGCCTCTCTTGATTGCAGGCCGTGCTTCGCCACTGGATTCAAGCGCGCATTTTGAAGTGTGTACGCGGTCTCTCATTACAAGTTGTGGATATTTTCCCTGCAGTGTAAAAAAGACACACCAGGGTGATCCCACGCTGCCACAACCCCCTTTCAGAAGAGAACGTATTAACGAGGGGATGTGCACAAAATAACGCCCGCGTCCGTCTCAGACTTCTGGCCTCTCTGCCCTGACGCACCTGGAGCAGCGCACGTGCCCCCAGAGGTCACGCTCAGTGCCACGCTGAAGGAAGCTGGCCTGAGGGTGACCTCACGTGCACCGGAAGCGGCAGTTTATAGGCCCCGGTGAGATTGCTGTTGAACTCAGGAAGGTACGGTAAGAGTGAAAGTTTGTAAACAACAGGTAGCAGAGGCAGATTGCATCTTTCACACGGTAATTGTTGAATGACGTATATGCACACGTTAATTACATTTTTTTGTTTAATGTATCATTACTTGCTTTGAAACTTGGAGTCTGCTTTTAGGACTGACGAATCCCATCGACATATCCCATATACATATTTAATTTAACACATTTTCAATGTGTTTCCCATACATGATAACTCAAGTATAACATTCATATTATTTATTTACATGATGCTACATATATAGAAACGTGAGCTGCACGCAGATAGCCCAAAAGGCACAACACAAGTAGAAACAGGCCGTAGCGTGTACAACACAGGTATCTGCTTGGGTGGATAGTAGTGTGAATAGTTTTAAGTAAGTCCATGTGTACATTCCTTAAGAGTCACTGACACTAGTAACCTGCACTTACCATGCTGGCACTTTTCAGAAGCTGTCTATGAGCCCTGCGTGTTCATCGGTACATACAGTAGCCTATTAAATTACTCGGAAATTAACTTCATAATATCACCCTCCAAAAAACATTTTCTCAGCTTGTAACTTCTTACTTAGCCAAAACACCCCAGCAACAATAAAACGAGCACTGCAACTCCACCATACAAACAAATGTAGGCATGCCCTGTATCAAACGTACCAAAACCGCACTTCTATCAAATGAAATGTGCATCAACATTTCTCTTAATTGTTTTATTATTTAAAGGGATTTACAAACATTTGATTCTCCTCCAAATAGGAACACGTTTAAAAACATTTACAAAAGTTAATTGCCATGTCATAAAGAAGAATACATGTTGTTGACATGTATTTTGTTTGGACCTTCGGACTCTTCACTTGCCACTGCCTAAATTGTGTCTGTCGACATCGGGTTATATGCACATTATAAGGAAAGGGAGCATGCTGCGAGTCCAGTTAACCACGCCTACACTCAAAACCAAAACCAGCCCTGGCAAAAATGTTCAAACCAGCCCGACCCTGTAGGGGGGAAACAACTAGAATGGGTCCTTGGTGGCTAAATTGGGTGATGGCAACCCGTCCTGCCATGAAAGCAGTCCCCGTGGTCTTCATCCTGCTTGGAAAATGCCAGAGTAACACAATAATCAGGCCGAATCCTGAGTTAACCAGAGTGTAACAAAGATCTTCTGTGGGCAGCCTGGTCATAAGGTAGCCCATACAAAGCGTAGAGAACAAACAGTCCCTACACACAATTCTCAGAATGGGCCTGCACTGTTAGCACTTTGGGACGAGGGCAGACCTAAGTTCAAAACGACCCTCACATGTGCCAGTTTACACTGACAAGTCGACAGACTGCACTGCCCCATCATGTTTCGCTCTCTAGAAGGGATAATCTGTGGGTCCATGAAAGCAAAGAACATGTTTTGAGTTTCCTTTATGTGAGATATGACATATAATACCAGTTTGGGAGCATACTACCCTCCAGCTAATGAGCCTTTTGCAGGAAACAGTTTCAGACAAGGAGTGCCAGAATCCGAATTCTAAGCTTTCTAAATGTAAATCAGCAAAAACTGGCATCAACGTGTGTCCGTCCCCAGCAAAGGCTGCCATCAACTAGTATGTGTTGGGTTGGAAGAGGACATGGATCACATCCAGGATCTCTAGTTTCTGCTTTGAGATAGCACCAGTGTTCACCTTGTGAAACTTTATATTTGTGTGCCATTGCTATGACATCTGTATCTCAAAACTCACCTCCAGAAAAAACGATTAAACCCTTTCACTTTGTGGTCATCTCGATATCAGGCAGAGTAAGACAAACAGCAATGCGTCCCACGCAGACCAAACTGGATTCCACGAGAGGGACTGACAGCTGTTGGCAGGGCCATAGGTGTGGAGTGTTTTTAACGCCCCTGTTGACACTTCCTAACATATTAAGGGTAGAGCATTCTCTGTAAGGCATGGCCAACCCAAGCTGATGTAGTGGCTTCCTTTTGGGCATGCAAAAGAACTAGACTTGCTTGCTACCAGTGCCGGACGGCTCTTTGGGCATCCTGACATTTCCCCGTTGGGCTGTAAGCTATGGAGCTGCTTACTGGACTAGATGGGCTGCCATGATGACAGCCTACAAAGAGCTCTGTCTGAAAAATTGGGTTGTAATACACCAATCGAGGAGGTCAGGCTTGGTTGCTACACCCTCTCGCATGGTCCAGTGTGGCACTGATTTGATCTATTTTTGCTACTACTGGCATTAGTGTCCAGTCTGGCTCTCAGTCACCACCATCTGTCCGATACCAACACTCTACAACCTGCCCTCCTAGAGAAACACTACCCCTGGCCAATGAAGTAAAAGGTCAACTTTGTTGTAATGCTTGTTTTGTTGCTTTCACTATGATTGTGCGTTTTGCCCTTCCTATAATTCCAAGTTTTCAGGAGTGGGGGATGCTTATGTGGCAGCAGTCTAGGGGTCTGCTTGCCACCCTCTGCTCCCTCTTGTGTTTAAAGGCTCTCTCTCCGGCTAGGGTCTCTAGCACAGATGTGTCCACTGAGCTCAAACTGAGTGTCCCTAGTGCAGGTGTGTCCCCTGAGTTCAGACTAAGTGCCCCATCTCTGACACGGCCCGGGATCTCCAGCTCCGACTCCTAGCACAGGTGTGTTCCCTGAGCTTAGACTGAGTGCCATGGCTGTGACTGTGCATGGGAGAAGGGCCCAGGAACACCCTTATATCCAAGGCCACTGGAATTATGTGGCAAGGAGGGACAAATTATGTGCAGGGTTGATTATACTATGCGACAAGAAAAGGCAAATTATGGGCATAATGCGGCACTTTTTTTATTGTATTACTTCATTATTTTGTAATTTTTACACTTGTTAACACTGGGCATTGGTTGCACCTTATTAGTAGCAGTCTAACACTCAAATATAGCAATATGCAATAAAAGGTGGCCAGCCAACCTATGCATTGGGCCTTCCGATGCGCAGCAACACATGTTGCTCCATTTTTAGTAACTTTTGAACCGCTTGAGTTTTAGCTAGAAACAAGTCTTTTTTTGTTAAAATCTGCATATTATGCAGCAGATGATGGATTATGTGGCAAATGCAGGAAATATTTAATTATGCAAAAACGTAGTGACTGCACAATCACATAATTCCAGTGACCCTGTTCATATCCCATCCTGAAACTTCACATCTGTAGCCCCAGATTTGAGTCTAGACATCTTTATACAATTCTCATTGCAGCTGAAAGCAAATTTTACTAACAGTGCCGTCAAGCTGTATCCCACCTGTGTTGATATTTTAGCTTAATCATTAATGACGGGGAATCTGTTTTTAAGCACAGAGTTAGCTATCAGTAGTTTTGCAGGTGCAGTGGGACTGGGGTCCTGGGGTGAGGGCCCCAATGCGCCCCAACTATGGATTTTTTAAAACTAGCAAACCAGGGGTTGTGACACCAAATTTTCTTGCTTCCATTGCGACCCATGGCTACGCCACTGTTTTTAAGGTTAAGCTAATTAATGTGCTAGAGTACGTAAACAGCAGAAAGCAATAAAACAGATGCAAGCATGCCTTCAACAAAACCAATGTCCACGTATAAGTCAAATGTACCATTGAAGGGGTCTGCTATTCTTTTAATAATAACGGACACATATATATTTTTGCATTTCCCCTACATTTCCACATCCCTTGTATTGAAATTATTCAAATTTGATGGTTGTTTAGATAAATATTTATTAGTTTTTGGGGTCCCTATCGGTCTGAATTGATGACACTCCATTGATATTTTGTCACCCAGCCTGGGCGTGCAAGGAGGGAGAAAGAATGAGTAAGAATGTTTTCAATATGTCAAAACTTACATCCGACGATTAGTGTAGGCCCTGGCCTGCATTGTTCACCAGGTGAAACTACATTTTAATGAGCTCCACACTTGCAAATTAGGGATGGTGGGTGGTATAGAGATTGATGTTTTAAAAAGAAAGCATATAAAACAAGACTGGAAGAAATGGACTACCAAGACCAAAATGCACTTGGGTACTTTTTGCGCTAGCCAGGGAAGAAACGCAGTTTGAGGACACCTTATTGGTAACCTGGCGCCTGATGTTACTTCATATTCGGGTACCATCTTCCCAAACTAAACGAGGAACCGTGTGTGAAAAACAACTTTTGTCAAGACAGAAGTCGCAAATCTGACGCTTGGGATTATATGATTTGGCCAAAAGTATCTGAAATTCTATGTTTGCGCTGTGCCTTTGTTGCATCAAGATGGTGGGCATTAACCGGTAATAATAAATTCGCTGAATATCCATTTTTTGTAATCTTTTAAGGCGCTCTAAAGAGGGGCGGCTTTATGGTTTTATTTCCTCTCGTGAACATCTGAGAATATGATATGTATTGGTGACCAAGTGTTTCCTTTGACGACCTCAGTTTTCTCTCCTGTGTCATATTTCTAAGTGGTGGTACACCATTTCCAGGAATAATGAGCGAAGCGCCTCCAGAGGGGGCAGCGACCGTCCATGAAGTGAGTAAGTTTGAGCTAAGAACCGCCAAGTTGCTACCAGCCAAGCCTCAGACTCCACTCATCCTCTCCAGACCTCTGTACCCTCTTCCCAAAGGACTGCACGTGAAGTGTTCCCTTAAGGGCGCGTGACAACACATGCCTCCTGCGAAGCGAGCCTTCACAGAAAAGTGCGTGGCAAATGAAAGGCTTACTATAAAAAATGCAAAACTACTTTTCAAACTTGTAAATTGTCACTTCTAAGACTGGTTAACGCTTTACTTTCTCGAGTATTGCTTCTGGTGGCTGTCACCGTGATGCCACTGCCTCACTCTCAGCTACTTCTCACCTACTGCGTTGCTTTGATTTATGGGCATGTTTAGAAAGACCCTAAAGTTTTGATCGGTTTTCTGTCGCATGAGAACGCGCGTTCACTTGGAGTTAAGGGCATTTGCTAAACCTTCAGCATCTTTTTTTAAGTTGAAAGCCAAAAACGTTATTTTGCTGTGTTTGTGTATCTGTTAAAGAAAGTGTTTGCAGAACACTTTTCTTCCCCCTCCTGCCAGAGCAACGTCTCTGTGTCGCGTCCACTTACCAGGTAACCAGGACTCCACAACAAAGCGCAGCCTGCTTCCTCCTTCCACGGCCGGCTGGAGCACGCAGTGGGCACCGCAAGGGACCATGCAGAAAAGAATAAATAAGGAATAGTGCAACTTTGGTCCGCGCATCCTCAACACACCGAAAAGTGGTGCTTTCTGAATGCGCAGCCCGCAGCCATCCCGGGGCTGGGAGCCACCAGCCCACACTGGGGTCCTCTGCGCAGAGGCTGCCCGGCTGTCATGACCTCTGCTCCCATGCCAGTGCCCTGTCTGCTCATCTGCGCGCGTGGGGCTGAGCCCCTGCTGCGGCGGCGGGGTCCTCTCTTCGGGTTCCGGCAGGAGGACCCCGCTGACAGGCTACGTGCTCCGGGCAGAGGGAGCAGTGGGGCCGTGGGGGGTTGTCCGGCAGAGTGCAGGGCTCCGCCACTAGCAGTTACAGGCGCTCTCCGCTGGGGCTCTGAGCGCCGGCTGCTGAGATGCTGCTGCTGGACTGGGATGGGGAGGGCGGGCGGGGAGGAGGACGGGGGAGGGAGGGTTGCGCTCAGTCCGTGGCTGCCCGGCACAGAGGGGACACGCATACCTGCCCTTGCTCCTGCCGTCCCACTACAGACAGGGCTGGTGTATACGTATAGGCTGGAGGTTGTGTGGACTATTGGCCAACCTGCGCTGTCTAAACCGAGGGGCCTCTGTTTGCATAATCCCAGCTTTCCTACTTAGCAGTGTGATCTTGGGCAGGTAGTTCTATCTACCTCAGCATTTGTTTCCTTTTAGCAGAGAATGGGGAGCACTTTCAGATTGGCGTTCTTTGCTGACCCTGGATATTCGCTTTGACCTTCTTTGAAAAAGCGACGCTCTCGCATGTCAGATAAGCTACGAAAGCGCCTCTTCCTGATCCTGCAGAATCAGAGTTTTCTTAAGTGGCCGGACTGTGCATTTAGTCACAGTGCATAGACTTTTCCATTGCAGACACATCAGAAAAGTACCTTGTTTAAAAGGAAGAGCGTGCCTGCAAAGGGGATCACTAGTAGGGAAGGAGACACCTAGTTTCGAGGCAAACTCCCTTTTAACCCACCATATGCGCCCCCCCCCCCCTTACTCGATAATTGCCTTTTATTGGCATAACGGAAGCTCTGATTCCCGCTGGATGCGTCGTACATGCAGTTCCTTTGGGTACTGCAATTGGGAACTTCCAGCCAGAGGCAGCCCTGCTGGTGGCGGCTGCAGGGGTCTCAACCACGTTCCCTGTTCCCATGCCCTCCCCGCCACCCCTCCAAACTCAGACACTGAAAAGAGTGAGAATCGGAGAGTTGGTGACACACCGTCTGACACTTCACTGCTGAGTGTGTGATTTCATGATTCATGTGTCTAAACGTATCCACGAAATGATGCGAGCGCAGCAAGCAGTGCGAACCCCGCGAGGGGAAACCCGGAACATTGGAGAGTTGAACATTGGAGAGCTTGAATGAAGGATTCCTCCCAGACCGCGCGCTCTCGCTCTAATAATGGAAAACAGAAATCACTTCCTAGAAGTGACTCCCCTGCAGTGGCGAGTGACCATAGCTTCCATTTCCGGCGGATCGGCTCAGCCTTTCATCCTCCTGGTGTCCTTGCTAGTGAAGATTAATAATGTACATTCATAAAGCGCACACAACAAAATGAGTTATGTATAGGCGCAGGTAAAGTGGTAATATCACTGAGCTCGATGCTCAGCTATCGACGTCAGAAGAATGTAGGGGAAGTCTTTCGTACCTGACTTGATTGCACTTCTGGTTCGCTGGGGTAACCTCGCGTCATTAACGTTACACGTGTCATGCTATATTCATAAAATTACGCTACCTCGCGAAGAACCATAATTAAGCGCCATTCGTGGCACTGGCGTAACGAAAACTGAGGGGGCCTCCCTGCACGGTACGTAGAAGGGGGGGGGGGGGGGGCCTCCGGGCTCAATCATGAGTTCTCTGGCCAGAGTGCAGTGCGAGGGGCCCGATTCGTGGCAAACGTTTAGCGCAATCACATATGAACATATGAATAATGCGAACACTTGTGTTTTTTTGTGCTGGTTTTGTGTGAAATGCTGATGTTCCATCGAATGTAACTACATGTCATTTCACATACTTGTTCAAAATGTCATGTAATTAAACCGACAAGTCGCATGATGGTATATTAGTGCAACAAAAAGAACTCCAAGATAAATGTCAATCCGTCCCTGTTTCGCTATTTTATTTAGAAAATGTCAAAGTATTGTCACTAATATTTTGATCTGTTTTACTGTTCTCCGCAGTACACGGCATTGTTTTTTTGGGTAACCATCTCCTTCCAGGTCACAGTGGACACTTTCCATGTCTGGAATTACATATGGCCAATTAATGCATTCTGGATATTGTGGCCTTCTTTTAATTGGACTGTCCTAATTAGACTAATAAACCTGAAGATGAGAATGTGTAGGAGACACGTTCAAGCCTGAAGGGGGTGTCGTGACGGTAATGACCCTGAGTTAGATGGCCACACGCCATCTTTTTTTTCACTACTTCTGAAGGAGTTAGGTCTCCATGAAGGATACGGTCCGATGTTTTCAGAGGTCGAGCCGCTGAATTGAATGGTGGTGACCGGTTTATTGAGGAGCAGGGGTTAACAGGTGGCTGGGTCCCTTGGGGCCTATGGGTGGAGATGAGTTTAAGGTTGGGTGGCTCCACACGAGGGCGAGTTGAGTGGTATCTGTTGTCATACCGAGATTTCGACATTTCACAATGCAGGAGGCGGGTCGAAGTGGTAAACAGTGCGACAGGCTCGGGAGTTACATCAGAACTCTGAGTGACACGGCTCAGCGCCATTACGTCACAGCCCGCCCTGGCTGGAAGGTAAAGTATCGCCCCCGTGGCCGCGCAGGGGGCAGAGGAAAGCATTCATGACCGCCAGAAAGTCCAGTTTTCTCCGGGCCTTGCTAAAAAGGTCTGTCGTCATCAGAGCTCCGAAGGCCGCGCCAGAGGTGAGCTTGCAGTTTAATCATCGACGAGTATGGAATGCCAGGGCGGCCCGCATTTCCTACCCTCGGTATTTTAAACATCTCGCCTCTGGTGACATACCTGGTGTGCAGCGAATGGGAGGAGGTGCATCGGCACGTGCACTGGCGGGTGGCTAGTGGGGTGGGGTTCTCTGACGGAGTAGGTCTGTGGCAGACGGTGGATGGAGGGGGAGTAGATCAGATGGAAAATGAGGTGCACCGACGGGGAACGCTTGGGGTTGACAGTGTGCTGATTGGGGGTAGTGGATGGTTACACGAAGGGGAGATGAGCGTGCACATGACTAGGAGTGTGCATAGATAATGTGCACACGTGGGGAGAAACGTGGCTCATAACAGACTGGGTGGGGACGAGTGAGAGGAGTGTGCAAAGACAGTGAGTATGGGTGGTAATGGAGGGTGGAGAGCAGTGTGCACGAATGGGGGTGAGTAGTAGGGGGCACTGATGGAGATCTAGTGTGCACAGATGCTGAAAGGTGGTCAGTGGTATTTGGAGAAGGGCGATGGGGACAAGCAGGGTGGACACTGATGTGCACGGGTGGGAAGATGCACAGATTGTGTGGATGGGGCGCATACCACTGCCTGCACAGATCAGGGGGTGGAAGTGAAGCGGATGAGAGGCTAGTAGCAGAAGCGCAACACTCATGGGGCAGACGGGCTTCAGCCCCCCGTAATCTGCTGTCTGCTGGGCTGCCCGGGCTAGAGTTGGTGCCTGCCAGCCTGACCTTCAAGTAGGGTGACCAACCGCCCATAAATGTCACGGACCATCCCTGATTTGGAGCTCACATCCGTTGTCCATAATGATCCCTTTTATGGACACCTTATGTCCGTAAATTTGGGCATTAGGAACAGCATTTTTTCCCTGCACGAAGCCTCAACATCCTGATGGGGCAGCCTCACACTCATTCTCTTGAGCACAAGAGCAGCCGCACCCGCATATTGTTATTCTGTATGTCATCTAATTGTCACATATAGGATGACAATGGGCCAGTCTGGGCTGTTAAAGCATGTGGTGGCCTCCTCCTGCCTCGGTCTGGGGCACACCATTCTGTTTTAACAGTACGTAAAGAAAAATGTTGCACCTCATGAAATGAAAGAAATGTACAGAATCCAGTTCATGTAAAGAAGCCAGCGAAAGAAGTTAACAAGCATTTACAATGCAACAGTCTCGGCATTATTAAAGGTAGAGCTATTGGTATTGCTCATGACTTTTTTTTTTTTAAATCATAAATAAATGTCATTGTCATTTACAATGCCAATAGCTTAATCGCTCGCAAATGCATGACCTATTGCATTTACACCCACACAGAGCCACACACACAAAGCTACCCACACACATATACAGAGCCCCCCACACACAGAGCCCCCCACACACACAGAACGCCACAGGAGAGCAAGCACAGGCAGGGGGCAGGAGAACAAGCACAGCGAGGGGGCAGGAGAACCAGGGGGCAGGGGAGCAAGCACAGCCAGGGGGAAGGGGAGCAAGCACAGCCAGGGGGCAGGGAAGCAAGCACAGCCATGGGGCAGGAGACCAAGCACAGCCAGGGGGCAGGAGAGCAAGCACAGCAAGGGGGCAGGGAAGCAAGCACAGCCAGGGGACAGGGAAGCAAGCACAGCCAGGGGGCAGGAGAGCAAGCCCAGCCAGGGGGCGGGGAAGCAAGCACAGCTCTCCACGCCCACATAATACGGTGGAAGGAGCTGGTCCGATTAAATACATTATTCCACTTGGGCCTGAGCGAGGGTACTCACAACAGAGATGGGGTGGGGGCACGGGGGGGGGTTGTAAAGAACGCCCAAGAGTGCGTCACAGAGCCAGGCTCGTGCCTCTGAAACTGAAGCTTGCTGGGCGCAAGCACAGTCACACAACAACACCTTCTGGTTAATCAGATCCGTCTGTACCTGGCATCATCCTGGATTCTAAGTATTCGATGCAATAAATTGTATGTTTTATGCAACTACGAGAAAAAAATGCACTGTGAAGACGTGTCAGGTTCTGGATAATCAATTGTGCCTCTGCAAGGCTGGTAGTTATGGGACGAAGTCAGTCACATGCAGCGTTCGAGGGAGTGTGCAGGTTTTGAGACAGCTTGCAACCCCTGAAAGAGGGTAGGATTGAGGCGCAGCCAGTCCTGTGTCTGGCTGGAAATCTGGACATTACGCGACAGTTCCCTTCTGGCGAATGGCTTCTAGGGCTGGGGCCGAGCCAGTCATATGTCCAAGTCGCGGAGCTCTGGAGATATTGAATGGCTGATGGCTGGTAAGGTTAGGGCAAAGTCGGCCATGGTAATCTGAAAATTGTGTGATAGGCAACTGCCTCTGCAGGGCAGTGAGGGCCTGATAAAGTATCTATCACTCGTCCACCTTGGGAACGCTGGAGATTCGGTGACAGACTGCCGGCTGGTAGGGCTGGGGTAGAGTCCTTCACATGGCAGGCTCACCAGGCTGTGGTGGTAACTCCTGCGCTCTCTACAGGTAAGCCAGGTAGAGGGCACTGTCTGGCACCACCGTGAAAGCAGAGGCCTAATTCTGTGTATGGAGCCCTATGTATGCAGCTCTGTATATGCAAGCGGAGGTAGGGTGGGGGAGGGCAGATTCTGGAGTACAGGGCTAATGGAGCAGCAGATGGCCCACTCTGTCAGCCTCCCATCCCCCGGCAACACCGCGGACAGAGAGGTGGCCAACCTGCGAGGCAGGGGGAAGAAAATAGAGGAGGGCGGAGACCTAAAGAAACTGTGCTGGAGTATGTGAGGGACGGAGCGGGCGGGTGACGCGCAATGCCACGGAGGCTTCACCGACCGGACTGCACAGCGCTGACAGAGACAAGGAGGACGCCTCCCGGCGCACAATAACCTCCAGGGCGGATGCAATCATGCGCGAGGCTTCAGACTGCGAGGCTGAACACACGCGCTCCTCCCGGTGAAAATGAAAGGAGCAGCGGAGGAGCGGGCAGCCGGCAGAGAGCAGGTAAAGGTAGCGGTCCGCAGCTTGATCTCTTGGTTTGCAGTAGCCCTCACACCTTCGTTGAGGAGGCGGGCGGCTGTAGGAGTGCTGCTGCAGAGAGCCAGGTGTGCAGGGGCTCCAGCCAGGGCAGTGATGCCATAGAGGCTACTTGGCACCCTCTGGCATCAGAATACTTCCCCATGTTATCCTTTAACGGATACTTCCTCATCTGATACCGACTCAACCACTCGCCCAACAAGAAGACCCCCAAACACCAGAAATGCACCCGATAAACAACAGGCGAGCACTAGTACCAACGCCACCACTCCCAGTACTAGTGGAGAACAAACAACTTCTAGCCCTCCTTTTTTAGAGATCAGCCCAGATCCCCCAGAAGACCCAGGCGGAGCAAGATCAAAAGAACGAGACATAAGTCCACCGGCCACAAGGAGTACAGTTGCCAAAAAAGACCAGAAACCAAAGAAAGCAGCCTCGTGATCAACATCTCTAAAACCCAGATATCTAGCCATCAAATGAATTTGTTAGAAAAAGGAACGTCATTTATCCCCACGACATCAACCAATCTCCTGGAACTTGAAGTTAGCACCTTCAAGTTTACCCGGAAACTGAGACTAAGACACTTCTTCGATAACGTATTGCCTCCATCAACCATGGAGAAAATAGATGAACTCAAAGGTCTACGACCTCCAAGCACTTATCAGGCACCGACCAGTCACAAATGTATCGACTTGTTTGAGACATTGGTTCGAAAAGATTCAGCAAACATCAACTTCAAGGCACCAAGAAAAACCCACAATCTAACTATCAAAGACCGGGATACGTTGAAGTCCCTAGCTAACAACCCGAGCATCAAACTTACCAAAGCTGACAAAGGTGGGGCCCTTGTTATACTCGACAGTGAAATGTACACCAACAAACTTTGGGAACACATTCAAGACACCGATACCTACATGGCTCTGAACTGTAACCCTACAAATGAGTATCACAATCAGTTGAAGGAAATTGTAAATAAAGCACTCCAATTAGGAATCATAGAAGAACGCACCAAAAAGTATCTTCTAGTGGAATATCCCAAAAGTCCTACGATCCACATGTGCCCAAAAATCCATAAGAATCTCTCGGACCCCCCATTCAGACCGATAGTGTCTACCAAACGATCGATCCATGAAACCACCGGTAAATTTTTGGACAAATACTTACAACCTCTAGTCACTCAATCATTGAGTCATATCAAAGACACTACAGAGTTTCTTACAAAATTATCTGTCCTCCAAACTTCCAGCAATGAACCTCTAGTGTTTTGCACAGCCGATGTGAGCTCATTATATACATCAATACCCCACGCAGGGGGCATCGAGGCAATAGAACAAATCCTTCTCAAAAGTGACATTCATCCTGACATGCAAACGTTCCTGATGGAATTAATGATATTTACCCTCTACCATAGCTATTTTAAGGTTGACAATCAGTGGTTTTTGCAACTCTCTGGGATGGCTATGGGAAACTGTGCTGCCCCGTCCTACGCCAATACCTACATGGAGAATTTTGAGACAAAATATCTGTACACCAATCCAAGTTTTCAAAAACACACTAAACTATTTTTACGGTACATTGACGACCTATTTTTTCTATGGGCAGATACCAAAGAATCTCTCCACAACCTCTTGACGGAAACTAATACCAAAGATCCACGGATTAAACTCACGTGGCAAATCAGTGACACTGACATCGCCTTCTTAGATGTCCACATTAAGAATACAACTGACGGCATCGTCACGGATCTTTACAGAAAGAACACAGATCGAAATAATGCCCTCCACTTCACTAGCTTCCACCAAGGCTCCCTGAAAAAACATCTCCCGTACTCCCAAATGCTGCGCGTCAAGCGCATAGTATCTGATGAGACAATGGTTCATCAACGGATGACGGAAATGTCAGACAGATTTCGGGCACGTGGTTACCCTGAGACTGTCCTGCAAGATGCACAAAGTCGTGTGGCCAATATATCCAGACAGGACTGCCTGGCTAAGACTCACAGAAACACAGAGCAACGCATGGTCCTTGTGTCCAAATTTTCCACTGCGAGTGCAGCGTACAAAAAGATCACCTGGAAGCACTGGCCAATACTGCAAAATGAACCGGACTTTCAAGGCATCTTCAATGAGCCTCCAATATTTGCCCACACCAGGAATCGAAACATCAAAGAAATATTGGCGAAGCCCACAGAACCAACCAAACGAAACCGTGGCACCCAACCTTGCTTGAACTGCGGCCACTGCAACAGTGTAATCAGGGGTAATGAAATACAACATCCCATGAAAGGACACAATATCAAACTCCATGTAGATGCCACATGTAATTCCACCAACTTAATCTACGCCCTCAAATGCCCATGCGGCAAACTATACATAGGGAAGACCGAACGCAAAATCAAAACCCGACTTAATGAACACAAGTCTAATATCAGACTTAAAACTGAAAAATCCAGCATCGCCCTTCACTTTATGGAAGCACGCCATACCATCGCTCAATTAAAATTCATGGTCCTAGAGATCGTGCCCAAAAAAGAAGGCATAGACAACACCAAACTGTTACTGAAGAGAGAACTTGAATGGATTTACCTTTTGCAGACTCTCAAGCCCCACGGGCTCAATGATCGTACAGAATTTAGCTGTTACCTGTAATATTAACTGTATATTTTTGCTGCTGCACCTTCCTCTTTATTCCTCTGTACCCCTGTTTTATCCATAGGTCTTCACCCCTGTTTACTTTCGTTTATCTGCCTATGCATGTATGTTTCCACTACATGGTGTCTAGTCAGTTTCCACCACTCCAACATGGCCCCCGTTACTCACGGGCGCGAGTCCGTCATCTCTGTTGATGTAATTATTTAGCCGATTGTCTCACACGCGTTTGAGACGGCAAACGGATGACTGATGGAGAACGTCTAAGGACGCTACGCGTTACTTTGAAGTAAGAGTTTGAGCAATGAAAGCCTGGAAACTTATAGTTTGTTCGTGTCACTAGCGGTAATACTCCCACCACTTACCCCACCCTGCACCTTAGCTTCGCGCACTCATTTTTGTAGCCCACACACAAGAGCACTTTGATAGATCCCCTTTACCTTTCCTAACACGATACATTCCCTCACTGTCACTTCTTTCCGCTTCCTCCCCAGCTCTCCGTGATCAAGGGCGCCTAAGCCCGAAATGCATTGGAGCTCAATGTTCAAATGTAAATGGATTATAACACTGGTCATCTTCCGATATGCTGTTGAATATCGAAGTTAATCATCCTTAAAGGGATCATTCGGAAATAATAAAGATTTACAACTTAAAACAGAAGCACCTCCGTGTGATCTAAATTGGTGTGCCTCACCAGGGGATGTTCTTGCGGGGCTCCGCATACACAACAATATTGATCCTTTAAAACCCATCATCATGCACGCTTGATCATTGTTTGGAAATAAACGTTGCACACTTACTAGCCATGCCCACCCCATTAAAGGTAACAGTATTACTCGTGTACAACACTCAAAGTTACCTGTTTCTCCATTGTGATCAATTCATTTTACGATGAAGCTTTCTCTTAAAGCGTAATTTTGTTTTCTTTGGTTGCATGCTGTATGGCTTGCAGTAATAGCTGCACGTATATATAACAATGATTCAGAAAAGGGGGTGGTGATGAACAGAGTGTCTGAATTAAGCAGACCACTCTTACCCAGTCCAAAGATCAGGGCTTGATCCATCACCGTTTTTTAGCTCACTGCACCATCCCAGCTCAGAACTTGGCTATATGCAAATCAGTCTGACCCTGGCCCAGTGCATCATGGGAACAGGGCAGACCAAACTACCAAGCCACTTCTTATACTTGGAAGGAAACAAGCTTCCGGGGACCGGTTTCTGGCATTTCAGCCGTCTTCGGCCCGGCTTGCTTGAATCCTGATGGTGCAATGAGCAAGGGACTCACATCTGAGTATACCCTTCCATGCTTATGGTGGACAAAAATGATTCAGAAAAGGGGGTGGTGATGAACAGAGTGTCTGAATTAAGCAGACCACTCTTACCGAGTCCAAAGATCAGGGCTTGATCCATCACCGTTTTTTAGCTCACTGCACGTATATATAACAAGACATGGTTCTTTTCTCTTCCTATGGTCGGGCAGAAATGGCTGCCACAAAGCTCCGAAAGTTTCGGAATCGGGGGGGTGTTTTTTGGTGAGTGACGGATGACGTCACAGATAGAAAGAACCTAAAAAACACGCCCCGAATCCGAAAAAGACGGGGCTTAAAGGGAGTGACGCCCCTCTCCTCCAATGGCTGGCCAGCATTTACTAGGCCAGCCAATGGAGAAGAGGGGCGGGTTCCAAGCCCCCTCTAAGAAACATTAAATCTCGGGCTCCGCCCACTGCTACGCAGTGCGACGGTCCTCGACCTAAAATGGAGGGGTTAAGGTTCTTTCACAGTCTCATCATTATCGAACTGAAGCATTTTCAATATTATGTACAACAAAGCCATAGTTGCTGCTTTTTTATTTTATGCAACTAACAACCATTGACAAAGCCAATAGTCATGGCTTGTTGTAGGTGTAATTAATTATATTTCTGAATGCAATAACAGACGAAGCAGAATACTAGTATGGCAGCACACTATGGTATGCACAGATTTGTAGCTACTGTGTTTTAAGCTAAACCTTTAATTACATCAGACTCCCCATTTGGAGAGACCCCCAAGATTTTCAACCCACTTAAAGCCCTGAAACAGCACCATGTCACAGTCGCCTCACGTCCTGGCACTGTGCATCATGCATGACTCATGACTTCCAAGGTTTCAGATTGCCTATGTGCAGGGGCACAGTGATCCCTCCCCCACCCCAGGCTTGCTTTGGGAACAACAGCAAGGTTGAAGTTCTTGTTGGGCCTCTTCTTTCTGAAACTCTGCAGAAAAAGGCTCAGCTCATAATTCATGTGAAAAGGTGGGTGAGGGAGTAAGTAAGGCAATGAATGGGTGAATGGCTGGATGGATTAGTGAAGAGATGAATGGATGTGTGCAAGGGTGAATGGATGGATAATGAGAGAAAGGATGGAGGGATGACAGGGTGGAAGGATGCACAAGAGAAAGGGTAAATAAATAGATGTATGGGTGGAATGGTGAAGGTATGGGTAAAAGGGTGGATGGCTGGGCAAAAGGGTGAATGGATGGGTAAAAGGGTGAATGGATGGGCAAAAGGGTGGATGGATGGGTACAAGGGTAGATGGCTGAATGAAAGGATGGATAGATGAGTGAAAGGGTGGATGATGGGCGAGTGAATGGATGGATGGATGAGTGAAATGATGGATGGATTGATGAATTGATAAGTGAAAGTGTGGATGGATGGATGAGAGAGAGGGTGGATGTAAGGATGGACGAGTTAGTGAAAGGGAGGGTAGATGGGCAAAAGGATGGATGGATGAGTGAAAGTGTGGCTGAATGAGAGATAGGATGGATGAGTGATAGGGTCAATGGATGGATTCATGAGTGCATGAGTGGATGGATTGTTGGGTGGATTGATGGGCAAAAGGATGGCTAAGGGAAAGGGGGATGGAGAGAGAAAGGGAGGATGGATGAGTGAAAGTATGGATGGGTGGATAATTGACAGGCTGGATTGGCAAATGGTTGTATGGATGAGTGAAAAGAAGGATGTAAGAATGGATGAGTGAAAGAATGCATGGATGAGTGAAAGGGAGGGTGAAGATCTGGAAGAAAGGACGGATGAGTGAAATGGTGAATGGATGGACGGATGACTGACTGGGTGGATGGATGTATGAGTAAGTGAAAGGATGGCTGAGAGGGTAAATGGTTGGATGAATGAGTGAGTGGATGGGTGAAAGGATGGATGATGGATGAATGAGTGAAAGGGTGGATGGAAGGATGAATGAGTGAAATGATGGCTGGAAGGATAGATGATGGATAGGTTTGGAAATGGTTGAATCGGTTTGGACATGCATGGGCACACAGATAGAAGAACAGAATGAAAGGTGAAAGACTGAATAATGGACGAAAGAATGAATGGATGCCACATCCCCTGGTGCCTCAACCCACCATCCCAAACCGACACATGACGTTAGGCAGCAAGCGCAGAACTAAGACCTAAAATGCTCCTTCTGTCTGCCAAAAAACAGAAACAAATTCCATGTACCACAAGAGATGTTCCACTTTTGTGCCACTGGGCGGTGCTGCTCTCATGCCACCGGGAAACAGCGGAAGCATCTCCCACCTGCCCGGAGGCCATGAGAGATGCATGAGGTCACAGCTCTGTGCAGCCTTTTTGCGAGAAAAGGTGGGCAAGACAACATAACCTGCACTTGCAGACAACAGCACCAACGTGACTCGAGTAACTTCTACCACAAATGTTTTTTTCTTTGCACCCCTAAGAATACTGCACCCGGGGCAACCACCCCTGTGGCCCCATCACCGCTACGCCACTGCCTCCCAGTATGGATGACATCTGACTCTTACACCTTGTAGTCCTCAATGTCTTAAGTAACATTTCCTATACATTGACTTTCCCATTCATGAGCAATTTCTCTATTTAATATGTGTGTGATGTAACACACTCCGACACACTGCCTTACATACTTCAGATGAATAGCTCTCATTTTAGTTTAGATGCCAAGCAAAGCCACCTTGCACGGCTTTGGGTGGCCTCATAAATCATGACTAAGGTGATGAAGCACAGATCGCTGCGTCGCCTTAGTCTGCACCCCGGAGGCATTCTATGGGCATTGTAGTGGGTTTTCCCATGCAACACCAATGGAATTTGACGCTGCCCCAGATTTACAGAGTCATGTAAATCATGTAAACCCGGGCAGCGCCAAATCTGTACACTTCACAAAATGACATGTAATGAGGAGAAATATGTTAATTTCTCCTCATTGTTTCCTCTTTCTATGTGTGCTACATTCTGCAGCAGACATAGAAAAAGGAAAACACTCATCAGCATTGTTTTTGTGCAGGAAGGTGCCCGGGTGATGGTGTACCCGGGGCCTTAAATGGCCTCAGGAGGGGGGCCACGCAGCCCCCCTCCAAAATGATATTTAAAAAAATGGCCATGCCCCGGGGTATGCGGTCCCCGGGGTCCGGAATTGGCCACGGGAGGGGGACCCACGCGGCCCCCTTCCCGTTATTAATGTAATTTTTTTTTTAAATGAGGGTCTGGCCCTGGGCGATGGTGTCCCCAGGGCCCCAAAAAGGTAAAACAAATACATTAAAAAAAGACTCGAGATCGTGCCTACACCCCGCCCCTTCATGAAAACACTCTGCAAATGCGCCCATGTGACTTAATATTTCCTTTCCTTTCTGTGATGTTACATATCTTTCTCTTTCTGTCATTATGTCTGAACAACTTTAATTGTATATAGATTTACAATTTTAACAAGTTTAATATCATTTGTTATTTTTATATAAAATATGCAACTCGTTTTCTTATTTTTACTTACATGTATGTCCTTCTTGGATGTTTCACACTTTCTTTTCTGTTTTTTCATTGGGGGTGTTGTATTGTTGAGCAGGTAGTTTCTTCTCTGTTTGAAAAAAAACAGTTTACTTTTAAATGTTTATCAGTAGTTAGGTTGTTAGGTTTTGATTCTGTTTTATAATAATATACATTTCCCTTGTTTTTTTATGTTTTACCCCAGGTTTGTAATCGGTGTTGTAACTGAAAACTTTCTCAATGTTGTAGTAATTTCTCTTAGTCAGTACAAGTAAAAAGATTGAAGGAGTAGTGTTTTGTTAATTACTTGTTGTTTTAAATTTAAAATTTGATTAAAAATAATTTGTAGTTTAGCCCCTTCACTGCGGCGGCTATTCCGCCGCAGTGCTAAGGGGGCGGGGCGGAAATGCGGCTGGCGCATGCTGGTGACGGAACCGCTCCGTCACCAGCGTCGGTTGCACTGTGCTTATGACGGAGCGGTTCCGTCATGGCCCTGTCCGCTCAATAGAACGCCCAGCGCAGGCGCGGAATCCACGCTGCGCAGGCGCGTCGGGCGGGCCATGACGGAACCGCTCCGTCATCAGCACAGCGCCACCGTGGCTGATGACGGAGCGGTTCCGTCATCAGCAGGGGAGGGGTTAAATATAAGTTTTACTTACTTTGCAAATATATATATATATATATATATATATGATTCAACAAGGTGCTCGAGAGCTGGTTTCAAGGGCACACTCAGCTTGCCGACCTCCGGTCTTCTTTTCCCACAGGTGTGTCCCCAAAGCCAGGTTTATTCATGGCCGATGCGTTTTGAGGTGAGAAATCCTCTTCTTCATGGGCTCTTTAACAAACGGGCAACACAAACTCACTAGTGCTTGTACCATCCAGCAATATTTATTGGTTTCAAGGCCCCCTAATTGGGGTGCTCATTTCCGTACATTTATTTCCACAATAAGCACATTGGGACTTGTAGTCCATACGTGAGTGTCAATCATCCCTGAGTGGGGGTGTCACCCGTTTGCTTATTTCAGTACTTTAATCCTGTAAGTATGGTCCGGACATTTGGGGGCAGACATTTAATAAATGGCTCACTGTGATGCTTGCAAAATAAGAAAGTTCTGACTCACATCCTCTCTCTGGGGAAGAGATGGTGCTCCTCATCGCGGCTCGACAACCGCGCATTTACAGCAATCAACAAGGTGCTCGAGAGCTGGTTTCGAGGGCACACTCAGCTTGCCGACCTCCGGTCTTCTTTTCCCACAGATGTGTCCCCAAAGCCAGGTTTATTCATGGCCGACACGTTTCAGGTGAGATATCCTCTTGAAATAAGCAAACGGGCGACACCCCCACTCAGGGATGATTGACACTCGTGTACGGACTACAAGTCCCAATGTGCTTATGGTGGAAAAAAATGTGCGGAAATGAGCACCCCCACTAGGGGGCCTTGAAACCAATAAATATTGCCGGATTGTACAAGCACTAGTGAGTTTGGGTGCCTGTTTGTTAAAGAGCCCATGAAGAAGAGGATTTCTCACCTCAAAACGCATCGGCCATGAATAAACCTGGCTTTGGGGACACACCTGTGGGAAAAGAAGACCGGAGGTCGGCAAGCTGAGTGTGCCCTCGAAACCAGCTCTTGAGCACCTTGTTGATTCACATATATATACATATATATTATATGTATATATATATATGTATATATATATATACAAAAGCTCCAAAACACCAACCAATTGCACACGCGAGTGGGTGCACACAAAAACGGGGGGGTGCCAGAGTCTAAAATTCGCTCCAAGTATCCCAGGAAAATCACTCCAAAAGAAAAGTAGCACATGCAGGGGAGGTTCCACAAGATTTAATGGGAAAACCAACAGCAACGACGCGTTTCGCCTTGGGGCTTCGTCAAGTTGTGCAGAGAGCCGAGGCGTGCGTCGATTTAAAAGGACAACATGCAACTCAATGAAATCAAGGTAGGACTATGCAGTACTTTCATGGTCGCCATATTGGAACGGTGTGAAATACGGTTCTATACAGGCAGTTAAAATGCATTGCAACATAAATACAATTAATAAATAAATGCCTTCCTGCAGACCAATTAAGATATACAAATCAAAGAATGCCATGGGCAATATGCATTTTTGTCGTTAATCAAAGTGCACAATCACAACCTGTGGAATCAAAAAATCTTGCCCTGGATGGGCGTGCGGTTGAATCTACACAAGCATTAAAGCGCTAAATAGCAGCATATACAAAAGGTGGCAGTTGCGGCTGAATGCCGACAAATCACATACGCAGCACCTATCAATTATGGTGCAGTTTAGCTAACCTTGTTATATAATATAAATGTAGAGTAACACCCCACTACTATCACGCCCTGGATGGGCATATTAAGAAATTCATCGAGTTAGAGCATGAGTAACAAAATACGTCCAAATATGTCAATATAAAACTATTAAAAGAATATGTAAGTTCATCAAAATACACATATCCTAATAAAGGGCACAGTCAAGGAAATATGAGGGTGAGTTGTAATAAACATAATATGCTGAAAATTACAGAAAATCACAGAAATCAATGCCCATCCAGTTAACCTAAATGGACTGATAATTCTTCATGCATGTTGAGGCCATAAGGGTGCTTACTCTGTAGATCTATAATGTATCTCGATTCCAGCCGTCTGAGTTTGAGCAGACGATCCCCACCTCTAATGCTTAATGGCACACTATCAATACATATGTATGCTAACAGGTCCCTGTTGCTTTTATGCATTTTGGCAAAATGCCTAGCCACTGGATAGGCGTCATCCTTCTTAGCAATCGCACGCATGTGCTCTAGTACTCGCAATTTAACTGCATTGGTCGTGCTGCCAATATAATTCAGGCCGCACGGGCATGTTAAGCAGTAAATGGCATAAGGCGTGGAACAAGTAAAAAATTTGCTAATTCTTTTCGGAATCGTGACACCAGGTATCTTGTAAGTAAGCGTCCGCTTACTATATTTACAAGCCTTGCAGTGGCCACAAGGATAGAAGCCATTGAGTGCCGGCAATTTGGTTTTTTTTTCAGGCGCAGAGTAGTGACTGGAAACTAAGTGATCCCTTAGCGATCTTGCCTTTCTGAATGTTATTAGGGGATTCGATGGTAAGTCTGATTTGATAATATTGTCAGACAATAAGATGTTCCAGTTTTTTCTTAATATTTGCTTGATCTGGCCTGCGTTCTGGGAGAAAGTTGTAATGAGACGAAAGCTACCATTTTTAGATCTATTTTTCTTTTTAGAGTTGAGTAGCTCTTTACGTTTCATTTTCTTGACTCTTTCATAGGCCTTGTGTAGCACATTATCACCATAGCCCCTTATTCTGAACCTCAGCATGCTGGCATGTGCTGCTTTTTCAAAATCACCATCATTGGAGTTATTTCTGCGTATTCGTAATAGCTCCCCATAGGGGATGCTATCCACTAATTGGCGGGGATGACTGCTAGTGGCAAATAACGTGGAATTGCCCGCCGTCTCTTTCCTAAACAGTTTAGTCTGTATACAGCCATGACTGTCAATGTAGACAGTGAGGTCCAGATAGTTCACAGAAGTTTGGCTGATAGTACCTGAAAACTTTAAATTGATGTCGTTGTCATTTAGAGCATCTACAACATTATTGGCTGTATCTGCAGGACAATCTAAAATGATGAACAGATCGTCCATCCAGGGCGTGATAGTAGTGGGGTGTTACTCTACATTTATATTATATAACAAGGTTAGCTAAACTGCACCATAATTGATAGGTGCGGCGTATGTGATTTGTCGGCATTCAGCCGCAACTGCCACCTTTTGTATATGCTGCTATTTAGCGCTTTAATGCTTGTGTAGATTCAACCGCACGCCCATCCAGGGCAAGATTTTTTGATTCCACAGGTTGTGATTGTGCACTTCGATTAACGACAAAAATGCATATTGCCCATGGCATTCTTTGATTTGTATATCTTAATTGGTCTGCAGGAAGGCATTTATTTATTAATTGTATTTATGTTGCAATGCATTTTAACTGCCTGTATAGAACCGTATTTCACACCGTTCCAATATGGCGACCATGAAAGTACTGCATAGTCCTACCTTGATTTCATTGAGTTGCATGTTGTCCTTTTAAATCGACGCACGCCTCGGCTCTCTGCACAACTTGACGAAGCCCCAAGGCGAAACGCGTCGTTGCTGTTGGTTTTCCCATTAAATCTTGTGGAACCTCCCCTGCGTGTGCTACTTTCCTTTTGGAGTGATTTTCCTGGGATACTTGGAGCGAATATATATATATATATATATATATATATATATATATATATATATATATATATATGAGAGAAAACAGAGCCCACAGCTGCGGTGTTCCTTTTAAACTGACACTTTTATTGGTCAAAAGGGAGTGGCAGCGTGAACAACCCAATGCCTTACGCGTTTCGACGCATAGCGCCTTGATCACAGGTGAGTTAGTTCTAATAGTTGTAGTCCAAGAGGTCACATGGTCCTTTCATTCGACCACCATACCCAGAATGCATCAGTATTTGAATAAATGTCCTGGCAGTCTCGTTACAATAAACTTGGTAATGTTGCTGAAATAGCTGCCATACATGTGTTCACGATGCTTCAGGAAATATATATATCGAACACAGATTCCCGGTACAAGCCACTGTACAAGCAACTGGTACTGTGGACAGTAGTGATTTTTTGTATAATGATGAAGTGAATATCAATGATAATCCGGGAAGTAACTTTAAAGTAAAATCTAAGTTCATTCCCCAGATTGCATGTGAGGCAGTGGAAGTGTTTGAAAAGGGGTTTTGCAAGACCTGAAAAAATTGAGACATGATCGTATGCCCAACAATAAGAAAAATCTGTCATTTGAACAACACAAAACAATCGTTGCCCTCAAGGAAGATGCAAGCATAGTCATCCGCCATGCGGATAAGGGGGGCAACGTGGTGGTTCTAGATAGAAATGATTATCTGGCAGAGGGGCGTAGACAGTTAGAAGATACAAACTGTTATCAATCAAGCTCATTTGCAGAATTCAGAGAAACCAAAGGCTTATTTGAAACTAAGCTATATGACTTCAAAGAAAGGGGTCTGCTTACCTGGGAGGAATATGTGTTTCTTAAATGTGATCATCCCAGAATCCCCATTTTATACCTTCTCCCTAAAGTGCATAAAAATGCCACTAATCCACCAGGGAGACCCATTGTATCGTCATTGGGTTCATTACTTGAAAAAACCTCTCAATACATTGATTACTACTTGAGACCCTTTGTAACAGCTTTACACACATACCTGAAGGACACTACACATTTTTTGAAGAGTATTGAGGGTATTGTTTGGGAACCTACTTACATCTTGGTTACCCTTGATGTAAACAGTTTGTATACGTGCATAAAACACAGCGTAGGCTTACAAGCAGTGGAACACTTTTTGAAATCAAGATCCATTGCGTATCTGGAGCACTCCAAGATGTTGCTTGAACTTATTGAATTTTGTTTACATCACAACTTTTTTATTTTTGACAAGTTGATGTACCGACAGTCACAGGGCACGGCGATGGGCACCTGCTTCGCCCCTAGTTATGCCAACCTCTTCATGGGGTGGTGGGAGGAGCAGGTGTCCAGCGAGGTCGCCAATTTTAACACCAATGTTGTCCTGTGGCTGAGGTATATCGACGACATCTTTGTGATCTGGGATGGCACAGAAGAATCAGTGAGAGGATTCGTGTGCGAGCTGAACAATAATGCAATAAATCTTAGATTCCCTGAACATATACACAAATCTAAGATAGAGTTCCTGGACATATGTGTTGAGATCAAGGAGACTACAATAACTACCAGCCTCTATAGGAAGGCAACAGCAGGCAATAGTCTATTGAATGCTAGGAGTGCACACCCCAGAAACCTCATAGACAGTATCCCCTATGGGGAACTGCTACTTGCCAAGCGTAACTGTAGCACCAAGGAGGCGTTTGAAATGGAGCAAGAGACCATGATCAAGCGCTTCAAAGAACGTGGGTACAATTACAAAACTATACAAGGTGCTGTGAAAAGGGTAAATACTAAAGAGAGGAAAGATCTTTTAGACACCAACAAGGTCAGCAACACTGAATCTAACATCAGATTCATCACTACCTTTTCAGGCCAGGCTACGGAAGTGAGAAAGATTCTGTTGAAACATTGGCATGTGCTGCTGACAGATCAACATCTGAAATCACACATAAGCCCTAACCTGCAGGTCACGTTCAGAAGGAGCAAATCCTTGAGGGATGAGCTCAGTCCGAATTCAGTGACCAGCACAGATAAACCGACTGATACACCAGGGTTCAAGTGTTGCAGGTCATGCAAAGCATGTCGCAACAGCATCAGTTGCAAAGAGGTAACTGTGCCTAGTACTGGAAGGGTGTTTTCCATACAGAAGAATGTAACCTGTAATACCACGTACTGCGTATACCTACTTATTTGCCCATGCGATAAGTGGTATATATGAAGCACCACATTAAAGGCAAAAGAAAGAGTGCTACAGCACCTCAGAGCCATTAAAAACCACAATGTGCAATACCCTGTGGCTAGGCACTTTTTCGATTACCACTTTCAAAATGAAAACTTGCTGAGAATGGTGGTGTTGGACAGGATGGATCTGGGAGTACGTGGTGGGGACAGAACAACATGCCTTAGAAAGATGGAATCAAGATACATTATTGATTTTGAAACTATGTTCCCTCAAGGTCTGAATAATCATGAGGAACTTTCTGTGCACCTTGAGCGATGAAATGAGAAATGTAAATATGAATTAGCTTGTACATGAAACATTTGATGGATGAACATCAGAATTATTTAGCTGCCGAACCTAAGTCGTCTTTTTAAACTGTTTTCTATGTTTTAATTCACAGATTTTGTTTATATGATGTTGGACATTGGGACCCTAATGCACAGAAATGTCAGTTGCAACCAAAAAGCCTATGTGGCGCTGAGGAAACTTTGTTTGGAGGATTGAAATGAAATGTGAAAGTCTGAAAATGGGCAACACAGTCAGTTGGGAACTTTTGAATCCACTGCAAATATATGCAAATAATCTATTAGACTATTGACTTTGCCCACTTGGGCTTAACTTTTCAAGCATGGATCATCTTAAAGAGAATGTCATGGATACCAACATATTTGTCAACTTTAAGACTATGCCCACTTGGGCTTAATCCCAGTCCTCCGGTATATCCTAAATAATATCGTAAAAAACATATATTATGTATTTTATGTTTCCTCAATGCGTAACACAGCACAACAGTAGATGGCGGCAAACATTGATGTAAACTATAATTATCAGGCTAAAGTAAGCCGGGAATGATTGGCATTAATACATGTGGACAGATGATTCGATGCAATCAGGATGCTTAACGCTATATTATTTTGTGAAATACTTGACACATAATATATCATTGTACACTGTTGCCATTTTATGTTTGCAAAAGAATTGATTAGAAACTACAAAACTGACATGCAAGGTTACAATTTTCTGTTCCAATATGTCCTCCATACTTTCACTTTTGGGTGTTTATACAATAGTCCTACCTTTATGACGAGCATACTGGCATTGTAAAAGGGCTAGGTTTTAGAATCCTCAGCAAACGGGAGCAAGCCGTGAGGTGAAACGCGTTGTTTGTTTTTGCTGCCAATAAATTTTCACAGCACAGCAGACTCCTGGTGTGTCGTCTACGTATTTTCCTGCAGGAAAAAGTTTGGAGAAAAAAAAAACATATATATATATATATATATATATATATATATATGAGAGCACAGGATTCCCTCTCTCCAGCTCTGCGTACGCGGTCAAAGCCTCCACGCCAACCACAGGAAGGAAAAACGGACCACCAATCTAGCAAGCATATCTAGTTTATTACAGTTCACAAGCCATTTTTTCAGCGACGCGTTTCGAGCACGAATGCCCTTGCTCACGCTGCAGTGAAAGAATAAAACAATCACAAGCCATTTTTAAATGCAGTGCACCTGTGTATGTTACCGCCCACTGGTGGTAACTTCCCATATCACGTGATTAATACTAGTGAAGAAAGACTATTGCTGCACAGTGGATTCTTTCTAAGCACACTTAAAAAGGCAAATGTCAGGTTAAATCCTGGACTATGTAACAATGTTTTAAAATGCACAGAATAACTGGTTAAATCCATATATTCACTAGATCTCTCACTATTCTCGTTACATGAACAACAAATTGTAAATACATAGATGTTACTTGTATAGAGATCGAGATCTAATAAGTGCAAACATATAAGAACCATAGCGTAAGTGTGCAAAATTTAGCAATATTATCTTAGCAGCAAATAGATCATAATAAAGTGCATATGTGACCAAAAGTGCAAAAGTAGTGATTGCGACGAAAAGGTTATAGACATCAGTGGAAGTGTAAAATGAGCCGCAGAACCACCAGACAACAGAAGCCAAATCAGCAAGTATATCTAAATTCAGAGCCCTGAATTAAAATAGATCATAAATACATGTAGGCAATCGGTGTCATAAATGGTAAAATTAGTATCAAAAGTGTAGAAAAAGTGTTAAAAATGTGTGTGTTAAAAAACGGGTATCAAAATTTAGAAATATTAGCAAATATATCAATATATATATATATATGTATACATATATTCAGCATGATTATTACCTCTCCAGTAAATAATCCACTCGAGCCCAGTTCCATAAAGCGTGCGATTTAATCAAGACATAAAACAAGCACAACGCCCGACGCAGCCGCACCTTGATCACGGGTCAAGGAACTATTTGTTCGATTGGAACACAAATAGTGCACAAATAATAAACATAAGTGTAGGACTACTTATCCCAATGTCCAGAATTGCATCCATTTTGTAATGGTGTTTCTCAGCATTGCGACACATATTGTTATATATACAAAAGAACATTGATCAAAGTCTCTTTGTAATTATATATACAGGAACTAAAATACTGTGTTAAATACATGTTTTGATGAATTTCAAAATAAATGCCCGCAATTTAACCCCCAAATTAATTACCTTATTGCTTTAACCCCTTCCATGCTCATGACGAGCTCAGCTCGTCATGGCATATACCTCTCAGGTGCTCTCGTCATGACCACATCCATTTTTATTGCTGTCCAGCACAGCAGGGGAAAGTCTTTAGCAGCGATGCGGTTAACCGCAAAAGGCCAATGCTTGCAAGTGCACAATATGGCAAAAGCGGCAGTCTAATCCGCCATGGTATTAAATAATGCCCCAGTGGGCTGGTAGGTTGATTACCAGCCCACAGTTTTTTTTAAGACCATGGGTTATATTACATATTGGTACCCTGATAAAGGTCTAGGGAAATCATACACTTTTCCTACATCATCTCCCCGTCATTTCATATGAACGAGCCTTATAAGGACATAACTCCAAATAAGGACAGACTGCCTTGTATGGACATAACGCCTTCTAAGGACTGTAGCTTTTTATGGACTAAACCTTTCACCTAGTTCCATGCCGAGGGTGGGTTTTTCACAATTGATATTGCTAAGGCGTTATCCTTAGCACATATGAATAATTTATGAGTACACTCTACAGGAGGTCCACTTCACCTTTCCCATCGACGCACAAGGTTTTATCCCCAACATCATCCTCATTCTGAACAATGGGGAACATACGCACATAGGCTGTATAAATACAGCACCTCTTGCTATCAGTAGGCGGGAGGGAACCGAGACTTCAAGGCCGACACACTGACCAGAGACGCTGTAGCTCCAGCATGCCATCACTCCAGCTGACAGTGGTCTGACGATCCCTTGCGAGGTGTCCAACTCAAGTCCAGGACGAAGTCCCACACTCTCAGTATTCAGGTATGGGGGTTTAACTAAATCCTAGCGGGATTCTTGGCACTTAAGACTTAGGCTGTTAGACTTAGGTTCTTAGACTTAGGCTTCATAGCACCTACTCACATGCTAGGTTCAATCAATCAATCAATCAATCAATCAAAGACATTTATAGAGCGCACTGCTTACCCGTAGGGTCTCAAGGCGCTGGGGGGAGGGGGTGCCGTTACTGCTCGAACAGCCAGGTCTTCAGCTTCTTCCTGAAGGAGAGGTGGTCTTGGGTCAGGCGCAGGTCGGTCGGGAGGGAGTTCCAGGTCTTGGCGGCCAGGTAGGAGAAGGACCTTCCTCCTGTTGTCGCTCTTCGGATGCGAGGGACGGCGGCGAGGGCGTGGTTGGCTGATCGGAGGTGGCGTTTGGGAGCATAGAAGTTGATTCGGTTGTTGAGGTAGCTCGGGCCTTGGTTGTGTAGGGCTTTGTGTGCGTGGGTGAGGAGGCGGAAGGTGATTCTTTTGTTGACGGGGAGCCAATGCAGGTCTCTCAGATGTCCGGAGATGTGGCTGGTTCGTGGGATGTCGAGGATGAGTCTGGCTGAGGCGTTCTGGATCCGCTGGAGTCTCTTCTGGAGCTTGGCGGTGGTCCCGGCGTAGAGGGCGTTGCCGTAGTCCAGTCGACTGGTGACGAGGGCCTGGGTGACGGTCTTCCTGGTCTCGGTGGGGATCCACCAGAAGATCTTCTGTAGCATGCGTAGGATGTTGAAGCATGCAGAGGAGACGTTGTTTACTTGCCTGGACATGGAGAGGGAGGAGTCCAGGATGAAGCCCAGGTTTCGTGCGTGGTCTGTCGGTTTGGGTGCGGTGCCCAGGGCTGGAGGCCACCAGGAGTCGTCCCAGGCGGAGGGCGAAGAGCCCAGGATGAGGACCTCCGTCTTGTCTGAGTTCAGTTTCAGGCGGCTGGTCGTCATCCACTCGGCTACCTCTTTCATCCCTTCGTGCAGGTTGGCTCTTGCGGCGGCGGGGTCGTTGGTCAGGGAGAGGATCAGCTGGGTGTCGTCGGCGTAGGAGATTATGTTCAGGTTGTGTTGTCGTGCGATGGCCGCGGGGGGGCTCATGTAGACGTTGAAGAGGGTGGGGCTCAGCGAGGATCCTTGAGGGACGCCGCAGATGACTTCGGTGGCCTCTGACTTGTACGGTGGTAGGCGGACTCTCTGTGTTCTTCCGTCGAGGAAGGAGATGATCCATTCCAGAGCCTTCTCCTGGATTCCGACGTTGCTGAGGCGCTGTACTAGGGTGCGGTGGCAGACAGTGTTGAATGCCGCGGAGAGGTCTAGGAGGATGAGGGCCGCTGTTTCTCCGTTGTCCATCAGGGCTCGGATGTCATCGGTGGCACCGATGAGGGCGGTCTCGGTGCTGTGGTTGGCTCGGAAGC
This sequence comes from Lissotriton vulgaris, assembly GCF_964263255.1. NCBI lineage: Eukaryota > Metazoa > Chordata > Amphibia > Caudata > Salamandridae > Lissotriton > Lissotriton vulgaris. Next base: position 883,538,817 of record NC_141689.1, on the reverse strand, counting down.
CAGACTGTGAGGGGTCGAGGCATCCGTTCGTCTCAAGGAAGGCGGCCAGCTGCTTGTTGACGGTCTTCTCGATGACTTTGGCTGGAAACGGGAGGAGCGAGATGGGGCGGTAATTCTTGAGTTCGGTGGGGTCCGCTGTGGGTTTCTTGAGTAGAGCGCTGAGTTCGGCGTGCTTCCAACTCTCAGGGAAGGTGGCGGTGTCGAAGGAGGTGTTGATGATGTCTCGCAGGTGGGGTGCGATGACAACGTCGGCCTTGTTGAAGACGTGGTGAGGACAGAGGTCGGTCGGAGATCCGGAGTGGACGGAGTTCATCGTGCGGATGGTGTCTTCGGTGCTGATCGGAGTCCAGGCGCGGAGGGTGGTGGTGGGGGGTGGTGGTTCGGTCGTGGTGTGCGTTGGTTTGTTGTTGAAGCTGTTGTGTATGTCCGCGATCTTGTTGTGGAAGTATGAGGCGAGGGAGTTGCAGAGGTCTTGCGATGGGGTGATGTCGTTGTTTCCTGCGCTGGGGTTGGATAGCTCTTTCACGATGTTGAAGAGTTCCTTGCAGTTGTGTGCGTTGTTGTCCAGCCGGTTCTTGAAAGCAGTTTTCTTGGCGGCGCGGATCAGCTGGTGGTGCTTCCGGGTGGCAAGCTTGAAGGTGGTCATGTTGTCCGGTGTCGGTTCCCTTCTCCAGACTTTCTCGAGGGCTCGGCAGTTCTTCTTGGAGCTCTTGAGTTCGTCGGTGAACCATGGGGCTTTCTTGCTGCCGGGTCTGCTGGGCGGGGTCCTCAGCGGGGCGAGCTCGTCCGCGCAGTTGCTGATCCACTTTGTGAGGTTGTCGGCGGCCTGGCTGGGGTTCGCTGAGCTGGCAGGAGGGTGCTGGCTCAGGGAGGTGGCGAGCTGGTCGGCTGTGATCTTGTTCCAGCTTCTGTGGGCAGCCTGTTGCTGGTGGTGGTGGGTCGTCGTTCTTTTGAAGGTGAAGTGGACGCAGCTGTGGTCCGTCCATTGAAGCTCTGTGGCGTGGCTGAAGGCGATGTCTGTGCTGGATGAGAAGACTGCGTCGAGTGTGTGTCCGGCGAGGTGGGTGGGGGTGGACACCAGCTGCTTGAGTCCAAGATTGGCGAGGTTGTCGAGCAGGGTGCTGGTGTTGCGGTCGTTGTTGTTCTCCAGGTGGAAGTTGAGGTCCCCCAGGAGGATGTAGTCAGCGGAGGGGAGGGCATGCGGGCTGACGAAGTCGGCGATGTCCTCGCTGAATTGGGTGCGTGGTCCCGGGGGTCGGTAGATCAGGGTGCCTCTGAGGGTGGTCTTCGGGTCGGTGTGGATCTGGAAGTGCAGGTGTTCGGCGGTGGTGAGGGTGTTGTCGGTGCTGGTCGTGATACGGATGGTGTTCCTGTGGATGATGGCGATGCCTCCTCCCATCTGGTTGGCGGTGCGGTCCCTCCGGGTGATCTTGTAGCCCTCTGGGATGGCGATGTCTGGAGCTGAAGAGGCGTTCATCCAGGTCTCCGTGAGGAAGGCAACGTCCGGGGCTGTGGTGTCGAGGAGGTTCCAGAGTTCGATGGCGTGTCTGTGGACGGAGCGGGTGTTGAGCAGGATGCACTTGAGGTGGGTGCTGCTGGAGTTCGACTTGGCGGGTGCTGGTGTGATGCAGGTCCGGATGCAGGTGAACTTGCAGGCGTGGCAGCTGAAGGGTCCGTGGGTGCGTCGTGGTGTGGCGTGGTAGCACCCTGGGAGTCGACCGGCGTTGAGTGCGCTGAGGTTGGCGGCGGTGTACGTCAGGCGGGTCGGCCGGGGTCTTCGGGGGCCAAGGGTCCTGGCACTGGGCGCGGTCCAGGCGCGGACGGGTGTAGACGGGCTTACCTTTGGCGCGCCTTCGGCGCACAATCGGCGCGCCCGCTGCACGTGACCGCTGCACGTTCGCACGGTCGCCATATATGGCGAAGTGCGCGGGGGGCGGAGCAGCTGGGAGGCGGGAGCGGGGAGGGTACAGAAGGCAAAAGGGGCGGGGTTAGCGGCGGTGGCGGGAAGCGGGGAGCGGGGAGGGGGGACGAAGGGGTCAACGCTGCAAGGAAAACAGAAGGCTAAACTCGGCAAGTACAGGGAGACAGGCAACAAGTACAATATACAGTAAATACAGTGAGGAAAACAGCAATTACGACGGGGGCAGGTCGCGGACCACGCCGCTAGAAGGCAGGGGGCGTGGTCACGCGGCGGAGCTTGGCAGCGAGGCAGAAGGCAGGGAAACACGCACGCAGCAGCTGGTGGCCGTGCGGCGCGGGGGTGTCCTAGAGCTAGGTCACCTAGGTTCACTTAGGTACATCTAGACAGGCATCTTAGAAGTACATACTTCATTTTTTAAATGCATTTCATATTCATGTATGTGTTCATGACCATTGCAAAATGGTAGAACAATACTATTTCTTTTTATTCACTGTACTGGTGGGTCCATATCTCTGCTACTGTGTTACAGTTATAGCAGCACACTTATTTTACATGAGAACAACAGTACAATAAATTCTTATTGTAAACACGCTTGACTGTTTCTTCTGTGTATCTCTCTGAGAGTAAAGCAAGCAAGCACGAGTCACTGGGTGACAAATATATTGTTTCTAAGCATCTGAGGTTATTATGTTCTGAAGTTGCAAAAACTAATCTCTCTGATAACATGAGATTCTAGTAGCACTGCAAGCTAGCCAATGCGAAAACATAGGCTGACATATTTGATGGGGGTGTACCCACTCAGTTTGCAACCAAGCCACAGTATATGTTATCCGTAAACAGCATAGGTCCTGTATGAAAGGGTACTATCGGGACTACACTACAATATAAACCAGACCCCGTAATTTTGAAAACACTGCATTCTCGGTTCAGAACTTGCTGTATATTGCTATATATATTGTGTAGTTACTAAACTGTGTGAAAGTCTTTATTGCTTTGTCTTAATTGCTATGTTAAAGACTATATTTGTTAATGGTTTCTTAACTGAGTATTTGTATGGGTAAATGAATGTCTATGTGGTTTTGTGGGGGGTGTGTGATTGCCAAAAAATGTGTGAATAGTTCATTCAGTAGGTATATGAGGTTAAGACTACATGTTATAACAGTTGTTTCAGTGAGTGTATATGTTTATGGGTGTGGTGGTGATGAAATATTTATCTCAATGGTACATCTCCATTAAACTTGAAAAAAAGGCAGTGTATGTGACAGTTATATCTAATTAAGTGTGCCTAAGACTTAGTGATTGTATGAGTCACTATATGGATAACTGTATACTTGTAATAGTGATTTTATAACACACTAAGTGTGAGTCACTATCTATATAAGTTACCGGCATTAGTTTCTTTGTGTTCTCCGCTGTTGCGCTAGCGTTCTTGGGGTCAGCAGTGTAACACTGAGTTTGATTTAATGTGTGCCTGATTTAGAGGCCTCTGCTTTTAAAACTCACTTCACTGACATTTAATATTGTATTTTGTGTGTTACCTGCAAAACCTTGTTTCACCCATCAATCGTCATTCCGGTCCCCGGTCCGCCGCGGCATGTGCCGTTTGAGCGGAGGGACAAGGAATACCGGTGGAGCCTATCGAGGCCCTGATTAGCCAGCGTCATACCACAGCCACGCCCCCCTCCCCATTTAAAGACCTGCGTGGTGCGGACGTGCGCAGCTAAGTTACTGGCATTTGTTTGTTTGTGTTCTCTGCTGTTGAGCTGGCGTTCTTGGGGTCAACAGTATAACATCGAGTTTGATTTAATGTGTGCCTGATTTAGAGGCTGCTGCTTTTAAAACTCACTTCACTGACTTTTAATATTGTATTTTGTGCGTTACCTGCAAAACCTTGTTTCACCCATCAATCGTCATTCTGGTCCCCAGTCCGCTGCGGCGTGTGCCGTTTGAGCAGAGGGACAAGGAATACCGGAGGAGCCTATCGAGGCCCTGATTGGCCAGTGTCATACCACGGCCACGCCCCCCTCCCCATTTAAAGACCCGCGTGGCGCGCCGAAGGCAAGCCAATCTGCGCCCGCCCGCGCCAGACTGTCGCCTGTTGCCCGAACCCCTGCCCATTTTCCTTCACGTCGGCAGTACAGACCTGGAGGTGAGCTGTGTTGCAATGCTAACCTACGCTAGTGGGGAACTGAAACACTTGAATTCAGGGGGATTAGGAGAGTTACAATTGTTTTCCCAGCAAACTCAGGTGTCAACACCTTCCATTGGGTCACCCCAGATTGCGACATCTATAAATCCCCCCATAGCCACAACAAAGGGCAGAGCAAAGGCCACCCAGCTAACAAGCACACCAACTATACCTGCTAGGAATTGCCCGGTAGAAGATGCGATCATTTTGGCACTGTACCTAAATGCTCGCTCGATACCCAAGCATGCTATGGAGCTATGGAGCCTACTTGAGGCAGACAAACCGGATATCTGCTTCTTCACAGAAACCTGGCTGCACAGTCAGGCGTCACCAGACTTAGTGGCTACTTTCCCCTCGGAATATCTTGTAACGAGGGTAGATAGGGAAGGGAAGAGGGGAGGTGGTCTAGCAATTACAGCCAGAAGCCCCATTGAGATCAAGCTTCTGGAATCCCTGTCCAGTCCCACGCTTGAAATCATGATAGTGAATATACAACTCTCCCACACGGACAGTTGGCGCGGTGCCCTAGTGTATAGGCCTCCGGGCAGTAAAACAGGTTTTGTTAACCAAATTTTAGAAACAATAGTCGCCCATGCCCTGGCCACTGAGAATTTCATCCTACTAGGTGATTTTAATTACCATGCAGAACTTTCTGGAGATCCAGAGACGTGTCTCCTAATTAGTACTATGGAAAGCCTGGGTCTTACCCAAAATGTCATGGGCTCCACCCACTGTGCGGGCCACACCCTTGACCTAATCTTTACCAGTTCTCCTAAACTCAGTATGGAAGACCCTCTCCCTATGATCTGGACGGATCATTATCTTTTAAAGTTTAGTTTTCCATATAAGATGTCGACCAATCCCGTGAATGACATCCGAGTGCGGATCCGCCCATGGCATAAACTCACACCGGAAGCATTCTTGGCCCACTTTAAACCTGGAAACTGCCCGGCCCTCACTCTAGAGCAAAGGGTAACTAATTTGGAGTCCTCCATTTTACAAACCTTAGATCGAGTCATCTCCGAAACGACCGTCAAAGCAAAATCGGCAGCTTCCCCATGGTTTACGACTAATCTAAAGAAAGACAAACTAGCTAGCAGAGCTGCAGAGCGTCACTGGCGGATAACCAGAACGGAAGTGGACAGAGCCAAGTATAAGCTGCTTCACTCTAGTTATATGAAAAATATAAAAATGGCAAAGAAGGCTTACTTGACTCAATGTATAAATACCTCTGCTAGCTCAAGTAAGGAACTATATAAGATATTGAAGGGATTTACATCCCCTCGCGCTGAGCAGTCTCTGTTTAGTCCATCACAAGAATGGGTTGAGTCAATGGCTGAATTTTTTGAGAATAAAATCAAATTAATATACTCTGCCTTCCCTATCTCAGACCCAGACCAGCCCCTGCCAGACAGCAGTCTGGTGACGCAGTCACTCGGGGGGGTCTGTAGCCAAGCCTCTCATCTGACTGAATTCACCCCCTTCACTGTCGAGGAGACCCTGAAAGGCCTTAGCAAAATAAAATCAGGATCTCCTATGGACCCGTTCCCTCCACGCCACTGTACGAAAATTATGCCTCTACTAGCCGAGCCCCTTAAGGCCAGCTTGAGCAATCTCATGTCCCCTCTAAGTGGAAGCACGCTCAAGTAAAGCTAATTTTGAAGAAACCATCTGATGATCCTACTCTGCCATCCCACTATCGGCCAATATCGTTGTTACCTTTCTTTGGGAAAGTGTTGGAACTTCTTTTCAACAACCGGCTGGCGGCCTACATAGAAGCGGGTGGAGCTCTTGACCCTTCTCAGTCCGGTTTTCGGGCCGCACACAGTACAGAGACGGCTGTGGTGGAGATTGTGGATAATATCAGACTCGTGGTGGATAGGGGCGACTCAGACGTTCTCATCCTCCTGGACCTCTCCGCAGCATTTGACACCATTTCCCACGGCATTTTGAAACACCGGCTGTGGGAGATAGGTGTCAGAGGGGGGGCCCTGGGTTGGATTGAGGAATATCTTACTGGCTGCCTTACCACCGTTCGAGTCGACACCCTGGTCCCCGGCAGTCGTCCTGTGACTGTGGGTGTACCTCAAGGGTCGATCTTGAGCCCGTTGCTTTTCAACCTGTACCTGACACCCTTGGCTAAAATCATCAAATCGTTTGGCTTTGAAACTGTGTCCTATGCTGATGACACCCAGCTGCTGATCACGTGCGGTGTAGATTCCTCTGGCACCTGCACACGTTTTAAAAACTGTATGGTCGAGATCAGCAGCTGGATGCGGGCAAACAAACTCCAACAGAACGCGGGCAAGACAGAAATTATCTTGTTCGGGAAGGCAGAGAGGCCTGCTGAATTGGGGGTATGCCCGACCCCTAAGCTGGCAGTCCGCAACTTGGTAATTATAATTGACAGCACTCTGTCTATGAAAAATCATGTCGCTAGGGTGACGGGTACCTGCTACGGCATAATGCGCAGCCTCAGAAAGATCTTCAGATGGCTTCCTATTGAACCAGAAAACGTTTGGTGCAGGGCCTTATCATTAGCCATCTTGAGTACGGTAACGCCGGGTACCACGGCTTGAATAGGGACATATTGCAAAACTGCAACTTTGCAGAATACAGCGGCCAGACTAGTGCTGGACCTACTGCCTAGAACTGCTTCATCGCCGTGTCTGGAAAAACTGCACTGGCTCCCCATCCGGCAGAGAAGCCAATTTAAGATCTTGTGCTTGGCCCACAACTCACTGTACAACAAAGGGCCTTGTTACCTTAAAAATAAACTCAACTGGTATGTCCCGAAGAGGTCCCTAAGGTCCAGTAATAAGTCTTTACTGACACAAACCTGCGCGCGTACCTCTAGGTATGGGCAGCGCTCTTTTTCCTACCTTGCCCCGACACTTTGGAATAAACTGCCCTCTCATCTTCTTTCCATTGTGGAGCACCAGCAATTCCGTAAAGCCCTGAAAACCTGACTTTTCCCAAGTAGGACTCCCCTTGTTGTCTAGCTGCTCTTCTTTACTGCCACTTCTCCATCTGGTTTCTTATGCTGCAAGCGCCTTGAGACCTCATGGTGATAAGCTGCGCTATATAAGAACTTTTGACATTTGACATATAAATAGATGAAATGGTGTTTGTATAAGTGTGTAGGTGAGTAAATGTAAGTATAATCAATTGTTTGCATAAGTCAGAAGGATGTCTTTATAAGTGAATACAATGTGTGCTGGTGTGTAATGTTGAAATAGGCGTGTAAGTATATTTGATAGTGTTCTGTTGATTATTCACTGCATATAACACTGAATATATAGGTAAGTGATTAGATGTGTGTATAGTTCTATGAATAACTGAGTGGGGGTTTAGAAATTTCTATTGGTGTGTCAATGGTTTCAAATATGGCACTTTCTATTTTACAGTGAGTGATGAAAGATTATACTAGTGTGTGATGAGGTGTATTTGATTGTCACATGGATGATGTCATCAGTGATGTCATCAGTGATGTCATTTGAGATGTCATCAGTGATGTCATCAGTGATGTCACTGACCATGTCATGAATGATGTAATATGTGACATCATCAGCAGTGGGTTGCGGGCGCGAGAGTTATAGTGAGTACAACTAACTATAACGGGGGAATTTCAATGGTTTTGTATGAGTAAAATGTCCATCTAACTATAACTGGTGTGAAACCTATGGTTTTTTCAGTGAATATATATATATATATATATAGTGAGCAAGGCGGTTCCATCCGCCGAAACGCGTCTGATCGCTTGTATTGGTGAATAAAGAAGCCTTTGATCACATCCACGGAGTCGGTGCCTGTTCTTCTTCTAAGCCAGGATTGGGAGAATATATATATATATATATATATATATATATATATATATATATATATATATATATATATATATATATATATACAGAAAATCCAAACAACGACTCCAGCAGTCATCAACTGTTCGTCGAATATGGACGCAGACCCAAAGTAAGTGCCTCAATGTCTTTTTATTCCTTGTCTAGTCAAGACACGTTTCACAGCAACAGCTGCTTGTTCACTCGACATAAAATGCTAACAGATGGGTGCTTTAAAAGTGCTAGTGCATGATTATCAAAGTAAACACGTGCCCAGTAAAAGCAATAGAGCTAGAAAACATCCTCGCCCTTCATACAATGTTTGTTGGTAAAAGCCATATGCGTTTCATAAAATAAACATTAAATACATGGAAATCAGTAATGTGTAAAAAAACTCCAACACAAATATCAAAACACCTATAAAAAGTTTTTTTTACCATTACACCAATATTGTATAATGTGACCTATGGGCGGTAAGACTATAGATATTATTATTGCTATGTCACGGGGAGGAAATAAGTGCAAAATAGTGCAATAGGTCCAAAGGTGCATAATAAATTATTTCATATCAAAAGAAACTCACAACTGCTGACAACATGACTCAAATCCACATAATAATTAAGGGACTAAATCGTAAATGTCAGATACATTGTACTTGTGGGTGTACTTAGTGAGGAAATTCTGTTGTGGTAACAATTCATACAGACAAACGGTAGGAAATCATGGTCAAATACAAGTTGAATAGGACCTATATAGGTATATGGTAAATCATCTTAGTCCCTGTAAAACGTCCCTTGAAATATTGTTGACAATTGCTTGTAAATATGGCATAAGATATCTGATTCTGTCTTAATAAAGTCAGAGAGTATTATACTGGAAAGCCAAGTTGATGTATCCTCACGTATGAGAGTAGTGTGTGATTGGATACGACAATTGTACATGACAATTGTATGGGTTGATAGATTAAATAAAGGACAGTGTCTATAGGCTTAATAGCAACATGTAGTCATGTAAGAATCTCTCAATACCACTGAACTAATATCAGGGTAAGTATTTATATGAATTTATCACAGAGATTATATAAATAATGTGCAGATTGGCAAAAAATGCAAAAGATGCAAAAGGTCACCTAATAGATATATATATTCCTTGCACTTGCAAAGTAAGTAAAACTTACATTTAAACTACAAATTACTTGCTAATGTATGTCATTTTTAATGTTTTATATCTACTTAGATACTTGTGTTTTTCATTTTTATGCTTAATTGATGTATAAATGTTTATAGTGATTGTATATATTTCATTTTCTGATGTTGTTACGTATTGAGTTATTTTTGGGGGTAGATTTATATTTATATAAATGATTTCTTATTTTCAAAACGTGTATTGGTTTAATATTTATTTTAATATTCTGTTTTATTTAGAAAGTAGTTATTTTTGTGTTCAGTAAAGATAATGTAATTTTTTTGGGCTATATTATTGTATTCAATAAGGTGTGAAGGGATATTTTTGACTATTATTATATTTATTTAAAGGGAATTATATTTTTGTTAGCAATATGTTTTTTTTCGATATTGGTAAAAACGGATATTTTTTACAGTACTATTTTTGTTTTGGATATATGTGGTTATTTATTTAGGTATAAGAAGGCAATATTTTTGTTAACAATATTTCATTTGGGATATTTTTGAGTATCGCTATTCTGTGCAACGATACTGTGTTATTAAAACGATTAATGAGATGCCTATTGTCTATGTATTACCGCCTCCAGAACCTGGGGCAATCGATCAAGTGCTTTGCAAGGGACCTCCATAATTTATCAACCCATTCCCCTCTTTAATGCCATTGTCTCTAGTTCTTACCCACATTCACTTTACTTTGGAGCTGATTTTGATGCCAGTCGGAAAGCCTCCGACTGCTAATTGGAAGCTTTCCGACTGCTGGCGTAGGGTTTCCGACTAACACGGTCGGTTGTGGTCGGACCGCCGCATTATGATCTCCGTGGTCAGAATGTTAACTGGCCGGTCAGTCCGACTAGGTTTCTGACCAGGTCTCAGGGTCTTCCAGACGGTCATAACCCTACCATGAACCACTATGGGCGATGTTTCCGCCATCGGGATTACGATGTCAGATTCTGACAGCCTTTCCATGCCAGCCTTTTGAACATGGAAAGGCTGCCTGGGAGTGACTTTGGGGGCCACTAGAAAGGCCCCTTTGCCCCCACGGCCTACAAATGATGGCCGAGGGGGTACCTTGGATATCCCCCTGTAAAACCCTGGCAATCTGACCAATCAGTGTTTGGTGGCATCGTAATCAATCCAGGGGCCCTCACTAACTAGCTATTGGAATCTAAGGACCCCTTTTGAGTCAATATTGTTATCCGGTGACTCCCATTGAGTCATTATTGGAATGTGGGGAAGCTAGCATAAGCAATTTCCATGACTTGACCCCCAAAAGAATACACAAAAATACAGAAACAAGCATTCCTCAAACAAATAATGAAATATTTTATTTAGTTTACAAACAGATGCAAACAAATCTAAATTTTAATGGGAAGGCTAGAACTTTTCTAAAATCAATTGAGGCCACCCGTCTTCCATATTATATTGTGTTTGAGGTTCTTGCACTGCTGCAACAAATCAATCTGAGGATACCAATTAAATGTTTAGCCTCCAATTTCAAATACCTTACAATTTACAGAATGCTTTAAAAATTTGAAATCTGCATTTATTTCTCTATTTATATATATATGTTATCTATCTATTAATATTGTTTAGGCGTGTATGAAGCAGTGGACCTAAAGAGAAGGCATCACTGACCCCCAGGGGTCCCATGACCAGATGCTAAAAACCACTGTTCTAGAACACGGAAACTTTTTTAAAGCAATTGTAGAATCTCCTGTACTATTTGTTTCCCAAATTCTAACTAAATAGTTTACACTCTGTCTGAATAGATTGTTGCATTTTGCTACCAGACCCCATATTCCTAGATTCCATACCCTACACTACAGTCAAACCCTATAGTTTGCTGAATGCTTCTACAAAACTGTACATTCCTAGGACCTATATCCTACACTACACTCAAATTCTACATGCTGCTGGGCACTACTCTGTGATAGACACTAGCCTTTCATATGAACTGCAGTTTGATGGGCACCCCTCTGTGTCTAACACAGTGCAAGACCATAAGTTCAGTGAATACTACAGCTTAATGTTTCTGATGCATACTCCTCTTTCTAAGTATCTGTTAAACCTGGCATCCTTGGTGTATTTTCCCACCACCTTTTTGCCTTCCATCCACCTGTTTTCGCTGACTTGGTTTTTGCTGGCTTTTGGACTCTGCACACTTTCCACTTAACCAGTGCTAAAGTTTTTGTGCTCTCTCTCCTTTAAACATGGTGAAATTGGCTTACACCCAATTGCCACATTTAATTTACTTGTAAGTCCCTAGTAAAATAGTACTACATGTACCAGGACCTGTAAATTAAATGCTACTAGTGGGCCTGCAGCACTAATTGTGCCACCCACCTTAGCCTTTTGAACACATCTCAGGCCTATAATTGCAGCATGTGTGTGCAATTTTAATTTGCCATTTCAGCCTGGCTAAATAAACGTTTAATGAAGACTGTAGGTGATCGACTGTGCACTGCCGTGTTCAATCAAAGATTAAGGCTGTAAGTCGTGCTCCAGGATTATTCCCCGCTCAGGAATATATATAGTCAATATCAGTTGCACCGCCACGGATGTGAGGGTGTCTCCTAGGCACAGGCGTGTGTCACTGTGAATCCAGCTGAGTTTATTCAATAAACTATTTCTTCAAAGTTTTTATTTCCAAAGTATTTTATTCATACTTGTGTTCAAATTTCAGGAGTTTTCATAGAATTTCTCACATCTTCATATATATCATCTCTTTTCACATTTATTCCTTCCACATTAGTCCTTCCAATGCATTTCGGCACAAAGCCTTCATCGGGGAAGTCTAAAAAAAGTAATAATAACAAAATAACTATGCAATCCTCCTCTGTATATTTTTATTGCATTCTCACTGACAAGTATGCAAAATTAAATCTAAATAAACATGTGTGAAAAACTTAACAAATCTAAATGATACTAAGTGTTTAAACTACTTTACGGAAAATTTCTGAAGGCGTACGTATCTGCTGTTGTATGATTGACTGAATTAGTGGTTATTACATAATATCCAAGATTTAACCAAAACTGGTGTAAAAATCTGATCATTACAGTAAACTTCAGGTTACTAGATTCAAGGACTCTGAGCTGAGGTGTATCAAATGGATGTAAGTCACTGCGAGGTAATCCTAATGTTTGCACTGTCATTGGTGGTTATTCACTTTTTTTATTAAATATAATTATAAAGGCTCAAAACGCGTAGAACCTAAAATTACTTGCGTCAGCAAATTTTCAACAGTCAGCCACCAATTCAAGACTATCATCAAAAAACATTGGCCCCTACTACAGACAGAACCGGATTTCAACCAAATATTCACAGACTTACCAATTTTTGCATTCAATAGAGCTAAAAACTTGGGAGAAATTATCAAGCAAAAATCCCACAAGGAAATTACAAAGAAATACAAAGGTACTATCCCATGCAGAAATTGCAATAACTGCAATAATATTATGGAAGGCAAAAGCATCACGCATCCGATGAAAGGGCACAAAATTAACCTATATGTCAATGCAACTTGCGACACCACAAATATCATATACATGATTAAATGCCCATGCGGGAAAGCTTAGATTGGACAGACTGAACGCAAATTGAAGGTTAGACTTAATGAACATAAAAGCAATATAAGAACAAAAGCTTTGAAATCTGTGGTAGCAAGCCTTTTCATTGAAGCCAATCACCAAATCAATCAAATAAAAACCTGTGTTCTAGAAGTAGTAGAAAAATCAGAGGACAGAGATAACAAGAAAGCCCTTCTAAGACGTGAAAACCACTGGATATACTTTTTACAGACCCTTAAACCTCATGGGATGAATGAACGTATAGAATTTGGTTGCTACTTATGAAATGTGTCTGTTTATTTCACCTATGATTACATTACTGTAGTGCTGGACAATCGCTGACATACTATGCAGTTCATACTAATTTGTTGATACTTTATATTTCATTATGTGGAAATCATGTATTTATCCTACACGTAATGTATAATTTATGACCATTGGCCTTTATTTTTTATCTGAAACTGGTTCACCGCTTTAAGTGCTGTTATACTGTCGAGGATTGATACCGTTGCTTTTTTTTTTATTTGTTTCATACGGAACACATAGCTTAACCATATTGCATCACACCACAGTATTGAGAACTTTATTGACACGATTCTCACAATAGTAAGGTTCCTTTAAACCTACATCATTTACACGGAACGCCCTATATACACGTCACACGCCAAGTATAGCGCATGGCCAGACATGGCGACAGCTTCAATAGAAGGGAGAACTTAAGACACGAGTCACGGTAAGCACGAGAGGCGCAGCCCGGCAGCTACGCGTTTTGAGCCTTTATAATTATATTTAATAATCTCCCACACATCAGCGCGTAAATGCATTTTGACTTTTCCACAAAAAGTGAATAACCACCAACGACAGTGCAAACATTAGGATTACCCCGCAGTGATTTACATCCATTTGATACACCTCAGCTCAGAGTCCTTGAATCTAGTAACTTGAAGTTTACGGTAATGATCAGATTTTTACACCAGTTTTGGTTAAATCTTGGATATTATGTAATAACTACTAATTCGGTCAATCATACAACAGCAGATACGTACGCCTTCAGAAATTTTCCGTAAAGTAGTTTCAACACTTAGTATCGTTTAGATTTATTAAGTTTTTCACACATGTTTATTTAGATTTAATTTTGCATACTTGTCAGTGAGAATGCGATAAAAATATACAGAGGAGGATTGCATAGTTATTTTGTTATTAATATTTTTTTAGACTTCCCCGATGAAGGCTTTATGCCGAAATGCATTGGAAGGACTAATGTGGAAGGATTAAATGTGAAAAGTGATGATATATATGAAGATGTGAGAATATATGGAAATTCTATGAAAACTCATGAAATTTGAAAACAAGTATGAATAAAATACTTTGGAAATAAAAACTTTGAAGAAATAGTTTATTGAATAAACTCAGCTGGATTCACAGCGACACACGCCTGTGCCTAGGAGACACCCTCACATCCGTGGCGGTGCAACTGATATTAAATAAACGTTTAGCCAAGCCTAACCCTTCCTTTTTAATACACATAAGTTACTCCTACAGTAAATCGAAAACAGTCCAGAGGGCAGGGTGCAGTGTATCTAAAAAGTTGGGCATGTACTTTTCATTTTTACATGGCCTGGTAGTGAAAAACTCTTAAAAAATGTTCTCCAGCATTTCAAGGCCAACCTCTCCCATAGGATAACATTAGGTTTTCTTATTCCATTTAATAAGTGCTAACTTTCAGTTGGAGCAGGTAGGAATATTGAGCTTTGTGTCTAAAGAATGGTAATTTAAAACCTCTTTGATGGTAAGTTGAATTTTAAGCAATAGTTATGAAAATGCTACTTTTAGAAAGCTGGCATTTTCTTGTCCTAACCATTTGGTGCCTGCAGCCTGTATCCTGGGTCACATGACTAGGTATAGCTGGCAGTTGGTCTTTGTGTATTGCTCCCACACACTGAGACAAAAGGGGAATTAGTTATGGCATGATGGGTCTTTCTCTGACTTGATGAGGGGTTGGAGCTGTTACTTACTGCACTTTCACATCACAAAGGCTCTGCCTGAGCATACAAACAAAGGGTGTGCCACTAGTCTTTTGTTACCCCAGACAAGCTGGAGCCAGGGCAGGGAGGCAGAAGATTCCAAGCACCTCTGGGGGTGGAAACCTCTAGAAACTTCTCCTTCTTCCAAGTGGACACCAGGTACAAAATAATAGACACTCAGACCCAACCCTTCACCACAACTCTGGACCTGTGGAAGACTAAGTACTACTGTGCAGCTCTGCAAGAAGGACTGCTACTTTGTTGCCCTGCTGCCTAAATGACAAGTACTGGATTTGCATCCTGAACCCAGGACAATCAGAGTGACTCCAAGGGCTAGTTGGCTGGCCTCCTGATCAAAGCGTCAGGGAAAGAAAAGGTTTCCACCACCTCGAGCCAAGCACCGCGACTCTGGTGGTGTGCCCTACCCCCAAGTTGTGCCACACTTGTCCTGGACCCTTGGAAGTGAACCTGAAGTTGCTCTGCCTGCCCAGATGTGGTCCTCAATGCAGGACTTTGCATGACAAGCCCATTGTTGATGTCATCCTGGACGATGACTCAGAACTGCGCATCGCATTCCTGCAACTCCCTCAGAAACTCCGCTGCTCGATGCATCCTCCATGCAGGATCCCTGCAAACCAGGATTTGAGGTACTTTGTTCAGTGTGCCATAGCTTGGTCCTCATATCCGGCCCACGCTCTATTACAGTTGGCCTGAACTTGTGACTTTGTCCCAGTCCGGCGCAACCAGATAACCATAGTCAGCGCTTTGTGCTTAAAGGCACTATTTTTACTTAAACCTTTCAAATTGCATATCTCCTGCTCTACTGATTGGGTTTTTGTTGTTTTGGTCTCAAAGAATTTATTACAGTTTATTCTAGTTTTGTAAATTGGTGTTTTATTTTTCTTATGTTGTGTTTTCACTGTATTACTCTTTGAAGTGCTGCATACATTCTTTAAACATTGCTTCTAAGTTAAGCCTGATTGCTATTGTGCCAAGCTACCAGAGGGTTGGGCACAGTTTAATTTAGGTTTTGCTTTTCTGTCACCCTGATAGTGATTGTTATTGTCACTAGAGTAAGGTTTCAACTCCTCTAACCCAATTTCCCACAGTAAAATACAGTTATCTGACACCATAACTCTCAAGGCCTAATATTGGTTAAAATGTTCTATGAATCGCTCCACTGTCAGATATTGCCCAACAATAAAGTTTTGTGTTTTATTCTTTAACACCTTGGCTGCTAGGCGTTTTCCCCCCCTGTGCTGGAAAATGATTGAGTGCATGATTCATGACGAGCTCAGCTCGTCATCAGCACAGCTCAACTGTGCATCATGACGAGCTGAGCTCGTCATGAGCATCGAAAGGGTTAATGTGCATTTATACGGCATTCTGCCACTTGTAAGTATGAATTTAGATTTTGTGTGTTCTCATTGAGTCACCAACTGTTGTATGCGAGTTGTACTGATTATATCCAGTGTTGACGTTGACCCCTGTTAGTTAATACCGATAGACTACTAATAATTAACTAAAAAAAGTAAGCGTTTCATTGTAAGTCATGCACAGGGCAGTTTTAGATTGGTACAACAGCACTGAGATAAGTTGAGGCAAAAGGAGCCAGGATTCAGCGTTTATGCATTGAAGATAAGAACGCCCCCCTGCAGAAAATTATTTGTATAATTAACCTGCCTTTTAAACAAGGAAGTTAAAATACCAAAATACTACTGCTTTGAATTGGCACAGGGTACTAAATCATCAGCATGCACACAATGAGAAGATGCTCTCCCCAGCTTCAAGTTGCAGAGACTAGAATACATGACTTGAACAGATTTTCACTTTGTTTTTGTTTCTGTGGCTAGGGTTAATGACAGTGCAAAGTGCACATTTCTGCAACAGGGGAGGGACGATCAGGACTGCTATACTGAGCCATGGATCATGCATGTACAAGGGGTGTATTCAGGTGTTGCACCTCCTGCGCAGGCATAATCCATAGTCAGAATGCTGTGCATGACCCAGTCAGCACATCTTGCCAGCTATTGGAGCCTGATTAGGGGCTGATGTGTTTTTATGTATTTGACCTACCAGAAGGCGAGAGAGTGATAGAGAGAGAAAGAAAACGCTGTGGTACTAGCAACAGAATATTCAGCCCGAGGCCCTATACTCACTTCTGATAGGGCTATCAGTAAGAACCTCACACAGAGCAGCACAGACTTATGGAGCCTGGCACCACAGAAAAGAGGAACCCCAGAGAAGCCTATGTCTGCGGTGAGGTGTGTGGTGTGAGCGAGCTGTTTGTTTTGGCGGTGGTTGATTGAGAATAAGAGTGAGGGTGACAGCGATAGTGACAGTGAGAGTGGGTCGGAGTATGGGTAAATGTGAGTGAGTGGGAGAGAGAGTAAGGGAATAAGAGAAAGGCAGTAAGTGTGCAAGTGAGGGAGAGTGAGATAGAGTGAATGAGTGAGAGTGAATCAGAATGAGTAAGTGAGAGTGAATGAGTGAGTGACTTAGGGCCAGATGTAGGTGGCCAAATACCGGTCGGTAACGGCCGATTTGGAGTTTTAGATGTAGGGGGCCTTAAAAATTACAGATTCGGTCAATTTACAGATTCTGTAAATTACCGAATCGGTAAATTTACCGAATCGGTAATTTGAGATGCAGGTGGCACTGAAAACAGTGCCACAGGGCCTTAAGGATTCGTTATTTACCACCAACTATTAGTTGGTGTTAATAACGAATACCTGTGTATATGCAAATCTGTGCATGTACACCTGTGCCATGTGGCACACATACATGCCCTATGGGCATGTCATGTATGTGTGTCACATGGCACACAATCCTGAATCAGGGGTGCAACAGGGTGTCAAAGTGACACCCTGCCACCCATGACTATTCTGTAATTTTACCGAATCGGTATTTACCGATTCGGTAATTGCCATTGATTCCTATGGGCCTCAATTAACGATTCGGTAATTGTTACCGAATATTTACCTACATGACATTTACTGGTTTGTAAATACCGAATCGGTAAAATGCGGTATTTACGAATCGGTAAATGCCATTTACCTACAAATGGCCCTTAGTGATTAAGAGTAAGTCAATGTTTAAGTGATACTTGAAAGAGTAAGTGAGAGTAAGAGTGAGCGAGATTAAAACTGAGCGACAGTGAGTTAGTATGAAATAGGATGTAAGAGCAAACAGTGAGGCTTAGAAGTAGTGTGTGGGAGTGAGAATGTGAGTGGGCATGAAAGAGAGTGAAAGCAAGAGTGTTCTAGAGAGAAAAAGTGATTGTCATGTCTGAGTGATGTGAGTGAGAATGTGTGAAGTGCCTACTTTCTATTGTTGCTTGTGGGATTTTGTAAATAATGTTGAGTGGCCCATCCATGACACAATGGCCCATGTATGACATATTGTTGGCTTCGTTGACCACATTCTGTCAATTCCTTGTGCAAGTGGCCCAAACATGACATAGTATGAGCTTTATTGGAGACATTCTGGCTATCCCCCGCAAAATTATAGCATATTCGTGACATAGTGCTGAATTTTTGACAGAGGTGTAGCTTTAGGATCCCATCCTTGACATCTTGACATATTGTGACCTTAGTTCATGCCATTCTGGCTATCCCTGGCATAATAGTGATCGATTGATAACATATTATGGCAGTTTTCATCAGCATTACAACTATCTTTGACATAATGGCAGCCACTCACTGACATATCCTGTGAATTATTGACAGTGTTCTTCTTATCTGTTATCCCTAGCATGAAAACAGCCATACTTGGCATACTTTGGGTATTCTTGAAAACATGCTGTGTTGGGACGAGAATGTCTTCTGCGTTATAAGACAGACATACAACTCCTATCCCAAGTAACCTATCTGCAAGATATCCGATGCCCTTGAATTTTTCTTATGGCCCAGTTTACATGACCATCATGCATGTATGCTATGGTCTCAGTGATCGTATAAGCTGTGGTCTTGGCGATCGTGTAAGCTGTGATCTTGGTGATCATGTAAGCTGTGGTCTTGGTGATCATGTAAGCTGTGGTCTCTGTATTCGTGTAAGCTGTATGACTCAAAGCCTGGTCTGGAGACTGGAGGGGTGGCCCAGCCTACTCTCGAGATGTCCGAGGAACATACATTAAGATGTGGTGGCAACGTACCATATGCTTTTGTATTGATAGTCATAAATAAGCTTTTTTCCTGTTGAGCGAGAGTGTAGTACCTACTGGGGCCACTCGAGTGAAGAAAGTGACTAGACATACTCTGGCATCCAGTGTGAATGTGTGCTGTTACTATTTGTATTTGGTGCTGTTAGTTGGGCTCAATATTAAATGAGAGTGTGTTCTTGACCAGACCAATGGGTCAATTTCTGATGATCCCTGGTAAGACATACCACACAATAGAGATTGTGGCATATTCTTCCCAGAGAAGGAAGTGTATTGGTGGCATTCATGGGTTAGAGAGAACAGTCCAAGACAATGAAATGAGAGAGGATGGAGACAGGGCTGCTTTAGAAATACAGCAGTGACCATTTCTTGGAGTGCAGGCAGGTTATCCCTCTCAAAGCCCGACCATAAAGGCTGATTGTGGGCAGAGGGTGCTGAGTCAGCAAATTATTTTCAGGTGTAAAGGGAATCTTTTAGGCAAGGCCCTACGATCTAAGCTGATTGCAGGCAAAGGGTGGAGAGTCAGCAGAATCTTTTCAGGTCTAAAGGAATCTTCAGGCAGGGCCTGCCCTTTACTCTTCCCCGAATACTACGACTTAGCACTTGATTGTGCTGCTGTTGTGGAGGCTAAATTAAAAGACATCCTTCATCTCTACCTGCCGAGAAGAGCCTCACCAGCGACAAAGACTATGTCTACTGCGATTAATTGAAATACACAAATGAGAATAGATGCCCCAACCCAGTTCCAGGCATTTATGGGCAGGACAGTAAGATCCACATCCCCTGCCTAATATGATTATAAAAGTGGGATCCAAACGTTCCATTTTGTCCCAGTTTCTTCATTGATCACAGTGAAGAAGTTGTGGTGGTTGGGGGTGCACTTCGTAGAGTACTCAAAGAAATCCTGCAAACCAGAATTGGTGTACATTCGGTCTCCCAGAGTTGAGGGTACATCACCTGAACCCACAAACTGGTAGCCTATTGAGAGAGTGGAAAACACATGTCAAGAAGGAGAAGCCCAGCCACTTGGCCAAGCAAAATAGGGGTAACCCGTAAATTGCAAACTTTGTTGAGGAGTGTAATTGGAGCAGACCCAAGCTAGGAGTGGGTCTGCCAACTTCATTGACCTAGTCACCCAACTTTATTGTAGGTATTCTTGACATAGTTCTTGATATCGATGTCATAACAGTGGTGAACATTCCTGCTATGTTTTGGGCATCCGTGGTATTTCATGTTATAAAATTTTCATTAAGTGCAAACATTTTCCACGAGTGACAATAAAACATGTGAGTACTTGGTAAAAAAAGACAGTGCTGTTTTGAAACCAATATGTAAGTACTAAAAATGAACTGGTATTTTAGAGATAATTCACGCTGAACTCAGGAGTTTTATTGCTAATTCTGGTTGGTTAGTACAAGAGGGCACTTATTGTCTTGATTAGTTAGTTCATCACTTGTGAGACACATTTCATCAGCAATATTGGAAAAACTTTCTATTCAATTATCACTATCACTGTCTGAGTTCACAACTTGAACAATTGGTGTAAACTGTCTGGTCCAATAGCCTGGTGTATGATCAAGCAGAATTATCCAGTTGTTGTTGTGTAGGCTTGTGATTGTGTAATTTGTATTAGTTTGTATTTCCCATCCTGCCCCATTCAAGTACAAATGTATTCATAACATCTGATTGAGAATCTATACTGAAGAGGTAGGATGGACAATGGAAGAAAATATGTTATATTCATGTTTAAGAATATGGGTCACGTGACCTTGCATAACAAATGAAGTTACTTAATGCATTATACCCATAGTTCTAATTAGTATGGTTATTGTGGCAAACCCTCCCTCACCCCATTTACTTTGCTTCCATTGTTTCAAGGTTTTCATGGAGAGGATGAGCCCAAATACCCTTGGAGAATGTCAGGCAAGTCTGACATATCACAAAAATATTGAAATATTTCATTAAGAACCGTTTATATTTGTAGCCAATGTATTTGAAACTTGTGTTGTAAATTGCACCATTCGACCTTGTTCTTTTAAAATTGCCTGGTGGAAAGAACCAGGATTTTAACACGAAATAGGCTTGATACATTTTTAGGCAGGTATCTATGTCCCATCACTGCAGGACATAAAACTGCCGTTTGGGGTTGGAATGGACCTAATTGCTTGGTGTTGACGCCCACCGTCAGACTTGGAGTCACCAAATATCGTTTAATATCATTGCTAACTTTGCAATGGCTGTATTTCAAAATCCTCCATGATAATATAAATAAAGCTTTTATGGGAATGTTGCAGGTGTAAACAGTGTGCAGTAAACATTTCCGTTCATGCTATTTGTTTATTTGTTTAGGTCACAGGTGCACACTTATTTCCCCTCTCATTCCTCGGCTCTTGTTATTGCAAGGTTCAGTGTAAGCTTCCTTACCAGACTGTTTTGTTGGAGTATGCCTAGGATTCTTGTAGAGAACTTTTTATGCAGCGTGTTAAACCGTTCTTCTGTCATTTGTATGTGCTGTGACTAACACACACATGCTAGTATTTCTGGGTGTACCGACCTCGGAAGGATGGAAGGTTCCGTCAGCCTTGGCAGGTACAGGGGCACGCATTTCTCAACAGCGAGTACTTTACTCACTTGGGGCCAGATGTAGGAAGGCTATTACCGGTCGGTAACGGCAGAAATTAACGAATCTCGGCCGTTACCAACCGTTAATCGGCTTTTCTGATGTAGGGGCCGAAATTAACGATTCAGTAATTTACCAAATCAGTAATTTAAGGAATCGGTAAATTACCGATTTCTTAAATACCGATTCAGTAAATTACTGAATTCCTAATGTAGGGAGCACTTAAATGAGTGCTTATCCCATGTTAGGATTCGTTATTTACCACCAACTACAAGTTGGTGGCAAATAACGAAAACACCCCAAAAAGCAATTTTATGCAAATTGCTTCAGTGCCATGTTGCAGACATACATGCCCTTAGGGCATGTATGTCTGCAACATGTGCACCCATACACAATTGAGGGGTGCAACAGGGTGTCAAAGTGACACCCCACCCTTCAATGTTTTCCCCCTGTTACCGAACCGTTATTTACCGATTCGGTAATTGACATTTATTCCTGTGGGCCTTCAGGCAATTACAAAATCTGTAAATACCGATTCGGTAATAGGGGGAAAACATTGAAGGGTGTGGTGTCACTTTGACACCCTGTTGCACCCCTCAATTGTGTATGGGTGCACATGTTGCCGACATACATGCCCGTCTGCAACATGGCACTGAAGCAATTTGCATATAATTGCTTTTTGGGGTGTTTTCGTTATTTACCACCAACTTGTATTTGGTGGTAAATAACGAATCCTAACATGGGATAAGCACTCATTTAAGTGCTCCTTACATTAGGAATTCGGTAATTTACCGATTCGGTAATTGACATTCATTCCTATGGGCCTTGTGGCAATTACCGAATCGGTAAATATCTATTCGGTAAATACCGAATCTTAACGATTCAGTAATTTTTACAGAATGATTTGCTACATAGCATTTACCGATTCGAAAATACCGAATCAGTAAAATTCGGTATTTTCGAATTGGTAAATGCTATTTACCTACATCTGGCCCTTGGTCTTGTTTCGGGTTTAGTTATTGCCATCAAGTATTTGTACAAGTCATCGGTGAAAATTGGAAGACCCTCCGACAAATGGAACGCCTAACTCTTTTCCAAACAATTATATTTATTTATCAATGGCACATCATTAATATGTTTTAATCTCCTATTCTGCCTGACTCAGAGCCTGGGATGCATTTCAGCAAAATCGAATGGCTAAAATGGATTCCATCGTTTTTTGTTCTTTATCCCAGTTCATGCGTTTCGATGATTTCACCGGAAGTGCGCTCGCTGTGCTCAAGCAGTACATTTACCTTCGATGGATTCTGCAGCTCGTTTTCTCCCGTAGAAGGTTTTTTTTGTAAATACTACAATCTGCTAACGATGTGGGGAAAGCCGACCTGCGCATGGATGTGTGAGCAAGACTTAAATGAAGATGCAAGAACGTTACTCATTGCCTCGCTGAGCCAAAAGTCCGAGCACTGGCAGCCCCGTCCTTTGACTGCATAAGTCACTCACGACTGCAGCAGCTTTCATTATGCTGTGGAATATATTCCCAGGTGCCTCTGACGCATAATGCAGTTTCGTCTTTTCAAAGCTGGCAGTAACATCGCAGCAGACATTCCTTGCTGTGAACAGCATACCGTTAACCATGCCATGTTTAGTTCCCGCTTGGCTGTGTAGGTGTATGTACTACTTCATATTACCAGTTCTATACATTTAGTGAGGCTGGGCTTTACCCATAGGAACATTGCTCTCCCACCTGCTGCTATTACTGTGTATCTTCCCGCCTTCCAGGAAGGGCTTCTATTGGAATGCCTAAGTCATCAAGTTGTCACGCTCAATTCTTATGTCCTATATGCATTTTATAAGGAAAGCAGCAGCCGCCCATCCTTGAGGGTGGAGGGGCACTCACCACACCTATTTCTGGATGTAAAGAGTGTATGTGAGGCTGAGCAAAGGTCAGCCTGGAAGACACTGCTTGTACAGGTCAGGCATCCAGACACAATACATGCACTTAATCCGCTGGCGCCTGGCTGCCTGAGCTGAACTTTGCTGGGCTGAAGATGTCACTGCCCGGTGGGCGTGACCTCCTCAGGTAAAGCTCCTGAGGATCTCACCCTCATGACTAGTGCGAGCATCACTGATATCCTCAGACCTGGGCACTCCAGTTTTAGTCCCCGAAGTGCCCAGGGCATAGTGTCTATGAATGACATCTCACTACAGAGTGTGGCTGAGTCAGTAGTCTCACTGACTCCATCCCACTGTGACGAGTGAGGGACTGCTGCCTCCTCATAAGTCAGCCAATGAGAGGAGGTGGCAGTACCAACCCTTCTGAAACCACCAAGGCTTCCCTCCCTGAGATGCTGCAGCAGGTACGTTTTGTTTTATAATGTTTGGTGCGTGGGTGTGTGCTTGTATAAATGTTGATGTATTTATTTATGAGTGCTGGCTGTGAACGGGTGTGTGTGTATCTGTGCTTGTGAATGCCTGGATGTGCCTGTTCAGACCACCCCCCACCTTTAATTACTGCCCTCCACTGACAGAAAGTAATCCTTTTTTGCAACTTTGTTGCCAGCATTGGCCAAACCAATAACTCATTCTTTAAATAGATAAACAACAATTGTGCATGCAATAGGTTTAAATATTATTTGTAAATGCAGGTGCACATTAAGCAAGACCTATTGGTTTTCCCAGTTCTTGTTAATATGTTTGTAATGATTGGTTGTTCCACAAACCCAGGCACCTTTTTAAACGAGGTATAATGTACTGCGTACTACTGACCTGCGATTAGTATCTCGTGAAGTAAACCTACTTTTCTGGTTTGTGAGGAACAGCGGCTAATTACCTCATCTCAAAGGAACGATTCTCATTTACTAAATTCCCTGTGGGCTCATGTGAAGGATGTTGAGTGGTTTAACCTCAAGTTCAACTTCAGACTAAAGTGCTGAAACCCCAGGGTACGGCACACATACCTTACTCGCCTATTGACACCTGGCTATCTTTTTGTTTTTGAAATTTTGACTTTTTGGGGAGTTTGTTTTTTTGTGGAAAGATTGAAAGAAACTTCAATAGTCCCCAGTATGCATTACTGTTAATGCCTCGTGTAGGTTCAGACACAATGTGATCGCAAGATGATGAATACCAGTCATGATTCATGCAGACAAGGAGATAGATAAGTGAGACCACGTCATATGAGCTGTCAAAGCAGAAATATATAATTGTGTTTTAAGAACTGCAAGACTTTTCAGTGAGATAGAAATGTGTAAATACTTTGATTTGTTGATTTATTTGGAAAACCTGTTGCTACTTTTACCTTTTGAGAACACTCGGTTAAATTTTAGGAAACCCATTGCAACGTACGTTAAATATTAGTAGGCATACTTGTATAATACTTTATTTTATAGCATGAAGTACTCAAATAATGTGGAATTGATGTTGCTGACTTCAGTAGGAGAAAAAATGGAGTTACATTTTCACGGGAACAGACATGAATATAAGCTAATTATAAGGTAATTCAGTGTTGAATTTTGGGTAGATATCTCAGTGGGGTCATTGCCTACTGCAGCCTACTGCAGCAATCTCTGTATAGCGTGAATGCCATGGGCTAAGTATCCTGCTGGCACAGCTTGCCATACCATTGAGGTTATCATAAGAGTCTAATCATGCTGTGTAACAATTACCAATTCTCAAATGTTTTGGTAAAGCTATATAAAATTAAGGTGCACGAAAACAGAAATCCACAAACATAAAATTCTAACCCTGATGTACAGAATGAGTAATGCCTTAATTTTGCATTCGTAAAGTATACTTTCGAATGTGAAAATTCCCCCGTGGCGGCTGTTTTGTCACATTTGAAGGTGCTGTGTTAGGGGAAGAATGTGGGTGTTTCTGGAGCTAGTGGGAGGGGATATCCTTGCAAATTAGTGTTAAGCCACAAGCTTGCAAGTTTGGTGATATTCATATCTAATTATGAGTTTGCTTCTAAAAGTAGATACATATACAAATTATTACTGCCATGTGCTAGTGTAAGCAGGTTTCCAAGTTAGGATTGGAGAGTGAACACCACCATACAGAATGAGAACATAGCAGAAGATGTGCTCCGTGAGAAATCGGGTTACTGGTTTACTGGGGTGTGAGCCCTGGTCAAATAGCAACCACAGTTCTTGTCAGGGGAAGGGAAAAGCAAACCTCAAATTAATCTCTGCTCAGCCCCCTTTTAGCTTGGCACAGAGTAGTCCCATTTAACGTAGAGACAATATGTAAAGTATTTGTGCAACACTTCAAACAATAACACAGTGAAAAGACCACAAAAGTTCCCAAGTCAGGTTAGAAAAATACAGCTAAATTTAATAAATAAAACAAGTATGCATTTAATTTTTATTTAAGCTGTGCTTTATTTTATATGTAGTTACCTGAAGGTGAAAGATAGAAAAGTTACAGACTATTTTGTTTTTTTACCCATGCCTTTGACCACACCCTCATGCTCACTCACCGGCCCCCATTGCTTGAAGCATCAACGTTCCCATACTTTTGTTAATACACTTCTACCACTGGTTTGGTTGAGGGGCATTATAGAGCGCAGTGCTAAAAGGGTGTCCTGGCGCTGGGTGGCAACAGTAAAAGAGGAAGGGGGAAATAAATTATAGACCGCCCCCTATCGGAAACAAATGGGGTTTTAGCCTTTTCAGAACACAGCAACGCTGCCTTCCTTGCATGAGCAAAAAGTAAGTCATTCCATAATGTAATGGGTGATTGTAATTTTATAAGGCCTTCCACTGATTCAGTTGAATAATAAGTAAACACTACTTCACTAATGACTCACCGTTCTGGAGTATCACATTTTCTCTCTCTGTCTGCATATTTGATGAGTGATATTATTCTCCAGGGTGTGAGCTCCATGAGATCAGCAGTTTTATTTAAACTTTGTTTTTTGTATCCTGAGTACATTTTACCATGTTCTAGGGGCTTTTTTAAATCGTGTTTTCACTGTAAATGTAGGCTATAAAATGAAGCAGAAGAAGAAGTAGCAATGATGTTTTACATTCGATCTCTAGGTTATCAATGCCGTTTGACCTTTCCACTGGAAATTCTAGTTTTTTAATAGATTCTGTTAAGTGCAGAGCAAGAGATGGTTGTAATTATTGATGTCTTCCCAACCGGACCAGTACACTGTGTTAGCCATTATACAAATTTACAAACCCTTACACTGTGGATGCTACATTGATGACGGCATTCATTGCCTGGGAAGAGATGATAGTGAGGGACATCTCTAATGCAAACCGAGAAACAAAGAAACAGATTGTGATCTTCAGAAAAGCTGTGGTCTGAGGATTCCTGAGTCACCTCTGGGTAAACAGGACAACTTATGATGTATTATGATGTTCAGAAAACCAATAAGCAGAACAGGGGATTGAATCAGGTGACAATTTTCTGTTAAGAGACCTTCAAGTAACCTTCATCCAACTCCCAGATCGGAAATAGTGATCACCTGGAATATGAAGAGGCCAAATAAGACCCACCAATTAAATTATTCACGTTGCTTACCAAGGACAAGTGGGCCACTTCTTTGGGTCTCCAGCCTATCACCAATACGACTACCATGCTACCTCAGTTTGGACCCAGCTATCAATAAATCAATCATGTGTATGGTGCAGCAAATCACCTTTGAGGGACTCAAGGTGCTGGAGCTATTTGCTGCTGAGTGGAGGCGTTAATGAATGCTATGTGCAAATTGCTCTTTACCTTTTTCCAATGGGATCAGTCCATCCAGAACTGCCAATCCAGGTCCTCCTTGAACTAGAATGCAAGCAACCCAGACCTGGTTTTGCTCTAGTTGGGGATCAACAGCCAGGTATTTCTTGATTACAGTGACCAAATGTGCATAGAACCAACGTCTGGGCGACACACTGTAGTATGCAAAAAGTTCAAGGAATGTAATGTCCTATAAGTTTTGGTCTTCCACAAAGTATGTCTCCCGACAGGCCCACAAATGGTCTTCATCCCTGCTCTAGCTCCTTAACTCACCGGTGTCCTCACTGTAGTAAATTGGTACCATCACTCACAGGTACTGGCATACAGACTTGCAACTGCACTTAAAGTGGCACCCACAAGAGACAGATTTTTGGCTTGGAGACTGCAATATGACAATTCTGGCATGGACTAGTAGGCACGGGCCTTACAAGTGGAACAAAATGGCATGGACCAGTGAGAATTAGTCATTCAGCCAGGATAACCCTGATATTAGTAAAAAAGTCTGGCACTGAGAAATACAGGTTGGGATATGGAGAAAACAGAGAACAGTAGATGCACATGTTAGTATCTGCAGATAGGACACTGTCACTGGAGGTAATTACACTGGGGAAAGGTACATGGTCATAGCTTCCAGGGATTTGCAGAACTTCAGAGCTAGTGAGGAGGAGGAGGAGTGTGTATGGTAGCCTGCTCCTTGGGAGTGGCCTCCGGCAACACAACAACTGGTATCACTTGGTATCACCTGGGTTGCCCTTGTGGTCACAATGGTGGCGCCCTCTCTTTTTAAAAAAAAGTAAAAATACTTTTATTTTGTTCTGTTAAAATCATAAAAAGAGTGTTCTTGGTTAGCACATCACATGAGTGTTACGACAACTAAAAAAAGTTTAAATGCAATTTTTATTCTGTATCTGAATTATGCTGTTTTTATCATGGTGGGATGTTCCACTCTTTTTATGATTTTAACAGACCAAAATAAAAGTATTTTTTTACTTACTGGTGGCACCCTCTCCACCTCAATGGAAAAGTCGTTAGAATGCACTCTAGAAAATGTTGTACTGGAAGAAATTCAGGGGGCAGTGGTGAGAGAGAAGGCTCACAAGAAGACTCCTGTGGTGGAATATGCTGTGAATTGTTAAGAGGGAGTGATTCCTCTGTCATCAGGTGCATTCTAGTTACTGAGCAGCACAGCATCTACCAAGGGGAGAAAAAGACTGTGCTGTTCTGAGTTAACAGATCCTCAACTCAGGGCAGCACTGGAGTCCCCTATTGCTGACTTGGTTGTGGTCGTTTCAGTTGAGGATTCACATAGATAGCTATTGCAACAGACTTGGCAGAGGAAGAGGCCTTATATGACTTTTCCATAGGAAGGTGTTATTGGGTTACAGTGCTGGTGAATGAAGAGGGGAGAACATTGTATAGCCATAGTTTAAATTGAGGGATCCTTCCACCAAAGGTGGAACAGAGAGAGATATTCTGATACAATGGAGACTGGCATCTACGGGAAAGAGAGATGGCAGGCAGTGGGGGCCAAATTGCAATTAGGATCAGTGTAATGGAGCCTTGAGAAAATCACTGGCTTTTGTCTCCTGATGAGCACTCGCTCTGACCCAATCTCATCCATGAGCCTCACTTGAACACTCCACAGACTTACTGCTTCAGGGAGAGGCTCGCTTTATCGTTCTGCTGGAAATTGCTGAGGAAAGGCGCTTTGTGAACCTGAGTGCCTGGAGCCCCGTAGCGCTAGTTGGTAGCGCTTTAAACCACCTCTCGCGTTTCCCGCTTCGCGGGAAACGCTCGTAGCAGGGGGCCAGGCTGAAACTAAGGAGGCAGAAACATCAACGCCCACTGGACACCTGGGCCAGGAGCACCTCCCCGCCACGCCCCCCTTAGCTGGGTGAAAATCGGCACCAGCGCCGCGTACAGCGGGACGCGAGCGGGACGCCCGGACGAAGCCCGGGCAAAGGGCGGGCCCTCTGTGGCCCTCAGAGGCACGAAAAGGCCAGGCTAGGCCTCCCCCCTAACACCATTCTCCGCAAACTAAGGTACTGTACCCCATCGTGACTTGTTGGTCTTTATAGAGTGTTAGTACTACGCTGTTGTTATCCTCTCCTGCTGCACAACCTACTCGGTGTTTTTCGACGTAGGGACTTTAGCGTCTTCATTTGCTACTACTCTAAGTATGGGGAAAAAACGGGTTCCGGTCCCAGTGGAATCTGTGAACACTCTGGATTCTTATCTTGTGCAAGTTGTTAATGATATCAACAATAAGCGCAGGCAATCCTTGGGGCTGAGTCAATCACCCATTATGCCGTTAGTAAGTCCATCAATAAGCGCTTTTATTCCCGAGTCATCCGAACTACTGCCTGATAATTCTTTAGGGTATCCAGAAATACTAATTTCCCAAGATCTGGACCCCGAGGATAAAGCTGACTCTCACCCTCAATCAGACACACAAGTTCTGATCAACCTATCAGACAACATCATCAACGATTCAAACCAACAGACAGACGCCACGGAAGAAGTACTTCACTCACCGCCAATTGCCACAAGGGCTGTCAGAGCTTGTCGGAAATCTACTGCGAAACGTGGGGGTAAACACCCCAGTAGGAAGAAGGTCGCTACACCACCCCAAATTCGGGCAAGGAAACAGCCTGATCCTGTCACAGACAGTGAGTTAAGAAGTGCTACCGATGAGGACCTATTTAATAGAATCCAGGATATGATTGATGTTAAAATCAGGACTATCATCAAACCAATGTTAGGGAAACTGGACAAATTATCATCTGAGGTAAAAAAACTGGGAGAGGCACATAGTAAGTTGTCAGACGAGGTTGAAAATTTATCTTCCCTCGTCACTAATTTAATACCCATAAATGCAGAAGCCAATACTAATGAGAGCAGCCCGCATTCCATACAGCAAGGGCAGTCATCCCCTCCCCCATTATCCTCACTACCTCTACCTCTACCACCATTACTCACAGAGGGTCAGGTGGTAGACAATTCAGCCCCTAGCATTGGTGCATCTGCTGCTATAGCGGAAGAATTCCAAGTGGACACTTCTGCCCAATTTATCTTGGAGGCTTCGCCGGTTGTCTTGGTGCTGGCCAACGTCCCAGTCTTATCGCAAGGCAAAGCAGAGTCCAACCAAGACTTAAAAGACAAAGCGTTATACTGGTTAACTCACAACATGCGTATGACAGATCAGGGCTATGATAAGCTAGCAGGTGATATTGTTATGTCGAGGAGGGTCCCATGGATTGGCAACAAGCCCAAAAAGTTCCAAGGGGATTGCGTCATCTTAAATTTTGCCAACGCTGAGGTCCTCCCAGACATTTTAAACAATATTTACCCGCCTCAACGACGTAGTGGCTCCATAATTCCTCTTACTCTCAAATTCTTTTTTGATAAAAATAGGTTTACCACTTTACCTAAACCTCCAACCTATAAAAGACCTTTCAACGTTGATAGATGGGGAGGGGGTCCTAGACTCCGACACCACAACGAGTGGTCTCAATTAGTAGCCTACAGGGAGCCAGGTAGATCCTATCGCCCACATGATTTAAATATCAGGGCGACTTTGGGACAAGAGACAAGAGGGAATGCTTGGGGTTCTGGTATAAGGGACTTCGAATATAATACTAGGGGTCAAAGGCCTACACATTGGTGGGGAAACGATCAGTTTCCGGTACACCCAATAACTCCACAACCTCCCTGGAACCCAGCTCCATTTGGACAGGCTCAGGCAGCCACTCCTCTTGTGTGGGGATTCGGCACCGGCAATAGATTTGCCCCCTTGTCTGACCTAAATTCCTGTGACTGACTCGAATTAGAATCAGTCCAAAAACAGGCTGAGGAGCCCGATCCATTACCTACAGGGGGCGGCCAGGTATTGCAGCAAACAATAGTCGATTGCGCAGACGGAAATGCGCCAGTAGACCCAAGATCTCCCACTAACCACTGTAAGATAATGAGCTGGAATGTGGCGGGCTTAAACGCCAAACGCCAGGATCATGCATGGCTAAGCTTTATTTCTAAGTATCATATAATTGCCCTGCAAGAAACCTGGGACACATCGAATAACCTTTGGTGGGATGGGTATATTAGTTTTACTAACCCTGCAGTTCCGAGTAGAGCGGGTAGAGCCAAGGGGGGCTTGGCAATTCTGTTCTCACTGGCCCTAAAAGGCAGTTATAGGCAGATAAGCTCTGAATCAGACAATATCCTAATGATAGAGAGGGTGATAAGCAAAGAGTGTAAGTCTTTATATGTAAACTTTTATAACTCTAGGAATAGCGATTATAATGGCCGTAATATCGCAAGCCTAGACACTATCTTAAATATAGTACTTCAGGATAATAATTTTGTTTATGAGTTAATTTTATTAGGCGATTTTAACATTCATTTGTGTGAATTAGCCTGCAAGGGTAGTGATGCAAAGGATGCGGAAGACACAGCAATACAGGGCCCTCATTTTGAACATTCTGCAGAGGGACAGGAGTTGGAGGAACTTTTGGCCAACTTTGATTTAATTGAACCCGACTGCGCCCTAAGAACTCCAACTTTTACCGGCACTCTATATGGCACAGTGATCGACTATATCTTTGTAACCAGGGGAATCTTAAGATCGACTATGTCCTATGTCACTGTACCAACTCACTTCAGCGACCACAACCCGGTCCTCTTAGAAGTGGCCTGGGGCGCCTACATGGGGGCACCCCCAGCAACGGAAAAAGCGGCACACCCTTTGAGGACCACTGATCAAAACAGACGAGTGAAGTGGGCCAAAGTTATACCGGCCGATTTCTATAATAAATGTTTTCCCAAAATTAAAGTCCAAGTTGATCTTTGTAGAAACCCGGACACACAAGGGCATACCATAGTTGAAGCATATGAGGCAATCTGTACACAGGTCTCCAAGGAACTCCTGGTAAAAACCACCCCGGGAGTACAAGGCCACAAGCGCTGGTTTGATCACGAGTGCTCGAAAGCACATAGAGAACTGCTAGCGGCACTAAAATCTGTACCCAAGGATAGAGCCGAAATCTCCAGGAAAAGGAAGACTTATAAAGTGACCATAAAAAATCGCAAAGACGCAATCAAACGCGAAACTTGGGACAATCTCCTCTCCGTGGCTGTACTAAAGGATAGCAGGAGATTTTGGGAGATTTTAAGGCAACCACTTTTTGCAGAAGATAACAATGCACCTATGGACTGTGTAATCGATGACGAAACATGGCTTGCCTTCTTCAAAAATGTTTATGGGGGAGATGATGACGACGGCAGTAAAAGGGTCCAGATGACTATTAACAATGTACAACCCATTATCTTCAACCCGCAAGAAGTCGAAAAAGCACTCCTGGATACAACTAAACATAAGGCACCTGGTCCGGATGGGGTCCCGGCCGACTTCTTCATGTTCTCCCCTAAGCTATGGGCCGAGGTTATGACAAACTTGTTTAATGCAGTGAACGGTAACTCGGCGCCAGCTACATGGGCCATATCTACGATTGTCCCTATTTTCAAAAACAAAGGGAGCAGGGATGACCCCGCCTTCTACAGGCCCATATCCCTACTGGATTCAACTATAAAAATCTTGGGCAGAGTTCTGCTAGCCAGACTGAGGGAAAACATCGAGGACTGTGGAGGCCTATCCGACTTGCAATACGGTTTTAGAGAAAGAAAGGGTACCATTGAACAATGTACTAACTTGCATCTTCTTATCTCTAAGTATACCGTAGCCAAGGAGGGGTCTGTGTTTCTAGCCTTTATGGACTTGTCATCAGCGTTCGATCTGGTTAATAGATCAAAACTGTGGGCGATTTTGTTAGAGTTGGGCATCGAAGAAGCCCTGGTCTCCTTCATGGCCACCATGCATCAGGAACTCTTCGCAGCAGTCCGAGTGTCAAATAACGGC
The DNA here is from genome assembly GCF_964263255.1 of Lissotriton vulgaris. NCBI lineage: Eukaryota > Metazoa > Chordata > Amphibia > Caudata > Salamandridae > Lissotriton > Lissotriton vulgaris. Next base: position 883,505,662 of record NC_141689.1, on the reverse strand, counting down.
AGATGCACCTCATTATTTAAATCTTTAAAGGGGGTTCGCCAAGGCTGCATCCTAGCCCCGACGCTTTTTACCATCTACATCAACGGCTTGGGGGCACATTTGCGCAGCCTGAAAGCGGACGTTCCACGTGCAGGGGATGTGCAAATTCCGGCACTCCTGTACGCAGACGACGCCGTGCTGATTGCTAGAACTGGTGTTGGCCTTCAGACTCTTTTGGACGCTTTTGGCATTTTCATGAACAGTTTGGACTTGAAGGTGAATGTGTTAAAATCTCATACCATGGTTATGGGGCGTGAATGTACTAAAAAAAGGCACAAGTCTTTCTTTTGTAGTGGGGTCCCCGTCTCAATGGTAACAACATTCCCATACTTGGGTGTCTTATTTGATCAAAAGGGTACATGGGGACCACAGATAAAAGCTAAAAAGCTGGCGGTAGTCAGATCCTCCTCAGCAATCCTCGGATTTGCAGGCAAGTTGGGTGCTCGGCCTATGGAAGCTCTCTTAAAGATCTATAAGAGTAAGCCAGTGGCCATTGCACTTTATGGTTCGCCTCTGTGGGGCTATGTCAATCTTGACCCCATTCAGAGAGCGGAAAACAGATTTATTAGATCTCTTTTATCTGTCCCTCAGTGCACCCCAACATACTCAATCCATCAAGAGGTGGGCCTACCATACTTGTCCGACCTATTGAACTTAGCACCCCTGACTCTATGGTTGAAACTATGGTTAAATGAAGACCTCCCATTAAACCATATAATCTTGAAGGATGTTTTATCGTTAGATAAGCATAGTAGTATCCCATGGTTGGCATATCTAACTAAATCTTTTAGCGACCTGGGCCGCCCTGAGCTCTTTTTATGCCCAGATAAAATCAGGGTGGAAGACATAGGTTACATCAAGAAGGCCTTTATGAATAGGAAGGAAGCGCAGCGTGAGGATATAGAACTACTGAAGCCATCAGTTAGGTCTCATTACCTTTTGGTTAGCGCCCCTTCTATTGCATCCTATCTTATTTTTGTAACCGTTCCCTATCACAGGTTTCTGCTAACCAAGTTCAGGTTTAACCTGATACATTATTATCTTGGTTCATATAAGGGATGGCAGAAGCCGGATGAAGCTCCACCTTGCAGATGCGACGACTTTTCGTTGCAGGACACACTGCATTTCGTCATGTTCTGTAGCTTCTTCCAGGAGCAGAGGAAAAAATATCTACTCCCTGTCCTGAAAGAAGCAGGCTTTATTCAGGTCCGTCCTGCCTTGCTTTATTTACAGCTTTTGCCAGACCCCCGTACCACCTTTTGCATTGCGAATTTTCTAGTTGCCGCAGCTAGGGCAAAAGCTGCTGGTCACAACTCGCCTTAGTAATTTTTAAAGTGTCTTAACATGTGTATAGTATTTAACTTTTTATTGGTAGTTTTAATGTTTTTATGAATATGCTGGGCTATGTATGTATGGGCATATGTATCCTATGTTATGTCTTACTGTTTATCGTTTATGTTTTCTTTGTATGACTTGTAATAAGTCGAAATAAAGATATCCTGACTGACTGACTGACTCCTGTGGTGGAATATGCTGTGAATTGTTAAGAGGGAGTGATTCCTCTGTCATCAGGTGCATTCTAGTTACTGAGCAGCACAGCATCTACCAAGGGGAGAAAAAGACTGTGCTGTTCTGAGTTAACAGATCCTCAACTCAGGGCAGCACTGGAGTCCCCTATTGCTGACTTGGTTGTGGTCGTTTCAGTTGAGGATTCACATAGATAGCTATTGCAACAGACTTGGCAGAGGAAGAGGCCTTATATGACTTTTCCATAGGAAGGTGTTATTGGGTTACAGTGCTGGTGAATGAAGAGGGGAGAACATTGTATAGCCATAGTTTAAATTGAGGGATCCTTCCACCAAAGGTGGAACAGAGAGAGATATTCTGATACAATGGAGACTGGCATCTACGGGAAAGAGAGATGGCAGGCAGTGGGGGCCAAATTGCAATTAGGATCAGTGTAATGGAGCCTTGAGAAAATCACTGGCTTTTGTCTCCTGATGAGCACTCGCTCTGACCCAATCTCATCCATGAGCCTCACTTGATCTTATCCATAGCCTGCTCCCTTGACACCCAATATAGAGATAGAGCACCTGTAGGGAGGACTTTCAATAAGACATCGCTGGACCCTTCTCTGAGCTGCTCCCTTCTGCTTTGGCACCTCAAAGGTGGTGCAACAAACATCACAGAATGCAATGGCAGAAAATGTACTTCAATAAAGGACATTTTTCAAAGAGAGCACCAAAACACATCTCTTCCTCAATCATGCCTTGAACCAGATGACGGACCGAGCGGAAATATGTCCAGAACACTCATCTCTCTCTTTCTCTCTCGCTCTCTCTCTGTAGAGAGAGAGAGAGAGAGAGGAAATGGCGATGTTAAGTTTTAGAGAAAAGTTCTTAGGAGAGATAAAAGAATAAATCAACTTGGTTAAGTTGGACCTAAAATCCGATCTCAAGTAGATATGTAAAGTGTGTGACAGCGTCTACATACTTGGGGATCCTGTTTGAGAATAAGATCTCCAGGAGGCATCTGAGGAGTCTGAGAACGACCTAATATGAACAAGCCACAGCATGCCTGTTTAGATTTGCAGCTAGGTTAGGGTCCATGCCCCTAAAAGCTGCTACTATAGTATATAAAACCAGATCTGCCCCGATTGTCACCTATGGTGCAGGGGTGTGGGGATACACCGATTATTCCCAATTGAAAACTGTTAAAGATACATTTCTCTGTAGACTATTGTCTCTCCCCAACTCTGTTCCATCCATATTAGGACTTGAAGAACTAGGCCTCCAATACATGGGAGACACACTGAGGTTGGCACCCACCATGTTATGGTTATTGGTGTGGTCTAGGACAGAAGCTGCTTTCACACGAGCCATAATTGCTGACTGCCTTGAACTGGACAAGACTCATAACATTAATTGGTTAACCCATATTAGAGAACATCTTTATCAAATTGGCAGAATGGAACTGTTTGATAATCCTTTAAAAAATAACCTCACAGAAAACGTCATAGTAAAAAGTTAATTACAAAACTGATTGTAGGAAAGAGGTGGGAGGTTGAAATCAAGAGGAAGTCTGTCGTGTTATATTTTTCACTAAGTACCACTCCATCTATCGAGCCATACTTGCTTAAAACACCATGTAATCAAAGGTTTTACCTTATCAGATTTAGGCTGGGAATGACACATCTCTTGGGTGCATGCCCTTCAAATGTATACAATAGTAAACATCTTCTCCCTTGTCCAAGTAACTGAACAACAATACAGTCACAACTTTACTTGCTTTTTTTGTAGGAGCTATACAGAGATCAGCCAATCTGTATAATGAGACCACCACTGCAACGTTTAAGCATACGAAAATGCAAAGAGGCATTAGAGCACTTGCTGCTTTTGCAGACCGATGTTATATGCTATACTATCTGTAGATTTCTTGCCTCTGTAGTTAAATGCAGGAGAATTGTCGGAAAATTATTGTATTTATAGGCATGGTCTCAGTTAAGTGCAACATTTCTGCTACTGCTTATATAATATCTATATAGCATTAAATTCCATTTGATGTGCGCTGTACTAAGGGGAGGACATGACCTGTATTGTTTGTTTTAATGCACCGAGACACTTTAACTATCTTTTATAGACATCTGCCTGATGTGTTTTTATACAAAAGTGACTGCTTTTATGTTTAGTTTATCTGTGTTCATTGTTTTTATTGCCTGTACTTTATATGAGTGTCTTTATGGTTTGATTTAAACCGAAAAAAGTTTTTATGATGATGATGATGATGAGGTTCACTCCAGTAAACACACCACCATACAACTTTATGGCACTGCTTCACTTTTTTGAAAGCATTATGGACAAATGTGACAAGGTGGGGGAGATCTCTTTCAATGGGGTAAAAACTGCAATTATATCAAGGCATATCACTTATCCGCCTCTTGAAATGAAACATTTTCAAGATGGTTACTGACCTTCTCTGAGGGAGGAACATAGGTTACACGCATGTCTCATTTACAAGTTTCAAACAAAGCTAATTTCCTCTAATTATTTTAAAGAAGCTTGCAACATTCTTGGCACTGAGAGAGAAGCACACAACAATGTTAATAATGACATTGTTGGGTTACTGCCATATACAAGACCGCTTTGGCAATAAGGTTCCAGGAGGAAAAACATAACGAGGAAACCTATAAGAATAGCTAATAAAAAAGGGAAACCATTAAAGTGGAAGCTCCTAAGACACCAGTGGTTACTATGAATAGAGAGAGCCAAAGCAGGGCCAGCTCTAGGGTGGTGCGACTGCATCGGGCACTGACTTCGGGTGGCGGCGTCATGTTTGAAGAATATTATGGCTTTAAAACCACCTGCTGCTGGTTTCCTGGCTTCCTGCAATTTTCAGGCAACAATAAAATTGTCAAGATAACTCCCGGTGATTAATGCTCTTCATAGAGACAGATCAGAGGTTTGTCTAGTGGAAGTTTTGACTCATGGTAAGGTAGCACAAAGGGTTAATATGCCTGCTGCAAAGAACGTGTACCATTAAGACCAAAAATTGCATATAATGTAAATAGGTCAGTGAGTTGCTGCTTTTGTCTGAGAGATCCTTTGTTACTTCCAGTTTATATGTTCTAATCCTAACATAGTCAGTGAGCAATTAACTGAAAGGTATAGGTTAGAGCGTTATGATTTTTCCCCCAGTCTTTTATTAGCATAATGTTTGAAAAAGGGTTAATTTTGATAGAAATCAATCCTGATTATTAAAGAGAACCCCCAACCATGGTGTTACGTCTTAAATTCTTAGTTTGTGCTTCTCCAGACCAAGCACTCTTAAACTATCCTGCCTACCAGTATGAATGACATTTGACTCCTACACCTTGTAGTTCTCAGTCTTATGCAACATTTCCTATACACTGATTTACACACCTATTATTGATTGTCCTTGTGTAGGGTGTGTGATGTAAAGTACTCTGACACCCTATACTGGTATGAGTGTGGCGGCGCTATAAAACAAATTAAATGCATCAGAGAGAGAGTGGTTATGGAGGCTTGAGGGGCACTGTTAGAGGGTGGTAGTGAGGGGTTCCTTGGGGAGGTGATCATTGGGCGGCGCCAACAAACATTGTTTCACTGGGCGCCACCAGGCTAAACCCAGCCCTGGGTCAAAGAAGTTGTTAATAATGACTTGAGATTGGTTGAGAACTAGAAAGCTGCCCTGACCGAGATGGAAAACTCTTGAGGAATTTTTAGAGTACTTGGTCGTCAACCACAGCTCTAAATATGTTTGTACTGCCCTTCCCCTTTAGGCAACTGGGTAGAATTTCAGTTTATTCTCAGCAATGAGAAAGGGAGAGGTTTCATGTGTGATTTTAGTTTAATGGATACATGTATTTTAATGTTGGAGAAGGAGGGGCAATCAGGAGGATACTTGTTGTTATTCTGTAGTTCTGTGCATCTACAAGGTAGGAGTTTGGGTAGGGCACAGAGGAAGACAATGGGACAGGCCCAAATAGAATGGTGGAACCATGGTTCAAAAGCCATGTGCTATGTTCATGGTCACTTCATATATGTCCCAATTGGAAACAAAAATCAGCCATGGTAAAAATATGCAAATCCAATCCCACACTACAGGCGGCCACGAGAAGAATGATGGTCTGGGAGTTTGTTGGGGAAAGCCGTTTGGTGGATCTGAAAGCAGCTTTCCAGCCTGCAACCCAGTGGGAGAATATGAGAGTGGGATGACTACATATAATGCATGAGTATAAAGGCATGAGGAGTCTAGCAAACAAAACTATGATTTGAGCTGTCCAGAATCAAAAGAAACATTGCTTCCTAAAAGAAACACATTTGCTGAGTTCAGAACAGCATTAACTTCGGCTCAGGCTTTCCAAATCTATTCCTGTTATCTTCTTTCAGGATTGTAGCATGGTAAAGTGTCCTATTGGCACATAGTTTTCAGTGTGTTTTGAATTACTATATGACAGACAAGTAGGTGAAATGGATTGTGATAAATGGGTAGCATCAAGTAATGCATTTAACACTGGCCTCACACTAAGTTTCTAACTAAGGACAGGAGGAATTTCATGGATTCCCCGACAGAAAATAGTAGAATTTGCCTCTTGGTCCCCCATAGTGGGAGAAGATATGAATCATGTAATGCGTCATCAGCAGAACAAGTCATAGCTCAAGTTTGGACACAGGGAAGCAATTTCATTAGCAGCAAAATAGTGGGATGAAGAGGAGGGGTAGATGCTTGGTGGCAAAGGCACCTTCAAATTGATTATTCCCATTTTTCGTCTTCCAACCAAACATATTCTAGATTGGGCATTTGCTGGTAGCTAAGAGGATCTTGTTTTTGATTGCTGATGCCAGCAAGAGTCGAAAACCTTATGAATCCATGGCCGTATCAGAGGATCCCTGAAATGAGAGGGCAATGCTTACATACAGAAGCAGAATGAGCGCATGGAGGCAGAACAACTGTTTACTAAAGGATCCTGCTGTGCTGAAGAATATCAGGCAACAGATTAACAAGTTACTTATTACAAAGTGGAGGGGGGGTGGCAGAAACAAGGCATAAACTAACCCTACGGTATAATAAGATTGATCTCAGGGGCCACATCCAGATCCTGGATGGGCCAACTACCTCCTTGCAAAGCATGTGAAAGGGGAAACAAGGCAGAAATGCTCCTGACCAGTACATTAAGGGCACAACTGGCTCCAGTATAGTGGGCAAACTATTCTGAAGAGATCCTGAATGGGGAGTGGGAGAACTTGGGCTGTATTCAACAGTTTCAGTAAACATTATATTTTTCCGAACTTAATCTAGAGGGGGTCTTCAACACTACCTAGCTGCAGTTACTTTCAGGCTAAACATAGGGAGGTTTACGACAAACTAATATCTAAGGAGGCAGTAGTACATGCTATCTGCAATCTTAAGTCAGCAAGGGCACCGAGGCCCAATGGGTTAGGCATTGACAGGACTTTTGCCCCACTCATCTTGTCGATATTAATATATTTAATGAGTGATATCATCCACTCCCAGATGCTCTTCCCCTCCTTTACTGAGGTGAGAACATCCCTAATAATCAAACCCAGCACTGATCCAACTCTGTGCACAATCTTACTGACATATTTCCTTATCCAATTAGCGTGTCATAATTGTACAAGAAGTTGGAATACTATGTGGGACAGGCTAATGTTGAAACTGATTTATACAGATTAGGCAGGGTTTATGAGGGGTAGCAACACCAGGTACACTACAAAAAAATTCTGCACCTCACTGGTATTGCGGGACGCAAAGTACACGGTCCACCTCTCATTGGACACCGAGAAGCAGTTTGACAGGGTGAATTGACCATTTGTGGAAGATGAACACATAGGGGTTGGAGAAGGATAATTAGCAGAACCCAGTGTTGAGGGTAAGAGTGAATGACAGCCTATCCAACCTGATAGAAATCTGGAGGATGAATTGCCTGGACTGGCCACAATTGCTCCTTTTGTTTGTGTGTTTCTAGAAACATTGGTGACAGCTTTTTTACATATGGCATAAACGTTGGTAGGATATGATTTTGATGGTAGAACCGCAGATTTTTCAAGCTGAAAGTTGGAATAGATTATTTCTTATGTTGTCCTGTCAGAAATTTTAACCATTTGTGGTGACAACACCGTTCAGATGGGCCAACAAAGACATAAGAGATTTTTGCGGACTGCAAGAGAACCTAGAAGCACATTACAAAACAGAAGGCAGATAAAGACACTACAGTGAACAGAAGAATTGTCATACAATAGTAAAAATGTATTAGCAAAACGTCACTAAAAGGGCATGGATGAAAATGGAAGCAATGCCAATGCAAAATAGGCTCACCTTTTATTACGGTTATAATTTTGATATATAATAAATATTTGAGAAATATCTATTATAAGTTCCATTAAAGATAATCATCATGAAAAACTGTATAAAAAGCTTACTTAGGGGTATGTCTATCAGTCTTTTTGTAGGGTAGTGATCTAGGGCCATGCTACGGTTCAAGTGGGTCAGAATAACATCTGTGTGGTGGTTGGGACACTGGCCAAAATCACGTTCAGATTTACAAGAGATAATAGTGCACATTTCACTCCGGTCACAATCAATATATAAGGCAAGCTGCATGAACTTCGACTGAATAATTTAGAAATCTTTGTAAAACAATCTTAGCATTGTGAGTATGGTCTAGGCAGGAAAAGGCACAGTTGGAAGTTGAAGCACGAAGAACAGCCCTTGGGTCAGAAGAGTGGATTCCCTGTGTCAGAAATCGGCTTCTGGAGCTAAATTCACAAAGGTAGGATGAGATCACTGTGGTGTGAAATAAGTGTGTGAACAAATGATGCCAAATGCCAAAGGTCCCATTATCTGAGTACTGACCTCTTCTGGTCAGTTGTTTGTGGTTGCTGAGAGGGCCTTTGAGTTAGAGGGATGACAAAGGTGTCAGGATTTGTATGGGTTTGTGTTTTTGTGCATCATTAACAATGTGCACTATGCATTTAAATACACAATTTCATATGTACAGACCGATATAAAGTGATTGTCTTGAAAAACTTCCTAGGTTGTGTAGAAGTGTTTTTTTCTAATGTATGTTAAATAGGCCACAGTGCTGTGTAATACCCCATCTTGACCAAGATGGAAGTCATGTCAGTCACTCATCTTGTGCTCCCCCTGCACACATCCTCTTCCTACAAGCTCTGCACTGCACAGTAAAGCTGTAAGGAATTAAGTTATATTCTGCTGACATTGTTATTCTGCTTACGATGAACCTTTTTCAGTTCAACTGTAACTTGTAACATGTTGCAAAGACTTCCACTTGTTTACTGAGACCTATTCAATCAATCAATCAGGATTTATAAAGTGTGGCTAATCACCCGCTACGGTATCCAAGTGCTGGCAAGTCCTTGAGGCTTATTCGAACAGCCAGGTCTTGAGGGTCATTCGGAAGGCCGGAAGTGAGGTGATGGCCCTGAGTTTCGTGAGGAGGCTATTCTAGACCTTTGTTGCTGCGATGTGGGAGAAGGAGCATCCTCCACTTTTGCATCAGTAGATCACGTTAGTATGGGCAAGTGAGAGGACGGTGGGGTATAATCTTTTCTACTGTTGGTGGAAGTTGAGGTGGTGGTTAATGTAGGGGGGTACTTGAATGTATAGATGCTGAATGTTTATATATTGAGTTAGTGGTTAGGTGTTAAGGTAATGTGTTGTTTATTTTTCATGTGCTTTGATTTGCTGAAGAAATGATACATTTGCTCACACCATGATGAATCTGCAGGAATTCTTTTTTCCTAGGCAAGAATTGTGTATAAAAACTTTCAATTTTTGGGGGTGAGCCAGAAGATGTTCCTATTCTACTAAGGATGCTCTCCGATACTTTTCTGATTTTGCCGCTCGCTGAGATTTGGAATATTTTCAGATTTTTAACTACTCTTTAAAACCCTGCATTGGAGAGCCTTTGTAACATTGATTTTTTACCACTTACTTTTGCATTTTTTGTAATAACATCCTTAACCTTATCTTTGATATAGAACTTAGTTGTTGAGTGGGTCTGCTTAATCATTCTCATTTAATCATTTAATTAAATTTTTGATTTGTGTTGTATTGGGGTGCCAATAATGCAGGACCACATCGCCTCATAAAATTCAGGTTTTAACTTCGTCTTCTACCCAGTGAATTGTGTAAAATAGAATGAGGGACATTTTGGGGTGTCTCAATTTTGGGGTACCCTTTTGCTCTCGTAAGGGCACCTATCAAAGTTACACTGCAAATGATTAGGATTCAAGAACTGCTCACAGTTTCACTCGGAGATCAAAATTCATAAAGATTGTTTGAGTACCCGTGTCTTACTCTTGTCTTAGGCGTGAATTATAGACCTGAATTTATTTTCCTGACTGCCAAACATCTGCATCTGTAGTTTTGTTTTGCTCGATAATTAGGCATTACTTACTTCTCAGTTTTCCTGAGTAAGATTTGCTTTCTCCAGGACATGAATCACAGACCTGTTGTCCATGAATAAGAATGCTTTGCTACTGAAAATGGATTAGAAATACCTGGACCATCTCCAGGTCAAGAGCCATTGTCATGCTAGCATGGAAAATTAAGTAGCGGACAAAAAGAAACATGTTTGCAAAAAATATATCTTCTGTCCTTGGGCACGTGCATCGTGGGCGTCACTGCTCAGAGCTTCTGGTACCATCAACAGTGGCAGACACACCAACAGGTCACTTTCAAATACCAAGAAGGAAATGATGCTCATTGTCAATAAGCCGTTCCTGTGCAAGACAGATGTGACTGAAGAGCAGCGGGCAGAGGACCTATGGAAGCTCATTAGCCCTTTTTTGCTTCTTCTCAAGTTGATATGACGAGGGAGGTGGCGTAGCACATTGATGTCTTGTGTAATTGTTTGACAGCTACTGTCACATATGGTAAGCATCCTTTCTGTAGTTTTTGGTGTTGCATTTTGTTCGCCAGTCATTGCATGATTCCTGTGGCAATATGAATTAAAAAAACGTTACTAGTTTAAAAACAAACACACATTTTAGATTCAAAGGCAGTAAATTCATAGGTTGCTTCCAGGGCTTCTTTTCGAAAAGTTAACTTTCATTTTCGAATCTTCTTTCCCTGCTGTATTGCAGTTCACAGCTAAAGTTCACTCAGTGGAAGCAACATTTTCTGTTTAAAGATGTCTCGAGGCAGCCAGCAAGATAGTAATAATGGTATCTAACAAACAAAAAATCACAATTTCAAGTTGTTCATAATCAGATGCTCACAGACAACTACTTTTAGCGCAAAGCGCGCCTGCCAGTTTCCATTTACACGCACATTGAGGTGCTATGCCAAGAAAAGCTTGAAAATTTGGCAAAGAAATGTTCGCTCCTGTGTTGTGTAAACTGATTAGGATACCAGTTACAATAGGAGAGCAAACAGACATCTGGAGCTTGTTAATTACTTATTATTATTGTTAATGATATTCGCCTAATGTAAAATCTATATTAACAGTGGAGAAACATACCCCCCCCCCTTCCGCAGAAAAGGTATTACATTACATCATAGCATTATGAAGAGTTAAAAAGCAGGGAGAACAGGAATATTGGCAATGAAACAAGAACAATTAGAATTTTACAAATCAAAAAATCCTTATTAGACAGTTTGTTTATCAAAACCTTTAGGTAAGCAAATCCAGTCAATATCTGCTGCTCTAGTGCTGCCATCTGGACAGCGAGGTCATTCTGTGTGGTGTCTGGTTGACAGCTGGTTTAGTTTGCACACCAGCAGTCGCTGCGTATCAGACTGGCAGAATTTGTACTGACTGGTGTCTGAGAGGGGATGTACGTTGTTACAACGCATGTTGTAACAACGCATGCCTTTACCACGCAAGTCTTACAACGCAAGTTGTTACAACGACTTGCTTTGTAGGGCGTGGATTTAGGAATCTTATAATTTATATTCCAACACCAGTCCCCTTAACAGTAGGGAAGGTGTTAGAATATAAAATTGCAAGATTCCTTATCCCACAGCGCCATCCAGCGCAAGTCGTAGTAACGACTTGCGTTGTAATAGCTGCGGGGTAAAGGCACTGCGGTGTAAAAACCGCGTTGTAAACAATGTTCCCTCTGAGAGGACGACAGGTCTAGGTATTATTTCTTTTCTTTACTGTTGGTACAGATTGTCCTTATTTCGGCACCTGTCCTTCTACTCTGTTCCTCTTATTGATCTCCCTATCAATTGACTGTAGCTCCTTGTTACGTCTGGTCTAAAGGCCTCTTTAGCCTGCTTCCCAGCCTCATGTTTTCCATAAATATACAATACATACATATAAAGCGTCTGGCAATCAAAACTCTTTATCATTGGTCTGTTGACATGTCACTCAAATTATGCTCCTTCCTGCCACAGCACAAAGTAAGGATCAGCAGACCATCCCCCTCCAGCCATTCGATGCTTTCACCTTTAGTGAGTGCATTTTACCATGGCACATGTTTATATAAACCTAAAAAATAATTCCCCACCAATAGAACTTTTTAGATATTTTCACTTCCCAGTGACTGCTAGTCCCTATGTATAGTAGGGTTTTATCAACTATTTCCATAACTCTAGAGACACTCATTATAATTTGCAATGTTAATTCCTCACTATAAACCAGCGTTGATATATTTATTCATCCCAGAAAACGCCAAGGTATCCTACCACCCTCTTGAATGAGTCTAGGCTTAGTTAAACATTTTTTCTCCTAGATGGAGAAACCCAAAAAGTTTTTTAGGGCTCCTCATACATTCTATTGGTGTCAAACGTCATTATCAGGTTTCATCTTAGTCCCTATAAATCAGGGGGGGTTCAACAGTTTTCCAGGGAGCACTTTGGATATTCCTTTTGGTGGGGCTTTAAAGATAAAAGTGCTTAAAGGGGACCATGGTGTTCCTTTATTATGGGTGCCTTTGGTAAAACTAACAATTGAAGAGTATATCGGAGGGGTTATTAAACCTGCACCCTAGTACTGTGTCGACATGTTTCAGCCCTTTTTAACTGCCTATCAAAGTTCCCAGGCTTTCATCAGGACTGAGCATTCAATCCCACATATATATTAATCCTACTGTCATAATTGTCACACCATTATGTTCTAAGGTCTATGTCATGCATTGGACACACACTTGATAGAGTGCGCGGGACCACTAGCTCAATTTTATCATACTCACCTGGGCCCATAAAACATTCACACCTTGAACTAGTAGTCCTGTCTTTAATTAGTAACTAATCCTCTACCAGTACTTTGAGTCCTTTTAGGGCTTATACCTGTAAACCATGATTTACCAATCCTGGTCACCTTTGCTGTAAGTCCTAGGGATCGAAAAGGGAGTTAGAATAAACAGGCAATAGTTAAACAATTGTACCCTTTCCTGTAATAACCACAGACTCGGGAAACGTTTTAAATGATTTATCTATGCAAGTTTCGGTGAGTCTCAAACCAAATTACAGAAATCATAATTTTCATAAGAATATGATTAATAACATTTAAAGTTTGTAAGAAATCACAGTAACACCTTTAAATATTGGTACCTGTGAAGAGTGAGAAAGGGAAATAGCACAAGGACAAATAACATGGATTATATTTACCTAGAATGGTGCAATGACCAATCTTGGCTACGGGCTGGGGCAAATAAGGACCAGGCTCCCGACTAATCAGGTGCTCACGGGACAAGCCAGGTGCAGATCAGGACAAGTGACCTCCTCTAAGAGCAACGCCTGCGTCACACCACTCTCTCTATGCCAATTAGTACCTCGACTGGGTAATCAATAATTTCCCCAAACACCTCAATTCTTCTGACAGTGCTCCGCCAGCACCTCTGCTCTCGATCTCCTATAGCATGCGTTGGGTCGGTGACAGGTCAGCTATTCGGACAAGTCGGACAATTTCTCCATCTAAGCCTACCTTAATTATACCATTTTCAGGGCAATGTAGTCAAGTCAAGTCAAGTCAAATAATTTATATAGCGCGCTACATACCCAGAGGGTCTCAAGGCGCTTGAAGAAGGGTGGGGAATTACTTGTCGAATATCCAAGTTTTAAGTTGCTTTCTGAATGCTAGGTGGTTCTGAGTGAGGCGAAGGTGAATGGGAAGTGAGTTCCAGGTTTTAGCTGCCAGGTAGGAGAAGGATCTTCCTCCCATGGTGGTTTTATTGATGCGAGGTACAGCAGCAAGGGCTTGGTTGGAGGAGCATAGCTGGCGGGAGGGGGTGTAGAAGGAAAGTCGTGTGTTGAGGCATTCGGGTCCAAGTTCGTAAAGCGCTTTGTGTGCGTGGGTTAGGAGGCGGAATGTTATCCTCTTATTGACGGGGAGCCAGTGGAGGTTTTTCAGGTGACTAGAAATGTGGTCTTTACGCGGGATGTCTAGTATGAGTCTGGCTGATGCGTTCTGGATGCGTTGGAGTTTTTTCTGAAGTTTTGCTGTGGTACCGGCGTATAGGGTGTTTCCGTAGTCCAGGTGGCTCGTGACCAGTGCGTGGGTGACCGTTTTTCTAGTTTCGGTGGGGATCCAGCGAAATGTTTTTTTGAGCATGCAAAGAATGTTGAAGCAAGATGATGAAACGGCGTTGACTTGTCTGTTCATCGAGAGTGAGGAGTCCAGGATGACGCCCAGGTTCCGTGCGTGGTCCGTCGGGATGGGTGCTTTTCCAAGGGCCTCTGGCCACCAAGAGTCATCCCAGGCGGAGGGGGAGGTACCTAAGATAAGGACTTCTGTTTTGTCTAAATTCAGTTTCAGACGGCTATGCTTCATCCACTCGGCAACTTCTTTCATTCCTTCATGTAGGTTTTGGCGGTGTTAGGGTCTTTGGTGAGTGAGAGGATCAGTTGAGTGTCATCAGCGTAGGAGATGATGTTGAGGTTATGTTGGCGTGCGATGGTCGCGAGGGGGCTCATGTATACGTTGAAGAGGGTGGGGCTGAGTGAAGATCCTTGTGGCACGCCGCAAATGACTTCAGTGGCCTCTGACTTGAATGGTGGAAGGCGGACTCTCTGAGTTCTTCCGGTAAGGAACGAGGTGATCCATTCCAGTGCTTTTCCTTGGATTCCGATGTTTCTGAGGCGTTGTAGCAGGGTGCTATGACAGACTGTGTCGAAGGCTGCGGAGAGGTCAAGGAGGATGAGGGCGACTGTGTCTCCATTGTCCAGTAGAGTTCGAATGTCGTCTGTTGCTGCGATGAGTGCGGTCTCAGTGCTGTGTTTTGCTCGGAAGCCGGACTGTGAGGAATCGAGGGATTTGTTGGTTTCGATGAAGGCGGCGAGCTGGTTGTTGACAGCTTTCTCAATGACTTTGGCCGGGAATGGAAGGAGCGAGATGGGGCGGTCGTTTTTGAGTTCGGTGGGGTCAGCTGTGGGTTTTTTCAGAAGGGCGCTGAGTTCGGATTGTTTCCAGCTTTCCGGGAAGGTGGCGGAGTTGAGGGAGCAGTTGATGACGTCTCGGAGGTGTGGTGCTATGATGGAGTCTGCTTTGTTGAAGATGTGGTGAGGGCATGGGTCTGTGGGGGATCCTGAGTGGATGGAGTTCATCAGGCGGATGGTGTCCTCAGTGGAGATTGGGTTCCAGTCATTAAGGATGTTCAAGGGGGTTGAAGCTGTTGTGGATGTCTGCGATTTTGTTGTGGAAGAACGAAGCTAGGGAGTCGCAAAGGGTTTGAGAGTGAGTGATGTCGTTGGAGTTGGCTGAGGGGTTGATAAATTCTTTGACAATGTTGAATAATTCCTTGCTGTTGTGGGCGTTGTTGTCTAGTCGGTCTTTAAGTGCGGCTTTCTTGGCAGTCCGGATAAGTTGGTGGTGTGTGCGGGTGGTGTTTTTGAAGGCATCCTTGGTGCTGGTGTTTGGGTCTTTTTTCCAGGCCTTCTCAAGGGAGCGACAGAGTTTTTGGGATTTCTTAAGATCATCGTTGAACCAGGGAGCGTTTTTGGTGCCTAGTTTGATTTGACGTTTTTTCAAAGGTGCTAGGTTGTCGTCGCTGTTGGTTAGCCATTGAGTGAGGTTAATGGCTGCTTGGTTGGGGTTCGAAGAGTGGGCAGTGGGGTTTTGAAGAAGCGATGAGGAGATCTGGTCGATGGTGATTGTGTTCCAGTTTCTTCGCAGAGTAGGTTGAGGATGGTTGTGGGTTGTGGTCTTTTTGTAGACAAAGTGAACGCAGCTGTGGTCCGTCCAATGGAGAACTGTGGTGTGACTGAAGGAGATATGTTTGCTGGAGGTGAAGATGGGGTCGAGTGTGTGACCTGCGTAGTGAGTGGGGGTATTAACAAGTTGTTTGAGTCCAAGGTTGGCGAGATTGTCCAGAAGGGTGGTGGCGTTGCAGTCGTTGCTCTTTTCCAGGTGAAAATTGAGGTCTCCCAATAGAATGTAGTCCTCGGAGGGGAGGGCGTGTGGGGTGATAAAGTCAGTGATGTCTTCACTGAATTGTGCACGGGGTCCTGGAGGCCTGTAGAGGAGGGTGCCTCTGAGTGTGGTCTTGGGGTCGGTGTGGATCTGGAAGTGAAGGTGTTCGGCGCTAGCGAGGTTGACGTCTGAGCTGGTTGAGATGCGGATGGAATTCTTATGGACGATAGCGATGCCTCCTCCTGTTTGGTAGGTTCGGTCTTTTTGGATGATCTTGTAGCCTTCCGGGATGGCAATGGTGATGTCTGGGGCTGAGGAGGCGTTCATCCATGTTTCTGTTAGGAAGGCGACGTCCGGAGAGATGGTGTCTAGTAGATTCCAAAGGTCGATGGCGTGTCTGTGGACCGAGCGGGTGTTGAGCAGGATGCATTTTAGGTGGTTGGTGTCAGATCTCTGTTTGGTCTTCGTGGATGAGGAGTAGGTCTTGGTGCCGTCATACTTGCAGGAGTTGCATGTGAAGGGTCCATGGGTGTGTCCAGGAGCGGCTTGGGCGCAGTTGGGGAGTCGGCCGGGGTTTAGGGCTAAGAGGGTGGAGGCGTTGTATGTAATGCGGGTGGGGTGGGTGGTACGGGGGCCAGGGGGTCTGGCGCTGGGCGTGGGCTTGGCGCGCGGCGCGACCGCTGCGCGTGGACGCTGCGCGTTGATTCATCTGTCCTAAATGGTGAGTGGAGGGGGGGCGGAGCGTGGGAGGGGCAGCTGGGAGGCGGGGAGGAGACACGGGCCACGAGCACAACAAATGGAGGTAGGGAAAGTGAAACTGGGGCACGAACACACTGAAGGGGACAAATAAAGTACAATAAATGCAGCGCAATTCACATAAAATATTAATTTCTATTAAACGATACCAGGCGCTCTCAGAGGACAGGCAATGGGCGCTAAGACAGCGTCGAGGCGCTGCAACTGCAGGCGATGTCTGGCGCAGCAAAATGTAATTCACTCTGAAATCAGCAGGAGGGGTGCCGGTAGGTAGGGAAGTGAGGCAAATCTTTGTGTTCTCCTTCAGTGATTGGTTGTAAAGACGAGGAGAGGTCATCATACCATCCTAAGATGAGGTAATTTCAATTGACTTGAATTGATCAAGTTCCCACCCATAATTTTACTTTCTCACGGTTTTATTCCGCCCACCAATATTATTTCATTTTAGCCCACAATGTTATAACATTTTGCAAGTCTTCTTCCTTTTCCCAGGTCATGGGGTGAGGTTCTCAGGCGCATCGCGGGCAAGACAATCCCTGGCACGGTTTCAATACCACAGCTCGAGGTCTCTCATTTCTCCCGGCACATGCGCGGTGCATTTTCAAAATGGCGTTGCAAGTCACCCCACAGGCCCAAATACGAGCTAGCAGCAAAGTCAAAGAGAAACATATTCGAATACAAAAATAAATGAATGCACTGTATACCACTTATCTCTACTTTAACCCCATTACTTAATTTTAACTTTTGCATTAAGGGTTAAGCAGAACGAACAAGTTTAGTACAAGCAGCTACATAAGCATTAGCATGTGAGGTTTGAAGCGGCCATTTCTGCCACTAGTGTGCAGAAGCAAAGATTTTTCCACCAAGCAGAGATACGTCACACCACGTAGTTGTGGCAGACGCATGTGCAGTACAGTTCCCGTGTTTTCGGCAGCCATATTAAGACACTCTGGTTACTGTTAGTAAAAGCACATAGGTAAGCGTCCACTAGATACTAGAAATGTTGTGTAATACAAATATTAGTAAGACAGAACATGTTGATTAATTAATTAAAGATTATTTCGAGAGGGGTGCGTACAAGCAAGTTTCAGTAAATGTCAAACCTTGCTTCATCACACTTCAAGAATATAGAGGCAAGCCAACTTACCGGTTTTCCAATTAAAACAACATGTACTAATGTCTGTTGTAATCATGCTCATCAGTGATTCAGAAACAAATTGAAGGAAAGGAGTTCATGAGAAACAGTTATTTCATCATAAAACAGTCAAGGGTACACACAAGACACATACATCACATGCTGCATGCCTTTACACACTATTGCATGCTTCTAAATGCAGAAAATACCTCAAATGGAGGCCTCTTATTATGAATAGGACAATACTGAGAAATAGGCATAAGGCAAACCTATGTGGTCATGTGGGTTGCACTACAAACCAAACATACTTCACTACAAATGTGGAAGGCCAGGTCAGACATGATAACATGATATAGGCAATTATGTATTCAGCTTATGTCCTTACCCTAACAGGTGTATACTAACACCGTATGCAGGATAGAAAGACACTTTTCAGTTTTATGATGCCCGTCCTAATAACATGGTTTTAAAATGTGCAAACTTGTTGTCTCCTACCACACGGTATAGCAGTGTTTCATTCACTCTATATTAAAGCATGTATGTTCTCGCATATGAAGTATCCTGTAACAGAGGTGGAGTCCTGTTCGCAAGGCGTGCGTGTCAATATACGTGACATGGTTGCATCTTGTGACTTGCGATAATTCTGGGGAATGTAGTTCTTTCACTGTTAGAGGGTTGTTAGGGCCACAACTTATTTGTGTTATGCATTTGCCTTTATCATGTAATTCTAACAACCATGTCACGTTCATTTCATAAATTTTCACACTGCAATGTTCAATTAAAGTCATTGTCATAAATGTTTTAAATGAAGTGTCATTAAAAAAATCAATATATCTTTGAGTCTTTCTTTTAACAATTTTCAGGTCACAGAATACAGCCAGAAAAACAACCATAAGGGGGCCTAGCACTCCAGCTGAAGAGCATAGAGCTCCAGCTAAGAGTGCTTTAAATAATATGGCAAGCTGTCTGGGGTAGTGGATTTAATTTCCCGAGATAATTACTGTTTTTTTTAATGTTTCTGGGCAGCTGCTGCAGTCCTTGCAGGCCCCCTACAAACTAAAAAAATGCTTGGTGGTGCCCTGCCCTTCTATGGGCACGACCAACATCAGAAAGATCTACATAACAGGCATTTAGCACCCTGCAAATTACCTCATAGGCCACACAAGAGCTGGCAACATGTTTTAATGTTTTGTTTGCTTTAAGAAAAAAAAACTGGGCTGCCAATAGCGTGTTTTACCATGGGAAAAGCGGGGGGAGCCCATAAACCACTACAACCCTGCCTACTTTCCTACCAGCACCCATCCCTGGTGTGGTGGGGGCTGATATTCCTCCCACCTGGTAGGAGCACTCACTGGGCTGAAGAAATTCAATGCTTCCCTGACTGTAAGAGCGTGTACTCGGAGAAACTTTTGTGACACCACCCGACTTCCCTGACTGTAAGAGCGTGGACACGGAGAAACCTTTGTGACCCCACCCGACTGGAGCCTTTCTGCTGAGAGTGCAGGAAACGTCCCTGCCTTAAGCATGAGCGGATTTTGCGGATTGGCAATCCGCGAATTTTGCGGATTTGCGGATTCGCAATCCGCAAAATCCGCGAATTCCCGCGAATTTGCGGATTTTTTTTTTTTTGTGTTCGCCCGTGTTTCTGCCAGTTCGCGAGGGTTTTTACAATTTCGCAATTTGCGAACTTACCTGTCGGGTCGCAAGTTTTGCGAACTTGTTGTTTCTACGTGTCCAGCCTGTTTGGGACACTCTTCTTCATCACTGCCACTCTCTGTCACCACTGCCACTCTCTGACTACTCATGCCACCCTCTGGCCCACCCATGCCACCCTCTGTTTCATCACCACACCCTCTGGTTGTCCAGTGTACATTATTTTCGGCAAAGCAAAGCACACCTTCCCTGCCTCAAGTGACCTGAATTAATTTGGGGCTGATTAATGTGTCACAGAATATTTTTTTAGCTGGCACCTGCTTCCTTAGTGCGCCCTGAATAGTGATCTTTTGCACTTGCTAAGTGCTTTCATTGTTGCAAAATTAGTTACAACACCTGCCCTGCCCCAACTGACAATAATGAATTAGGGGCTGATTAATGGATTTTAACTTCCAGCCTGGCTCCTGCTTGTCTCCCTTAGCTGTAATTCAGGACCTTTGTGGCATATGTGTAACTATTCTGAGGTTCAGAGCAGGGTCACATAATAGTTTCAACTGGCAACTGAACTCTGGAGGGGCCCCTCAGGAAGCACTACAGGAAATGGCTACTAATGATGTGCCTGAACTTTTGAACCTGGTAAGTAGTTACTTTCAGTTTTGCTAAGATCGTATTTCTGCAATTTTGCACTTATTCGCGGGGCGCGAACTCACGCGAACAGTGCGAGCAGCGCGAGCAAAATCCGCTGCTCGCGGATTTGCGGATTTTGCGGGAAATTCGCAAATCTCGCGGATTGCGGATTTCCCGAAAATCCGCAAAATCCGCGAGCGTAACGGATTTTCCGCCCATGCTTACCCTGCCTGTGCTCTCGTGTGCAGGGAAAAGATGGCGTTCCGGGGGATGGGTACCCCAGGATACTGTGAAACAGCCGGCCCTGGGGGATGGGGTCCTTGTGCCATGGTTCGGTTTAGGAGGTGAGCTGAATTCCCTCACCCCAATAATGTTTTAATTTCCTGAGAGAATGGGTCCTCGGGGTCTCTAGGAGGTTCTGGGAGTGGGGGCTGCTCAACCCCACCAATTTTAAAATCGGCCTGGGGGATGGAGGGCCAGGGAGCCTCAAGGACGTTCAGGGAGGGGGGCCACATGTACGCATTCCCAATGTTAAAATGTGCCCTGGAGGATGGGGTTATCAGGTCTCAAGGAGGCTGGGGTTCTCAACCTCCTCCCCTATAACATATCAACTCTGGGCAATGGTGTCCCATGGGACTCAAGAAGGCTTGAGAAGGGGGTGCTGAATGCCCCCTTCCCCTTAAAATACATTGCTCCACCTTCACAACCCCCCAGGACCCTGGCCCAACATTGGTTTTTTTTTTAGTTAAAGCATTCTAGGCCATGCTTTGTTTTGTTCTGTTGCACTAGGACTAGTGGGGTATCTTTATTGTGCCCCATATATGTTTTTTAAACTCTCTTTTAGGACAGGGTACTGAGTCCCCAAATCCTACAATGGCTGCCATTATATATATATATATATATATATATATATATATATATATATATATATATATATATATATATATATATATATATATATATATGTTAAACAATGGCCCAAAAGCTTCAGGAATCAGGAATGCACACACAGCAAATTAAAACGAGCTTGGTTTATTTTCAAAACGGGAACCTGCAACAGAATGCCACGGTCATCTTTTACTCGACCTGACGCGTTTCGAGGCTGCCGCCTCTTCTTCGGAGGTCTCTTTGCATTTAGAAAAGCTCACAGATGGCTCCAATTAGCATGCTTTTATTCCCTCAGTAGGCCTGCATGCTGGGACCTGTAGTCCTTCTGGAATCAGTGTTCAACCTTTGTAGGTTCTGCGCATACTTTCCACTTTAAACCAGCATTTTTCGTAATTTCAATTCACCCGCAGTGGGCTGTGGTTCTGAAAATTATGGGCCCTGCTATAATATGGTACCGAGGTCCAACACTCGTGTCACAAAATATCATCCAATCATGACGAATTTGGTATCGGCAGACCGGTAATGACTTGGATATTATACCTGTGCATTTACGTCGTGACCGAGCAATGCAACCACCTTAAAACAGTAGTTTCTGTCTTGAACCCTCGAGGTTCCATCTTGTGAGCGGCATCCATCTTGTGGGTTGCCCTTACATAGTCAATTGACCAAGGCCGAATTCGAGCTGAAAGGACACGTCCACCTTTCCTGACTCCTCTCTGACCTGGGCGAGCTGCCTTCACTGCCTCCAGCCAAACCTGTTCGGGCAGTCCCCAACCCAATGGCCGAGCGAGATTAACATCAAGGCACAACATGTCATAAACCATTCACTGCATACAAACCACGCTTATCATACACACACCTGTCCCTGTTTCTTCTTTATGGTTAGTTTTACAAGGAGGAGGTGCCCGATTTTATTGGGGTTTCATCGATATCTGATGGTAGTTCTGGGCCTGGCCGGGTAATCTATCACGAACTGGACATACGAAAATGTAGGCTGGCCATCATGACTTTGCTTTTTCTTTGTTGTAGAAATATGTATATGGTTGCATCATAAAACAAAGAATTCTTGCCTGAAGTGTAATATTGTGTATAAAAAGAGAAGGCTGGCTCTGTAAAAACGAACAGTCTCCTGAGAATATACAACCCGTGCTGTTGTACTTCTAGGACGCTTGTTACTTGGTTGCAGCCAATAAAACTTGATCTTTGACATCACCTAGAAGACTCTGTGTTTCTGTGGTCCAGAACAGGAAGAACCAAGAGGTCTCTGGGCGTGTTCCCCTGTCACCACCGGGTTCCTAAAAACCCGGTACCTCAGTTTGGCGCCCATGTGGGGCGGTATCAAGCAGTGTCGGTCCAAGCCAGATGTTCGTGAGGAGCTTCGTGTGAAAATTCCAGAGGACGGCCAGCCACTTCAGCGACCCCTGTATGTCGATGTGGTCCTGAAGGTCTTTGCTGCGAGGTTCCCCGTGTCCCGACGGCTACGAAGGACTGCTGCCCTGACTATCGCCCTGTTTTGGACCCATCGATACTTGGTAGAGCAAAACGATAGACGAGTCTTCTAGTGACGTCATCGATCATCGATACTTCAGTTAAGTATAAGTGGAGCGTCTCCCAGTCCTTAGTTTTGTTCTTAATTTTGGTATCCTCGAGATACGCTTTGTTTGGAACTTGCAAGCGCCAAAACCAAGGGATTCATGTATTCACGAGACTATCGTAATCGATAATCCTTTGAAGTTTGAAGCTAGACTAGTGAGCGAAGATGCCTGGTTTTAGCAGACTTGGAAACTTGTTTTGTCTTGGTTGTAGTAGGGACTCCCGATTAGAGGATTTGTGTCCGGTTCCTCCGATTGGAACTCCAACATATGAGCTCTATGTGAAGCAAGGAGTAGGCCCCATCACATATAATGACGTGTGGATAAAATACACCAGGAAAGATGGTGTTTTAAAATGGCCCCAATATGATAGTTTCGATACAGAGATTTTAGATAATCTAGAGGTGAAACTGTTCAAGAAGAAAGCCCGGCCAGCGATGTTTGACTCTTTTCGCCTATGGCGCAAGGAAGCCAAACAGAAAGAAATGAAATTAGCAAAGAAGAATAAAAGAGGTATGTCAATGGTACAAGCTGCTGTTGCATACAGAGATTATGAGGAAGAGCAAGAGAGTGAACAAATGCTTAGAAGTAAGAAGCTAGCAGTAGATAAATGCTACCTAGTATTGCCACGTAGAGGACAAGGATCAACGGAGAAAATTGATAGCGATCCACTAATGTCCCACTTGTTGAGTTCACTACCCCCCTATGCACAAGATGCTACTGCACCCCCGCAACGCTTTGTTATATCGCGCCCGGCGCACGAACACCAGTTCTTACTCAAGCACCAGCTCCTCTTCAGCTGGTTTCTACTCCTCCGGCGCAGCCCTCTCAAGGGCCGCCGCCTTCGCTACATACTCCTTTTACTTTTTCTGCGACTTCGCCTACTGCTCCAAATGCTTATCCTGATCCTCTTTCTGCTACTGCCTCGACTTCTTCTTTACATCAGCCTGTCTTTTCTGGCACACCTGCCGTTCCGCAAGCTTCTCCTTCTGTTCGACAGAGAGTGACGAGTACTGTCACTGGTCTTTTCTCACCTTTCTTTGGGTCACCTAAGACGACCCCTAAACTGAACGAAGACAGTTACGGAGTCAACTGCCTGACTATCAAGAGAGAGAAGTGCTGAATGAGTTAGCACGTAATTGGGTTACCAATACTGCGAATTATGACACTCAGTCCGTTATGGAAGTCTTCAGTCAGTGGGAAGCATCTACACAGAGATATGTATTTGAACAGATGTGTGTATATCTCTGTGAAGATTTGAAGGGAAATGATCCAGAGTCCAACATGAATAAATTATTCCGTATGCGATTCAAGTTTGGGGAAGGCATGATTGTGGGTGCCGATGTCGAACCAGCAATCGACATGTTATTGTCATATAGGAGTAAGGGAAGCAATTCCCGACTACTGTCTGAGTATGACATGCCAGGTAGGAAGAAAGCGCAACAGTACCCTATGAGAGAAGTTCCTCCAGTTTGGAGGGAAGGTGATGCGAATGTGAATCCAGCAATTCCGATGCATTTTCAGGGTGTATGGGTTCATGTCCCTTGGAAAAGATCTGAAGTTTTAGCTCTAAAACAGACATTGCCTGATCCTCGCAAGAATCCTGCAGGGTATTATAAGGAGTTATCACAGACTGCCAGTTCATGTATCATGAATCTAGCAGACATAGACATGTTGTTTGAAATGTTGTTCCACAGCCTTTATGGGGAAAGATTCGTCATGCAGATCATGATCAAGAGTTAGGTGATACATGTCTAATATTACTGCTGCTGATGCTACACAAGTTGGTGGCTCCAAGCCCGAGCCTTTAGTTGCAGAACTTCCTGGTAGAATTATCACGTATATGAAGACCTTAATGCCCGAAGTGCGTGTGAATTGGGACAAGTTGTCTGCATGCAAGCAGAAGAAAGATGAGAATGTGTCTGACTTTTTCACGAGGTTTGAAGAGACTTTCGTCGATCATAGTGGTCAGGATATGGATACCGAGGGTGGCCAAAGACTGTTTGTTGACAAATTTGTACATAATCTACTTCCTGAATTATGCAATAAATTGAAAGATTCAGAGAGTGCTTGGGCTGTTTCCACGTCAGCACAGATTCTAGCCACAGCCCAGTACTATGAAAATAGGCGCAAAGACGAGCTACAGAAGGCAGACAAAAAGACTAAAGATTTGAAAACTAAAGTCCTTCTCCAGCAAGCCTATCCGCCTCGTACTGCCAGTCAGCACGATTATCAGCAACCTCAACAGTATTCGAGAAACTCGCAAAGAAATGAGTCTTCTCAACAGCGTTTACCGTATGGTCCGAATCAGTGTGCGTATTGTAAGGAAGAAGGTCATTTCAAGAATAGTTGTCCAGCTTTATTGCGACGTCTGAATGGTGTTTCTGGTGCAAGAGGTAGAGGTGTTCCACAGGCTCCTAGAGGTAGGGGCCGCGGAAATGTCCCCCAGAATGCTCATCCTTTTCCGCCTCAAAGTTCCATGAACAGCTTTGATCAACAGAATAATGCGTCTTCTAGGACAGCTCAGTACTATGCTGATGATTACTATGCAGAAAACGAAAATGAGGGTAATGATTGCTAGGACAGCCATGGACAAAGAGAGGGAGTTGTTTCAGTTCCAGTAGATCAGAATGGACCTTATGTTGAGGTGATTACATCAGATGTGTCAGAGCCTTTTCTGCTGGATACTGGTGCTACAAAGAGTTCTATTATGCACTCGAAACTTCCTGGCACACCTTTCTCTGGCGAAATGAATGTTTCAGTAGGTTTTTCTGGCGCCCCGGTTAGGAACCCGATTTCTAGTCTTATGCCCCTTTCTGTTGGGCCATGTGAATTGGAACCACCCCTCATTCTTACAACAGGTTGTGGTGAAAACTTGTTAGGATTGGATCTGTTAAAGAGATTATATGCGACTTTGTACTGTTCTCCTTCGGGAGTACAACTTACGCTAGGTAAGAAAGTGGTTTCACCAATGTATTTGTCAAGGGAAAATGTTCCAACAGAATTGTCTTGTCTTCCGGATGTACTTTGGGCCACTGGTTCTAATGATGTGGGTCTTTTGGAAAAAGCGCCATATGTCATAACATTGAAAGCCAATGTTAGATTTCCACGTACTCCCCAATACAAGATCTCTTGTGAAGGTGAAAAGGCGTTGTTAGCGATCATTTATGATCTGATTGAGAAAGATGTCATTGAAGAGACAACGGGTAATGTTTGTAACAGTCCTGTTTTGCCGGTTTTAAAGCGTACTGATCCGTCTCAGCCACCTGTGTACAGATTTGTGATCGACCTTAGAGAAGTGAACAAGATTGTTGTGCCACAGTTTCCAGTTGTTTCTGATATCACTGCCTTATTGACTATGGTTCCAGCTTCAGCCACTTGGTACTCGGTGATTGACTTGAAGAATGCTTTCTTCAGCATCCCGATTGCCGAGGAGAGCAGAGATATTTTTGGCTTCAATTTAGGAGGTCGAAGCTTCCGCTTCAAACGCGCTCCTCAGGGCTCCTGTGAAAGTCCATCTATATTCAGTCAAGCTCTGAAATCACAACCTGACACGATTGTTCTACCTGATGGTGCGACGCTTATTCAGTACGTAGACGATTTGCTACTGGCTGCAGATACTGAGGAGATTTGCACACAAGCCACTTTGTCATTGTTACGTCATTTATGTGACATGAAGCACAAAGTCTCTCTTTCGAAATTGCAATTTTGTCGACAAGAAGTGACCTACTTAGGTCACATCTTATCGAAGGAGGGAAGGAGACTGACCCCAGAGAGAATACAGGCAATTGCAAAATTGAGTGTACCAAGGACACAGAGAGAAGTTCGGCTCCTGTGTTGGGTAACCCCGACTACAGTAAGCCTTTTACATTATATGTGCATGAGAAGGAAGGTTGCGCATTATCAGTCCTGACACAATGTTTTGGGGACAAACAGCGTCCATGCGCCTACTTCTCAGCAACTCTAGATCCCGTAGCTAAGGCATTGCCAA
Organism: Lissotriton vulgaris; assembly: GCF_964263255.1. Taxonomy (NCBI): domain Eukaryota; kingdom Metazoa; phylum Chordata; class Amphibia; order Caudata; family Salamandridae; genus Lissotriton; species Lissotriton vulgaris. Next base: position 883,479,119 of record NC_141689.1, on the reverse strand, counting down.
GTTGCTTGAGGGCCACTGCTGCAGCAGCTGTCTGTATTCGACAGTCTGCTGGGTTAGTAATGAATAATACACTGATAGTTATGGTCCCACATGCAGTAGACATTTTGCTAAACAGAACAAGGACACAGCACTTAACTAGTGCTTGACTGTCAAGTTATGAGCTGACACTGTTAGCGAGTCACATACACATAAAGAGGTGTGATACACTCAACCCAGCCACGTTATTGCCCATTCCAGCAGAGACAGATGAGGTCGACCGACATGACTGCTGTTTTAAGACAGAAGAAGAGACAAAAGGGAGAGTAGACTTACAGGACACTCCTCTTCCTGAATGTAATGATGCTTTATGGGTTGATGGTTCATGTTTCAAGTTGCCGAATGGCGATATGACTGCAGCATATGCTGTGATGACTTTGCACACGATTGTAGAAACTGCACGTATCCCACACAATTCTGCGCAAGCAGCAGAGTTAATTGCACTTACAAGAGCATGTGTGTTGGCAAAAGGAAAGCGAGTGAATGTGTACACAGACAGCCAGTACGCCTTTAGCGTGGCTCACAGTTTTGGACGATTGTGGCGTGAACGTGGGTTCTTGACATCGCATGGCACAAAAATCCAACATGGTTAGCTAGTTAATGAGCTTCTCGAGTCACTGACCTTGCCACTACAAGTTGCGATTGTGAAATGCAGTGCACACAAAAAGATTCAAGATGATGTTGGCCGTAGGAATGCATTTGCAGATGAAGTTGCAAAAGAGACTGCAAGGAATGTGATGAGTCGAATGTATGTTGCAGGTCCCGCGAGATGGATTGGTGATGTTGGCATGTGCGAAGACACAATTGAGAGTGTGAAGTCTATACAATCCGAGGCCACTGAGAAAGAGGTGAATGAATGAAGAGAAAGCAAGGGTAGATTGGATGCGAATGGTTGTTGGGTCGAATTATCAGAGCATCAGAGATGGCTTTTACCCGACGCGTATGTGCTTGCAGTGGTGACAATGGCTCATGGGATGGCTCACATCAGCGTGAAAGGGATCTGTAAGTTGTTGGCCCCAGTATGGCAGAATAGTGGCATCCCTAAATGTGCAGAGAATGTGGTCAAGAACTGTATGGTGTGTCTGAAGTACAATCCTGGTAGGGGAACCCCAACTCCAGCTGGTCATTTTGCGCCTCCAACGTATCCGTTCGAGGTTTTGCAGCTAGATTTCATCCACATGGAGAGGTGCAACAATCTAAAATACGTACTCGTTGTTGTTTGTGCCTTTTCCAGGTGGGTGGAGGCGTATCCTCTTAAGGACAATACTGCTTTGTCCACAGCCAAAGCCCTGGTCAAAGAATTCTTCCCCAGGTTTGGAATGCCTCGAGTGGTCTGGAGTGATAATGGGAGTGAATTCGTGGGACGAGTGATGAAGAGAGTGTGTGAGAGTCTAGGCATACACCAGAAGTTTCACGCTGCAAATCACCCCCAATCAGCTGGGCTAGTAGAGTGCTATAACGGCACTCTCAAGTTGAAACTAGCCAAGATCCAGGCCAGAACAGGCCTTAAATGGCCTGACGCGCTGCCTTTGGCACTCCTATCTACCAGAATGACTGTCCATTCTAGAATAGGACTTAGTCCCCATGAAATCGTGTTTGGCCGACCGTCCAACATATGGGGAGTGCCAAGGCCCAAAAAGCTCAGTGAGATAGAGCATCCTGTACTGCTTGACTATTTGCACGAATTGACAACTAAATTGCGTGTTTTACACCAACAGGTCCACAGTTCCTCTCCGCCAGCGTCTGATGATCCAGGCCACGCAATTGAACCTGGCGCCTGGGTCCTGGTGCGAAGCTTCCAGCGAACCAAGAACGAGCAGCCTCGCTGGTCCGGACCCTTCCAAGTTCTGCTGGCTACCCGCTCTGCAGTACGTGTCCACGGCAAGAAGAACTGGGTGCACGGCACCCATTGTAAAAGGGTCCCGTTACCCCTCCCTTATGACCGGTGGGTCCAGGAGGGAATCGCCGACTCAGAGACCGAGACCGTGCCTCGCTTCTTACCCTTCAGTGATGCACGTTTGAAAGGAACTACTGCAGACAAGGAGAGCGATAACCTTCTGCAAGGATCTGTGCCACCGTCAGTGCAATTGGACACTACTGAGCCTGAACTCCTGTTTCAAGACAACACAGCACCTGGCCGAAACCGCTATAACTTAAGGCCAAGACCTATAACTAAGGACAAATAAAAACGTTTTTTTTTTCCTTTTTGATTGTGCAGCTCTCTCATCCAGGAAACTTGCTCATTTTTTGATTTTCGAACGGCCATCCGGTTCTGCTGCTAGGGTCGCGGTTGCCACAGTCTTTTGAGTGCAGCTGGAGACGGTTAGGTCAACAGTTCTGGTTGGTCTAAGGGAATTACCCTGGACTGAACAGAAGCACTCTTGAGCAGAATCAATCTCCCACCGCGGGCAGCATCTTAGAGGATGGAGTTTCCAAAGATGGAGAGACCTGCTAGATCTACGAATCTTGAAAAGACAATATGCACTGTGATGGCAAGAAAACAATTTTTAGTAATATGCATTTTAATGTTGTGTAGCATAATGATGTTTTTGGTGGGCTATGCTCTGTTCACCTTTTGAGTTACATTTGTACACAACACTCAGCCCACACCTCCTCCTACTGTTTCCCCGCACTCCTTTCACCCTCTACCTGAACACGAGTCTGCCAGTCTGCCAGATGATTAGAATTTGTAAATAACTCATTCGTCCAGCTCTTACACCAGCACCAGTCTGTAATGAACACCACGAATTGCTGGGTATGTGGCCTCATGCCACACACGACAGACAAGGGTATACCATATTTTGTCCTGCCATTTGGCTACCATGGTTCTCTGTGGGCATTTCGAGCGATGTTCCTGTTTGCCCTCGAACCATATGTCCCAGGGAAAAACTCAAGCAACAAGGCACTAGTGGCGGGAATTAGAAATATGAGTAGGGATGTCGACACATATAAAACGATTCCCAGAGATGAATTGACGCCCTACAGCAGATGGAATATAACTCAATATGGGATTTCCTTAGCTGAGAGCCAGAAATCAAAGAAATCCTCCCCAATCTGGATAGTACCCCACCAAGGTCACCTATGTCTGAAGGGAAATGGCAAAAACCCCGGAGCTCAGTTAGGGAAGTACTGAGACTTACGTTTTTTCGTCTCAGACCTCTCCTTCATTCCTAGCAGCCAAGGGTACCTACTTTGTCTGCCACGATAGAGCGTATACATGGTTGCCCCCTGACTTCTCGGGCACATGTTTTATCTCGTTTCTGCTGCCACCCACCTACACGGCCGAGGCAGATTACCATTTGACAAGGACAGTTAGGGGTGTCGTGAGTAAAGACGACACTGGGGAACAGGAGTTTGGAGATTTCGCAAAAGGTTTTCTGCCGTTTTGGGGGCCTATGGTGAACAGCAGGAACATTCGCCAATTGACGAGGGTAGTTGAATCCGCCGTGATTGAAATGGCTGGTGCCCTTAGTAACTTGACTGCGGAGCTCCAGTCGGACCTCCTTATGACTCTTCAGAACAGGGTTGCCCTAGACGTCATACTTGCAGACCGTGGTGGGGTATGTAGAGTGATCCAATCCAGTTGCTGCATTTTCATCCCTGACAATGCTCCGACAGTATACCAGGCCATCTCCAAACTGCACAAGATCTCTGAATCCATTCATGTAGAAAAAGGGGACTGGTCCTTGCTGGGGTGGTTCTGGGAACTGATATCTGCTTGGGGATGGAAAATTCTGATATTCATTGGAATGATCTTAGCCATTCTGTTTATGTTCTGCCTGTGTGTGCAGTGTGCTCCCGCAATATGTGGCCTCTGTGCTACATCATGTGTAAGGAAGCCAGTGTCCAGGGACGAACTGAGCAACAGGATGATGCTACAGCAGCATCTCCATGACTTCATGAATACAGATTTGGACTCAGATTAGCATGAGTTATTGCCTATATAAGGGCAAAAGGAGGGTCTGTGGTTCTGAAAATTATGGGCCCTGCTATAATATGGTACCGAGGTCCAACACTCGTGTCACAAAATATCATCCAATCATGACGAATTTGGTATCAGCAGACCGGTAATGACTTGGACATTACACCTGTGCATTTACGTCGTGATCGAGCAATGCAACCACCTTTTAACAGTAGTTTCTGTCTTGAACCCTCGAGGTTCCATCTTGTGAGCGGCATCCATCTTGTGGGTTGCCCTTACATAGTCAATTGACCAAGGCCGAATTCGAGCTGAAAGGACACGTCCACCTTTCCTGACTCCTCTCTGACCTGGGCGAGCTGCCTTCACTTCCTCCAGCCAAACCTGTTCGGGCAGTCCCCAACCCAATGGCCGAGCGAGATTAACATCAAGGCACAACATGTCATAAACCATTCACTGCATACAAACCACGCTATCATACACACACCTGTCCCTGTTTCTTCTTTATGGTTAGTTTTACAAGGAGGAGGTGCCCGATTTTATTGGGGTTTCATCGATATCTGATGGTAGGTCTGGGCCTGGCTGGGTAATCTATCACGAACTGGACATACGAAAATGTAGGCTGGCCATCATGACTTTGCTTTTTCTTTGTTGTAGAAATATGTATATGGTTGCATCATAAAACAAAGAATTCTGGCTCTGTAAAAACGAACAGTCTCCTTAGAATATACAACCCGTGCTGTTGTACTTCTAGGACGCTTGTTACTTGGTTGCAGCCAATAAAACTCGATCTTTGACATCACCTAGAAGACTCTGTGTTTCTGTGGTCCAGAACAGGAAGAACCAAGAGGTCTCTGGGTGTTGTTCCCCTGACACCACCGGGTTCCTAAAAACCCGGTACCTCAGTTCCCAGAAACTCTGTTCAGGTTCAATCTCCCAAATTTGCTGTACCGCATGTTTGCATATATATATATATGTTCAAACCATTCCTCGCAATGACCTCTGCCTCTGAATGGTGGCGGGCTGCCGGCAAGGTCGCAACCCTTTTTAACCAGACGCCGTTCAATCCTTCTTTCCAAAAGATTGCGCCGAGCCCCAATTTGCTTTTTTAAGTGTGCTTTATTTCATCAGGTTACGTCAAACAACTCCTGACGCATTTCCGAACCAAACGGTTCCTTGGTCACAGGTCAATTCAATGTTTACTCTTGTCACATGATATAGTGCAAAAAATGTAAACAATACAAAAAAAGGACTACATTACTGCCTAGTTCGTGTGGCTGAATGTAAACTAGTGACTGGCATCATTATACCCATCCCGCACTACCTGTGGCAGAAATCCATCTGCCTATATAATCTTCAAGTTACAAATACTTATGTGATATTTCGAAAATTTAATTGAAAAAATCATTTCAAAGATTCAACTTTTTAAACATACTGTATGTACATTTGACATGAACAGTAAATATTTATATGTCTTACTCTAGACATTTATTTTGCTATCTAAGCAGAAAAAATAATCAATTCAAATAAAAAGATAATCCAGTCCCATTGCATTTCGGGAATATTTCCCTTCGTCAGGGGCGCTGAAAAACATAATATAGTAAGCATATGTAAGCTTTTAAAAGAAACGACTTTCAGCACATATAACACTGATACAGTTGATTCACATCAGATAGTACACTATATACCATGAATAGTGGTGAAACTGTAATATAAACAAACAAGAAAAATGCAAAAAACATACGGTAAGTGTGGTAATGAATGAACAAGTACATAACCGTTAGTGGAAAAACAACATATATGTGAAAAAAACATGTATCGTGCATTGAAATGGGAGTAGGCTCATTGATAAATATTCAACTCTAAAGAATAACGGAAACGGTGGAAGTGGACCTATTGATAAATAAAGTGCTGTAAACGATCGAAGTTAGAACAAGAGATTCAATTGTGAAGGTAAACACTTACCAAAAGAGATAATCGGGAGAACTAATTATGAAGCCTGCGCTCTGGAACGTTGAGTGAACTTTCAGCGGAATCTGCAGAATTAAACTAGAAATTAGTTTGTGTTTGTTGCCTTGTCATGATAATATTAAAGCGATAGACTGAAGATTCTAAGTGTCGTACCTTATTTTCTGAAATGTGCACATTTTAAACCGTGGGTCTTTACGAGGAAATATGCCGAAGTGATCCTCTGAAAGTAGTATTTTGGTTGACTGCATAGGAGCGACAAAAGTAAAGAAGTCTAAATTTTAAATAAAAACCCTTCGTCTGGCACAACATAAGCTATTGAACGCAAACTCGCTAAGAAATATAATGGAACGTACCTTAGGTTTCGAAGCTATGATAGAGTTGACAGTCTGTGCCGTGAGAAACTTGCGATGTAAAGACTGGTCACTAAGTTAGGTAGCTGAAGAGTCAACAAACAGCAAATAATTAATTCAGACTGCTGCTGTCTAAAAACAATGTCTCGACTGGTTATTTAAACTATAAAGCACAAGATACCTTGTGTATATGCAACGACAGAAAAACCGATGGATGTCTTGGAGGGTAGTTCCGGAATGGCGTGTAGCTTCTTTTACAAAACCGGAGCCTAGAGAATAAAATAGATAGAGCATGGATATTTTTTAGAAAAGTCCTGCTAAGAATCCCTAAAATTGTCTGCTGAAACATGAAGCATAGCTCTGAAAAGAAGCTGAGAAACGGTGACTAGCGTCTGGTTCTCTCGTTCGGGATGCGAAAATCAAAAAGCCCGCGTGGAGACGCGGACCGATGGTAAATGACGGACTGCGAAAGTGGTTAATGTATAGCCGATGCCGGCTAGGAAAATATATGTAGAAAAAAGACTATGGGCGATATATAGAACGCTGGTAGCGTGAACAATTCTTTGTCCTGAATTGAAACGTTTACTATTTCGTACAACAATGATTATAAATACTCAACTTTATGTGAGAGTAAATTAGAGTGGTGGAAAAAAACACCTAGAAAATACTTTGAAAGTCGTGGGCAACATAGAAGACGGACGCGGTCCTGACTCGACGTGATGGTTCGCCATGTTGGCTGTGAATAAATTCTATGCCGAGGTGTCTAAAAGTGCCTAACTGAGGCGGCCTGCTCCAGATATTCACTGTAAACTGAACGTGTAAAGGATCGAAAAGAATGCCAATATATTTACCTGAAATAATGACAACAAAAACAGGTGTACATCTTTAACAGTGGTTCATGTACTGTAAACAGTGAGAGACAACATGTGAGCTATAAATTCACTTTCATCATTAAACCTGCATGTGTTCTAGATGGGAGAGATTTCCTTTCATTTAAAGAATCCTGTCTTAAGCTGTGGTAATATTCTCTCCTTTCGGATCTTTAAATGGATAAGCTTATGATGTCTGAAATGTGGAAATGAGACCTCATGTGTAATGGGTTATCTAAAGGAGGGGAAGATCTTAGCCCTAAGGAACTAGTCATTTGAACACATCAATGGTGCTTTCATTCTTGAATAGTTATTTGCCGGTCTTATATTTTAGAGGAAACATGACATATCTATTTTGTCATTTAAACCTTTTGGTGCTTGGGTTTGCAAAAAGTCTATCCACCATATTTCTCTCTGTGATGGACACTTTTCAATGTTTCGATCTGGCAAAATTTGAATCTGTTCCAAAACCTGAAATCTGAGTTGCGGGGTGGTGTGTTTCATTTCTGTCCAATGTGAAACTAAACTGGATGTTAAAGTTTTGTTCCGTATTCGACTTTTATGTTCTGTAATCCTTACTTTTACTTTGCGCTCGGTTTTTCCTACGTACAGTTTGCCGCAAGGGCATTTGATACTGTAAATGACATATGATGAGTTGCAATTAGTCTGTTGTCTGAGTCTAATTTTTTTGCCGTTCTGAGGATGTAGTAAAAAGGGTCCTTCCATCACGTTGTTGCAGTGAGTGCAGTTATAAAAAATGTTCATGCCTTGATGAAGTTGAGTTAATCCTAATTCCTTTTTGGTACGAGTAACCAGCTCATGAAGATTAGAGTTTCTGGTATGTGCAAACAGTGGTTTATTCGCAAAAATGCCTTGGAAATCTTCCTCTTTTTGCAATAATTCCCATTGTGTATTGATAATGTTTTTGATTGCATTAGTTTGTATAGAGAACTTGCTTACAAACACTTGTCGTTCTTTTCTTGGCTTCACTTTCGGTTGAATCAGTTCTTCTCTTGAAAATGCTGAAATTTTGTTTTCTGCTGTTTGTATAACCTCTCTTGGGTATCCTCGGGCTTCAAATCTTTGTCTTTGTCGTGTGGTTTCTGCGTTGAGAGCTTGTTCATTTGATGAAATCAGTTTAATGCGTACTAGTTGAGAGTAAGGTAAGTTTCGCAAAAGATTCCTTGGATGAAAACTGTTGTATGCTAAGGTGTTGTTCCTGTCTGTAGGTTTAGGGTAAATTGCAGTTTCTATCTTGTTGTTTTGCAATTGTACTAATGCATCCAGATACGGTACCTCTTGGCTATTGATAGTGAAAGTGAATTGAATTCGCGGATTTCTTGTGTTGAGTTCTTGTATTTTATCAGTCAGCAAAGAATGGGTACCCTTCCATAGTAGAAATATATCATCAATAAACCGTTTGTAAAAAACGGTATGTGTTTTCCAGATGTTCTCTGTCAGTATGAAGTCGTTTTCAAATTTTGCCATAAAGGTGTTGGCAAAGGATGGGGCCCCTGAGAACCCCATAGATGTTCCACTGATTTGTAGAAAATGATCGTTTTTCCATTTAAAATAAGAGTGACGTAGACAGAATTGAAGTAATTCAAGAATGAACACTTTGTTAGCTTCAATTTGTGGCATTTGTAACAGTGCCCACTCGCACGCTTTCAGACCTTCTGTTAGGGGAATTGAGGTGTATAAGGAAGTTACGTCAACAGTACATAGCGTGATGTTGTTGTCATCCAATTTTACTGTTTGCAAAGATTGTAAGAAATGGGCTGTGTCTCTTACATATGATTTCCACCCTTGTACACAAATTTGGAGAAACTCATCGATATATTTTCCCAAAGGCTCAAACAAAGACCCACAGCCGCTGACTATGGGTCTCATTGGTGGATCAGTGGCATTCTTATGGATTTTAAGGAGCATGTAGAGTTCCGGACATTTTGGGTGTTTGACAGTCACATTTTTTTGGGTATTTTTATTAATCCATCCCATTTCCAGAGCTCTGTTCAGAATTTTCTCCAATGCTTTAGTTATTTCTTGAATGGGGTTGTGAGGTAGTTTCAGATAGGTCGTTTTATCTTGGATATGGGCGTCTACCTTGTTGTTGTAAAAAACAGTGTCCATGATTACAAGGGCTCCTCCCTTATCAGCTTTTTTTTAATTGTGATCATGGGATCCTCTGCCAATTTTTTGAGTGTGTTAAGTTCATATTTATTCAAATTGGATCTGTGGTGTTGGTGCCAATTGATTTTTTGTAAATCTTGTTTGACTAAGATCTCAAAAGTGTCCAGAATTTTGTGCGATATTGGTGCCATGTATGTGCTTGGTTCTTTAAATTCCTTGTATTCAGATTTCTCTTTTTGTTGTGAAAATTCCGGCATCGTTGGCACTATGTTTTCAAAGAAATGCCTGAGTCTTAGTACACGCATGCATTTAAAGAAGGAAACTTCTATTTCCAATTTGTTGCTTTGATAAGTAGGTACAAATCTGATGCCTTTTTCCAAGATTCTTAATTGTTGTTTCCCCAATTTCTTTAATGAAATGTTTATAGCTAAACTCTGTTTTTGCTCCTCAAGTTTTGACTGATCGTGTCCTTTTCCACGGCGGGTCTTGCGTTGTCTGATATTTCCGGTGGTTTTCCTGCAAGGGGACCCTTGTCTAAAAAACTCTGGTGTTTAGATGTGCTTATTGATGCTTGTTCTCCTTCTACCGTAGTTCCTGAAGTTCCTGAAGTTGGTATAGTCACTGGTTGACGAGTTGCTGATAGATCTTTGTCTGATACCACGCTTTCTTGTGATGCTGATACGAATTTTGGAGGTGGTTTTCTTCTCGCATACACTTCTGCCCAAGTGTAAACTTCGTTGAGTTTATAATCAATCGTATCTCTTTTAAATTTACGCAGTTTCATCTCTTGTGTATCTTTTCCTTATTTATCAAGTTTGTCATTTAAATCTTTCAGGGTAGCTGTTAATTCATCCTGTGCCATTTGTTTAGAGATTTCTTCCTTTAGAACGTCGATTTCCTCTTCTAATTCTTTGATAGTTTTAGCTAATTCTTCAACCAGTAAGAGTATCAGGTCTAATGAGCATTTATTTAATATAGAGTACCATTTGTCCATGAAGTGTTTGTTGTACTGGAACTTGTAGAGCATGGGTTTGATGGAGAGCCTTAATCCACGCGGAATTCTTTGGACTTTATGGTACTGTATTAACGTAGACGCATGAAGTTTTTGATTTAATACACGTCTGGAAATGAATTCTAGTTGTCGTAGAGATTGAGTAACTGAACCTTTTCTTGTGCTGAATGTCCGAATATCTGTGATTAGTGAATATATATCTGAGGCTTGGTCAGAAGTGTACGTTTTAGTTTCTGCCTTGTTGTCCGTGATGTTGGAAATTTAATCGAACAACATTTTATACTGAGTGGGTGCTACTACACCAGTGGCAAAGTAATTTGAAGTACTGGATTGGGGTTGTGTAGTTTGTGTGGCTAGCATTGCCACCATCTTAAAATGGTATACTTAAACTGGATACTTCAGACTTTTTTGCACACCAAATCAGTTTCCAAACATTTTAAAGTGAGTTGTACAACTGTTAGTAGCATGAATTAATACAAATGAAAATGACGAGTGGAATGTTCAAATTGTAAACCAATTATACACATGTCTAAAATAGACACATTTCATATTTAATAAATCGTACTTCAAGCACAATAAAAAACTTTTTGAGTATTTACACATCAATTCTACCCAAGTGGGTGAAAAAAACAAAATTCACATCTCATCATTGTCAACTCAATCAATTCTGCCCCAGTGGGCTGATTATCACCGAAACTACTCGTATTTCCAGTTCATTTTCTAACATCATATCAAGGGGTTTAATCTGCACTTCTTCACAGCAAGGCATAGGCTCTGTCTCCTATAAAAATAAACCAAATACACACATCAATAAAAGGGTCTTGTACCAAAATGTAAAAACACCATAACATTTTTTCATGAGAGGCAACACAACATCAAATTTCTTTGTATTTACATTTCAATATGTCTTAGGGGTCAGGTCAAATTTCGTCTCAGCCGAGATGAACTGATAATTCCTTGTTCTTATTGTTACCCCCTGGGTGCACAGTTTCGTATTTTATTATCAATCGTGATTCTAAGCTGCGCAATTCTTGAGTTCTATTCCCCCCTCGCTCGGAGACCGGGATTCTATCCAGGGCACAATATCTTAATAGGCTGGTATCTTTATTGTGGCATTCCTTAAAATGCCTATCAATAGGATACTGTCTATCTCCATTCGTTATTGCATTGAAATTCCTCCGTTATAGTTAGTTGTACTAACTATAACAGTGAATTCCAATGGTTTTGTATGAGTGAAATGTCCAGCTATCGATAACACCCCTAAAATCTATGGTTTTTTCAGTGAATTTCTAAGGTTTTTTAAATGCTAATTCCTAACTATAACATGTCTGAAACCTATGGTTTTTTCAGTGAATTTCAAAGGTTTTTTAAATGCTAATTCCTAACTATAACATGTATGAAACCTATGGTTTTTTCAGTGAATTTGAAAGGTTTTGTAAATGACAATTATTAAATGTATTAATTGTTATATTTATTTTTATACTGATTTTCTACATTTTTTTAAAGTATTTATTTTTAGATATTTTATTTTTTAAATTACATTACATATTTTATATTTAAATAGTTTTTTTAAAATATTGAAATTCTAATATTGTTTATTTTATTTTATATTTTTTAAATATATGTATATATATTTTATATAGCAGGCAATGATATCCTATGAAAGGAAATTCAAGTTACTGGTAAGTACGGTTAGATTTACTTTTCAGGATCAGTACTGGGCTCAAAGATGCAGCACTGAGGTCTCTCCTGATAACAGGTGAGTAAATTGGATTTCGTAGTTTGGCTGATTTTAGAGGAATGTTTGTAAGTTTCAAAAATCGACACTTTGAAACTTTTTCAGCAAAAAGCAGGCAATGATATCCTATGGAAGGAAATTCAATTTACTGGTAAGTATGGTTAGAATAACTTTTCAGGATCAGTACTGGGCTCAAAGATACAGCACTGAGGTCTCTCCTGATAACAGGTGAGTAAATCTAAATTCGTAGTTCGGCTGATTTGAGAGGAATTTTTTAAAGTTCCAAAACTCCACACTTAGAAGAATTTCCAAGTGAAACCAGTCAATGTTAGCCTATGGAAGGAAATTCAAGTTACTGTAAGTATAGTTAGAATTACTTTTCAGGATCAGTAGTGGGCTGAAAGATGCAGCACTGAGGTCTCTCCTGATAACAGGTGAGTAAATCGGAATTCGTAGTTCGGCTGATTTGAGAGGAATTTTTTAAAGTTCCAAAACTCCACACTTAGAAGAATTTCCAAGTGAAACCAGTCAATGTTAGCCTATGGAAGGAAATTCAAGTTACTGTAAGTATAGTTAGAATTGAAACTTTTCTGGTGAAAACCACACAATGGATTCCTATGGAAGAAAATACAAGTTACTGGTAAGTACGCTTAGATTTACTTTTCAGGGTCCGAACTGGGCTCAAAGATGCAGCATTGACGTCTCTCGTGATAACAGGTGAGTAAATCGGAATTCGTAGTTCCGCTGATTTTAGAGGAATATTGTGCTCAATAGTGAAGGAAGGGGGCAGGGCCTGAGGTGACGTGTGCAAACACGCCCTGTGGCGCGTTTTAGGTTGGGTAATTAATTCCTCTTCAATCCTGTGGTCCCCTGTGAGCCAACTAGCCCACGAGGTACTTCCAGTATGCGCTAGGGAGCTGCGTTGCAGATCGGTGTTCAGAGGGAATGCCCCCTTTTTACAACAACACTGTGCAACGCAACTCCGTGGCGCATACTGGAGGTACCTGTTGGACTAGTTGGCCCCTAGGGGACCTCTGAATTGAAGAGGAATTAATTTCCCAACTTAAAACGCACCACAGGGCATGTATGAACACATATCACCTCTAGCCCACCCCCTACCTTCACCACTGTACAAACGCGCCCCGTAGCGCGTTCTAAGTTGGGGGATTAAGTCCCCTTACATACTGGGGGTCCCTGGGGGCCAACTAGCCCTTCAGGAACCTCCAGTATGCGCCAGGGGGCTGCGTTGCAGAGAGGTGTAATGAGGCCACGCCCCTTTTTACACCTCTCTGCAACGCAGCCCCCTGGCACATTTGCAGAGTGGGAAACTAATCCCCCTTGCATACTGGGGGTCCCTGGGGGCCAACTAGCCCACCAGGAACCTCCAGTATGCGCCAGGGGGGCTGCGTTGCAGAGAGGTGTAAAAAGGGGCGTGGCCTCATCACACCTCTCTGCAACGCAGCCCCCTGGCACGTTTGCAGAGGGGGAACTACTTCCCCTTGCATTCTGGGGGTCCCTGGGGGCCAACTAGCCCACCAGGAACCTCCAGTATGCGCCAGGGGGCTTAGTTGCCGAGGGGTGTAATGAGGCCACGCCCCTTTTTACAACTCTCTGCAACACAGCCCCCTGGCGCGTTTGCAGAGGGGGTACTAATTCCCCTTGCATACTGGGGTCCCTGGGGGCCAACTAGCCCACCAGGAACCTCCAGTATGCGCCAGGGGACTTAGTTGCAGAGAGGTGTAATGAGGCCACGCCCCTTTTTACACTTCTCTGCAAGGCAGCCCCCTGGGGCGTTTGCAGAGGGTGAACTAATTCCACTTGTATACTGGGGGTCCCTGGGGGACAACTAGCCCACCAGGAACCCCCAGTATTCGCCAGGGGGCTGCATTGCAGAGAGGTGTAATGAGGCAACGCCCCTTTTTACACCTCTCTGCAACGCAGCCCCCTGGCACGTTTGCAGAAGGGGAACTAATTCCCCTTGCATAATGGGGGTCCCGGGGGTCCAACTAGCCCACCAGTAACCTCCAATATGCGCCAGGGGGCTGCGTTGCAGAGAGGTGTAAAAAGGGGCATGGCCTCATTACACCTCTCTGCAATGCAGCCCCCTGGCACGTTCGCAGAGTGGGAACTAATTCTCCTTGCCTACTGGGGTCCCTGGGGCCCAACCAGCACACCAGGAACCTCCAGTATGAGCCAGGGGGCTGTGTTGCAGAGAGGTGTAATGAGGCCATGCCCCTTTTTACACCTCTCTGCAATGCAGCCCCCTGGCGCATTTGCAGAGGGGGAACTAATTCCCCTTGCATACTGGGGGTCCCGGGGGGCCAACTAGACCACCAGGAACCTCAAGTATGCGCCAGGGGGCTGTGTTGCAGAGAGGTGTAAAAAGGGGCGTGGCCTCATTATACCTCTCTGCAACGCAGCCCCCGTGCGCGTTTGTAGAGGGGGAACTAATTACCCTTGCATACTGGGGGTCCCTCGGGGCCAACTAGCCCACCAGGAACCTCGAGTATGCACCAGGGGGCTGCGTTGCAGAGAGGTGTTCTGAGGCCATGCCCCTTTTAATACCTCTCTGCAACGCAGCCCCCTGGCGCATTTGCAGAGGGGGAACTAATTCCCCTTGCATGCTGGGGGTCCCTGGGGGCCAACTAGCCTACCAGGAACCTCCAGTATGTGCCAGGGGGCTGCTTTGCAGAGAGGTGTAATGAGGCCATGCCCCTTTTTACAACACTCTGCAACACAGGTCCGTGGTGCTTACTGGAGGTACCTGGTGGGCTAGTTTGTCCCCAGGGACCCCCAGTATTCAAGGGGAATTACTTCCCCTCTGCAAACACACAAGGGGGAGCATTTGCAGAGTGGTGCAGGGAGGGGGCGGGGCTTGAGGTGACGAATTGCACCACTCTGCAAACATGCCCCCTGATGCGTTTGCGGAGGGGGAACTAATTCCCCTTGAATACTGGGGGACCCTGGGGGGCAACTAGCCCACCAGGAACCTCCAGTATTCGCCAGGGAACTGCGTTGCAGAGAGGTGTAAAAAGGGGCGTGGCCTCATTCCACCTCTCTGCAACGCAGCCCCTGGCAGATACTGGAGGTTCCTGGTGGGCTAGTTGGCCCCCAGGGACCCCTAGTATTCAAGGGGAATTAGTCCCCCCTCTGCAAACACGCCAGGGGGCGCGTTTGCTGAGTGGTGCAATACGTCATTTTTTTATCAGCAGGGTACGCGTACCCTAGGCGTATCCTGCGATTTAAAAACAAAAAATTTGGGGGGTTCCTTGTGGGAACCCCTAAGCAGGCCTAGGGGGTCAGGGTGTTTCTACCCTGCACCCTTTTTGTGTTTTTCGCTTTTCTTTTTCTGTTTTGTTGTGCCTCGGTTTTACCGAGGCACAAGATGGCTGCCAACACTGGTTTGGAGTGTTGACAGACAGTTTACAGCCAATTAGCATGCAGCTCGTGCTCGTAATGGTACGCGAAAAGGCCTCGGACAGTATGCGTATGGTACAACTTTGCATATTCATTTTACTCTTGATTTTCTCAGGAACTACTGAACGGATTTACACCATTTAACAAAAAGCACAATCTACAGACCAAACTCTACCTTTTTGCCAAATTTGGTGTAATTCCATTCAGCAGTTCGGGTTGTAACCGTGTCTAACGGTCCCTATGGAAGATTGCATGGGGAAAACACATTTTGGGACCCCCTTTTTTCTCGGCCCCCACTTCATGAATCACCCCCAAAACTTCCAGGGAAGAAGCAGAACTGAGCAGGCCATCTTCTTGGAGAATTTCACGAAGATTCGTCAATCGGCGCCAAAGTTATTCCAAATAGAATGTTGTGGATTTCATATGGAAACTGGGTCCTAACTATAACTACCTACTGGCGACCGCCAGTAGGTAATATATATATGAGGCTTGCACCATTTCATGGATTTGATTAAATAAATCACATTTAAAGAAGGAGTCTGTCTCTGGCCATATTTTCGTTGTCCACGTACCAGTCTGTGCTGCATTCACGTTGTAGGCAAGTTGGATTGGATATATATATATATATATATATATATATATATTCACTGAAAAAACCATAGGTTATAGACCATATATAGTTAGGAATTCGCATTTACAAAACCTTATTTTACTCACACAAAACCATTGAAATTCCATATATAGTTAGTTGCACTAACTATATATCGCGCACCCGCAATCCACTGCTGATGATGTCACATATTACATCATTCATGACATGGTCAGTGACATCACTGATGACATCACTGATGACATCTCAAATGACATCACTGATGACATCTCAAATGACATCACTGATGACATCACTGATGACATCTCAAATGACATCACTGATGACATCACTGATGACATCTCATTTGACATTACTGATCACATCACTGATGATATCATTCATGTGATAATACGATGAACCTCTTCAAACTCTAATATAACCTTAGATACAATCAGTGTAAACAGACACTCACAGACTGTCACTCATCCATGGAGTTACTCACACACCTAGTCAGTCATGCAAAGAATCAATCACACCTCCATTTCCTCAACTATACAGTTATACAAACTTTACTTATTCAAACATATACTAACACATATTTACTCTCTTATACAATCCCTGATACAAGTTCACAATGATCCATACAGCCACTCACACATTCACTGGCTCTTATGCACAGTTATTTATATATGTCAACTCTCACATGTACTGTGTTTTACATATGTACTTACTTTGACATGTAGCACTGAGATATCCATTCACTCACCAATACACTCATGCACACAGTCAACCGCCCATACAGCTGTTTCCACATGCACTTTTGAAACCATACATCTAGTGAATCAACTGCTCACACATCTATGCACAGAGTCATACACCTCCCAGCCACCCACACACACACTCAGTCTCCCATACAAATACTTGGGCAACCAATCAATAACCCATATAGTTACTCATATAGCTACTTATCAACACATGCAACAGTTTACAGAACAACAGACATAATGATGCACAAATTAAGACAGTTTAGTCACTAATCCATGCACTCAGTGAGACACATTGAATCACTCACTCATACAGTCAGTCATGCACCTACTAAATCCTTCATCCAGACACTTATACATCCACTCATTCTTCAATATGTAAGACATATTTTAACTTTACAGAAACATACAGTCACTGGATGTTGTCATCAGTGATGTCATCAGTGATGTCATTTGAGATGTCATCAGTGATGTCATCAGTGATGTCACTGACCATGTCATGAATGATGTAATATGTGACATCATCAGCAGTGGATTGCGGGTGCGCGATATATAGTTAGTGCAACTAACTATATATGGAATTTCAATGGTTTTGTGTGAGTAAAATAAGGTTTTGTAAATGCGAATTCCTAACTATATATGGTCTATAACCTATGGTTTTTTCAGTGAATTTTCAAGGTTTTGTAAATGCTAATTCCTAACTATATACGGTCTATAACCTATGGTTTTTTCAGTGAATTTTCCAGGTTTTGTAAATGCTAATTCCTAACTATATATGGTCTATAGCCTATGGTTTTTTCAGTGAATATATATATATATACATACATATATAAACATATATCATCTGTATATCTATATAAATACAAACATAAATGCATGCATACATATACTTATATGCATACAGATGCATGATATTTACATGAAAGTTGAAAAAACACTAATAAAAGCAAAGCTAAAAAGCCACCTCATTACAAACAGAATGGCTTTAACTTAAACGAGGGCGAGATCTATTGCATTTTCAATGCTTGTTTACTTTGGTTCCATCAAGAAGGCATTCAGATGTGTCACACATTTGCCATAAATTCTGAATGTTAGCACTCTAGTTGCAAATTAGATCACTGTAGTAAAGCTACTGCTCACCAGGGACGTCTGCTGCTGGTATTCAAAGTGCATGTTTCAGTCTGCATGTCAGAATTTTTTTAATGAAATAGAAGAGGATTTGAGAAGTCACTCAAAATGATCCCTAATTTTTCTTTATGAAGCACTAATCATACTTTCTATGGCAAAATTAACCCTCTCATGTTGTTCCTTTTTAAATTGAGTGTTTTCAGACTTACCACTTCATTCCAATCAAGATGGCTTCTGGTGTGCCATACTTTTGTCATAAGTAAGACTGTTAGCGCTCTAGTTGTTCTTTAGAACACTCTGGGACATTCTGTCATTGGGCTATACTTGGGGTACATCTGGGTGATATTTGGGCTACATTTAGGCTCTTTTGTCTCTGGTGGCCATCTTGGGAGACTGTATGTCAGAATTTTTTAATGAAATTGAAGAGGGTTTGAGAAGTCACTCAAAATGTGCCCTAATTTTTCTTTCTGCAGCACTAATCATAATTCATATGGCAAAATATCCCCCCTCATTTTGTTCCTTTTTAAATTAAATGTTTTAAGAGTTACCACTTTATTCCAATCAAGATGGCTTCAGGTGTGCCATACCTTTGTAATAAGTAGGACTGTTAGCGCTCTAGTTGTTCTTTAGAACACTCTGGGACATTCTGTCATTGGGCTATACTTGGGCTACATCTGGGTGATATTTGGGCTACATTTGGGCTCTTTTGTCTCTGGTGGCCATTTTGGGAGACTGCATGTCAGAATTTTTTTATGAAATAGAAGAGGATTTGATAAGTCACTCAAAATGTGCCCTAATTTTTCTTTCTGCAGCACTAATAATACCTTCTATTGCATAATATACCCCCTCATTTTGTTCCTTTTTAAATTAAATGTTTTAAGAGTTACCACTTTATTCCCATCACGATGGCTCCAGGTGTGCTATACCTTTGTAATAAGTAGGACTGTTAGCGCTCTAGTTGTTCTTTAGAACACTCTGGGACATTCTGTCATTGGGCTATACTTGGGCTACATCTGGGTGATATTTGGGCTACATTTGGGCTCTTTTGTCTCTGGTGGCCATTTTGGGAGACTGCATGTCAGAATGTTTTAATGAAATAGAAAAGGATTTGAGAAGGCACTCAAAATGTGCCCTAATTTTTCATTCTGCAGCACTAATCATACTTTCTATGGCAAAATATACCCCCTCATGTTGTTTCTTTTTAAATTAAATGTTTTAAGAGTTACCACTTTATTCCAATCAAGATGGCTTCAGGTGTGCCATACCTTTGTAATAAGTAGGACTGTTAGCGCTCTAGTTGTTCTTTAGAACACTCTGGGACATTCTGGCATTGGGCTATACTTGGGCTACATCTGGGTGATATTTGGGCTACATTTGGGCTCTTTTGTCTCTGGTGGCCATTTTGGGAGACTGCATGTCAGAATGTTTTAATGAAATAGAAAAGGATTTGAGAAGTCACTCAAAATGTGCCCTAATTTTTCATTCTGCAGCACTAATCATACTTTCTATGGCAAAATATACCCCCTCATGTTGTTTCTTTTTAAATTAAATGTTTTAAGAGTTACCACTTTATTCCAATCAAGATGGCTTCAGGTGTGCCATACCTTTGTAATAAGTAGGACTGTTAGCGCTCTAGTTGTTCTTTAGAACACTCTAGGAGGCTGCAGTAGAACACAAAGGAATCAACTGACAGTCTCTGTCCTTGTTGGATGTACATGTTTTACTGAGAATGTCAGACTTCATTTTCACATGACTGAGAAAGATAATGTGAATTTACAGAAAATATGCTTTCAGTTTAGCTTATAGATCCCCTTCCAAACCACTGTGGGAAAATCATGAGATATTAGTTTTCTTTCAAACAATATTCATGATATCACAGCAGAAGGTTTTTTCACATGGTAAAATCACCTTAGAACCCACCACAATTCCTAAAACGAGTATGGTACCATCAACAAATGATTTATAATGTAACTAAAGTCCTAAAACCCTCTATTAACTACAATGCTTTTTAATGAGGTGCTATCATGTATATTGGTCCCAAGATGGCTGCCAACACTTCTTGGATGAAGTGCTGACAGCCAATCAGATCAGATGTGTGGTTAGGCTCCGCCCAAATATATATCTTTTTTTGAACCTAAATTACTCAAAATCCACTGGAGCACATATATTGAGACCTAGCAAAGGCACATCGGGCTAACAGTCCCTACAATTTTGCCAAGTTTCGTGCAAATCCATTCAGCCGTTCGAGCTAAAAGTGAGGCCAACCGCCCTATGGAAATTAACATGGGAAAAACGCGTTTTGGGACCCCCCTTTTTTCTCGGCCCCCCCTTGATGAAACCCCCCCAAATTGTCAGGGGCTGCTCAGAAACAAAATGTTCCATTTTCCTGAAAATTTCTGCCAATTCCGTCCACAAACGCCAAAGTTATTAGACATAGAATTTTCAAAAATCCCATAGAGAAAAAATCCTAACTATATATACCTACTGGCGACCGCCAGTAGGTAATATATATATATATATATATATTCCAATCCTGAATTCCTTCGTGTCTAAATCAGGCGCTGACACCGTGGGATCAATGTATCAAAGAAAAAGTTTATTCCATACAATGGACTTGACGCGTTTCGGCGGCAAACATCTTTCCACATAACACGAAGTGCATTATATACATTTGATTGGCTTGACAGCAGCCTACGTGGGTTGTCATGGAAACCTTCCTAGCACAAAAGGCATGGAAGAGGTGCGCTCCGAGACAGGTGATGAGTCATGGTGCTCCTCATAGTATTTCTTTTAGCATTGTTAAAGTTAAATACTGTGAAACACGTTTTCTTGTTGTTAATAATTTAAATAAACAAACAATTAGGCAAAAAGTAAAATGTGAATCACAAATGTTATAAACACATTTCTCATTTTAACTTACACAAAATAAAGGTATATTTTAAATGACAGCATTTCCCGACACTGGTGAAAAATACGTGCCATATATACATTATGCTACTTGGAAAATAAGTGAAGTTATACTGTGTATTTACCATGGTATGTTGTTACTATATACATTGTGTTGGTACCAATTGTCACCTTCGTTTGTAAACCCTGAATATTTTGGCCGATTGGAATGCTCCGAGTTCCCATTGTTCCTGACTATAGTGTTGTGATGTCAGTCTTTCCACCACTAGTTAGGCTTGTGTCCATACGTATTTTTTGTTATCGGCATGTATATCACGCTGGCGTACTGGCATTTGAATGAAATGCCAGTTAGCGCATCAGTCGTGTTATGCCCAAGTGGGCATGCGGGACATAGATATGCCACGGGTTGGAGACGTGTGGGTCATGAGCACTTGCTGGGTCGATGTAGGGTTAGGTTTGTATGCCATGGTAGCACATTGCACAGTGAAGGGACCAAATTTAAAATATTGAAAGAGTAAGATGTAAAGAAAACTATGAAAACAAATAATAGAAATTAAATGTTACATGTAACTGTGCCTTTGCCACCAAGCAAAAAGGAGGGTTAAAAAATTATTGTTCGAAGCACAAGTGTTGAATGTTTGGAGGAGTGGGTCTAGGAAAAGGAAGAGTCAGTCTGTATCTTCGCGACAAATCGTTGTCATGTGCGGTGCTTGTGTGTCTTTTAGAGGTGCACACTCATTGCTTCATCTGCATTGAGGCCATTGGGTATCTTGGAGTCTAGTAGAAGGATGTATCTAGACTCCAATCTCCTGAGCGCAAGTTGTCTGTTGCCGCCCCTAGCATTTCTCTTCACACTGTCAATAACAAAGTACTTTAGGTCCTCAGCCTGCCACCATGATGTGCATTAATGTGGCGTGCCACAGGATATGCAGAATTGTCATTACTAATCACGCTTAAATGCTGCAGTATCCTCACATGGACAGGGTATATAGTGCTCCCTATGTATCTTTTGTTGCATGTGCATTGTAAGACATAAATTGCAAAGTCTGTTTTGCATGTGAAGTTGTGTCTTATGTCTAACTGGTTTTTCTTAGTGGAAGCTATACTCTGTTTGTGTTGATGCCATGCCCACAGGCTTTGCATTCTGTGCATTTGTGGATGCCATTTGTGCCCCTGAGCCACAAGGTGTTCGTCTTTTTGCATGGTGTGTTGAACACTAATTCCTCCTTTATGGACTTGGCCCGTCTGAACGTAAGTTGGGGCAACTTGGCACAAGAGGGTCCTATGGTGGGGTCGCTACGCACCACTGGCCAGTGTTTATATAAGATTTTACGTAATTGTCTGTGGTATGCATTGTAGCCTGTGATCAGTTGTGGTGTTTTGGCTGATCTAGTTGTCGTGGGTTGCACAGGTTGTTTAAAAATAAGTCCTCTGCTCTTGGTGATGCACTTTAACTCTGCTTTAGTCAGGGTTTTGTTGCATGTATTTTTGAGATATACATCAAGCTTATGTGTTTAGATCTTGGGTGGCTGTAAAAAGAGCCCTTCTGCTTATCGAGAGATTTTAGTACTTGTAGTTAGGCCTATTATGCATAGGAAAACCGCAACATTCTATTGCCAATAACGTTGGCGTCGATTGATGAATCTTCTTGAAATTTTCCCAACTTTTGGCCAGATCAGTTCCGCTCCTTCCCTGAAAGGTTGGGGGTGATTGGTGAAGCGGGGGCCGAGAAAAAAGGGGGGTCCCGAAATGTTTTTTCCCCATGCAATTTCCCATAGGACCTTTAGCCATGGCTACAGCCCAAACGGCTGAACGGAATTACACCAAATTTGGCAGAGAGGTAGTCCTCAGTTCCGACTTGTGCCTTTCGCATATCTGGTGTCAATCTGTTCAGTAGTTTCTTTGGAAATTACGGTTAAGGCCATTTATATATCTATGGGCGCGGAGGATCCGCGGATTATGCGAGGATTGGCCTCGTAGGATAAGCACACCGTCCCGATGATGCGTTGAATTCTAATTGGCTGTCAAGCGGTTGTGAATATTCGAAATCAGGAACTGTTGGCAGCCATTTTGTGCCTCAGTAGAAGCAAGGCTGAGGAAGTCAGTGAAATATGTGTGCAAAATGTGAAAAGGGGGCATGGTAGACACACTCTGCCCCCCTAGGCCTGCTCAGGGGGTCAAATAAGGACCTGTAGGGTCAAAAAAGTAAGATAGTATTTTTCTTTTTTTTTAAAGTCGCGGGATGCACATAGGATCCGCGCATTTCATGACGAAAAAAAAGCATGTATTTTTGAGATATACATGAAGCTTATGTGTTTAGATCTTGGGTGGCTCTAAAAAGAGTGCGTGTGTTTTTTGAGAGATTTTAGTACCTACAGTAAGTACCGATGCAGAGTCTAAAGTTGAAGAGGAAGACTCTGTTTCCTTCATCTGTAAAATGTACACCATCTGACCTATAGATGCCATGCATATTGAAAGGCAGATTGTTGTGGTGTATGGACCCCATTCTATATTCTCGGAGAAAAGCGGAAACAGATTTATTCACATGTTTTCTATCTTTCCTAATCTGTGGACAAAATTGTTTGGAACAGTTCCATTTTTGCCTTTGGCATATGTTAGAATAGACAAAGGCAGTTTGGGGGAAAAGCGACATAAATTCTCAAAGGCGTCCTTCATAAGCATTTCCAGACCTACTCCACTCAAAGTGCCTAGGTCATTGCCACCACAGTGCACAATTATGAGGTCAGGGTGTTGGAGATGTAAGAAGGTTTTCACCAATGGCATCAATTGGTGCCACTTTAACCTTCTCTGTCCAATCCATTTAATGTCTACGTTTGGTAAAGCTAGGTCTTTGTGAATTCCTTTCTGTTCTGTGTACCTTTGGCTCCAGATAATATAGCTGTGTCCCACAATCCACACTCTAAGCATGTTGAAGGGAGGTCTGGATGCACTCAGATGGTCACTGTAAATGAAGTGCCAGTTTGAAAAGTAATATTTTTGTAAAATGGTGGATAAGATGCAGTTGAGAAAAAAAGAAGAGAAATGATTGGTTGTTTGACAATACTCAACATTGAAAACTAGGGTGCAGGTTTCTGTTTTTTGAAAGCCTGATTCTTATTGGTTAACAAAAAATGATAGAAAGGAACATTACATAAGATAAGCTGGTATATTGAGAAGTCAAGCACACTGCTGTTTTGATTAGTAACATTGTGTGATAAACTTTTGACCTGTGTGCTCAGTTAACTGTTTCATGAAGTGTTTCTATGGTAACAGGCGGAAAGCAGAATGGGTAGGGTTCAAATGTATGTCGTTTGGAAAGGATTGAAATGTCTAACCAATATAAATGTGTGTTTATTTTTGTATTAATGTGGTAAGGAGTGTGATTTGATGTTCAGGTGTATATGTGTTGAAAATGAGAGGGAAACTCTGCCATTCTATAGTTCTGGTGAGAGGTGTTGAAAACAGAGATTTTTAATAAGAAAATTTGCTGTATGACTGACATACTGTTTATTCTACAAAACAATTGGAAAGGTGGGTTATTAATTTGTGAGGGAATGTATGTGGTTCATTTTTGTTTTAATTAGAGTAATGTGTTTGCTCTGCTAAAGTAATGGGGATATTTATTTTTCTGTAGAATTTTATTGTGAGTATGTGTGCATTTAGAAAGCATTCTGAGATAAGCATTTGTTTATGTTATGTGTTTGTACACAGATAACTGTGCTGTTCTCTTGTTTTGGTAGGTTCAGAAACCAATTCTTGCTGTTATGAGTTCTCTGAATCAGAGGATGATGGTGGATTAGCAGCCATAGTATCTTTA
Source organism: Lissotriton vulgaris (assembly GCF_964263255.1). NCBI lineage: Eukaryota > Metazoa > Chordata > Amphibia > Caudata > Salamandridae > Lissotriton > Lissotriton vulgaris. The sequence goes on along the minus strand of NC_141689.1, from coordinate 883,454,469 downwards.
AATGAATCTCTTCTCCAAAAAGAAAGAGCAACAGATCTTCTCAGGAGGTCTTTCCCTCAGAAAAGTTTTAATAAGAGTGAATGAAATGGGTGGGGTCCTATAATAGTTTCAATAGGAAGTGTAATGAACCAATCAAATCTCTATTCTTAAAGTCACATGAGGTGCACTTAGGATGTGGACACTCAATACGCACCTTGCTTGCATCGTGCTCACGTACAGCGCGAGTTCACGAAATTGCATTAAAAAGTGATGTACTTTTTAAGAAAGTTAAAGAATATTATTTTTATAACCTCAGAAAATCTCTTCTCTTAATATTTACATTAAATATATAGAATTACGTTTTCCCATATTAAATAAATCGCAGAAGCAGCACACCCACCGCGTCTGAAATGCATATGACGTCACGCGCCATGCGTCCGTCACGTCACGTTATACCTACATGTCGAGTATGCACCAGGCGTCGCACACAGGTCGCATAGCAACCGCGTTGGAGAAGTCGTACCCGTCGCGCACCCTACTCGGATCCTACACAACGACCAGCAGGCTGTTCGGACGGTGCACAACTCCAAAAAAAAAAAACAAAGAAATAACAATAATTTAAGTATATTATGAACAATATATAATAATGAAAAAATATATATTTTTATGTAAAAAAATTCACTGTTGACATCATCCATGTGACAAACTGATACACCTCATCATACAGTAGCATAACCTTTCAACACTCATTATAAAATATGAAGTACCATATTTGAAACCATTGACACACCAGCACAAGTTTCTAAAAACCCACTCAGTGATTCCTACATCTACAGACAGCTAAACACTTACCTATAGATAAACTCATACATGCTAAAAAGATCAATAGAACACTATTAAATATACTTATACACCTACATCAACATTACACACCAGCACATATCCTATTCACTTATGCAGACATCCTACTCACTTATGCAAACAATTGATCATACTTTTATTTACTAAGCTACACACTTACACAATCACTACTTTATTTATTCATATTATTCATAGAGATAGTAACTCAGACGACCTGCTCCTGGCTAGAGTACCCAGAATAAGGAAGGCTCGCACTGGCGGCCGACGCTTCTCTTATAAAGCTCCCAAGCTTTGGAACAGCCTCCCCCTTAACATCCGCAAAGAAAACAATCTCCTCTCATTCCGTAGAATACTGAAAACTTGGTTGTTCCCTCAATAATCCACCTCTAGGAGTACTGTCTAACTTAGTTAGCGCTGGGACACCCGAGGGTAGCTACGCGCTTTAGAAATCCCGAATCAAATCAAACTCATATTTAATGTATTATAAAATCAGTATTACAAGTATACAATTATCCATACATCAATCATACAATCACTGAGTCTTATGTATACTTATTTATATACAATAACTGTCACATACACTGCCTTTTATATTTTTAGTTTGTTGGACATATATCATTGAGAAATATATTTACTCATCACCACACCCATAAAGAGATTCACTCACCCAAACAACTGCTTCCACATACAGTCTTAACCTCATACACCTACTAAATAACTATTTACACATCTTTCGACAGTCACACACGTCCCACCCAACCACACACACATTCATTCACTATCCCATACAAATACTCACTTAACTAATTAATAACTAATGTAGACTTTCACATATCTAGTAATGAACTTATGTAGTAGTTTACACAACAAGAGTTAGAGTGATACAGGTATTCATACAGTTTAATCACTATCCCATATATTTAGTGAGACACTTTAAATTCCTCACTTAGACAGTCAATCACGTTGCTATTAAATCCTCCTTATACATCCACTCAGTCTTCAAGGCAGATTGCTATATATATATAATACATATTTAAATAACGAACCAAACCACTTTCACTGGATGATGTCATCAGTGATATCATCAGTGATGTCATTTGAGATGTCATCAGTGATGTCACTGACCATGTCATGAATGATGTAATATGTGACATCATCAGCAGTGGATTGCGGGCGTGTGAGTTATAGTTAGTACAACTAACTATAACGGGGGAATTTCAATGGTTTTATACGAGTGAAATGTCCAGCTAACTATAACACCCCTGAAACCTATGTTTTTTTCAGTATATATATATATATATTCGCTGAAAAAACCATAGGTTACAGACCATATATAGTTAGGGATTCGCATTTACAAAACCTTAATTTACTCGCACAAAACCATAGAAATTCGCATATATAGTTAGTTGCAATAACTATATATCGCGCACCCGCAATCCACTGCTGATGATGTCACATATTACATCATTCATGACATGGTCAGTGACATCACTGATGACATCACTGATGACATCATCCAGTGTTTGTATGTTTCTGTAAAGTTAAAATATGTCTTACATATTGAAGAATGAGTGGATGTATAAGTGTCTGGATGAAGGATTTAGTAGGTGCATGACTGACTGTATGAGAGATTGATTAAATGTGTCTCACTGAGTGCATGGGTTAGTGACTAAACTGTCTTAATTTGTGCATCATTATGTCTGTTGTTCTGTAAACTGCTGCATGTGTTAATCAGTAGCTATATGAGTAACTATATTGGTTATTGATTGGTTGCCCAAGTATTTGTATGGGAGACTGAGTATGTGTGTGGGTGGCTGGGAGGTGTATGACTCTGTGCATAGATGTGTGAGCAGTTGATTCACTAGATGTATGCGTACAAACGTGCATGTGGAAACAGCTGTATGGGCAGTTGACTGTGTGCATGAGTGTATTGGTGAGTGAATGGATATCTCAGTGCTACATGTCAAAGTAAGTACATATGTAAAACACAGTACATGTGAGAGTTGACATATATAAATAACTGAGCATAAGAGCCAGTGAATGTGAGAGTGGCTGTATGAATCATTGTGAACTTGTATCAGGGATTGTATAAGAGAGTAAATATGTGTTAGAATATGTTTGAATTAGTAAGGTGTGTATAACTGTATAGTTGAGGAAATGGAGGAGTGATTGATTCTTTTCATGACTGACTAGATGTGTGAGTAACTCCATGGATGAGTGACAATCTGTGAGTGTCTGTTTACACTGATTGTATCTAAGGTTATATTAGAGTCTGAAGAGGTTCATCGTATTATCACATGAATGATATTATCAGTGATGTGATCAGTAATGTCAAATGAGATGTCATCAGTGATGCCATCAGTGATGTCATCAGTGATGTCATCAGTGATGTCACTGACCATATCATGAATGATGTAATATGTGACATCATCAGCAGTGGATTGCGGGTGCGCGATATATAGTTATTGCAACTAACTATATATGCAAATTTCTATGGTTTTGTGCGAGTAAATTAAGGTTTTGTAAATGCGAATCCCTAACTATATATGGTCTATAACCTATGGTTTTTTCAGTGAATTTCAATGGTTTTTTAATAGCAAATATCAAAAGCTGTAAAATGTCAAGTGCGTTGTAGGTAAAAACATTTTCGTATTTATGCACGCTGATGTGCTTTGAACGCTGCCCCCCCCTCCTCTTTTCTTTTAGGAGTATTCTCTCTTTGCAGATAGTGATGGGTAGGTAACGTAAGCCTTTGCCCCCGTTGTAACCCGTCGTGCCTGCTTCCCTCTACATTTGATTGATTGTTATCCAAGCATTTACTGTTTTAGAATTGGGTGCTCTCATGCTGACGCCAGCTTCAATCTGAAACATCCAGAAACACTGTAGACTACCAATTCAATCAGTTCCGGTGGAGCCCCAACGTGACCCGGTAGAGAAGAACTTGCCCTCCCCTCTTTGACTGATTGTTCTTGTTGCCTGTCCCTTCTCATGTCATTTAACAGAACTTTTTGGACTGCTGAAAGGGGTTGTATGCCGACCGCTGGTTGGTGGAGTCATTTTGACTATATTCTGGACCTGCGTTGTCGCGTAATGCGTCATATGACGCGCCGCGTTAGCGCACCCGGAAGTGCTCCGGTGCGCAAGGCGCAGCTTCCCGGAAACGATCCAGAGCGCGGCGCGCAGCGCGTAACGTAAGCATAACAGGTCATGTGACTTGTTAATAAAACTTTTCATTGGTTCATTTTACTTTTGTTATTCTAATGATGAAAGGCTTGGTTATATGACCTAAAAATAACGCTTTTCATTGCTTTTGAACATTTTTTTTTCCCCAAATGATGAAAGCCCCACCTTTTTTTTCTCACTCTGACTTGTAAAGCAAAGGACCCAGATGCATTTACAGTTTATCAATAACAATGTTCCAGGCTAATGTATTTTCCCGGGAAATTTACAACTGTCCTGCAAGTAAAATATTCCTTTTTCGAGAAAAAGGGCGTTTCTTCGTCCCATGAGGGAGCCGTTGAGCAAAAGAGGCTCGGCCTGCTGTCTTAGTCGCTGATAGGCATGAATATCAGATTCTTATCGATCACTTTATGTTGCAGGAGTAGAAAACACAACAGCCCTTGACCATTTTTCTTTACTGCGTTCCTGCGTATTATACCTTTTAACAGTCATGTAATTGGACTGCTTTATTTCACTTGCCTTTTACTGATTCGAAAATAGTGGCTATTATTCAAAACTTTACCAATGTAGGTACTACTACCATGTTTTTAAAAAAAAAACGTTATTGTGAGCGCTGGGACACCCGAGGGTAGCTACGCGCTTTAGAAATCCCGAATCAAATCAAACTCATATTTAATGTATTATAAAATCAGTATTACAAGTATACAATTATCCATACATCAATCATACAATCACTGAGTCTTATGTATACTTATTTATATACAATAACTGTCACATACACTGCCTTTTATATTTTTAGTTTTTTGGACATATATCATTGAGAAATATATTTACTCATCACCACACCCATAAAGAGATTCACTCACCCAAACAACTGCTTCCACATACAGTCTTAACCTCATACACCTACTAAATAACTATTTACACATCTTTCGACAGTCACACACGTCCCACCCAACCACACACACATTCATTCACTATCCCATACAAATACTCACTTAACTAATTAATAACTAATGTAGACTTTCACATATCTAGTAATGAACTTATGTAGTAGTTTACACAACAAGAGTTAGAGTGATACAGGTATTCATACAGTTTAATCACTATCCCATATATTTAGTGAGACACTTTAAATTCCTCACTTAGACAGTCAATCACGTTGCTATTAAATCCTCCTTATACATCCACTCAGTCTTCAAGGCAGATTGCTATATATATATAATACATATTTAAATAACGAACCAAACCACTTTCACTGGATGATGTCATCAGTGATATCATCAGTGATGTCATTTGAGATGTCATCAGTGATGTCACTGACCATGTCATGAATGATGTAATATGTGACATCATCAGCAGTGGATTGCGGGCGTGTGAGTTATAGTTAGTACAACTAACTATAACGGGGGAATTTCAATGGTTTTATACGAGTGAAATGTCCAGCTAACTATAACACCCCTGAAACCTATGTTTTTTTCAGTATATATATATATATATTCGCTGAAAAAACCATAGGTTACAGACCATATATAGTTAGGGATTCGCATTTACAAAACCTTAATTTACTCGCACAAAACCATAGAAATTCGCATATATAGTTAGTTGCAATAACTATATATCGCGCACCCGCAATCCACTGCTGATGATGTCACATATTACATCATTCATGACATGGTCAGTGACATCACTGATGACATCACTGATGACATCATCCAGTGTTTGTATGTTTCTGTAAAGTTAAAATATGTCTTACATATTGAAGAATGAGTGGATGTATAAGTGTCTGGATGAAGGATTTAGTAGGTGCATGACTGACTGTATGAGAGATTGATTAAATGTGTCTCACTGAGTGCATGGGTTAGTGACTAAACTGTCTTAATTTGTGCATCATTATGTCTGTTGTTCTGTAAACTGCTGCATGTGTTAATCAGTAGCTATATGAGTAACTATATTGGTTATTGATTGGTTGCCCAAGTATTTGTATGGGAGACTGAGTATGTGTGTGGGTGGCTGGGAGGTGTATGACTCTGTGCATAGATGTGTGAGCAGTTGATTCACTAGATGTATGCGTACAAACGTGCATGTGGAAACAGCTGTATGGGCAGTTGACTGTGTGCATGAGTGTATTGGTGAGTGAATGGATATCTCAGTGCTACATGTCAAAGTAAGTACATATGTAAAACACAGTACATGTGAGAGTTGACATATATAAATAACTGAGCATAAGAGCCAGTGAATGTGAGAGTGGCTGTATGAATCATTGTGAACTTGTATCAGGGATTGTATAAGAGAGTAAATATGTGTTAGAATATGTTTGAATTAGTAAGGTGTGTATAACTGTATAGTTGAGGAAATGGAGGAGTGATTGATTCTTTTCATGACTGACTAGATGTGTGAGTAACTCCATGGATGAGTGACAATCTGTGAGTGTCTGTTTACACTGATTGTATCTAAGGTTATATTAGAGTCTGAAGAGGTTCATCGTATTATCACATGAATGATATTATCAGTGATGTGATCAGTAATGTCAAATGAGATGTCATCAGTGATGCCATCAGTGATGTCATCAGTGATGTCATCAGTGATGTCACTGACCATATCATGAATGATGTAATATGTGACATCATCAGCAGTGGATTGCGGGTGCGCGATATATAGTTATTGCAACTAACTATATATGCAAATTTCTATGGTTTTGTGCGAGTAAATTAAGGTTTTGTAAATGCGAATCCCTAACTATATATGGTCTATAACCTATGGTTTTTTCAGTGAATTTCAATGGTTTTTTAATAGCAAATATCAAAAGCTGTAAAATGTCAAGTGCGTTGTAGGTAAAAACATTTTCGTATTTATGCACGCTGATGTGCTTTGAACGCTGCCCCCCCCTCCTCTTTTCTTTTAGGAGTATTCTCTCTTTGCAGATAGTGATGGGTAGGTAACGTAAGCCTTTGCCCCCGTTGTAACCCGTCGTGCCTGCTTCCCTCTACATTTGATTGATTGTTATCCAAGCATTTACTGTTTTAGAATTGGGTGCTCTCATGCTGACGCCAGCTTCAATCTGAAACATCCAGAAACACTGTAGACTACCAATTCAATCAGTTCCGGTGGAGCCCCAACGTGACCCGGTAGAGAAGAACTTGCCCTCCCCTCTTTGACTGATTGTTCTTGTTGCCTGTCCCTTCTCATGTCATTTAACAGAACTTTTTGGACTGCTGAAAGGGGTTGTATGCCGACCGCTGGTTGGTGGAGTCATTTTGACTATATTCTGGACCTGCGTTGTCGCGTAATGCGTCATATGACGCGCCGCGTTAGCGCACCCGGAAGTGCTCCGGTGCGCAAGGCGCAGCTTCCCGGAAACGATCCAGAGCGCGGCGCGCAGCGCGTAACGTAAGCATAACAGGTCATGTGACTTGTTAATAAAACTTTTCATTGGTTCATTTTACTTTTGTTATTCTAATGATGAAAGGCTTGGTTATATGACCTAAAAATAACGCTTTTCATTGCTTTTGAACATTTTTTTTTCCCCAAATGATGAAAGCCCCACCTTTTTTTTCTCACTCTGACTTGTAAAGCAAAGGACCCAGATGCATTTACAGTTTATCAATAACAATGTTCCAGGCTAATGTATTTTCCCGGGAAATTTACAACTGTCCTGCAAGTAAAATATTCCTTTTTCGAGAAAAAGGGCGTTTCTTCGTCCCATGAGGGAGCCGTTGAGCAAAAGAGGCTCGGCCTGCTGTCTTAGTCGCTGATAGGCATGAATATCAGATTCCTATCGATCACTTTATGTTGCAGGAGTAGAAAACACAACAGCCCTTGACCATTTTTCTTTATTGCGTTCCTGCGTATTATACCTTTTAACAGTCATGTAATTGGACTGCTTTATTTCACTTGCCTTTTACTGATTCGAAAATAGTGGCTATTATTCAAAACTTTACCAATGTAGGTACTACTACCATGTTTTTAAAAAAAAAACGTTATTGTGAAAATGTCAGTATACAAATACGGGCCTATAACCACGTGGGCCGGCCACGGAGCAAACTGGAATCGTATATGATGAGGGCACATTTACACTGTAGAAGAACGTAACGGCGACCCATTAGATTGCAAGAACTAAGGTGTATAACATTTACGGAATCGGTGGACGTACATTTTATAATTAAAGTACGACAGGGCCAGTTGCAATAAAATTATCTAGATATACATTTGCGGGCAAGTACCATGGGTGACGTTAATTCGAACTTTCAATAGTACAGTAATCAATAACACATCAGAACTTAATATCAATAGGGATGTCAAAATGTTCAATCAATTCTCGTCCCTGCTCGCCATGTGCTTCAAAACTGCATACGTATCTCGTGATATCAAGGTTGGGCAACCAGTACACAACAAGGAGTTACGAGTACCATTTATACCGGCGCCATTTTGGGCGCGGTCGGGCAGGTCCAGGATATAGTCAAAATGTCTCCACCAACCAGCGATCGGACCAGAACCATTTTCGGCAGTCCAAAAATGTTCCGTTAAATGACAACAGAAGAAATAGGCAACAAGAACAATCAGTCAAAAGAGGGGACGCTTTCGTGAATGGGGCCCATGCCCTAGCAGGCAAGCGTTCGAGTTCCAAGGTGTCCCAGGGCCATTTTAGTGGACCAGGCCCAAATCCAAAGAGCTGGCCACCATTTTGAGAGTCCTGTTGCAGCCGGCTATCGCTGCACCACAAGAGTAACCGCAATTCAGCTAGATGGTGGGTGAGTCACTGTACCGCAAGAGCGGGCGGAACTCAGCTGGAAGGTGAGTCAAACGCTAAGAGGCACCCCACTGCAGATGAGGTGTCTCCACCTGGGGAAGAGGGAGAGGCCCGTTTGCGCTGCCTCCCCCCCCCCCCCCGGGCACCCCACGCCGTCTTTCGGCGCAGCATTGTAGGATGGCCACACCAGTTAAACTTGCTGGACACCACCTCGGTGCCATCCGGATCTCAGCGCGTTCGAGTCACTGTACCGCAAGAGTGGGAGAAACTCAGCTGGACACGCCGTCTTTGGGCGCAGCATTGTAGGATGGCCACACCAGTGCGGCAACTTGCTGGACACCACCTCGGTGCCATCCGGATCTCATTGCGTTGTTCTGCCTTCGGCGTACTGTAGCAGCAAGAGTGACCGCAACTCAGCTGGACACGCCGTCTTTCGGCGCAGCATTGTAGGATGGCCATACCAGTGCGGCAACTTGCTGGACACCACCTCGGTGCCATCCGGATCTCGGCGCGTTCGAGTCACTGTACCGCAAGAGTGACCGCAACTCAGCTGGACACGCCGTCTTTCGGCGCAGCATTGTAGGATGGCCACACCAGTGCAGCAACTTGCTGGACACCACCTCGGTGCCATCCTGATCTCGGCGCGTTGTGCTGCATTCGGCCTACTGTAGCAGCAAGTGCGGGCGCAACTCGGCTGGAAGGCGAGTGAAACGCTAAGGGGCGCCGCACTGCACATGAGGTGCCTCCACCTGGGGAGGCGGAAGAAGGCCGTTCGCGCCGCCTCCCCCCAGGCACCCCACGCCGTCTTTCGGCGCAGCATTGTAGGATGGCCACACCAGTGCAACTTGCTGGACACCACCTCGGTGCCATCCAGATCTCGGCGCGTTGTGCTGCCTTCGGCCTATTCGCACATCGGTCCGCTACTGACGCCGCCTCATGGGCCAACGGGTTTTGTATGCTTTTTATAACCCAAAGCCGCATAACAGGTCATGTGACTTGTTTATAAAACTTTTCATTGGTTCATTTTACTTTTGGTTTCCTAATCATGGAAGGCTTGATCATATGACCTAAAAATAGAACTTTTCATTGGATTAAAACATTTTTTTTTCCCAAACGATGAAAGACCCACCTTTTTTTTTCTCACTCGGCAATCAAAAAAGGTTCCGTTAGATGACAACAGAGGAGACAGGCAACAAGAACCATCACTCAAAAAAGGGGAGGGCAAGTTCTTCCCTACCGGGTCACGTTGGGGCTCCACCGGAACTCATCGAATTGATAGTCTACAGTGTTTCTGGATGTTTCAGACTGAAGCTGGCGTCAGCATGAGAGCACCACCATCTCGTAGCTCCGTCGTGGCCATTCCGCAAGCAATCATGGCAGCCGCTCCCCACCGGAAGCCTGCGGGAGTCGGGGGCCCCCAAGACTTTTGTAGAATCTTCAAGGCTGAGGGGACGCTTTCGAGAATGGAGCCCAAGCCCTAGCAGACAAGCGTCCGAGTTCCAAGGTGTCCCAGGGCCATTTTAGTGGACCAGGCCCAAATCCGAAGAGCCAGCCGCCATTTTAAGAGTCCTGTGGCAGCCGCCTATCGCTGCACCGCAAGAGTAGGAGCAACTCAACTACATGGTGAGCGAGACGCTGTAGCCGCAAGAGCGGGCGGTAAACAGCTGAATGGCGGATGAGGCACAGTGTAGCAAAAGCGGGCGGAATGGCAACTGAAACGGTAAAGGGGCGCCCCACTACAGCAGACGAGCCTCCACCTGGGGAGGCCATTTCACGCCGCCCCCCCCCCCCCGGGGCGCCCCACGCCGTTTTTCGGAGCAGCATTGTAGGATACCAAAACTAGTGCGGCAACTTACTGGACATCACCTGGGTGCCGTCCAGATCTCAGCGCGTTCTGCTGCCTTGGGACTATTCGCACAACAGACCGCTACTGACGAGGCACAGTGCAGCAAAAGCGGGCGGAAAACCGCTGAATGGCAAGTGAAACGCTAAAGGGGCGCCCCACTACAACAGACGAGCCTCCACCTGGGGAGGCCCGTTCAGCCGCCTCCCCCCCCCACCCCCCGGGGCGCCCCACGCCGTTTTTCGGAGCAGCATTGTAGGATACCAAAACCAGTGCGGCACCCAGGTGACATCACCTGGGTGCCGTCCAGAACTCAGCAGGTTGTGCTGCCTTGGGACTATTCGCACAACAGACCGCTACTGACCATTGTTGCTTCTGTTTTAATAAAAAAAAATTTAAGGTGTTTACTGTTTTTGTTGCGATGTATATATTTATAAGTTATTAAAGTGTTATAATCCTACTACTTTGTTGGAGTGCTATATATTTTTAATGTGACACATAATTGTGAAGACTTTGATGTACAAAAAGGCATCCCTGGAATCTTCTGCTTCAGGCTCGGTCCCACACACCCTCACAGTGAGAATCCCCTCCCCAATCACAATACAGGATGGTTATCAGATAGTAGGAACGCGTGTGGTGTGACGGATCTCATTGGGTGGGGGCCTTGATCTACTGTAACTCCTTTGAAGAGGGGTGATTCTTTACAGTTGAGGCCATAAACTACATCCGCAGGGCTACGTGATAGCCTGGGACCGGCCTGGACAATCAGACACAAAGGAAGAGGAATGTCAGAGGGTGCGGTAGTGAATAGGGTGAAAGGGTGGTGTCGGGCGGGCACAGGGTGTGATTCTCAGGGAAGAGCAGCGCAGATGGGGGGAGGTTTATGGCCCATGCATAAGACAGAGAGCGGGGGTGACCAGTGCGTGGGGGAGATGCTTGCGAGGGTGGGGAGCCATGCTGAGGATTGGCGGCGTGCAGAGAGTGGGTCTGGTCAAGGCATCTAAAATGGCTGCCGTGCACGACAAAAGTGTGGCATTGGGAAAAAAGCAAGATGGCGCAGACAATGTTTATCAATACGAATTAATTTATAACAATTATTTTTAACAATATATTTACTCGCAGTGACAAAATGGCGGTCAACACTTCCTGATTTCCTTCGAATCGAACGTTAACAGACGTCACGATCGGCGGCGTGCAGAGAGTGGGTCTGGTCAAGGCATCTAAAATGGCTGCCGTACACGACAAAAGTGTGGCATTGGAAAAAAAGCAAGATGGCGCAGACAATGTTTATCAATACGGATTAATTTATAACAATTATTTTTAACAATATATTTACTCGCAGTGTCAAAATGGCGGTCAACACTTCCTGATTTCCTTCGAATCGAACGTTAACAGACGTCACGCAGCAAAAAAAAAAAAAAAACGCTCACGCGCAGCCGCTGGAAGACAATTATCAACATATATGAGCCTCCTCAGCCACCCTCAGAAAACATAGGGGGTCAGGATACGTCTCCCGTACCCCCTTATACCCATTTCTCACTTTGTTTATCCTCCATCTTGTAATTTAATTAAATCGAAACACAAAATGGCGAATTCCCGTTTCGCGTCCCAGTTCACTACCCGGTTCGCGAACCAGAAAGCGCTTCTACCGCAAAAAATCAATATTTTTTTATTTGCCCCACGGGACCCTTTAATAACCCCAACATCATTCCTAGGGGGTCAAGAAGGGTCTACCTTGCCCCCTTTCAATAAATTCCCCCTTTGTTTTTCTCCTCCTCTTGTCTCTCGATCCTACCGAGAGACAAGATGGCGGCCGCTCCGGACTGTTTAGAATGTTGACAGACACCGGAGAGCCAATCAGCTTCACTTCGCAAAGCTCCGTTACGCGAAAAGTACGCGAACTGGTGCGCTATCCGGGACGCTGTCACAGATATATCTGTTTTTTTAAACGTTAATTTCTCAAAATCCACTGGAGCACATATATTGAGACCCAGCAAAGGCACATCGGGCTAACAGTCCCTACAATTTTGCCAAGTTTCGTGCAAATCCATTCAGCCGTTCGAGCTAAAAGTGAGGCCAAACGCCCTATGGAAAACTCAATGTTAAAAACGCGTTTTGGGACCCCCCTTTTTTCTTGGCCCCCCCTTGACGAAACCCCCCCGATTCCGTCCACAAACGCCAAAGTTATTAGACATAGAATTTTCAAAAGTTACATAGAGAAAAAATCCTAACTATATATACCTACTGGCGATATATATATGTATATGTATATATATATATGTATATGTGTATTTATATATATATATATATAATATATATATATATATATATATATATATATATATATATATATATATATATATATATATATATATATATATATATATATATATATATATATATTCCCTGAAAAAACCATAGGTTATCGACCATATATAGTTAGGGATTAGCATTTACAAAACCTTGAAAATTCACTGAAAAAACCATAGGTTATAGACCATATATAGTTAGGAATTAGCATTTACAAAACCTTATTTTACTCACACAAAACCATTGAAATTCGCATATATAGTTAGTTGCACTAACTATATATCGCGCACCCGCAATCCACTGCTGATCATGTCACATATTACATCATTCATGACATGGTCAGTGACATCACTGATGACATCACTGATGACATCTCAAATGACATCACTGATGACATCACTGATGACATCTCATTTGACATTACTGATCACATCACTGATGACATCATTCATGTGATAATACGATGAACCTCTTCAGACTCTAATATAACCTTAGATACACTCAGTGTAAACAGACACTCACAGACTGTCACTCATCCATGGAGTTACTCACACACCTAGTCAGTCATGCAAAGAATCAATCACACCTCCATTTCCTCAACTATACAGTTATACACACCTTACTTATTCAAACATATACTAACACATATTTATTCTCTTATACAATCCCTGATACAAGTTCACAATGATCCATACACCCACTCACACATTCACTGGCTCTTATGCACAGTTATTTATATATGTCAACTCTCACATGTACTGTGTTTTACATATGTGATTACTTTGACATGTAGCACTGAGATATCCATTCACTCACCAATACACTCATGCACACAGTCAACCGCCCATACAGCTGTTTCCACATGCACAACCTCAGCATAATCTCCTACGCCGACGACACCCAGCTGATCCTCTCCCTGACCAACGACCCCGCCGCCGCCAGAGCCAACCTGCACGAAGGGATGACAGAGGTAGCCGAGTGGATGACAACCAGCCACCTGAAACTGAACTCGGACAAGACGGAGGTCCTCATCCTGGGCTCCTCACCCTCCACCTGGGACGACTCCTGGTGGCCTCCCGCCCTGGGCACCGCACCCAAACCGACAGACCATGCACGAAACCTGGGCTTCATCCTGGACTCCTCCCTCTCCATGACCAGGCAAGTCAACAACGTCTCCTCGGCGTGCTTCAACATCCTACGCATGCTACGGAAGATCTTCTGGTGGATCCCCACCGAGACCAGGAAGACCGTCACCCAGGCCCTCGTCACCAGCCGACTGGACTACGGCAACGCCCTCTACGCCGGTACCACCGCCAAGCTCCAGAAGACACTCCAGCGGATCCAGAACGCCTCAGCCAGACTCATCCTCGACATCCCACGAACCAGCCACATCTCCGGACATCTGAGAGACCTTCACTGGCTCCCCGTCAACAAAAGAATCACCTTCCGCCTCCTCACCCACGCACACAAGGCCCTACACGACCAAGGCCCGAGCTACCTCAACAGCCGAGTCAACTTCTACGCTCCCAAACGCCACCTCCGATCAGCCAACCACGCCCTCGCCGCCGTCCCCCGCATCCGAAGAGCGACTACAGGAGGAAGGTCCTTTCTTCTACCTGGCCGCCAAGACCTGGAACTCCCTCCCGACCGACCTGCGCCTGACCCAAGACCACCTCTCCTTCAGGAAGAAGCTGAAGACCTGGCTGTTCGAGCAGTAGCGGCACCACCCCCCCCCCCCCTAGCGCCTTGAGACCCTACGGGTATGTAGCGCGCTTTATAAGTGTCACTGATTGATTGATTGAACCCTTACATCTAATGAATCAACTGCTCACACATCTATGCACAGAGTCATACAACTCCCAGCCACCCACACACCACACACTCAGTCTCCCATTCAAATACTTGGGCAACCAATCAATAACCCATATAGTTACTCATATAGCTACTGATCAACACATGCAGCAGTTTACAGAACAACAGACATAATGATGCACAAATTAAGACAGTTTAGTCACTAACCCATGCACTCAGTGAGACACATTTAATCACTCACTCATACAGTCAGTCATGCACCTACTAAATCCTTCATCCCGACACTTACACATCCACTCATTCTTCAATATGTAAGACATATTTTAACTTTACAGAAACATACAGTCCCTGAAAGTTGTCATCAGTGATGTCATCAGTGATGTCATTTGAGATGTCATCAGTGATGTCATCAGTGATGTCGCTGACCATGTCATGAATGATGTAATATGTCACATGATCAGCAGTGGATTGCGGGTGCGCGATATATAGTTAGTGCAACTAACTATATATGCAAATTTCAATGGTTTTGTGTGAGTAAAATAAGGTTTTGTAAATGCTAATTCCTAACTATATATGGTCTATAACCTATGGTTTTTTCAGTGAATTTTCAAGGTTTTGTAAATGCTAATTCCTAACTATATATGGTCTATAACCTATGGTTTTTTCAGTGAATTTCAATGGTTTTTTAATAGCAAATATCAAAAGCTGTAAAATGTATTCTTCTTTTAAAGGAAAAATATATTTTAATATAATTTTTTTATGTATATAAATTTTTTGAGGGAACGAATTTATCAACTATCATGCTGAAGAAGAGTGTGGGGAAAAAAAACCATAGAGGAGGACTAAGAGGAAAGAACAATCAGTTCAAAAATACAATTGCTTTAAAGCATGAAGTGCTTTTCCACACATTTACATTTAAATAACCCATATTAGAACATACAAAATATCTAGAGGAGACGGTGTACATTGAATTTAAGACTCTTCATTGGTACCTACATGTTGGTACTTACATCACACACACAACACAACAGCTCTATTCAGAGCTACCCTAGCTCAAAGCACTCTAAAATATTATTTTAATATTTTCCTTGGTTTTCCCATTGTTACGCTTTCCGGAACGCTACCGGAGCGCGGACCGGGCGCTAACCGTGCGAAAATTTGAAAAAAAAAGTTGTTTTTATTTACATATATGGGCCTCCTCAGCCACCCTCAGAAAACCTAGGGGGTCAGGATATGTCTCCCGTGCCCCCGTTACCCATTCCCAACATTGTTTATCCTCCATCTTGTGACTAAATTCGTCCGAAACATAAGATGGCGGACTCCCGTTACGCTACCAGTGAGCTACCCGGTTCGTGTACCGGGTAGCGCTTCCATCGCGAAAAATCGAAAAAAAAATTCTTTTATTTTTTTGCCCCGCGGGGCCCTTTAATAGCCCCCACATCAATCCTAGGGGGTCAGGAGGGGTCTACCTTGCCCACTTTCATTCATTTCCCCCTTCGTTTATTTCCACCTCTTGTCTCTCGATCCTACCGAGAGACAAGATGGCGGCCGCTCCGGACTGTTTAGAATGTTGACAGTCACCGGAGAGCCAATCCGCTTCTCCTCGCGAAGTTCCGTTACGCGTCTGGTACACGAACCGGGGCGCTAACCGGGACGCTGTCACAGATATATATATTTTTTTGAACGTTAATTTCTCAAAATCCACTGGAGCACATATCTTGAGACCTAGCAAAGGCACATCGGGCAAACAGTCTCTGTAATTTTGCCAAGTTTCATAGAAATCCATTCAGCCGTTCGACCTCAAAGTGAGTCCAACCGCCCTATGGAAAACTCAATGTTAAAAACACGTTTTGGGACCCCCCTTTTTTCTCGGCCCCCGCTTGACGAAACCCCCCCAAACTTTCGGGGGACGCTCAGAAACAGAATGTGCCATTTTCCTGAAGATTTCAACCAATTCCGTCCATCAACGCCAAAGTTATTCAACATAGAATTTTCAGAAATCTCTATTCAAAAAAAATCCTAACTATATATACCTACTGGCGACCGCCAGTAGGTAATATATATATATATATATATAACATTTCTATGGCAAAATGAAACCCCTCATTTTGTTCCTTTTCAAATTAAATGTATTAAGTGTTACCACTTTATTCCAATCAAGATGACTTCAGGTGTGCCATACTTTTGTCATAAGTAAGACTGTTAGCGTTCTAGTTGTTCTTTAGAACACTCTGGGACATTCTGTCATTGGGCTATAGTTGGGCTACATCTGGCTGATATTTGGGCTACATTTGGGCTCTTTTGTTTCTGGTGGCCATCTTGGGAGACTGCATATCAGAATTTTTTAATGAAATATAAGAGGATTTGAGAAGTCACTCAAAATGTGCCCTAATTTTTCTTTCTTCAGCACTAATCATAATTTCTATGGCAAAATGAACCCCCTCATTTTGTTCCTTTGCAAATTAAATGTTTTAAGTGTTAACACTTTATTCCAATCACGATGACTTCAGGTGTGCCATACTTTTGTCATAAGTAAGACTGTTAGCGCTCTAGTTGTTCTTTAAAACACTCTGGGACATTCTGTCACTGGGCTATAGTTGGGCTACATCTGGCTGATATTTGGGCTACATTTGTTTTTTTTTGTCTCTGGTGGCCATCTTTGGGCTACATTGGGCTACATTTGGGCTCTAACATATATATAGCCCAATGTAGCCCAATATATATTTTTCAAAGTGAATTTTCGTAAAAACCACTGGAGCATATATCTTGAGACATAGCAAAGGCACATCGGGCTACCAGTCCCAACAATTTTGCCAAGTTTTGTGGAAATCCATTCAGCCGTTCGAGCTAAAAGTGAGTCCAACAGCCCTATGGAAAACTCAATGTTAAAAACACGTTTTGGGACCCCCCTTTTTTCACTGCCCCCGCTTGACGAAACACCCCCAAACTTTCAGGGGACGATCAGAAACAAAATGTGCCACTGTTCTGAAAATTTCAGCCAATTCCGTAGATCAACGCCAAAGTTATTCAACATAGCATTTTCAGAAATCCCTATTCAAAAAAATCCTAACTATATATACCTACTGCCGACCGCCAGTAGGTAATATATATATATATATATATATATATATATATATATATATATATATATATATATATATATATATATATATATATATATATATATATATATATATATATATATATACATATATATATAATCTCCAAATACTCCGTCACTCCTCGGCATCCATACCATGAACGGAAACGGACCACAATGTCGTGCTGCAGTATTTTTTATTGCTGTTACTCGGTCTGACGCGTTTCGGCTCGAAAGAGCCTTTATCACATGACATATCACCACAAACGACCCCTTCACCAGGAAGCAATCAGAGGGACCAGGGGCTTCAGAAAGATTCTTAATTGACATGGCATGACGCGTCTCGGCAAGTGTGCCTTTTTCAAATGCCTTCACATCGGGCTTTGGCTCCCAACGCAGTTTTAACAGTTGAGCTTATTCCCCATTGGTGGCAGGTCAGCTGGACCGTGTTTTCATTGGAGCAATATATATATGGACCATACACAAATTCACCACATATTACCTATTAGCATTTTGCTCCTTCCTACAGCCCAAAGCATAAGGCAGTAGCCATTTTACTAAGCAAATCAAAAACAGGTACTCAAAGGTACAGGTGGAAAGCACTTGACCTAACTAGTGACTGCCATTACCTTTATATACTAGACTGCCTTTTCAAGTGTTCCTTACTAATAAAGCCATGTATTGAAAGTTGCTATATTTGTCACTAGCATATAACAACATTTTTATATTTACTTAGCATACAGAAAACAAGCACAATTTATTGGAGTAGCAAAAGTGTATGTGTACATTTTTGTTATTGTAGCCACATCCACATAACTTTGTGAAGCACATTTGAACGAGTTGCGTCTGATTGGAGAGGGACATTTAGGAAAAAGTTGATTTATTGTATCTTTGTGATACACTTGTCAAGCAGTTGTTTCTGACCTCAGAGGGACGTCTAATAAAGTTTTTAAGGGTTTCAAAATTGGTAAGCACTTCGAGCTGTTGCTTCTGACTCAAGAATGACATCTAGTAAATTCTTGAGGTATTGCAACTATGTGACAGGGCAGACCAATTGGCTTTACCAATAATTGTGTACTAGTGGTATGGGCATACGGCTCTCTGATAAAATGCTCTGGAAGGCCCCATATAGCTAAAATGCTATTGAATCATAGACGAGTGACTGAGGCAATAAGCAAAGAACATCGCTCCTCATGTAGTAGGCCTGACGCCCCTGCGCTCGCAGTCTATAAAGCAAAAGCAGTTAGCTCGGCTCTGTATGGAGCCGAGTTTTGGGGGTTCGAAAATGTGGACGAAATAAGTAGGTCACAGCACAAATGTCTACGACCTTTGCTCTTCTGGGCTCGCATACGGCGTACCTAAGAGCTTACCAACTGCGCCTTAACTCTAACGGAGGTAATGAATCTGGATGTGAACCATAAGGTCAAGTGGCTAGCATATGTGAAGAAAACAATGATGCAACTTGGCCTTAAAGATTCATGGGATACCCAGACTCCGCCGTGTAAAGCAGAACTTAAGAGATACTATTGGGACTGGGTCGACAGGCAAGAATTATGCAAGCCAATGTCGGGTAGATTGACAGAAGAGTTTCTCTTGTTTAAGCAAGCCAGATGTCTGGAGCCTACCTAGATGTGATCTAGGTCCCACAAGATAGGACCTTGTACATTCAGTTTAGGTTCAACACGCTCCCTGTTAACACCCATATGGCAAAGTGGCATACAACTGAGAACATGACAGAGCACTGTCCATGCTGCGGAGCATGAGTTGAGTGCATAGCCCATGTCCTCTTTGCTTGCCCTGCATATGCTACAGCTAGGAGCAAGTGGTTAACACTAATATGTAGCAACATGGGCACCCGCGACTTCCGTTCTGCCCTGCGCATTCTAAAATCTGTTCCCAGTGTCCTATTTTCATGCGGAGTGGCCAAGTTCCTAGGCCGAGCCTGGCTAGTCAGAAATAGAGCTATACAAGGTGTGACTCTAATGTAGACACATGACTTATTATATGTGTTTAAACCATATACTATATTGGTCTGCAATGTAACTCTCAAAATAATAATTAAGATATAGGTAGCACTAGTACCCTACACATTGTTATACACTGCTCACTACAACTGACTTGTCCCCAATATTTAAATAGTGCCCCAGAATGAAATCTCTTTTATGATACTTGTTTAATGTTTTTAACCCAATATGCTGCTATTAATTTTATCTAATGAGACTTTTTAAATATCCCCCTGCATTACATGATCTTTTTCTCTTTTTACGTAACAGATTCTATTTTATTGTATATATGCTATTCGATGCTTTTATGAGACATGCTGTCAAATAAAGCTATTTGAAATTAAACTAGTGGCATGGTGCCACTCTCTGAAGACCCATGAGCTCTGCTATAAGTCATAATTAATGACACCAATTGTGCCATGCCGCAAATGATTTGCTACCATTTGTCTCAGACGTGGCTGATGCTGCTTCCAGGGCACACACACCATTCAAAAACACTGTGGCCTCGTCTGGGCAGACACTGACACCTTAACTCAGCCTCATCTAGGTATTTCACATGTGTTTAAAAGACCATTTACTTGCCAGTGAGTCTTTGTTTTCTCCCCATATCCTTTGCCTCCCACTCTGCATATTCCTTTCAATTTTAAATTACTTTTGCTGCCACAAAGGATGTGGGATGATGCAAGAAGGGAGGTCAAGGCTGAGGCTTTTGGGGATGAGCTGGGAGAGAGTGGTAATGTGGTAGAGAAGTGGCAGAAATATTTTTGTGAAAAGTAACATTAGGCATATCAAGAGACTGAAAGTTTGTTGCAGGGTCAACATGTCCTTCAATTCCTCTATTGTATTTCTATCTAGGACCCTAATTCGATATTCCCGATTCATGCACTTATGTGGTTATAACCAATAGTAGCCTTATAAAGGCATAAGAATCATGTCCATATTATGTAATAGCCCATGCAGTCCTAAACACGGCAAGGCTACTCCCATAGACTCCTAGAAAGCACCACGTGTTCTTTAACCGCATGCGCGCTGAAATTTCAAAATCGCATCTTTCGTGACAAAGCCAGCTCGTCATGCTCGCAGCACAGGTAATGCCCATGACGAGCTGGCTTTGTCATCCGCATCGAAGGGGTTAAACAAACCAAGCCTCCAGCAGCCCGGGAATTCCCCCTGCTTTTGTTTTGATTTGCACAAGAACTCCTGGAGTCCAGAAAGAACTGTTAGTTCTTAGTGACGTCTTATGTCCAACCTTACGTCAAACCCGGAACCTTTCAGGTATAAATATACCTACGTTGCCTTAAGTAAACACACGGTGGTGTGGAGCAGAGCGGCTATCTACTTATCCGAAGCCCAGCTGATGCGAGATCCGAAGGAAGCCGCCCCTCCCCTTTTGACGCGCTGGAGAAGCTGCCTTTTCTCACGCCGAGAAATCCAGCTCTGGTGTTCCCAAGTCACCCTCGCGGGTTGCTGGGAGATCGAGTCCTGAGAAGCGAGATACAAGACCTTCTTCATTCTATAACCAAGGTACGGAGCTGATTAAAACCTTAGAGAGAATTCTTGATTCCAACACTTGGCAAAAACCTAACTTAACTTAAAACTGCAACTTACTTACTCCTTCCCACGTATTAGGCTTAGGTCAGGTACACCGGGGTAGGTGTATCTTAGAAGCACTAGTTGAGTTCCTTAGTCAATGTTTTAATGTATGTATATATTTTATCTTTTTAAAGTATCATATAACTAAGAAACCATATCAATGCTTTTACAGTATTTTTTCATAATACTACTTTTACTGTACGCACTTTACTTTATAATAAGTATTGCAATTGTGGCAATTCATTTCTCTTGCATGAGAAAGAAGACTGCTCAATAAAATAACACCTTTTATTGAAAACACCGTCTCGCTATTTCTCTGCACTCTGGTGAAATTAAGCATGCACGATTGACTGAGTGAAATAGCGGTCTATTGTTTTCACACGACTCTAGAGATACACTCTTTATTCTGAGGGGGCAAAGTTGTCATGTTTATGCGGTTGTGAGAAACTAATCCCTTCTTGTCTAAATCAGGACGGTTAACTCTTTCCTGAACATTCGAGAAAGTTTCTAGTGACCTCTGAGCTATCTGGCAAAACTAATTAAGTCTAACATAGTCAGTAGAGACCTAGATGACCTCAGTCCTACGTCTACACTGCTGTTCATGTTATTCCAATGCGCAGAGCCTATTAGGAATATAGGAACTACACTACATGGCGCCCAACGTTTGGTAAGGCGATAATCTAACGCAAGACACTAGAGTAACTCAGTCGTGCTTTTCACACAGACCCCTTTTTACCGTAAAAACTCCAATAGACGTCTGGAGTGGGTGAAAGGTTAATATCCGCCGGAACTTAGTAGGATGAGAATCCTATGTATTAGTTTTCGGTTTAGTCAACGTTGAAGGATACAGTGTTCCAAAATATTTGTGCACCTAATCTTTGTTTCCTTGAAACTTGATCTGCAACAAAAAACATTTTTAGTCAATAAAATGACGGAAAGTGAAGAAGAAAGAGATAGAGAAGCATTAGCAGCTCAACTCCTAGCGGATGACATAACCATCCAGCAAGATGACCCGAATGCTATAATCATTCCGGTCAATAAAGAAGAACTATAACTCTTAAATTGATAGAAAATGGACTATCACCAAGAGGTGGTACGGTCATATTCGTGATAGAGGCACATGAGTTTCGGCAGACAGAGGTATTCTATTCATGGATACATTTTCCAGCAGCACATGCTGTGACAAAAGATTTCCATTATTACAAAATAGTGGAACCTCCGGATATATACACGCCTTTCGAGGACGTTGAAATCCCACTAACTTACCAAGAGCACCTGCTCTGGTCTAATGGCGCCCTAAAACAAACAAAATCACATCACCAGGCACGGTCCACTAGGTAGACCAGGAGCCACGTGGCCGGTTCTAGCCAGCTACACAACACACCCAGACATTGAAACAATGTCGAGCGAAGAACTTCTGGTTAAACTAAAAGAAGTAACAAAGGCATATAGAGAATTAGTTCAATTGGCAAAGGACGATATAAAGTACCTCCAGAAATTGAAGGAGACAGATATAACAGATCAACCATTTGAACTTGCCAGAATCATAGAAAAATCCCATGAAGAGCTAGGAAGAGATAGTTTGGGTGGGAAACCAGTAAAACCACAACTAACTGAAAATCCTGAAAAAACATGTATTAAAAATAATTTAAATACTCCAAAAAAGAGTTGGGATGGTAATAAACAATCCACTCCCAAGGAAAAATGATTCCAGTCCAGAGGAAGGTCTCCTCAACGGAGAGTAAGATCTCCTGGCCGAGGAGGCAAGTCTCCCCAATGGGAACCCTCTGAAAAAAGATATAATCTTAGAGATAGGGAAAAATTGAGAAAACCTGATAGATATCAAGACATTGATACACGTCCCTCTCACTCTTTTCAGACTTCCTCACAGAAATCGGAAAGAAGAGGGCGGTCAGAAAACAAAGAAGAGCACGTCAAGTCCAAAGACAAAGAACCTGCTCATCAAAGTAAAAAATCACAATTTCCCAGAAAGAAGGTAGCAAGTATTAAAATTAAACATGCCGAGGATTCTGAGGACACAACTGAAAAACGGAAAGTGGGCCCAGACAATGCTAGACAGCACAGCAGAAGTGACCATAGCTCGCAAGATCCTGATGAATCTTCTGGAGACAGTGGACACGAATGAATACATTCAGGTGGAAACTGCAGACACGCGAGTTAGCGTGCCCCATAAAGTATATGAAATAACAGTGCGTATAGAGGAAGATAAAATTAGGAAAATAAAAGGTCTCTTTTGGGAGAATCTTTCTAAAGGCTATGACATCCTGTTAGCTGAAAAAGACTGGCCACCAGAATTTGTCAGGGAGTGCCCTCATGGCGAAGAAATGATTATGCCTGCCTTCTCAAATCATATTCCAATTCATAAAAAATACACATTCGCAGAAAATGGGCAGTGGCCCAAGCCCCTGCATTATACAAAAATCATGTAGGATGGGATGAGGACTCACCTCACCACAAAATCCAGTTAAAAAAATCAGCCTACTGCACAAAGGCAGTACCCAGTTAAACAAGAAGCTAAAAAGCAAGTCAGGGAGATCTTAGATCAACTTGAATATCAAGGGGTGATTAAAACATGCACCTCACAAATGAACAATCCTTTGTTTCCTGTCTCCAAGCCAGAAGACTCATATCGCCTAGTTTTCGACTACAGACATTTAAACTCCTGCTGCAAAACTTTTGCAGTATAAAACTCTCACAGTACAGCACTAATGAACAACATCGTGCGCAAAAAATATAAAATGACATTAGATATCTCTAATGGATTCTTCTGTCAAAACATTGCACCTGAAAGCAAGTATTTGACCGCTTTCTCAATAATGGGGTCGCAAAACCAATTTTGCTGACTCCCACAGGGATTAAAGAACAGCCCAGGATTATTCTCAGCAAGAGTTACAGAATTACTACAAATATTCGATGATGAGGCATTATCATATGTCGATGACATCTATCTTACAGACGATGACCTGGAGACTCTCTTAAAAAGAGTGAACACCGTAATACTTGGGTTCGCATCAGAGGGTTACAAATTCAACTTTAAAAAGTCAAGAATTGCCCATCTAACAGTCCTATTTTTAGGATATAAATTATCAAGTGAAGGCAAAAGCCTGGCAGACAACTTCCTAGAGAAGTGTGCAGTACTCCAAGCACCAAAAACACTGAAAATTTTAAAATCAATACTAGGCTTCCTGAATTTCGGTAGAACATACATTCTAAATTTATGCAGAGAGGGTTAAACCTCTCTATGAATTGATAAAACCTGATTTCAAACCAATACATTGGACTCAGAAACACACAGAAATCTTAAGATCACTACAAACAGACATGTTAAATAAAACAAAATTGCAAACTCGCGACAACATACGCAACCTTGTAATCCGATTCATCCCAGGAAGATGCGGATTCATATACCTGACCTCTAATGCGGGAGAAATGGAACCTATAGCTTACAAATCACATTTGTACACTCAAGCTGAAATGAAATTCAGTTCTACAGAAAAAATTCTGACAGCGGTTCAAACTGCTGTGGCAAGAGAATGGATACAATGGGTTAATTCTCTTGCTGCACCAGATGTAGTATACAAATTTGATCCTAATTTAAAAACACAAGAATTTCTGCAATATGAATATGAATGTCCTCTGCCGACTGAAATTCTGCCTCTTGTAAATGTAAATGTAAATGTAATGTAAATGTAAATGTAAATGTATTGGCATTTATATAGCGCACTACTTACCCGTAGGGTCCCAAGGCGCTTCGACCGCTGCGAAACCCTTCCTGGCTTCCCTGAGAGATGGTCCCTTAATGGGTATCTCCAGGGTGAGACCAGGCATCCCCGGCGGTCTGGTGGGGCCGTTAGTGAAGATGAGGCAAGCTAATGCCCAGAGTTGCCGAGTGGGATCGCTGATCAGAGTGGGCACCGAGGCGAGAGAATTATCGAGTCCGCTGACCCTGGTCCAGAAACCTGCCGCGCCGGGAATCGAACCCTGGTCCCGGGCCGTCCTCTGCTCTCGGGTCTGCCGCCTCTAACCAGTGAGCCACACTACTTCACTGAACATTACGGCTGTATAATATATACAGACGGATCAGCGCAACCCACAGTTGGGGGTAAACAAGCATATAGTGCTGCGTGCGTGATTGTTAGAGGTCGTTGGCACAAAGGAAAATTTAGACCACTGATCACTAAAACCCAATCTCTATGGGATTGTACAGCTCAGCGAGCTGAACTACTGGCATTTAATATGGTGCTTGAAAATACCGATCACGAATTCCCCACACTAATAGTGTGCGATTCATATTAATGCGTTCAATCTTACAATGAATACTTGCAGAACTGGGTTTAAAACGGCTTCAAAGATGCAAAAGGTGGCATAATCAAGCATAAAACGCTTTGGGAACAAGTAGTTCTTTTACAGAAAGAACTACAAAAGACTCACGTGATACATACACTGAGTCATCAACGTGATGGCGTTCACGTTGCGGGGAATTCATTGGCTGATGAAGCCGCGAAGGCAGCTGTACAAACGGCTTCCATAGCTGCTATTACTCGGTCAAAAACACAAATAAACAGCGAACTAATGCAAGCTGTCAGTGCTTCAGTAAAAGATGATAGAAAAACACTCCCAAAAGGCTTTCCAGTAAAATATTCATACATAACGGATGCAAATAATGTTCCTTTTGCTCGAATCCCTGGAGTGGGGGATAGGGCAATTCCAAACATGGAACACAGATTAGGACTTATTTTAGCGGCACACGAGGGGCTAGCTTCTGCACATGCTGGCATTTCCGCCACAACAGCATTATTAAAACAGAGATATTGGTGGCCTCGCATGAGAAAACAAACTAAGAACTATGTTCTAGAATGTGAAATATGCCAAAGAATGAAAGTATCAACGGTAAAACGACCAGCGCAGATGCCCCTTCTAATCTCAGATAAACCATTAGCGTGTGTTTACCTGGGCCACTGTGGTCCCTTACAAAGGGATGGCAACTATAAATATATCATGGTCGCAGAGGATTCCTGCACGAGATTCATTTGGATGTGGCCCCAGCACTCGGCTGACGCCAGAACTGTTATAAAAGATTTGCCAGTCTTTATCGGCACATACGCAATTGGCATGCTACATTCTGACCAGGGTCCTGCGTTTAGCTCTCGAGCTTACACAGAGGCCATGACCAGCATGGGCATTGCATTGCGGTACTCTTCTCCCTTCCATCCTGAGGGAAATGCGGTCGTGGAAAGAAAAAAACGTGACATAAAGCAATCTATAACAGCGAGGGTATTAGGTTCGGGTGATGGGTGGGTCAAGCATCTAATAAGTGTCCAACATAGTCTTAATAACATGCCAAGAAATTCTCTAGGAGGTATCAGTCCGTACAAACTTTTGTTTGGTACTAGAATGATTATCCAGGATCTTGATCGTCAAACTTCAGTGGTAGAAGAAAAACCTTTTGATATCAAAGATCGTTTGGCTGTTTTACAGGACTTGAATGAAACAAGAAAGAGTCTAAGTAACATAAAGTTTAAGCCAACAACCACTGAAGAACCACCTGTCCCAGCAAGACCTGTCTGGATTCCAAAGATTGGGGATCTGGTCAGAGAAAAGATTGCGGTGAAGAAGGAATTTGGGCCAAGATCAGTAGTCCTACCGCCACTTGCTGGTAAAATGGAAAACAGAGTTGTTTCCATCGACCTGGTGAAACCACAATCATGTGGCCGATATTAAGTAGTAGGCCCAGTGGGCTCCCAAGAAATAGCAGAAGACCAAACTGTGCTACAATCCAAGAGGTTCAAACTGAGAGACTAATCACATTCGACAAACCACCAGTAAATCAAAAAGGACTATGCAACAAAGCCATGGAACTTGTGCCTCTTGAAACCCAAATTGCAACTATTCATAATGATACACCAATCTACAACGATGTAGCCTCAGACTGTACAAATGTAACAAAAGAAAATGCAAAGATCAATCGAAATCCGGAAGCAATCCCACCAATTGACAGAACAGCATCTGGTTATTTTATCAACTTTGATGACTTTGCCGATGATCCAAGTGAACATGGAGATAAGCCAAAACTTTCAAAGAAAAATTACTGAGCTTTTTCACCAACTAAAAGAAACGTATCTGATTTCACCATGGATTGAATTTTGGACTGTGTTAGGTGTACTTTTCCTCCTGCTTTGGCTCATCATGGTTTTAGGCTTGGGTAAATTCATTGATGGAAAATATAGTACAATGGACACAGCAAGTCAGAACATCAACTTGGTCCTAAAGTCTCACAGATCCTCTCACATCGAGAATAGAGAACTATCATCAGTGAACATCACAGCCAATACCTGGTGGTATAGCATGGGACAGAACTGACTATGATATTTATGGCCCGATTGAGCTCCTGAAGTATCCACACCAGTTTAAGGTTTCCTTAAGTGACTTTGTGATACCAAGTTCTTTCTCTGATGATTGGGACTTTGAAAATATTAATAATATGATGTCAGATTTAGTAATGTCAGATAAATTTACAGAACATGATTATTTACAGGGTTCATCAAATTATGAAGAATTATACTGTTACAATCACTATGGTCATCACTATGGTCATCACTATTTGCATAAATCTGCACAACCTAGAAATATTTTTACTCATAATCAATGGGAACATTGTCCAACTCCACCAAAAGGAAGTTCGAAGACATTTTTTGAGAAATTTCCATACTTCTCAAGGTTTAACAACAGTGATCCAGAAACGTTTTATTTTAAAATGTAAAATAAGACAGGGATGAAAACAATGTTGACAAACACTAAATTGATTTATTCTGAAAAATGTTATGACAAAATGTCTACATTTGGTTTTGAATTTTGGAAAAATAACATTGAAACAAAAACCATCTGGGGAACAAAAGACTGGCAGGTACAAGGTCTAGAATCATTATTTAGAGCCTGCATGATCCCAGAACAAATAATATTCCTGAATGACACCTTTCAACAAACTACTTGTCTTGGTGTAGCTAAGATAAAAGACTTAAATAAACCGTCTATTCCAATGCCCATCCCTGATAGTAATAGCACTACAGATGTGGAAATAAATGTATCCCATATTTTCCACAAAAACAGAACCAATCCTGATTGGAAAAAATGGTTGATCTGCCCCACAGACACAAATAACTGTCAAGATAGATTCCTGAACCAAAGACAGGGGTTCAAAATGACCAGGCCAGACCCAAGATATTCCCAGAGACAACATCCAGGGATAGTTACAGCATACAGTGTAGGGAAATTATGCCTTGAGTGGCTACAGAAATCCACACTGGCTGACAGTGCGAGAAACACGCAATTGGTCAAAAATCCCGTTGGATCAGTGGACCCATGAGCTACAAAACTCAATTCCATCAATTGGTCAGACCCCATTGTTAGCCAATAAAATGTTCAATGAATGGATAAAAAACTCTCTAAACGCTACACTCCCCATTAAGAAAACTGTCCGAAAAAGATCTAGGATCTCTGCTCCCTGGTACTCGGATGAATTCCGGGAGAAAAAGTGCTACTGCAAAAGACTGGAACGGAAATGGCGGCTCAGATATGCCGAATCAGATAAAATTATTTATAGAGAGGCCATTAGAGCTTATAAAAAAGACATAAAGATCGCTCAATCCCTACATTATACCCATAAAATTGCAGAGGCCAGCTCTAAGGAGATTTACAAAATTGTAAAAAGTCTCATTAACCTTCCAACGCCTCCACTAATCGATCATAATCCTCTGCTCCGCTGCGAAGATCTGGCTAATTTCTTCTTCCAAAAAATCAATCTTATATACTCCTCCTTTCCATCCTCAGAGCAGATTAGATCGAAGGAGATACCTCTATGTCCCTCACAAGAAAATAAATCCAACTGTCCCCCCGTGTTGGAGGAATTTCCTTTGATGAATTCGGACCGACTCACCTCCCTTATGCGACAGGTGAAATCGGGTTCCCCCAACGACCCAGCTCCTCCCCATATTCTAGTCTCTTTGCACAGACCATTCTCCCTACTTTGCTAAAAGTACTTGACACCTCGATCTCTACCAGCACAGTTCCAGTGGCTTGGAAACAGGCCATGGGGAGGGCCCTTGTCAAAAAACCCAACTTGGACACTAAGAATCTTAACATCTTTCGCCCGATCTCCCTGCTTCCCTGGGCAGCCAAAATCCTTGAGAAATATATAAAATGTCTATTAACAACTTGTCTTGAACAAAACCAGTTGCTCAATCCCTCCCAGACAGGCTTTCGGCCCAAGCATGGGACCGAGACG
The DNA here is from genome assembly GCF_964263255.1 of Lissotriton vulgaris. Lineage (NCBI taxonomy): Eukaryota > Metazoa > Chordata > Amphibia > Caudata > Salamandridae > Lissotriton > Lissotriton vulgaris. The sequence goes on along the minus strand of NC_141689.1, from coordinate 883,424,736 downwards.
GCATTACTGGCTGTCACAGAGGAGTCCAGGAAAATCTCAGATCGGGGAGGATCGGTGGCAGTCATCCTCCTCGATCTGAGCGCTGCATTTGATACCGTTAACCACGGCATCCTTATGCAGCGTCTCCTGGACACTGGAATATCTGACAGAGCCCTGGAGTGGTTCAGTTCTTACCTGAATGACAGATCCTTCTGGGTTTATGAGGGCAATGCCACCTCTACCAGTAAGCCTCTGGGCTGCGGAGTCCCGCAGGGATCCTCGTTGAGCCCGACGTTATTCAACGTCTATATGAGGCCGCTGGCTGAGATCGTCTGTCCGTATGGTATCAAGATCATTACCTGCGCGGATGATACTCAGCTGGTGGTCTCTCTGGCTCAGAAGGGGGCTCCTTAGCGGGCGTGGATCTTGCAGGCTGCCTGGAGATAGTCAAGAGCTGGATGACCAAGTCTTGTCTCAAACTCAATGGAGACAAGACTGAGCTCATGCTTCTGGGTCGGATCGCACCAGCTTCCATCGATGCTTTTTGGCCACCCTGTTTAGGCCCTGTTCCAGCACCCAAGGATACCATCAAAAGCCTTGGTATCTGGCTGGACAGGTCCCTGTCATTTGACTAGCAGGCAACAAGACTATCTGCCATCTGTTTCGGCATCCTCAGAGTCATCAGAAAGATCCTCCCTCTACTCCCCCTTGAAGCAAGAAAGACCGTGGTTCAGGGCCTGATCCAATCCCGTCTGGATTTCGGGAATGCTTAATACCTGGGAGCCCCGGACTTCACTCTGCGCAAACTGCAATCGATAAAAAACTGCACTGCCCGGACTCTTCTACAAATCCCTCGCAGATCATCGGTAAAGTCTGGGCTAAGGAGACTACACTGGCTCCCCGTTAGGGAAAGAGTCAGCTTTAAATCCCTCTGTATTGCACATCAGGCATTCTGGTCTGTAGGCCCAGCAATCAATCAATCCCTCATCACTCCCTACCACCCTGCCAGACAGCTACGTTCAACCCATGCCACCCTGGCCACAGTTACCAAAATAAAGAAAACAAGATCGGGAGGCCGCTCTTTCTCCTATAATGTGGCCAAGATGTGGAACGCTCTCCCCCATCATCTAAGGTCCAACCCCGATCTCACCTCATTTCGCAAGCAGCTGAAAACGTTCCTGTTTAACTAACAGTAGTCGGGTGGATATCTTTTCTTAAGCAACCAAAGTCTCAGCTGTAATCTCAGCGCTTGGACGCCTCAGGGCAGCTATGTGCGCTTTACAAAAATCATTTTCATTTCATTTAATTTCAAATTAAGCAACACTTGACTTTACCTAAAGAAGGTGCTGACTTGCGAGATTTCATAATGGGACCTCGCAAACAGCGTCAAAAACGTTTCATAGTGGCCGGTATATACGCTGCATACAACAAAGCTTGGAAAGTAATGCAAATTGAAACAGTAGAAAAAATACGAGAAATTGATCGTATAAATTTGGAAAAATCACTTTCTGTAGTGGACAATCGGTTAACGACTGTCCTCCAGAATATATTCACTGGACAGTATTGTATCATCTGCCTTTGATATAATAGAGCAAGACTTGCTAATGTTACAACATGGTCAGTCCCAATTACGTTCTATTGTACAGCTTGGCTGGACGTTGCAAAACCTACGTTCAGGCTACGTGCTATGGCATCTAATCAACATAACGACATTATTTTCTATCTTTAACCTTACTGATAAACAAATCAGTTTGGCACAAAAAGGAGCAGACTATACGATTCTGAGCATTGAAAAACTTGAGAGATTTCCATTGACAATGTCAGAGAGACCTGTCATTGAATGGATAATACACGGAACAATTACAATTCCGATAACAACTTTCCAGTTTAAATATTGCCAAGAATATATACCAGCAGGCCAGTATGAAAGGTTGGGTAAAGGATACATCAAATCATCCTGGGATTTACCTTACACACACAAATGTTATAGTGAAGGGAAGAAGGAGGTATTCCTTAGTGGTAATAATTGTAAAAAATCACTAAGCGGTACACTTTTGTGTCAAGGTATTAACTTGCATGGAGCCTGCGAAGGGTCTTCAAATAACCTTTCATGTCACCTACAAGGCACTCCTGCAACACAGATAGAACCATTTTTCAGACCACTTTCTAATGGTAGCTATGTTTTAATAAATGACCACAGCTGTTGTGGAATGGTGCCAGGAGAATGCTATCTCGTAACTGTTACTTCCAGGGTTGTTTGCTGTATGCAAGTATTATACCCAAACAGCAATCCAGACATGTAGGCGGCAATATGGCCTTAAGTGAATATCTCTTCTATTCGAATTGATACTTTAAGCAGAATGAAGTCTATTCTTTTACAGACTACTGTGCCTTTGACCTCATCCAAAGAAACGTATGATCTGCAAGTTGCAAGGACAGCCGCAGAGATACATACCCTTTTATCAACAAATTGCCCCGTGCACTTTGTAGAAATGTTAAGTCAAATTTTAAACATGTCTGATACCAGCGGCATCCCACATGTATTTAAGAAAAAATATTCGGGACTGTTAACACCATTTGAAACAGTTCTGGGCATCTTCCCGAATTTTGTCCATTCTGTCTTTGGCGGCCTACCTTTAGTTTTGGGACTCGTAGCAGGAATTTTATTTTTATTTCTTCTGCTCCGATATGGCAAGCCAAGCCATAGACAAGACTCCAGCAACGATGGAAGAAACGATCTTAGCAATACGCTACCGAGACCGCATCACTAAGGTCCTCGGATTGGCCCGGCTAAGAGATTTGAGTGCAACTTGGTTTCTTTCATTCAGACCAATCTGGCAAGATTGCATCTTACCTGTGCTTTGATGTCTGCTATGCGGAGAAGAATGCGTGTTGGACGTCTGTCTTACACTACCATCAGCAGTACCAATGGATATCGATACTTTGCTAGGTCCGGTAACAACTCATGCAACGTGTTGTCCCCAGCGGCTACCTATTCTGATGACGGCATTCATTGAGACTTCACCATTACGAGTAGGTGGCGGTGAAGTACGATAGGAAAGCAGCACCAAACAGGTACAACCTTCTGTGAGCATTGCTGATCCAAACATCGATGATAGCAATCACGCAGAGAACTGCACAGTGCAGTGTTTTCAAACTTGGTCGAACTTTCACCTGATGCTGTAGACCAATTTTTTGCAAGCCTGTCTGATATGATGTTCTCCCCTGAACAACGAGAATAACTGTTAAAAACAACAAGCACACAGCGTTCCCTGTACTCTGAATTTGGCCTTCAGTTCTGTTAAACAAAGCAACTGAAAACATTTGGAACTATTTTTTCCCCTGAAAGCGAAATTATTTTTCTTTCAATTCAAACATATTTACATTTTTTTCCGGCATTGGTACTTTGCTTAAAGTAGAACTATTCTTAAAGAACAGAGCTTCTATTTTTAGAGACATTAAAGACAATATTTTACCTCAGCCTCTAGCACATGTACATTATCGTATAATAATATGTTTTTGAAATGGTCTCGACGTTCTCTTCTGTATACAGAGCCATTTCATGTGTAATTTTCGCATTTTCATTCAGCTGATATATATGCATTTAACTGAATGATAACCTTGCTTGAAAAAACGTACTGTACCAATACTCATTTTTCGTGTATAAACCATACACCATTTCGAATGCAATTATGTATTTTCGGGTGGGTTGGAAAACACACATGCATCAAATGTTTAATATTGCTTAATTTTTTGTAATGATGGACAATAATATGTGGAGTGGGTGTTGTATTTCTATCTAGGACCCTAATTCGATATTCCCGATTCATGCCCTTATGTGGTTATAACCAATAGTACCCTTATAAAGGCATAAGAATCATGTCCATATTATGTAATAGCCCATGCTGTCCTAAACACAGCAAGGCTACTCCCATAGACTCCTAGAAAGCACAACGCGTTCTTTAAACAAACCAAGCCTCCAGCAGCCCGGGAATTCCCCCTGCTTTTGTTTTGATTTGCACAAGAACTCCTGGAGTCCAGAAAGAACTGTTAGTTCTTAGTGACGTCTTATGTCCAACCTTACGTCAAACCTGGCACCTTTCAGGTATAAATATACCAACGTTGCCTTAAGCAAACACACGGTGGCGTGGAGCAGAGCGGCTATCTACTTATCCAAAGCCCAGCTGATGGGAGAGCCGAAGGAAGCCGCCCCTCCCCTTTTGACACGCTGGAGAAGCTGCCCTTTCTCACGCCGAGAAATCCAGCTCCGGTGTTTCCAAGTCACCCTCGCGAGTTGCTGGGAGATCGAGTCCTGAGAAGCGAGATATAAGACCTTCTTCATTCTATAACCAAGGTACGGAGCTGATTAAAACCGTAGAGAGATTTCTTGATTCCAACACTTGGCAAAAACCTAACTTAACTTAAAACTGCAACTTACTTTCTCCTTCCCACGTATTAGGCTTAGGTCAGGTACACCCGGGTAGGCGTATCTTTGAAGCACAAGTTGAGTTCGTTAGTCAATTTTTTAATGTATGAATATATTTTATCCATTTTAAAGTATCATATGGCTGGGAAACCATATCAATGCTTTTACAGTATTATTTCATAATATTACTTTTACTGTACGCACTTTACTTTATGATAAGTATTGCAATTGTGGCAATTCATTTCTCTTGCATGAGAAAGAAGACTGCTCAATAAAATAACACCTTTTATTGAAAACGCCCATCTCTCTATTTCTCTGCACTCTGGTGAAATTAAGCATGCATGATTGACTGAGTGAAATAGCGGTCTATTGTTTTCACACGACTCTAGAGATACACTCTTTATTCTGAGGGAGCAAAGTTGTCATGTTTATGCAGTTGTCAGAAACTAATCCCTTCTTGTCTAAATCAGGACGGTTAACCCTTTCCTGAACATTTGAGACAGTTTCTAGTGACCTCTGAGCTAGCTGGCAAAACTAATTAAGTCTAACATAGTCAGTAGAGACCAAGATGACCTCAGTCCTACGTCTACACTGCTGTTTATTCCTATGCGCAGAGCCTATTAAGAATATAGGAACTACACCACACCTCCACAACTGATAAATGCCATAATAGTAGTAGTTTTATTATTTCTGAAACTCCACTTGCTAACCATCCACATAGTGACATAACAAAATGATACGCCCCCCTGCAGAATATGATTAATGGTCCCTGAGGCTCTTATATATCACAGATATTCATTGGACTAAACAGTAACAGCTGGTCTTAAGGGGTAAAAGGGGCGTTGCCCTACTAGCGTCCGGGAGAAAAGAGAGAATGTTTACACCATGTGGAGCAGCTTTAAATCAAGCACGCACTGCTTCCTTCATTCTAATTACAACACAAAGTCTAGTTTTTAGTTTTTAAAGGAAGGAAGGAGTGAGGTCAGAGACGAGTCCTGTGCATGTGCTAGCCAGGGGCGAGGGCTATTGCTCGCCCTCAAGGCACACACGAGGAGAGTGATGTCAGCGTGGCGGGAGTGGCCGGAGGAAGCACCAATAACTAACTTTTAAATAGGGCGCTTATGCTGGTATGGGGCAGGGCTAGCCTACATGGACATACTGAAGTGGGTGGCAACATCTGCAGAAGCACTCCCTTCATATGTCCACTATTAAGCCTTCTGATTGGACAACAGACGCTGGGGGAGTGGGTTGTTGATTTCGTCTACGCAGCTCCGAGTTCAGTTTTGTGATAATCAGCACGCAGCAGGTGGTTTGTCGTTCAGGAGGGAAACCCAGCACGGTACGCAAAGTATTTACTGGAGTAGTCGTCTCACAGTAGAAGGTTAAGTAAGAGAACAGAACACTTCTGTAAAGACAATTCAGTATATACTCCTCCGGCACCCAGACAGTGCTGGAGCCTCGAGGAAGGAGAGAAAATAAAAATAAAAAAAACAGAACTGAAAAACTGTTATAAACGATGAAAGGCAGGCTGCACTATCTTTTCAGCCAGGATTGCAATGTCGGCCATAAAAGTTATCAAGAGTGCCGCCCGTGGAAGGCACATGCTGAGCCTAATAATTAAATTGCAATAAATACATTTACAAAATTGGTAGCTCGTAGCATTCTTTTAGCGTTAAGTTGTGTTAACATCCTTAATGGGAGGATGTTGCGTCACTGCCAGAGCGGCCGCGTTTGAAACTGGGGAACTCGGTTAAAGTTACTGCGTGGTCTGAAGGGGGGACCCAGGGAGAGCCAGGGGCGAGCTGGTCTTTCCCTGGGTGCGTTCGCGCGAGCAATCTGGGAAGAGCAGGTGGGGGTGATTAGGGGAGTTAATAAAAGGGCTGTTAGGCAGGCGGTTGGGAAGTGCGTAGCGGGAGGCAAGGGAAGGGAGGTTCTTTTTGCTAGCCTCGCTATTTTGTTGACCTGTCCGGTGGGCCATGGAGGAGGCGTCGGAGGTTCGGAGGGCTGTCCAGTTGCTTTTCGCTGCCGGGCGTGAGGACCTTCTGCGGCCCGGCGTGCCGGCGGAGGCATGGGTGGGGTTGGCCCGCCCCCCTCGCAAGGCTGCCGAGGGCGTGTCGTGGGCGGTGACTGCCTGCTTGTCACCCGACCCGGAAGAAGAGGAGGACGGAGAGGCTGCCATGCCGGCTGTTTTGCCGCTGCAGGCTCTGGTTCCCGCAGCCTCGGGGCCCCCGCCGGTTGACCCGGGCGCCCATCAGCAGGTATGTTTGTTACCATTGGGGAATGCTGGCTTGCATGGGGCGCCCGGGGGGAGGCGGGGGCGCTCTGTGGGTCGGCAGGCCCAGCGCTTGGGCGGTCCCCCTCCTGGTAAGGCAAAGAAGCCTTCTGTGTGTCCCGGGGCTAAGCGGGGGAGGAGCCTCGATACTCAGAGCCTCCCCCGGGCCCATTTTACTGCCCCTGTGCCCGGGGGTCACCCCCCCCCCTGTGACTGTGTTGCCTAATGGGGCTTCACCCTATTTGTGGGTTAATGGGCAGTGCTACCTGCTGTCTCCTGCCACTCCTGTGCTGGGACAAGCCCACCCCCCTTTACCCAGTGCTGTGGTTCAGGGCTGCCCAGATTTTGGAGCCCCCCTGCTGAGTTGCCTGGTTTTTCCCTCGGGGGGCCCCCTCGGCCACTGAATTTGTCCACTTCGGTGATGTGTCCTCCTCTCCACCTTCCCTGGCCCCCAGGTCCACGGCTCCTGGGTATGTTGGCCTTTCTTCTGCTTCACAGCAGTCACTGGCTCCTGGTGGGTTGGGTTTGGACCTTAGGGGGGCACCCTCTGCTTCCAGCAAGGTGCTGTTCCCGGCTTCTCGAGAGATGCCCGGTGTTTCCCAGGGTGGTTTGGCGGACGGGTCAGGTGGTGGCTCTGGGTTTGCGCCTGTTGCTGGGTCTTCGTTGGGTGTTTCCCTTGCCTCTGTGGGGGGTGGCACTCTTGCTGGTTCTTCACAGCCTGGCTTGAGCGGCCGCAGTTTTCATGTTGCAACTCCAGCTGGGCGGCTGTTGACTGGTTCTACAAGCTTGGGAACTGTCCCTACGGCTGTTTCCAGTGGTGGGATCACGGGAGAGTTATCTGGAGCGGATCTCTCTTCTGCAGCTTTGCGCGCGCGGCGCTTTAATGACATTGATTGGCAGTTTTATGATGGGGGAATTGGCGATGGGGCTCTGCCAAGTGGCAGTGCACAAGTTTCATTTTATGGAGATGCTTTACATTTGGATATACAAGATGATGATTTGAAAGAAGGGGAATTGAGGGATAAGGATGTTGGGCTTTTGGCAGCATGGGCCCAACGGGGTGGGCTGGGGCAACTCCCTGTTTCTCGTATCATGTGCGGACCACGCAGCGGTACGTGAGGCAGCGAGGAGTAGACCATCTCAAGGGGATCATGTGGATTTTCAGCAGGAGTCGGCACAGTTGCCAAGAGGTAAGGATGGATGGTGGGCTGTTTGGAAACCAGGGGAGAGTCTCCCGGCTAAGCGTACCAGATCAATTGGTACAGGTGATGGGGTTATTGGTGAGCGAGTCGCTCTGGCACCGCGGCTTGAGCGGCCGGTGAGTTTGAATGTTTCAAATGTGCAAACTACAGGGGAAGTTTCTACAATTGGGGCTGGGGTGGCTGCTACAAAACCTGTTACGGAGGATAGTATCCTGCCTAAAAGATTGCCTTATTCTGGGGTGGGGATGCCTTTGGGGTCTCATTTGTCTGAGAAAACGAAAACTCGCATCTGGAGTGGTGAATTTGTGGATGTGTTTCGGCTTCTCCATAGAGATGTCCAAGCTAAGGAAGGGTCGAAGGAGGAGGAATTGGAGTTGGCTCGGAGGCCTCGAGTCCCGAAGTCTATTGAGAACTGGACATCGGCCTTTTTAATTTATGCCAGCGTTTATTGCCAGCGTCATCCGAGTAAGGTGGTCGACATGTTTAAATATGCTGCTGTCATACGTAAAGCTCATAGTTATTTTGGCGGCTTTGCCTGGCTGTCGTACGACGAGGAGTTCCGGGCCCGTATGAGTGTTTTCCCTGAGCGTTCCTGGGGTGAGGTTGATGCGGAATTGTGGCTCCAGTGGATGGCGTCTGCTCACCCGCCTGCTACGACCTGCACGGCTAGCGGCCAGCCGGTGCATTATCGGCCCTTTCCATTTCGCCCCGCTCTTTCCGGGGCGGGGGTTTGGGGCAGAGGGCAGTCCTCCTCATCTGGTGCGTGCTGGCATTTTAACAGGGGGTCGTGTAACCGGCCAGCATGCAGATATAAGCATGAGTGTGCGCAGTGCGGGGGGCGACATGCTCTCGCCCAGTGTTTTCCCGGACAGCGTTTTGGAGACCAAGGGAGGGGTACCGGGGGCAGGGGACAACCTTCGCACTTTGTATCTAAGGGCTCCTACTCCTATTAAACTGGACGTCCTTGATTTGTGGTTGGTGGACTATCCTGATTTTGAGGCTGCTAAGACTTTGTCCTGGGGTTTCAGAGTTAGTTTCAGGATTGGGTACCAGGGCCCCCGGTTGGGGAGGTGGTCTGACAATCTAAAGTCTGCGAAAGAATGCCCCCAGGTTGTGCAGAAGAAGTTGGATGCTGAGCTTGCGGCAGGCAGGATTGCTGGTCCTTTTCTTAGCTGTCCTATTCCTGATTTGATAGTCTCTCCGCTGGGTGTGGTACCAAAAAAGGCGGCTGGAGAGTTTCGCCTCATTCATCATCTATCTTGGCCTGAGGGTGCCTCGATCAACGATTTCATTGACCCGGCTGATTCTACAGTGACATATGCTTCCGTGGACGACGCCTTGCGGCTCGTTCGCACAGCGCGTATTGGTGCCTTGCTGGCGAAGAGTGACCTTCAGTCGGCTTTTCGGCTTCTGCCCATTCATCCTTGGGATTTTGGTCTCTTGGGTATGCATTTTGGTGGCTGTTTCTATGTAGATAAGGTGTTGCCAATGGGCTGCTCGGTGTCCTGTGCCCTATTCAAAACCTTCAGTACGTTTCTGCAGTGGCGCTTCACTTTCGTCACCGGCCACGCCCTGGTCTGTCATTACCTTGATGACTTTCTTTTCATTGGTGAGGGTCAGTCTGGGCAGTGTCAGTTAGCTTTGGAAATCTTCCAGGCTATGTCCAAGGAGCTGGGTGTTCCTTTGGCACCGGATAAGACCGAGGGCCCGTGTACATCTCTGACTTTTCTGGGGATTGAAATCGATACCCTGGCTATGATGGCACGCTTGCCTGCTAATAAAGTGCGGGAGATGTCTGATTTCATCAGGTTGGTGTTGGGTGAACGCAAATTGGAACTGCGGAAGGTTCAGAAGCTTTTGGGGTATCTGAATTTTGCATGTCGGGTTGTTCGGGCGGGTAGGACGTTTCGTAGTTGTCTGGGCCTCTCGATGTCCGGCGCCAGCCTTCCTCATCATCGGGTGCGCATTACAACAGCTGTCCGTGCCGATTTGAGTATCTGGTTGCGTTTCCTGCAAGATTTCAACGGCGTGTCCTTGTTTTTTGCAGATGAGGACATTGTCTGGCAGGTGCAGCTTTTCACGGATGCATCTGGAGCTAATGGCTTCGGCATCTTTTGGGAAGGACGTTGGTGCGCGGCTGGCTGGCCAGTGCATTGGCGGGAACGGGGTCGCAGCATTGCTTTTTTGGAGCTCTTCCCAATGTTGGTCGCTCTGTACATCTGGGGGGAGGAGTTTCGGAATCGTTCTGTATTGTTCCACGTGGACAATATGGCAGTGGTGGACCTCGTTAACAAGCAGAGGGCCCGTGATTTGCGTGTCTTGAAGCTCTTGCGTGCTTTCATGTTGCGGTGTTTACAACTGAATATTGTCTTTAAAGCTAGGCATGTTCCAGGAGCAACTAATTGCATCGCTGATTCTTTATCTCGCTTTCAGTGGTCAGAATTCCGCAAATTGGCTCCCGGGCGGACCTAGAACCGACGGCAATCCCACAGTACGTATGGGCATTGGGGGATTGAGGGTCCAACATTTGGTTGAGAATTCAGTGGCTGCCTCCACCCATCGGAGTTATTTGAAGGCCTGGCATGAGTTTTTGCAGTTTGGTGAGGAGATGGCGGGTCCAGCACGGGCTGTGTTATCTGATGAACAATTCTTATTGCAGTTTGTTTTGCATTTGGCGGACAAAGGCCTCTGTCACACGACCATTTCGGGCAAGTTGGCTGGGGTATCTTTTTACGGTCAGCTTTGGTGGGGGAGGGAACCTGTTGGGGGGGTGTTGGTTCGGAAAGTTTTAAAAGGTTTGGGTAGGCTTCAGGCTGGTGCTCAGAGGCTACGGCAGCCGGTGACCTTTGATTTGCTTCAGCTGCTTTTATCACAATTGGAGGTGTGCTGTTATGATGCATTTGAGTGCCAGAAATTTTGTTTGTGTTTTGTGTGGTTATTCTTTGGGGCGTTTCGGGCCTCTGAACTGCTGGGTTTAAGGGATAGAGTGGGTATGACCAGCAGTGAGGTGGTGGTGGAGCATGACAGGGTGCGTTCGTGGTTGCGTATGTCCAAGACTGATCAGATGGGGAGGGGTAAGTGGGTGTTTTTGGGGAGGAGCGGTGTGTCTTCTTGCTGCCCTGTTGGGGAATGGGAGGTTTTTGTGTCATCCCCTCACTTTGCCCCGGGGGCAATTTTTTGTCATGCTGATGGCAGCCTCATTATTGTTTCTCAGTTGTTGGCTGTCCTTCGCAAGGTTTTGTTGGGTCTGGGGCGGGATCCTTCTCAATTCGGTACACATTCCTTCAGGATTGGGGCAGCGACAGAGGCCGCCAGGTTGGGGTGGGATTGGTCCCAAATTCGTCGTATTGGGCGTTGGCGCTCGAGATGTTGTGAGAAGTATGTGAGAAAGTAGATCTCCTTTGCTTTGCCTAACATTTCTTTTTCTCCTAGGTCCTTGGCACTCGGTCGCTGGAGCAAAAAGGAGGGTGTGGATTTTTGGTCACTCTTTTGTTAAAAGGGCTGCTGTAGCCGCTGCACGTCAGCTTTGTGATAGATCGCTTGGTTTAAGCAGTCTGACACATGACGTTTCCTGGCATGGCACAGGGGGCATGCGTTGGGGCGGCCTCTTTCCCGCCTTGGCTTCTCTGGTTTCAGGGGGTTGGGGGGGCCCTCCGGATCTATTGGTGTTGCACCTTGGGGGAAAACGACTGAGCTTCTCTATCAGGTTTGACTTTCCTAAAGTTAATGAAACAAGATCTCGACGTCATCAAGACCACATGGGTGAGCACCATGGTGATATGGACTGAGTTTGTGCCTCGACTGACATGGAATGGGGCGAGGAGTTATTCAGCCATGGAGAAAGCCAGACGCAAAGTGAATCGAGCCATGAGACTTTTTTGTAACCATTTATGTATATACAGTTTGGCTCATCATCATTTGCAAGTTTCAGAGACGCATTTATTCTGTGAGGACGGTGTCCACCTGTCCAAATTGGGCCTTTCATTTTACCTTTTAGAGCGACGGGACTTGATAGCTAAAGTACTTCAGGTGCAGTTGTGGTGTGCTCCTTCCCTTCCTCCTTGTCTTTGAGTGGGGCAGGAAAACGCTAAAGGTTTTCCTGGGTGGCGGTTTTTGCTAGTGGGGTGGGCAGCCTGGAGCGGGTTGGCCATCCTGAAGGGTAGCTCATTGGGTAATCCAGGGGGTATTCATCAAGAGTTAGTTTTGGGTTCAGTTAGGTAGGGATGTTTAGGCATGCTGTGAAGATTTGAATTTTATGAAATAAATAATTAATGTGTTCAAGAAATGTATTATGCACCTGTCTTAAAATAAAGTGGCCTTTCTTGCTCCTAGAAGAAGTGTGGACAGTGATTTCTTGCGCGAGGGGGGACCCAGGGAGAGCCAGGCGCGAGCTGGTCTTTCCCTGGGTGCGTTCGCGCGAGCAATCTGGGAAGAGCAGGTGGGGGTGATTAGGGGAGTTAATAAAAGGGCTGTTAGGCAGGCGGTTGGGAAGTGCGTAGCGGGAGGCAAGGGAAGGGAGGTTCTTTTTGCCCCACCCACCCTCCCCCTTTTCTATAGTTAGGTTTTACTTTGCGGTGCTCTAGGCGCTGCTCTGGTCTTCGGGCCTTGCCACTTTTAGGACAGGTGTCTTGGTTCTTTTAGGAGGCGGTTTTTGCTAGTGGGGTGGGCAGCCTGGAGCGGGTTGGCCATCCTGAAGGGTAGCTCATTGGGTAATCCAGGGGGTATTCGTCAAGAGTTATTTTCGGGTTCAGTTAGGTAGGGATGTTTAGGTATGCTGTGAAGATTTGAATTTTATGAAATAAATAATTAATGTGTTCAAGAAATGTATTATGCGCCTGTCTTAAAATAAAGTGGCCTTTCTTGCTCCTAGAAGAAGTGTGGACAGGGATTTCTTGCGCGAGCAGGTCCTGTGTTTTTGTGCAAATGATAAATCCCTTACTCTTCCTGAACATGTAAACTAAAAATTAATCTGACCATGCATAATATGACTTCGCTCATGTAAAGCACTGCAATGCCCACGGGCCAAGTTGGCACTAATGAAAAAGTGGAAGAAATGGGCCTTATGTTTACTATGATTAAATAGGAGGTGATGTTTCATATTTTTTGTTAAATAAATTCAAGACTAAATGGATGTAGTACACTTTTTAATACCGCAACATACTTGGGAGCTCGGAAGTAGGAATGAGACACGTAATCATGTTTTACAGGTCAAAGGCAAGGAAGACCAGGGAAAGTTCTGGAACATCTTTCCGCTAATTTGTGTTTTAAAAAAAACAAATATTCCTGACTGTTAATATTGAAAATGAAGTGCCTCTGGCTGATAGGGACAGGGAGGGGATCCCATGCTATCAACTATGGTAGATTCAATCTGAGAGTATGCCTGGTCCAAGAAAGAAATGTAATTGTGTGACATTGGTTAATTAGCAAATCTAAAGGCTGCATGGATCAGGAGATGGCTTTAATTAATTGAGACATTTGAGGCTTAATGGTGAAAAAGATGTATATTCACAGAAAATGTGCTACCTCCAGCTGAGTTATGGAGTGTTATTTTCCTGCAACATAAAACAAGTCTAAAAAAGAGCTTGAGAAAATCTGATTGTGTATTATTATTATTAAGATACATTTTGAAATTACTTGTTTTATCTGAACACTAAACTATTTTGAAGCGTCTGTTCATTGTGAGGAATGCATTTATAAAATAAAAGTGAAAAAAAGCGCCGAGGGACGGCCAGCGCAGACCGAATTATAGCACTTTTTTTTTCAGCCAAGTAGCCTTGTTGCTGTACAACATGGCTGAAAAAATGCTTTTAAGGACAGCTATCAGTGTTGTCAATGATATTTTACGCGTGTACAGCAGAGTGGCTGCTGTGCATTATGCATGAGAGTTATACAAAAAAGAATTGATATGGAGCGATGCCACATTATAGTGCTTTTTTAGACTTTCAATTGCGCTGCTGTACAAGATGTAAAAATAAATATGGAGAATGTCAATAACTCTTGTGGGTGAGGCCAAATGGTTTTACCAATGCTTTTTAGTCCACTTCAACTGCTGGGTTTTAAGGGAATCTGTAGAACACTCTATTGTCCCTAACCCATGTAAGGCTCTAGCCTGGGGCACAGTTATTCAGGTTAGTGTTCTTGTAGTGCTGAGAGGGTTGGCGATCCTAGTCGATGAGTTTTAGGACAAGAAAAGTTTGTTTTCACATTGTAAATAGCAGTGCTCACATACTCCTGATATTTAGGGTACTTGAAATACTGTATTCTATCAAATATTAAAGACATCAGAGATGTACAACAAGAATATTTGAACACAACCTGTGACAGAAAGAGAACTTTGACTATTTGTGAACTAGAAAGCAAGAGAAAACATTTGAAAAACAGGGTATTTCAGATGTTTCTGTTCACTCTATACTTATGCAGTTCTGTTGCATCGTCACAAATTCCAAAGCACAAGTCGAATAAGTTTGGCTGGATCTTCAGTCTGTATTTCAGTCATGCTTGTTTACTTGATAAGTACAACTCCCCCCCCCCCCTCAACTTTTACGCCTCACCATTTGAAAAAGTCACCAGCCGCCCCTGGGACTTAAGCTGAGTGGGGCCCCCTTAAGGTCAGGAGCCCACTGAAGGGTTGAAGCCTTCGCTGCACCGCAGGGACCTGTTTTACGCTCCTGCAATGCCAGCTCAGCAGAATGTGTAGGCATGACATTGAATAACGGTGCGCCACTGCCACAAGTAAAGAAACACTAGCACAATTTTAAGTTCCTGAATTTTGGGGTAATTTAGGAGATATTTGCCCAGCACAGGTGCATTCTCGGGATACAAGTTGCTACCCTGGTGGCCAATTAGATCAAATAAATAGCTTGTAGAAGCTCCCTACTCGTACAATTCATATAATCATTAGAGAACTACATGTCCTTTTTAATGCTTACCAATTTTTTGTTTTATTACATTCAATATAGCAATTTATTTCATTCGATTTAATTCCATTGCCTATGTTCTGCTATTTGTAACACTACTTTCCATACAGCCAACACGAGTTGCGTGGTAAAAAAAAACCCACTTTCTCAAGAATGTAACTGAAGCCAATGTAATACAATATTCACAAATTAATTTGCAAAACTAGAACAGAATAGATATTTGTTCATTACACTTATCATAAAGGTAACACATTGAGAGTCAGTAATAAATGTTTTGAATGGCATGTAATGACAATTAATACCATGTCAACATTATAATGATATTCCAAAGGGTTCCTTCTTTATGATAGTGACAATGCTGTAGTTCTGTGTATCTGTACATTTATTTTGCGTTTTATATTTTACATTTCTAAACGTTATTGCTTTTCCACTAAAGCAAGCTTCGGCCTAAAATCGTTCAGAAAAAGGCATGCACAACCTAGCATGCAACCACATGTTCATGAATCAGTTTGCATCCCACCTTTCCACTTCTTTTCAGGGTGTGAATAACAGAGTGCACATTTAGATCATGCACTTAACAGTCTGCCATTTTTGCAGCATTTCCCAGAGTATCAAAATTAACATAGATTATCCTTGAGACCACTGGAAACATAAGCATGATGCAGCTCCCCTTGTCACTTCTGAGTCGTTGGGCTGGCAGTACACCCAAATCTACCCATTTCTGTGCATTCATGCCAAGTGCCTGAAGAAATAAACCTAGCCCATCCTTGCAAACCCGGCACCTACCCCAGGAAACTGGCTTTCTGTTCTTCAATCTTATCCCATGGAGCTCTGCTTTATTAACACAATCTTTCATGATCAAACATGCCCATTTTCCATTGCTATCCTTCAACTTCTAAACAACCTTCTCAAACAGTCTTCTGTACTGTGTTGTGTTATCATTCTAATCGGCACACCTCTCCATCTGATGGATGACATCCTATATGTGCATCCACCAGGGGCCCCCACCCGTGAACAGTGCTGACCCTGGGGCTAGTGCCTCACCACACCACGGGGGCTAATGTGTCAACAACATGCAGAGTTACTCAGAGTGTCTGACAATACATCCTGCATTCAGACAACTCACCCATCATTTGCACCTCTCACCCTCCACTTTCGCAATCATCCTGCATGCACAGCAATCACACTGCACTCACACCATTCCCCCTGCACGTACTCTGCACTCACATGAGCACACCACTCACTCTGCACTCACATGACACTCTGCTCACCTGTCACTCTCACCGCTCACCCTGCACTCAATCACAAACAAGCACATCACTCACCATAGATTCACTCCTTCCCCTCTGCACTGCCACCTGAACCCAAACTCAAATGGGCACATCAGTCCCCTGCACTCACATCACTCACCCTGCTCTCACTCCTCTCACCCTACTCTCACACGGGCACATCGCTCACCCTGCACTCACATAAGCACTCCTGTCACTCATAGGCGCACCACTCACCTTGCACTCACACCTCTCTTAAATATGCACATCACACACCCTGGACTTACACCACTCATACTGCACTCTCACCCTGCAGTCTCACGGGCACAGTGTCCAATTTGTACTCAACCAGGCACTCTATTTACCCATCACTCACGCAGCACACTATGCCTGCACACAGGCACAATGGTCTGCCAGAACTCACAGGGACACACCACTCACCCTGCACTAACTACTCTCATCATGCATTCATCAGTTGCTCCTGCAGCTCACCCTTCACTCTCAGTGATCACCCATTTCTCACACAGGCACACTGGTCACCCAGCCCTCACGCTCCTCACCCTGCATTTACACTGCTCAAACCACTTACCCTGAGCTCACTTCTCTTACCCAGGATACTCATCTTCCCTCCCCTACCCTTGCATTGATTTGCTTGCCCTGCACTCACATCAGCACGCCTTTCACCCATCATTCACACCACTCACACTGCACTCACTCACAGTACTCACCATCACCCAGCACTTACATGAGCATACCTCTTATGCAGCACACATAAAAATTACCCATCTTTCATAAATATTCACATATTTGTACAAAGGCACCCTCAGAATACCTGCTCTTTTCACAGTACCAGATTCCTAGGCCATTCCATCTGCAACTATGAGGCTGGTACAAAAGGGGAGAGTAGACTGAAGATGTGGGATGGAACGATGAGAAATATCAGGGCTGAGGCTTTGAGGAAATGGCGTGGGATTGAGGATCAGTTTGAGTCTATGGGGATGAGCTGGGAGTGTGTGGTAATGTGGTACAGGAGGAGAATGCATGCAAAAGCTGCAGAGGGGGAAACTAGTGCAACAGGCTAAGGATGACGAAAGAGGCTGTGTGCTGGTGAAGAAATTGAGTGGGGACCTCAGGCCAGCGGTGTGTTGTGGGTGGGAAAGAAGGCCTTGTTCCAGAGGTTCCTGCTCCAGAGTTTTTTTTTAATCCTGCACCTGGGCCTCCTTGACCTGAATAGGAGCCTACTATTTTTGCTGCTCTTGAAGCCATGATGTAGATCAGCATTTGGACCCTGTTAATCTGCATGGTAGTGCTGTGTGGAGGCAGGAACACAGTGGAGATCTGTCTAAGGCTGTGGCATGGGCACCAGCTTCTGCAGGACATAGAAAACTGAGGCTCAACCCCCGGCATTATTTTGGCTGAAAGGCTGGGGCTTATGAAAGCACACTAAAGCCTGTGCTGTGCATGGGAACATGGACACCACCATTGAGGTTTTCTGTTTGAGGTCTTCTGAATTACACGTTCAGTTGCTGCAGCTACACAGCATGAGCAAAGGAGGGGTGAGGGTTGTGGGTTATGCTATATTATTGGCCCTATAGACCTTGAGGGTTTTCATTGTGGTAGCCAGTCACAATTGTAGCAAGTGGCAATATTTTTAAGGAGCTTGATATTTGCCAGTTATCAGTTGAATTCTGACATTTATGATTAAAAAGCAATCCTCATCTTTTCACCACTTCATTGATTAATCTTTGATTGTTTCCAAAAATAATGCTTTGCTTAGTTGCCCATTGTCTTGTGTGATGCTTTCTGCCCCTCCTGGCTTTCTATTCACCATAATGCTTCATTCTGGGACACATCCTTTTGTTAGCCTTTTTTAACATTGTATGCTGGGTCTGAAAATATCAAGTGTTAGTGGGTAAAAAGCAATGGTTGCTGGGGCAGTCAAGCATTTCATAGGAAGATCAATAAAATGCTGTGATATTACATTTTAGAAAGTAGATGTGTTAATTTCCAATACTGTAACTAATTGCACCACAAGTGAAATCAAATTCAAGCCTTTTACAGCTTTTTTTTGAGGAGCCCTTTATCATTTGAAACCTAATAAGTTAAAATTAGTACCACTCATTGAGAAGGCCATATGTTATGATTTTTGAACAGTGTATACAGAAATGTTTTTACTAAGCTTCACTAAAAGGCAAGGCAGGTATAGCCGGGGCAGCAGCAGTGCAGGCTTATTCTAACGTAATAAAAGCAGATTTAACCAATGGGAGTGTGAGTGTCAGTGTGTGTGTGAGTACAAATGTATGAAAGACTGTAAGACACATAGTGAGAATGAGAGTGCTTAAAACTGTGTGGGAGAATCAGTGTCTGTGTCAGAATGTTTTTATGTGTGAATGTATATGAGTTAAGTTTGGAAATTTGAGGTTATTCGGGCATACTGGAGGTTATTCTTGCCTTCTGGACAAGAGCATTAATAGCATGTGGATGGGAGGTGTTACCCATGGCAAAAATCAGGCCCTGACATGCTGCCAGTAATTCTTTTTAACAAAACACCACTAGAATTGCCAATACTGTTCACTATGTATTTCCTTACTCTTTAATTGGGACACATCCCTGACTCAATGTGACACCAAATGTTTCACTTCATATCATATTAAGGTATGCAAAAAGCATGAACACACTTGTGTATACTTACAGAGATGAAAGGTGAAATACATTCCCCCCTTTTGCCTTCTTCATTTTTTAGAAGCAGTAAAATACTGCAAGGACGGCTGCTGATGCCCCCCCCTTAGAAATACACAAGTAAGTGCACAACAGTGTATCTTGATTAGTACAGGTTGAGGTCTTTGAAAAGACTTTGACGGGCCGCTTCTTTCTCTCTCTCTTTTTCCCCCCCATGTGCACTTTCTCTTTTCTGTTGCAGAAACTAGTTTTGGAGACACTAAATATTTGGAGAAAAGGAGAACGGCTGACCTCGTCATAGAAAGGTAACTAAAGTGAACGTGGAGGTGTTAAGTAAGAAAGTTCTGAATAATTGATATCATAGTGTTACATTTTATGTTTTCAGCTTTTGGTCCTGATGAGAACCCTGCGTACTAACGCTTGGGTTTGAAACGCGTCGACCACGCATTGTTTTACAATAAGTGCAGCAAAAAGAAAAATCCCCTGTGTTTCGTCATAGTGTTTGGATAAACATATCAAATAATACCACGAGCAGAGGGTTGTTTGACAACAGGCACTGTTGATTTCAAGATCATTATTTAGTGAATTGAAAACAAGTAATTTTTCTATGTAAACATTTTTTATGTGTTTGACTCTTTTGTACAAATACTGTTCTTGTCTTTATGTTGCACCTAGGTAATTGCAAAAAAATCTATTTTTATTTGTGTTTTGTAAAAATGTAAAATGGTGGGTGTGGGTTGTATATATGATGTGTGCAGATTATATGATCAAAGTTTGATACAAAAGAAAACGGTATAACTAGTTCATGAAAGCATTTAAAAATAAAAGGATATGAAGTGAAACTTTTGGTGTCACATTGAGTCAGGGATGTGTCCCAATTAAAGAGTAAGGAAATAAACAGTGACAGTATTGCCAATTCTATGGGGGTTTTGTTCAATGGGCCTAGCCTTACTGTTGAGAGGGCGTACCTTCTATTGTTAGCTGGCCAGTAATTCTTAGCATATGGGGTGCATCCACAGAAAGATTCTGGCTCTGACATTTGGGGTAATTCTTGTCACAAGAGACAATGTACTCGTTTTACAGGGGTTGTTGATGGCAAAATGCTACCCTTGTATACCAGCGATATTTTTTGGTATTACCCATGACTATGGGTGGAGTGTCTATGACAAAATGAAATAATTCTGATGCTGGCTTATTGTATGTAATCCTTGTCATAAGGTGCTCACCCACAAAAGAAATGCCTTCTTTGTCAGAGTGGAATAATTTTTGACTT
The DNA here is from genome assembly GCF_964263255.1 of Lissotriton vulgaris. Taxonomy (NCBI): domain Eukaryota; kingdom Metazoa; phylum Chordata; class Amphibia; order Caudata; family Salamandridae; genus Lissotriton; species Lissotriton vulgaris. Next base: position 883,404,720 of record NC_141689.1, on the reverse strand, counting down.
ACAACATTTGAAAAACAAGCATTTGCAATGCAATAGGTCGCGCAATAATACATTTTGAGCTATTGGCATTGCTATATATTGCAACACTAATTGCAACAAAAGTCTATAAATTGTAGGCCAAAAAATGTGTATTTATTTTTGTAGTAATGGTGTTATGCTGCGCTTTAGATGAATATGTTTAAAAGTAAAGTGCGCCAAACTGCGATTGCTACAATAGTTAATTGTGGATGCGTTAACAATTGATGTGTGCACTGATGGCTGGTGGTGTGTGTGCCTGTAGAAATTGTGCACTGATGGCTTGTGGTGTGTGTGCCTGGGTGGAAGCGTGCACTGATGGCTAGTGGTGTGTGTGCCTGGTGAAAGCATGCACTGATGGCTGGTGGTGTGTGTGTGCCTGGTGAAAGCGTGCACTGATGGCTGGTGGTGTGTGTGTGCCTGGTGAAAGCGTGCACTGACGGCTGGTGGTGTGTGTGCCTGGTGAAAGCGTGTACTGACATCTGGTGGTGTGTGCCTGGTGGAAGCGTGCACTGACGGCTGGTGTTGTTTGTGCCGGGTGAAAGCGTGCACTAACGACTGATGGTGTCTGTGCCTGGTGAAAGTGTGCACTGATGGTGTGGTTGTGTGTGTGTGTGGTTGTGTGTGGTTGTGTGTGTGTGGTTGTGTGTGTGTGGTTGTATGTATGTGGTGTGTGTGGTTGTGTGTGTGTGGTTGTATGTATGTGATGTGTGTGGTTGTGTGTGTGGTTGTGTGTGTGTGGTTGTGTGTTTGGTTGTGTGTGTGGTTGTGTGTGGTTGTGTGTGTGGGTGTGTGGGTGGTTGTGGGTGTGTGGCTGTGGGTGGGTGGTTGTGGGTGTGTGGTCGTGGATTTGTGGTTGTGGGTGTGTGTGGTTGTGTTTGTGGTTGTGTGTGTGGTTGTGTGTGTGGTTGTGTGTGTGGTTGTGTGTGTGGGTGTGTGTGTGTGGTTGTGTGTGTGTGGATGTGTGTGGTTGTGTGTGTGTAGTTGTGTGTGTGGGTGTGTGTGTGGTTGTGTTTGATTGTGTGTGTGGTTGTGGTTTGTGTGGTTGTGTGTATAGTTGTGTGGTTGTGTGTGTGGTTTTGTGCGTGGTTGTTTGTGTGCTTGTGTGTGGTTGTATGTGTGTGGTTGTGGGTATGGTTGTGGGTGGTTGTGTGTGGTTGTGTGTGTGGTTGTGTGTGTATTTTTGTGTGTGGTTGTGTGTGTGGTTGTGTGTGTGGGTGGTTGAGTGTGTGCGGTTGTGTGTGTGTGTGTGGTTGTGTGTGTGGTTGTGGTTGTGTGTGTGGTTGTGGTTGTGTGTGTTTGTGGTTGTGTTTGTGGTTGTGTGTGTTGTGTTTGTGGTTGTGTGTGGTTGTGTGTGGGTGCGGTTGTGTGTGTGGTTGTGTGTGTGCTTGTGGTTGTGTGTTTGTGGTTTTGAGTGGTTGTGTGTGTAGTTGTGGTTGTGTGTGTGATTGTGTGTGAGTGGTGTGTGTGTTTGTTTGTGTGTGTGGTTGTGTGTGATGTGTTTGTAGTTGTGTGTGTGGTTGTGTGTGTGTGTGGCTGTGGTGTATGATTGTGTGTGTTGTGTTTGTGGTTGTGTGTGGTTGTGTGTGTGGTTCTGTCTGTGGTTGTGTGTGGTTGTGTGTGTGGTTGTGTGTGTGTGGTTGTGTGTGTGTGGTTGTGTGTGTGGTTGTATGTGTGATGTGTGTTTGGTTGTTGTTGTGTGTGTGGCTGTGGGTGTAGTTGTGTGTGTGTATGTGTGTGGTTGTGTGTGTGTGTGGTTGTGGTTGTGTTTGTGTGTGTGGTTGTATGTGTGGTTGTATATGTGGTTGTGTGTTTGGTTGTGTAGTTGTGGTTGTGTGTATGTGTGTGGTTGTGTGGATTTGTGTGTGTGGTTGTGTGTGTGTGTGTGCGTGCTTGTGGTTGTGTGTGTGTGGTTTTGTGTGGTTGTGTGTGTAGTTGTGGTTGTGTGTGTGATTGTGTGTGTGTGTTTTGTGTGTGTGGTTGCGTGTGATGTGTTTGTAGTTGTGTGTGTGGTTGTGTGTGTGTGTGGTTGTGTGTGTGTGATTGTGTGTGTTGTGTTTGTGGTTGTGTGTGGTTGTGGTTGTGTGTGTGGTTGTGTGTGTGGTTGTGTGTGTGGTTGTGTGTGTGGTTGTGTGTGGGTGGTTGGGTGTGTGTGGTTGTGTGTGTGTGGTTGTGTGTGTGGTTGTGTGTGTGTGGTTGTGTGTGTGGTGTGTGTTTGGTTGTTGTGTGTGTGTGGCTGTGAGTGTAGTTGTATGTGTGGTTGTGTGTGTGTATGTGTGTGGTTGTGTGTGTGTGGTTGTGTTTGTGTGTGTGGGGTTGTATGTGTGGTTGTATATGTGGTTGTGTGTGTGGTTGTGTAGTTGTGGTTGTGTGTGTGGTTGTTTGTGTGGATTTGTGTGTGTGTGGTTGTGTATATGACTGTAATACTAAAAGCATCTCAATATAAAGGAACACAAACATCGAGTTTGTGGAAAGAGAAAGCACATTGTAAGTCAAACGGGCAGCAGCAAAGCATTAACACAGCATGTTCTTTGATGTTTGATGTTCTTTGAACGAGAACATCAAAGGGGCGAAGCTAAAGTGATGGCGGGCGAAAGTGATCTCAGACGCTTAATGAGTATGATGAGGTTTGCCATTTGGCGCCTTGGCTCCTAAGCGTGCGCCCGTGCACATGCACTTTAGCTCTAGGCTGGCCAGGCTTGCCATGGTAGCATTTTTTGAGCCCTCACTAAATGTCTTCCCAGATCAGCGCATGCGCTCGGTCAGGCGAGACCTAAAAAGTGTCTTTCCAACAGAAAATAACTTTGACGCTGGAATGTAAATACCCTTGCAAGAGTTTGTGCTGCTTTGCGGCACATTGCAAGACTTTCCCCAACGCAAATCCTTAGTAGATGTGGCCCTAAGTTTCTTTTAGCATGCTCTACTGTGAAAATTAAAAACAAAGCTGTTTTTTTTATGAGCAACATTATTATAGTAGCAATTTTGGCTGCCCGCTCACTTTACCAGGGTACCCCTTAGAAGGTGCGTACCCTGGATAATTCCTTATTTTGCCAATCCCTTAAAATATACCTGTAGAAAGTGTGAATTAGAGAACATGTGGAACTGTTAAAAAAAAAGTGAGCGGAAGACAAAGATTGCAGAGTGAAAACAAGCGGGCCAGGGAGGCGAAGCCAGACAGTGAGGGGTCCGCAACAAACCCCCTACCGGGGGACTGATGGGGTTTGGGCAGTCAACAGGCCTGCAAAAAAGAGGTATCGCTATCGGGTCATGACATTCAAAGCGCCCAATGGCATGGGGGCACCTGGGGGGGGGAAGCAGAATTTAAGGACTGAATGAGCCCCCTCTAGGTAATAATTGCCTTTACCATTGGATTGCTGTCGTCGCTGGATTGCCGAACGTAGAATCTCGGGGAGGAGAGGGGCCACCAAGCGCGGGCCTGGCCTGAATGACATGGAGTTTAGCTGCGGTGGGGGCAGTAGCGTGCCACCCGGTTCGAGACTCCTGGCCCAGTACAGCTCTGCCAAGTATCACGCATCAGGCCTTAGACTAACGCATTTCAGTGTGTTGATCCACATCACCGCACTGAAATGCTAAGTCACGCATAATGGCATCTCTGCTGCCGAGATGGAGTGGTAGCGCTACTAATCATTCACATAGTAAGCTCAAGAATAAAGCCGGAATTGCAGCTCACCATGCCCTGCTCCTAGAGTGACGAGCTCACTCAGTCTGCAAGTCTAGCTGCTAGTGCTACAAATTCACAAGTAATTCTTCCAGTATTCACCCGCCCGGCCGGCCGCTGGCTTTCTAATACATCATCATGACTGACGTAAGAATAGGTGCCTGTGCGACTCAGGTCAGTTTCAATTTTAGATCCCTGCTAGGCGGGACTTCCTGGTGACGCCCGCATTGGCGCCTGGCAGGAGCTGCAGTGGAAATAGCAGCGCTGCTTGCAACGTGTTGTGCTGCGGTATCATTGACCCTGCGGTATCATTGACCCTGCCGTGAGCGGAGCCGACCCGCCACATTTCCAATGCTCGCCCTGTGCAGCCAGGCCTCCTGAGCCTCAGACTTATGCTGGCCGCCGTTTGCCTCGGCCAGGAGTCGTTGCGGCTCTAACGACGAGGCGGCCTGCCGCCTGCAATTGCCACTCAACAAGTAAAGTAAGTGAGTGCCTGCTTTTTGATGTTTGTTTATTTTTTTTGCGCTAGCCATAGTGCAGTCACAGTGGACTGGTGTTTCCAGTCGGTGTAACAAATGAGTCAGAGCCGCTGCGCATACATCATCAGAGAGGCAGCACTAGGTCTGTGACATCCTTCTGGTATGTTTGCTGGTGTCTCTGTCTGTGCGTGCCGGGCTGGGCAGATGAACTCATTTTCAGGCAGGGAATAAATACACTGATGTGCAAGCAGAAGGTATGCACTATCTCACTGCCAAATGGTGTGGCTTTCCATATCTGTGTGTCTTGTGCAGGCTTGTAGCATTCACCACACAGAAGCACAAGCCTAAAAAAACACACAATGGCAAAAAAATAGTTCCTGAGCAACAGTTCAGAGCATTCATTCAATAAGCTGCAAAGGAGGTTTGTGATATTTGTACAATTTCAATTATATTTACTTAGGCATGAGTCTCATAAAAGGAAGCCATTTAATCATTATTTCTTACTGCTGTAGCTGAAATGGGTGTCATTTCTGATATTTACGTTTCCCCATTCTTCATAGCGGGATTTTGCGTGCAAGATTGTGTCACTCAAAGTCGCTAAAATGTCACTCATAATTTCTCTGAAATTATGAAACTGTCACTCATAGCAATCTGAAAACTTGGCAGCTATGCCGGTATTGCGGAGTGTGCGGTACCGGCAGCAGCGTTGGGTGAACTCACGGCCCGCGAGAGAAAAGCAGCAGTGATCGGAGACACCTTGCTTGGTGTGTGGCCAGGGAGCGGACAGAGGTGTGGGGCAAGCTCGCTGGCCAGGGATTGAGTGGCGTGAAGTGAGGCTGCGGTCGGGGAGCCGGATTAGAGCGCAGGATGCGGCAGCAGCAGAGGGCGAGTTCGCTGTCTCGTGAAGTGGTGAGCAGCCAGCGGAATCAACCTGTAAACCCACCCAGCACCTACCGGATCACACGCTGAGGGCCCCAGCTGAATGAAACACAACAGAGCGTTCCACGCTTGCAGCGCGCGTCGCATGAAAAAAAAAGAAAGTGAAAATAACCTTGAGCCTAATTAACGCACTGCGCCACGCTGCCAGTACACACTTTAGAAGCAAGTTCGTCTTCACAAGCGCATCCACAGACCCCAATCGCCAAAAGCCCTGCTCGTGCCCCGCTCTGTCCCACTTCCCAGGCAAGTCGCTGACAATAGATCTCGCTGGTGACAGCGCTTTCGCGCTGCATCACAAGGCAAGACTTAAAAAGGAGACCTACTTCTGGGAAATGCCAGGCGTTCCTAGCACACCATGAAAGCAGTAGAATATTTCATGAATGGCCTTTCAGGGTCCATGACGTTTAAGCATATTTGACCCTAACTTTTTCAAAGAATTCTCAGGGGATGAGCCCACTCTCCCCGAAACCACCAACAAGAAGTCTGCAGACCGGGCGCGTTGCTGGCCAGAATGGTACGCAGTACCAGGAAACCTCTAGTTGTGGACGAACTGCTTACCCCAGGGGGTGGGGTAATCTCGGATGAGGACGAGATCCTACAAACGTTTCAGAGGTACTACGCGGAGCTGTACAGGTCCAGATCGCTGCACGTAGAAGAGGAGATAGACGACTACCTTGAGCATATAGCCATGCCATTTTTGCCCGACTCAGACAGAGAGTTCCTGAGGTCTCCCATTCAGGAGGACGAGATATTAGAAGCGCTGGCGAGCATGCGATCAGGTAGTGCCTCGGGAGCGGATGGTCTGACGGTGGGCTTTTACAAGACGTTTAAGGACAAGCTGGTACCCCATCTGATTACCCTCTTTGACGATATCTGTGAAGAGGGGAGCATGCCCCTCTCGATGAGGGAGGCCATACTTGTTGCCATCTTAAAGCCTGGGAAACCGCCGGAGTGCTGCAGTTCCTACAGGCCGCTTTCGTTACTAAATGTGGACGCGAAAATCTTCGCCAAGGTGCTGGCCACACGGCTGGCGCTCCTGGTGCCGGATCTAGTAGCCCCGGAGCAGGCGGGTTTCGTTCCTAACAGGAACCTGACTTACAATATACGCACAGTACTTGGGACGATGCAGCACGTGTGCCAGGAAAACACTGCCCTGGCAGTTTTTCTGGACATGGAAAAAGGCTTCGACTCGGTGGAGTGGCCTTTTATGGTCAGAGTCCTCAGGAAGTTGGGCCTGGGAAAACCTTTCCTGCAGATGCTGGGGGCTTTGTATTATCAACCCACAGCGAGACTGAAGATAGGGGATAGAGTAACGGACTCATTCGGTATTAGCAGAGGTACTAGACAGGGATGCCCCCTTTCGCTCCTTTTATATGCGCTGGTGGCGGAGCCCCTGGCTTGCGCACTAAGGGAATATCACAGCTTGGAAGGCATTAGTTTCCCGACGTACAAAATAGGCATTTCAACGTATGCCGATGATCCTCTCCTATATGTCTGAAACCCGGAAGTGAACCTCTCATCAGTCCTGCGAGAGGTCGTACGTTTTGGCGCTCTCTCTGGGTTGAAGGTGAACTGGGATAAGTCCATCGCCTTCCTATTGACGCCTGTGGCTCAGCCCTTTGAAATGGAGTACCCCCTGAAATGGACTACTGACTCAGTCAGATACCTTGGCATACAACTGCACACCGATCCTGACGTTTTAGTTAAAGAAAACTACGGCGTGGCGTTCACTAAACTGGAGGAGGATGTGGACGCATGGTGTAAACTACCACTGTCCCTGATGGGCAGGATAGCTCTCATGAAAATGATAGTACTTCCTAGGTTTCTCTTCCTTTTCACCAATATACCGGTGGTCCTATCAAAGGCCTTCTTCAAACAACTCACGCAGGTGCTTACCAGGCTGGCATGGTGTGGTAAACAACCTAGAGTTAAGTGGGCGACGCTGATGCTTCCTTGTGACCGGGGGGGACTGGGGGCCCCCGATATGGAACGATACTATCGTATTGCGCAGGCTGCCCATTTGCACGTGTGGATCCACGGGGACCCGCGTATACCTCATGTGACCCTGGAACGCTTGTTCGCGGAGCCTCTTCCCCTACCGGCCACGGTCTGTCTCCCGGAGGATCGCGCCATCGGCCGACTAGATTCCCTTAAATCTACTAATCATGCATGGCACGCACTGGCCCGAGCACGAAACAGTGATCTCCTGTACTCACCGCAAATGCAGATCGACTGGGCGCTGTGGCTGGGTCCACTCAAGGAAAATGGAGTTACGGAGGCATTGCGAGCACTGGGTCTCACGAAAATGGAAGACCTGTTTACTACAGTGGTCTTGAAGACCTGGGAACAGCTCCCTCCCGCTCCAACGAGACCCACCCTCTTGCAGAGGTTCCAGTTTCATAGAGTCCAAAGCGCGCTCAAGGACGTGCTTGGCCCGGACATGGAGGAACCCCCTGAGGTACCAGAGCTCACTTATGTCATCAAATCTACGTCATCTCGTAAACTGATCTCTAGCATGAACAAACTGGGTGTTGCACATCAGCAGATCCAGCACCCCAAGGCCAGAGAGGAGTGGCAAAGAGATCTGCAGATGCAGATTGATGACGACATGTGGAGATACTGCTGCTCTAACACGAGAAAGCTCTCCCTTAATGGTAGGCATAGACTGGAGCACTTTAAGTTTCTTCAGCGAGTGTACTATACTCCGGAGAGGCTGCATCGTTATGGCCTCAGACAGTCCGCAGAGTGTGAACGGTGTCATGTGCCGGTCGCTGACTTCATTCATGTGGCATGGTATTGCCCTGGTGTTCAGAGTTTTTGGACAGAGGTCTTTACAGAACTTAACACGATTCTGGGCTCGGAATTGTCTAACGGCCAAGCGCTAGCGCTCCTGGGATACTCTAGGCCGCTCCCGACTGCACTGCGCCGGCCCGTAGATATGGCACTGTTAGTAGCCAGAAGGGTGGTGGCTCAGTGCTGGATGAGAGGGCCACTGCCCACCAAGAAGAGATGGGCGAACGACTTGCTATATTGCTGCACCCAGTCGGAACTCTACAGTGAACTACTCCCCCCCAGGAGCAGACCCAAAAACTTCTGGGGCCTATTCCAGGCACACACACAACAGAATGAGGAAGCGAATCCCGATGACGACGACTCGTCGATTGCCCTGGACTCCCCGGGGGGGCAGGCAGAATAGAGGATGTGGGTTTCTTTGGGGGAAGGGGCTGCGGGGGGGGGGAGAGGGGATGAATACAGACACCAATGTTGTTCCTTCCAAGTCACCCGGGTCACGCCCTTAGACTACCAGAGAGATAGTTGTGGTCAATGTAGTAGACACCTGTAGATAACACTAATTGGAGTATGTCACTGAGCAAATTTTTGCTGGCACAGGGGGGTGGGTTGGGGTAGGTTGGGGTAGTTTGCTCGTTCCTAGACCTTTCACATGTAAATAAGGCTTTCGGGCGTGAGTGTCAATTTCTTCTTTGTAATCCTCATGGTTATACACACTTTATTGCAGAGCCGAGACCATGCACTGTTGATTCTGGCTGCTTGTTGCACTGTATGCCGCCGGGCCCCTGGGATGCCGGCTAAATGGCTGTGTTTAATTTCACTAAGCTTGACATACAGAATGCGTTGTTCTGATCCACTGTATATCGTTAAACGCCATGTACTGCTTGCTATGTGTTATGTGAAATAAAGGTCTTTTAACCCCTTCGCTGCGGCGGCTATTCCGCCGCAGCGCTAAAGGGGCGGGGCGGCTGCGCGGCCGCCGCATGCTGGTGACAGAACCGCTCCGTCACCAGCTACAGTTGAGCTGTGCTGGTGACGGAGCGGTTCCGTCATGACCCGCCCCGCTCTTTAGAACGCCCGCGCAGGCGCGAAATCAGCGCCGCGCAGGCGCGGCGGCCGGGCCATGACGGAACCGCTCCGTCATCAGCACAGCTCAACTGTAGCTGATGACGGAGCGATTCCGTCATCAGCATGGAAGGGGTTAATAAAAAAAAATTTTTAAAAAAACAAGAAGTCTGCTTACTTGTTTTGTTTGTTGGTATTCAGGAGAAGTATCACACCTCATCTTTTACAAAGATCTTTAGCTGCCACTGATGAACAGAAATGGCAGGGTGCAGAGAGGACAGTGTAAAAGTAAAGTGTACACTGTGTCTGCAGAAAGAACAGCAGCATGGATTTGGCAATGAAGTAATAGCCTTGTCTAATCTTAAAATGAACATAATTTCTTGCATTTCAAAAGTGGCTAAGCTTGTCACTCTCTTCTCCTACCTGTCAATTGTTCCTGATATAAAGTCAAAATAGAGCCATGCAGTCCAGGCTACACCAATAACTCTATGAAGCTGGCTACAATGGCTGAAAGGAGCTGGTTGTGTGTAGGCTGCTGCAATAGGGGAGAGCAAACTGAGACAGTGGGGGTTGGTGTGGGAGGAAGGATGGGCATGAGGGGCTTTAGCAGCTGGTCTGTCCGTCGGCACACTGGGTGGTAGGGCGGAACACACTGCTTATTCTGCCCAGCACAAATATAAATGGGGAAGAAAAAACCTAGACAGATGCCCTTGAAGCAATATGGTTAATGCCACGGACATTTTGAATAAGGGAACATCTTTACTGAGAAGCTTTCTTCGCCAATACGATTAGTCTATCAATAAACAGTCTTTGCAAGGCAATAGGTCTCACAATTACACTAGTTTAAGCTATTAACATTGTAAATGACAATGCCTTTTATTTATGTTTTAAAAACGAAAACAAAAATAAAAGGCATTGTTATTTGCAATGTCAATAGCTCATACTCACGTAAATGCGAGACTTATTGCAATGCAAATGTTTGTTAGATTAGTGAGTAGAAATACTTCCTTTTGGCCAGCGCGGCAAATTGATTAAATAAACAAGCACCGCGCTAAAGTGAAAGCGGACCGCACTGCAAAAATAATAGTGCTTACCGATTTATGAAGGAGACCGTGCAAGGATCACAAAAGTCCAAGGGTTTTTGAACATAAAGAAAAGCCTGTTTACAGATGCAAACATGAGTTCGTGAATCAGAGGGTTTGTGATTGCAAAAGGGCTTTGTACATCAGTCCCATAAAAGTCTCATTCATTTCTGTAGTGACACTGACATATCTGCATTGTATAAGATGTATTTTAAAGCAGCAACGCATATTGCCATGAAATTTACATACATATTTTTTATTCCAATGCTCGTTACTACTTTCAATATTTTAGGGCCATTACAATGTCCGGTGGACGCACCGTCTCGGAAATGGGGCCAATCGGCCTCCGGTCGGTATCCCAACCTCCTGTCAGCAGTCCCAACCTCCTGATTAGGATTCCGACATTTCCCTATGGAAGCATGTATTACAGCTATAAATTGGCCATGGTATATGCTCCCATTGGGAAGTGGGTGGTGGTGTTAATCCCTGCACACGTGGCAGGCACCTTGAGGATTAAAAGGGTGGCACCTTAGGTGCCCCCTCGGCCCCCAACCGGTGGCTGCGCACACACAGGGGCCAGCTGGGGGCCCCCAAACACACATCCAACAGGGGTTCGATTTCAGGAAGGCCGGCATAGAAACCCTGCAGAAAACAGTGCATCGTAATCCCAAGGGCGGAAATACCGTCCTTTGGGATTACAGCCTCTGAACCCGTCAGAAGCCAGCCAGAATGACCGACCAATTTAGTTTCCTACTGTCGGCATTGTAATGTGGAGGTCGGAAAATAAACCGATTCATGACCCGGAAATCGATCTGGGCCTTTCCAGGCCGTATCATAATAGGCCTCAAAGTCATTTGCAAGCAGCTTGAGAAATATGAATGTGCAAATCTGTATGATTAAGTTACAAAATTACCTGCAAGAGAAGGATTGTCTGGATGAGAGCAAAACAATAAAAAAGATAGGCCATAGGGAGGTGGCTTTTGTTTAAAAACCATGTTGGATGAAAAACATGAAATGCAGGGCCATGTTAATTAACTTGCAAATGGCAAAGTTTGAAAAAATGAGTCACAAAATAGAGAAAAGACATAACTGGTAATTCTGCATTAGCCATGTAACGCGGAATTACTGATAAATTCCGCTGCGTTAAGAAAATAGCGCAAAATGCCCACGGCACCCGGTCACGGATGTCCGCTGAATCTGCCAGATTTTTTATGGCGTTCCGTGTAATTCCACGGAATCATACTCCACGAATTCTGCCCACCCATTGTTTGTATCGCCCTATAGGTTGCTTAATGTTTTGTTGCAGATACCCAAAAAATAAAAGGAAGTGTAGGCCTTTCAATGCGGGTAAATAATCCGTTATACGTTTTTTTAAATAGTAAAAACGTAATTTCTGAGGCAAAGACCTTTATTTCTTGATTACTTGATGGCTGTTAGGCTGTTAACGTTGACAACTCTTGACATTTTCAAGGACAGTGCGCATGTACATTTCTTTTCTCGAGTGAATGAGAGTTTGGAATGTTTTAACCTATGTTCTGATACTATAACTTGCTAGTTATTTATGTTTCTAATATTCATGTGTTTTTCAGGGTGTACCTCAGAATAGTGCAGCGAGAGTAGTGGAACCGGGCCAGAAATGTGAGAGCCTCACTGTACCCCCAGTAATGCATGTCTTTTACGACCCAACAAGGGCGGCATTTTTCCTTGCTGCTTCCATTATGGTCTGCGGCACCCTTGCTGCGCCACTGGCGTTTTTAAACCCCAAGACACAGTTCTAAACAAAGTGAGCTATGTTCATGTTTGCCTTGGCTCTGAGCACTGTGCCATGGTCCCAATAGACCACTTCCACACATCCTCACACTAAAAACCCTGAAGTCACTGAATATGAGGTCACTCTGATGTGAACAAAGGAGCACAGTGTTAACTATCATATCAACTGTTTCCCAGTCAGAGCAGCAACAAAATCCTAGAGGTAAGAAATCACTCCAGTACACCCAGGGAACTGCACACAAAGCAGCAGCCGATCTGTCCACAGCCCTTCCACGCAGTGCCGCACACAATGGAACACAACACATTCATCCAGTGTGCAACATGTCGCCTGTTCATGTCCGTCCTCTCTTTTCTGGAACGATGACAACACCAATCGCAGGCCATTATATCTCACACAGACCCCTTTGAAAAGCCACTCAAAACTAGAGCCAATAAAATCACCAGCCTCCAGAGAAGAAAATGCAATTTCTAAGGAACCTTGTAAGTATTTTCAACTCAACCACACTTATGTGAAACTTCAAACTGAGCTACCAACAACGTACTTCGCATAAATCAGCACATTTATTATTCCTGTGCTACCTGCAACCACGTGCTACTTTTGTTGACGTACTGTGACTAATAAACTGCTCAGGACTTATTGCACGGATAAAAGCTCAAACATTGTGAATACATCTTTTAATTTCATAAATCTAGCAGTAATATAACTAAGTGGAAATAACACTGGGCATTTAAGAACCTGCCACTTTCGTTGCTGATCCTTCACCAGTTAAGTCACTTGGGGGCATATCTGCAAGGCCAGGCGATAATTATCGCTAAGCGCACTTAGCGCTAGGATAATTATCGCCGGCTAACGCTGGTTCTTATCGTGGAGATAGCGTGCTAACATCAACGCATATCTCCAATGCAATAGGAATCCAAGCGTTAGCTGGAAAACAGTGTGATTATTGCTGGAAACCCAGCGATAATCTCACTGCGACCGGCGATACCTTCCTGATAGAGCAAGGTAATCCACCTCCCATTGCATTACATGGCTAAATCAGATTACAAGCAGGCGTAAGGAAAGTAGCGATAACCGTAGTTAGCGCTACTTTTCTTATCGCTCTACCTGTTAGCGTGCAGCTTGATAATTGGGGAAATGTCGGTTAGCGACATTTCTCCAGTTATTTCGGGGAGGAACGCCCACTTTGCATCTCATTAGAGATGCAAAGCTGGGCATTGTTGTAACTGGCCTAAGTCAGCAAAACACGCGATAGCGTGTCTTTGCTGATAAAGCGATGAAATTATCGCCGCTTTTCACCCGAAAACCGACGCAAAAGCAGCTATAATTTCATAGCACCGTCTTGATGATATGCCCCCCGTTCCTTTCATTTTATTATACACTGAAATGTTTGTTTGATCGCTGTAAATTATTGCAGATATCATTAGCTGATTTTCAAAAGGCGTGAAAACAACAACAGCTTGTTTTGGGGAGTTGCTTTGTCGAGGAAACTGTTTAAGCCACATATTTCTGAGACGGATTTTAATGAGTTTACCTTACTGATTTTCTCATAGTATTTAGTTTGGATATCTGTTGCTCTGTTTTTATTAACACTTTCTGAACGTCGGACTATCTGCCTTGTTTGACTTCAATGCGTTCAAAGCTGACTTACCTCTGTGAGGGGCTGCATCCTGGGACAGCATGAACAGACCACAATGCATGAAAGAGTACAGTACAGGAGTACGTACACATCCTTACTGGGTTTGCAGTGGAGGTGCGTAGCCCTGGTATTATTAATATTTTACACAGCGATAATATTTTGAGCGATGGTCTTCTTGTTATTTGTAAAGTGCGTTATTCCCAGTGGTTTCTAGGCGCTGCTTCAACTGTGAGTGAGATGGATTCAGGCAAGTCTCCTTATAGGTCAGTGAAAACACCTTTAAATAACCACATTGTCATCTACCAATGTAATGGAAGTAAGGAAGATTCTGAACGTTAGTGAGGGGAGAGGGAATTTCAGAGGTTATCTGCAAGGTTGTATGAAAACCATGAGTGCCTCTATAGCGCTGCCCGAACAACGAATGAATCTTTAAGACTCATTTCTTTACCACGCATGCCTTTACCACTCAATTTCGTGGCATAGGAATGACTGGTAAAGAGATATATGTGGTAAAGTTCACACTCCAACCCCTCCCCCAAGCCCTAAAAACAACCCTTATCACCCCCTGAGCCCTAAAAAAGTATCCCGACCCCATAAGCCCTCAAAGCAACCCGACCCCCATGACAGGTCCCGCTTTAGGGCAGTGAGACTGGTGCAGCCACCATGGGCGCTGACCTGGAGGGGGGCACTGACCTGAGGTGGGAAGGGGGTGCTATGTTTAGCATAACTTAAGCACCTGCTGCTGAGTTCCTTGCCATTCAGCTTTCAGGCAGCAATACAATGTCAAGATAACTCTTGGGAGGAATGTTCCTGTAAGAGAGCGGGATCAAAGTTTTGTCTACTGGCAGTTTTGACTCGCTATAAAGTAATGTAGAGGGTTAGTATGCCTGCTGCAAAGAACAGATCTTTATTTTATGTGGATAGCTGAGTAGATCAGTAAAGCCAGCCTTTACCAGCAGTTTAAAACAAATGAATGTATTTGAGAGAGGGCCTATGGAGAGACGATGGGTACATTCGCAGAGTGGTAGTGAGGGAATTTCAGGAGAAGGTGCTGGGGGAGGGCACCAGAAGAGATTGTCCCACTGGGCGCCACTAGCGCTAAAGCCGGCCCTGCCCCCTGAGTCCTAAAAATGACCCGCCTTCGAGCCTTAAAAACAACTCCCACCCCCCAGAACCCTAAAAACAACCCTGCCCCTGAACCCCAAAAACAACCCCTCAAAACCCCAAAACAGGGGTACTCATAGTACGGCCCGCGGGCCTCCAGCAGCCCGGCAAGCCTTCCGTGGCGGCCCGGGGACCATACCCCTGTTTTACATTTTTTTTAAAGAGTGTCTGCAGCAGCGTGAGAGACTCTGCTGCTCTGTGGGGGCCGGGTGAACCTAGCGATAGCCAGAGTAAAGCTGCAGGGGCCTAAGAAGAGGTGAAATAGATCAAAGCCTCCTTAACATGCTAATGGTCTTTTAAAGACCTGTAAAGTGCTCTGGGGGGGCTGTGTGTGTGTGTGCCCCGGCTGACACACAGGCAGGGTGAGATGACAGAGGATGACAGAGGGTGACAGAGGGAGTGAGAGGGAGGGAAAGGGAGGGGGACGGAGAGGGAGTGAGAGGGAGGGAGAGTGAGAGGGAGTGATAGGGAGGGAAAGGGAGGGAGACGGAGTGAGAGGGAGGGAAAGGGAGGGAGGGAGAGGGAGTGAGAGGGAGCGAAAGGGAGTGAGAGGGAGGGAAGGGAGTGAGACAGAGAGGGAGTGAGAGGGAGGGAAAGAGAGGTAGACTGAGAGGGAGTGAGAGGGAGGGAAAGGGAGTGAGACAGAGAGGGAGTGAGAGGGAGGGAAAGGGAGGGAGAGGAAGTGAGAGGGAGAGAAATCGAGTGAGACGGAGAGGGAGTGAAACGGAGAGGGAGTGAGAGGGAGTGAGACAGAGAGGGAGTGAGAGGGAGGGAGGGAAAGAGAGGGGGAGGGAAAGAGAGGGAGACGGAAAGGGAGTGAGAGGGACGGAAAGGCAGGGAGACGGAGAGGGAGTGAGAGGGAGGGAAAAAGAGGGAGACGGAGAGGGAGGGAAAGGGAGTGAGTGAGAGGGAAAGGGAGTGAGAGGGAGGTAAAGGGAGTGAGACGGAGAGGGAGTGAGAGGGAGGGAAAGAGAGGGAGACGTAGAGGGAGTGAGAGGGAGGGAGATGAAGAGGAAGTGATAGGGAGGGAAAGAGAGGGAGACGGAGAGGGAGTGAGATGGAGGGAAAGGGAGGGAGAGAAAGTAAGAGGGAGGGAAAGGGAGTGAGATGGAGAGGGAGTGAGACGGAGAGGGAGTGAGACAGAGAGGGAGTGAGAGGGAGGGAAAGAGAGGGGGAGGGAAAGAGAGGGAGACGGAGAGGTAGTGAGAGGGAGGGAAAGGGAGGGAGACTGAGAGGGAGGGAAAGAGAGGGAGATGGAGAGGGAGTGAGAGGGAGGGAAAGGGAGTGAGAGAGAGGGAAAGGGAGTGAGAGGGAGGGAAAGGGAGTGTGACGGAGAGGGAGTGAGAGGGAGGGAAAGAGAGGGAGACAGAGAGGGAGTGAGAGGGGGGAAGGGAGGGAGACGGAGAGGGAGTGAGAGGGAGTGAAGGAGACAGAGGGAGTGAGGGAGACGGAGAGGTAGTGAGAGGGAGGGAAAGGGAGTGAGACGGAGAGGGAGTGAGAGGGAGGGAAAGAGAGGGAGACGGAGAGGGAGAGGAAGTGAGAGGGAGGGAAAGGGAGTGAGAGAGAGTGAGAGGGAGGGAAAGGGAGTGAGAGGGAGTGAGAGGGAGGGAAAAGGAGTTAGACGGAGAGGGAGGGTAAGAGAGGGAGAGGGAGGGAGAGGGAGGGAAAGGGAGGGAGACAGAGAGAGAGTGAGAGGGAGTGAGAGGGAGGAAAAGGGAGGGAGAGGGAGGGAAAGGGAGAGAGAGGGAGAGGAAGAGAGAGGCAGTGAGAGAGTGAGTGAGACGGTCAGAGTGAGTGAGACAGAGGGAGACAGGGAGAGAGGGACGGAGAGAGGGAGAGAGAGAGCTAGGGCCATATGTATCAAGGCAAAATGGGTTCGCAAACGCCGAAATTCGCAGAATTCCGGCGTTTGCGAACCCATTTTCGCTAAATGGTATGTATGAAACATTTTTGTTGCAAAATAAGGAATCGCTAAATTTGCCATTCCTTATTTTGCGATTGCATTTAAGGAATTGCAAATTTTGCGATTCCTTAAATGCAATGTATCAAGGAAAAAAACATTCCAAAATGCCATTAAGGAATCGCAAATTACCACCAATTTCTAGTTGGTGGTAAGTTGCGAATTCTTTCAAAAAAGCATTATTTTAAAAATCAAAAGTTGCCATGTGACGCTCATACATGCCCTTAGGGCATGTATGGGCGCCATATGCGCACACATGTCATTTTCAGGGGTGCAGCAGGGTGTTCTTGAGACACCCCTGCACCCTTGAAAATATTCCCAATTTGCGATTAGCAAATTGCGATTCGCAATTTCCCCTTCATGCCTATGGGCCTCCTGGTCCATAGAAATGAATGGGAAATTATTCCTTAATTGCGATTAGCAATTTGCTAATCGCAATTATGGAATTTTGAGGAATCGCTAAAAAGAAGCAATTTTCTACATACATAACATTTTGCGATTTCTAAATAGCGATTCCTTAAAAATCGCTATTTAGGAATCGCAAAACAGAATGTTGATACATGTGGCCCCTAGAGAGAGGGAGGGAGACAGAGAGAGATAGAGAGAGAAAGAGAGAGGGAGAGATGTGTGTATGCCGGGTCTGGTGGCTCAGTGGACAAAGGCGTCCGCTGCAGGGACCTGTGATCAACCTCATGGTCAGTTTTTTTTGTTGCTCTAGCCCCGCCCCCTCCCCCACTTACCCCGCCCCCACCGGTGCGGCCCTCGGACACAAACCAAACTGTAAATTTGGCCCCTGAGAGAAAGTTTGTGAGTACCCATGCCCTAAAACAACCCGAGCGATTCAAAAAATCCGAACCCCCAAGCCCTAAAAACTACCCCATCCCTAAAACCCACTCCTTCACCCCCCCAAAACCCGGTCCAATCCCCACTTACCAGACCACGTCTCCCTATCCTTCCTCTTCATGTGCCCGCCAACGACGCATTTAAACCGCTCACTGCCTTAACCACGAATATGCATTGTTAAGGCAACAGTGATTCCACTTGAGGAGAAACAGCACACGTGGCTCAGCCCGCGTTGTAATGGCAGTTTCACTATCTGCAGTAATAGAGTAGCAACGTCGACCTGATCCAGGTTTATGAAATCTAGGAAGAGCCATCAGGTTGGAAGATGACATTGTCAGACTTCTACTAGGCGCATACACTTAGAGGCTCCCTTTACTAAAAGCTGGAGCATCCCAGCTTTGATTACCTTGCCCTTTTTAGGTCTCGGCATTGAGACCTATTGTCGCCGAGTTCGCTCTCAAGGGAGATAGAGCGGTGCACGAGCCGACCAGGGTCTGTGGACGCGCACACACACAGGCACGCACACACACATGCGCATACACACACACTCACACACGCGCAGACAGACACACACACGCGCAGACACACACACACACACGTGCCAAGCCCCCAAGCCCCACTTACTGCATCAGCCGCCACTCCTGGCTTCTGCTGCCACCGCTCCTCTGGGCGATCCACTCCGAGCGTGGGCTTCTCGCAAAGACGGAAGTCCCGCCCCACGACAGCCGTGAGCGTGCACATCCGGAAACCGGAAATTCGGGAGCGTGCACGCTCACGGCTTGTTCTATTGAATGCAGTCAGTTTGATTTTTAGCCCAGTCAGCCGCAGTGAAAGAAGCTCGCCCGCCGCTTTCTTCGAACGGGTGACTCAGTTTGTGAAACAACTCCACCGCTGTGCGGAGGAGTGTCCGCCAGAAAGTTTTCTTCAAACCTCCTCCGTGGCGGAAGTGCGCAGGTTTTATTTATTACATTAGTGTCCCAGACTGCGGTGGTAGCAGCGGGGAAGGGGCATGTGACCCGCTGCTTCCTCGTTCAATTCATTTAAGCTGCAGGACTGACTGGTCAGGCAGAGGGAACTCCAGCTCGGCTCCGCATCAGCATAAAGTCTCGGCGCGCCCGCTGACCACCCTTGTCCGCGCCTCCACCACCGCAGCCGGCCATGGAGTAGAGAGACAGCCCCACGGAAAACT
Source organism: Lissotriton vulgaris (assembly GCF_964263255.1). NCBI lineage: Eukaryota > Metazoa > Chordata > Amphibia > Caudata > Salamandridae > Lissotriton > Lissotriton vulgaris. The sequence continues at coordinate 883,386,108 of NC_141689.1, read as the reverse complement.
GCGAGCCGGCTTTCACCGAGGCGCAGAGGTGGCTGGAGGTGAGAACCCTCGTTTCTGGCTGTTCCCCTGGCTTGTCTGCAGCTAAACATTAACCGTGGCTGTGGTGCGTGAGTTGACGGACGTGAACTTTTATTGCTTTGGGGAGAGGCGAGGGTTAGCTGGAACACGGGGATGAGGTGAAACCCGCGGCACTCCAGCACGAACAGCTAGGTTGGCTTACGAACCTGGCGGTGTTTAGGTGTAGGGCAAAATATTGCCGGTTTGGAAATAAATTACAAGAAAGTACACGTGTGAACGACCTTCTTAATACCTGGAAAGTTTGAGAAATGTGCATGCAGCTTAGACAACGTAAACGACGCAGAGTTTGGCCCCAAATTCCACTGATTTGTAAATTGAGGGGTACAATAAGGCCACAACCTCAAAACATGAAACCTTTGGTGGTGTTTTTTTAAAGTCCATTTCGAATAAATACACTGTTCTCTATAAAATAGGAGTTGAAACGTGTTAACTCAAAGCTCTCATATGTGGCAGTAATCTTATTAGTAAACTCTGAAATGTATAGTTTTGTTTATCTTTGGAAGTGGTGACTTAAAATTCCCTGCACGCACCATGTTGCTGGTTACAGACCCAGGACGAGTCCACTTGATAGCTCTGACTTATGCAGGTTTCACACTTATTTTCGGCATCTATGTATGGCCTGCGCTGTTTCCATTGCATTGTTTTTGTTATGTTAATATTAGCTTGAAACGCGAGGGCCTCCGCTGTAATCCCTGGTGTTTAATGTCCACATACAATAAATTAATCTATTTTTAGCCCGGTGCATTCTGGTACTTGCAGTTTAAAAATGTCCATTATGAATGCAGCACTGCATGTGGCGACATCTGGATGTATGACGTTACCACGCCTACTTTTACCACGCATACCTTTACAACGCGGTATTTACAACGAATACCGTTACAATGCATAGCGCTTAGAGGTGCTGGATAGTGGTAAGTATAATTTTCTATTCCAACTCCAGTCCCCGTGGACACTAGGGAAGGTGTTGGATAGAAAATTAAACGTATTCCCTATCCTAGAGCGCCCCCCAGCGCAATGCGTTGTAATGGTATGCGTGGTAATGCCTGCGTTGTAATGGTAGTGCGTTGTAAAAAATGCGTGCTAAAGGTTGTATACCGCGACATCTTTGTGGCTGATTTGGTAAAGCATTCGAGTTCTGATCTAACTGCATACTTCACCATTTCTAGATGTTTTCTACTGGATCCCATTGCATCCAGATGCTTTTATTATTTTAATCTTTTGAACTGCCTTGTAGAGCAGTCATATTAATCCCAGTTGTGTCCTGGAACTGGTCGTTTGTGACCAATGGTGTGAGTTGGTTTCACATCGTGTTTATCCTGTTGAGGTTTGTGTGTTTTTTTTTTGTGTTTTTTTTTGCTGGACCATATGCCAGCTCCTTAACCAGCAGAATCCTTTGGTAAATGAAAATCTTGAATATCCACCATGGAAGGCCTCGTTATGTCCATCTTCAATGAGTGAACAGTTAATCGTGTGTTGGCCGTCCATGCCTGTAAACCTGTGGCGTCATCATCCATTAATCTTCAGTGGATTTAGAAGAATGCGTTTAACATTCTCTCTAGCTCGGTGCATTTATTGCATGAAATGACACACCTATGAAGGTGTGCGATAGGCATTGTGTTTCAGGAACATATTTTGGCAAAGAGATTGCACTTATGCGCATTTGCCGAAACATTTTGCCTCTTAAAGTTTGGAAGGTGGATATTCCTGTTTGCTCACGTGTGCTCTGACGTTGGTGGGAGCCAGCATGTAAAAGATATATATGGCCATTAGAAGCTAATCATTGGCCATTAGTGAGCTGGAGGCTATTGGGTGGGTGTTAGTGCCACACACCCAGTAACTGGGAGGACCTACTTCAAAGGGCAGAGAACCATGCCGCCCTCAGGCATATCTCAGCATCTCCTTCTTCGGAGGTTTATTACACCTAAAATTAAGGGATCTTGTTTAAAGTTAAACATGCTTCTTTGATCTATTTGACAATTTAAAACTAAAACGTACATTTTTGTAGTCAACTTTGGTGTAAAACAAAGACACTTTATTTAGCCAGAACTCATTCTTTCCTAATCTATGTAAAGTATTTCAATAAGGATAATTTTCTCTTTCGTCGGCTGCCCACAAGCCTGATTTCACTTACTCTGGGCGCATCCTGATAATAACCTGTCAGTGCCTCCTTTTGCGGCCGATCATGGTTTTGAGATAGAGGGATAAGTAATATACCCAGGATCACATAATTGAATGAAATGGGGAAACTGAGATTCTACATTTGTTGGTGGTTTGAAGGCCAGGATCCACCTTCCTGGTTGAGAACTAACATCAAGACTTCCTTGTACGATCAGATGTCCCTCCCACTTGGAAATATTTATTCTTTTCACTTGAACTCTTTCTAGGTACCCACAGCTCTGCTTAGTTATCTCAAAGCAACTGGGTTGGTACATTACGAAACAAATAAATATAAATTCAGTTATCCTTGTTGAACACATGGCGCGATCACTGCACCTTTGAAGCCGAGCCATTCTGCATAAAACAAATTCATGTTTGACTTAACAATGTTTTTGTGGCACTTTCTGCCTGGTTTTCTCCTGTTATTTTTTTTCATTGCCCTTGTAAAAGACTCTAACCCATATTTGTTGAATGGTCCCCCCTTGTTGGTTGTACTTGATCTCCTGCCCCCTTGTTGGTTGTGCTTGCTCTCCTGCCCCTACCCCCTTGTTGGTTGTGCTTGCTCTCCTGCCCCCTCGTTCTTGTGCTTGCTCTCTTGCCCCCTCGTTCTTGTGCTTGCTCTCCTGCCCCCTCGTTCTTGTGCTTGCTCTCCTGCCCCCTCGTTCTTGTGCTTGCTCTCCTGCCCCCTCGTTGTTTGTGCTTGCTCTCCTACCCCCTCGTTGGTTGTGCTTGCTCTCTTGCCCTGCTATTGGCATTGTAAATGACAATGCCATTTATTTATGTTTTAAAAACGAAAACATAAATAAAAATAATGTCATGAGCAATGCCAATAGCTCTAACTTTAAGAATGCAGAGACCATTGCATTGTAAATGCTTGTGTTTATACCGCACGTTTAGTATTATGAGGTATTTTTGCAATGTAGAGCTTGGCACTTTCCTGAACTGAGAAGCCTTTAGATTTCTTATGTCTGGCTTTGAATGTAAATCTGAAAACAATTCCTTATATTGTAGACTGATTGTTTCTTGTATTTGTAATAATTCAGTGGAAATCAGACTTTATGGCTTTGCACCTGTAAGCACGCGCACAAGTACGAGCGCTCAATTGACACACACACACACAAGCGCCCATGCACGCACGCACCCACACATACAGAGAACTCACCTCTGCCGTCGCATACACACACACGCGCACACACACACACAAGTGCACCGAGCGCCCCCCCCCGGCCCACTTACCGCCACTCCGGACTTCAGCCGCCACCGCGGGGCTCTCCCTCGGGCATGGGAGCCCCGCGTCACCAGCACTGCTTCTCTCCGTGGGCGCGTGCACGGGCTTCAAAACCCGAAAGTCCCGCCCCACGGAAGGTTTCGGTTTCGCTCACGTCGGAATCGCTGGGGGCGTGTGGTGAGTACCCTTCATTTAGAACCTGCCCTTCGCCAAGGATATCGTTGCTCTTATCAAAGCTTGTCCCCCCAGAGGCTGTGCTCATCAGACCCCCACCGATTTCTTCAGACATGGCACCTCTATCTTTGTTTGAGGCTACTTGTGGACATCACGCCCCCTCCTCCACCCCTGTATGAACTTGCCTGAGTCCGCCAAACTATGCTCTGCCTACAACAAAATAATTAAATGTGTGTTCAGTTTTTGATCATTTATGCTGTACATAAAAGCTTCTGGAATCACACTGTGCGCCTGCCTGCACGCGTGGAGTTGGGAGCTTTGGTGGCTACTCAATCAGGAAAGCGCGCTCCTACGTTTATTCTACCATTTTTAGTGGCTTGCCTCGTTTAAAAAAATCTTGGGGCCTGTGTGTCCCTGAAGTATTGTTCTTTTTGCAGTTTAATACACCGCGAACTTGATCTGACGGTATTGGACCGCTTTACATGAGCACCAGTTGCATTACAAGGCCAGGTTGTGTTTTTTTAAGGCACAGGGATATTATGAGTTTTGCCAGACTCGGGGCGTGTAAGGGACACAGCTTACTTTATTGGACACATGTAATATTATCGAACATGTCAACTTTATGAAATCAAGAGCCATTGCGGAGTTTGTGGATATATGTGGTTGCTGCGTGTTGTGTACCGGATATACTTCCGTTGGGTCTTGCCCCTTACTACAAGCATTTTCGTGGTTTGGAATAGCTCTATCCACACTTTTGTACTCCGGTTCAGTAGTGCTGGAGCGGCCTCTGAAAGGGGTTGCGATCACAGGCATCGTATCTGCATAACTAACAATGGTTTAGATTGACATCTATTGAATACACTCTTGTCAACATGCATTCCTCTAGCTCCTAGTGGACATCAGATGGAAGATCATACAGCGAAGAGGCATGGCTTCTGTTTGACCCCCACCCAGTGTGTCAGGTGAGCTGCGGAGGCAGGCGCCATCTGGAGCCACAGCAGCATGCCTGGTGCCTGCTGCATGCAGGGACGGAGTGGCTCGCCCCTCCCCCTCGTATGAAAGTGTGAACCGAACTAGCACATCCTCAGTGCACTTCACAGAAATAATGTTCACTCCACCCTAATACCCGGTCACTCTGTAACTTTTAGGTGCCAGTGACGTCAGGTGACATAAAGTAATGTAATGTAGCAGCACAGAGCAAGTGCCAGCTATCAACAGTGCTTGCCCATGATCAATGGTTTCGGATTTAGATTTTTGCTGCGAAATGCCGCTTGTCACATCAGTTTTTTTTTAAGTGGATGGCTCTCGATTTATTTCAGCTTTTAGGCTACGTTTTCCTGAAAAAAAAAGTTTTCATATACATATGGTTTACACATCTGAAAGACAATCCCGCAAGTCGCCCTGGTCCCAGAATTTAATTTGTCATTCGAAGCATGGCCATAGCTTGGTTTATTTTTAGTACTTTTGTGGCAGTGCTCACTGCAGGACAACCTTCAGTTCTTAAATTTTCTGCTTCTATTGTCCGGGATTTTCACTCGGTGGTACTTTGGCGGCAACGTCACACTCCGCAGGACTTAAATAAATACCTCTGCCATTGTGAAGTGAGTTTAATGAGGCGCAAATCTCATCAAAACTGCTATATTTTGATATAATTGTTTTTACATAAAATAAGCAAGAAGTTAGTTTTTAAAGTGCAATTTACTTTTAAAAAAATACAGGGTTCAGGTTGGGAATACCTTGCTAAACAATATCACATGATTTCATAATAGTGTCATTTATTTGGCCCTGCCCTTGTCAGAACAGTGGCAGTAGGTTGTAGGAATTTTCAAAAATGCATGAATCAACACACTGAGGTAAAGAAACCTATTTTATAGCTGATGTACCATGATTATATTTTTATTTGTATGAAGACTTTGTGCTTGTTGGTAAGTGTGTGTGTGGTGCTCTGTGTGTTGGGGGGGCTCTGAGTGGGTGTGGATGTGTGTGTGTGGGCGTGGGTGTGTGTGGGGCTCTGTGTGGGTGGCTCTGTGTGTGTGGGTGGGTTTGTGTGTGTGGCTCTGTGTGGGTGTAAATGCAATAGGTCATGCATTTGCGAGCGATTAACCTATTGGCATTGTAAATGACAATGCAATTTATTTAACGATTAAGCTATTGGCAATGTAAATGACAATGCCATTTATTTAAGATTAAAAAAAAATGTCATGAGCAATGCCAATAGCTCTACCTTTAATAATGCTGAGACCATTGCATTGTAAATGCTTGTTCCTGTCTGAAATTCGGGTAAGAAACTAGAAAGAGGTCTCCAGTCACCAAGTTAGTATGGTGTGGGCGTCCAGGAAAATAGTAGACCATTTTTTGAGGTCAGTTAAGAGATGTTAGATCGTTTTTTTCAGTTGTTTCCTTAGCTTAGCAAGTAAATACAAGAAAAACGAAAATTAAATTACATTTATTTGACACGAGGGAAGTTTTCTTAAAAAGCCCAGGTAGATTAATCATTTGCACCTGTTAAAGCAGATGCCGAGTTACAGCTGGCGATTAGAGTTTAAATCAGTGGCCAGATTGCAATGCGAGGAAAGTCTTGGCAGAAAGAGGGGGGATACATTTGTGGCAGACAAAGATACTTTCACAAAGCCTTAAACTGTGCTGTTTTTGTCAAAGTCACTGTCTGTATACCAGAAATGTTTTGTGATGTTTTTTCTTAAAAATGACTGTGAAAGATTGATTTTAATTGATCTTACATTTAGGGGGCCCTCTCTCTCCAAAAAGTTAAAGATACAATGATTGAAAGAGGTTCCGGAGAAGCTGAGGGTACAAAGTTAAGAAGACTTTTGCAGTCAGCATTGACATTTTCTGAAAATAGCAGATGGCTTTCAATATCAAGCATCGACAATCCCTTTAGGTATGATTTATACCTGAAAGTCTTGGTGAGTTTAGGCATCCATGCATGCATTTACCCTTTGATCCGTTGTCCATTCATGCACTCACCCATCCATAATAAAACACAATCAAAACTCAACAAGCATATATAAGATACATTAAAAGTAGAAAAGAAAACATGCTACCATTCAAAATGGCCTGCGGGTTGCAATAAACATAACATGAAATACAGCAGTTGTCAGCTTCCTTGCAATAATTTCATACATAGCGACTCGCCTATCGATGTTTTAACGTTCCAAAATGGCAGCCACTTTCAGAATCAATATTTTGGCACATTCCTAGATGGCCACTCAGTAAACATTGCATGGTGTATTACATCTTAGAACAGTAAAACAATGACACCCTATGGACGGCATTATTCCAGGAGGACCATCCGGTGTACCAGAAGTAGCTGCATGTAATGCAGCACACTGCAGATGAAATGAGCAGCAAGTGAGCAGCATGGTGGCAGTGTTAAGTGGAGCTGCATTGTCTTTAAAAAAAAATAAAGTCGGAACAAAGAATATAAAGGGAGACATAAGAAATTATAACATTAACAAATAGAGAACTACTGTTCCCCAAGCCCTGGTACTGAAGCACACTCACTTTCAGTTGATGTGCACATGTGATCAGGCCATCACTCACAGGGCAGAAGAGCCAGTGGTCGAAGTGAACTAACCCATTGCTTGATGTCATGGGTGGAAACAGAATGTGAATGAAACTCAAACTGACCATTAACATACTTCTATGTCTTTGTGGGTATATGCAAGTATGCCTTTTCTTAACAACTTCTTTGATTACAGAAGTTGTGAAGAGAACTAAACCTGAAGACACCTCCTACGAGGGTTTGGAAAAGATTATCATATTGCTAATCTTCTGCTCTCCGGTTTACCTAAGGAGGTAACCAACACCAAAACCATTCCATACTAAGGTAACCTGTGAGATTCAATGTAACAAAATGAATGTATTTAGGCTTTAACACTGTTATATTATGCAATACAATACTGTGTGTGCCACATCCATAAGGCCTGAGTAATTTCTTTTATGTTATTGTCACAATTGCAAAGGGTGCAAAACTTGATCTTTAATCTTCCATCACATGTACACGTTTCCTTTTCTTTGAGAACCCCCTTGGCATCTGGTCCTCGAGAGAACTGCTTTCAAAAAAGTCTCTGCATGGCTCATAAAACCATATATGGCATTAGACCCAAGTCTTTTCTGAATATGATCAGGCTTCATCTTGTGAAGATGCTTTTACACTCCTCTAATGCAGGACTATTGAAAGTCCCAAAGATCCATCACATTTGTTGTGGTGGCCACGGTTTGGTGGCTGTGTGGTCTCCTTCCTGACATCATGTGACGAGCTTCCTATCCATGTCCGCCTAGAAATGTACTTTAAGCAGTTTAAGAATACAATTAAGACATGGCTTTTTCCTCTCCCCTCTTTTTTAAAATTTTTTTTATTCCTCATATACCAATAGTGGGTATTCTAGATAGGGAACCCCCTCCTCTCCTTCCAACGTCACGATGTCACAGCGTCGAGAATTTGGTACCAAAGGAGAGAGGAGAAGGTAAGCCCCTCTAGTCTTAGCTGTTTGCTTTATCCACTCCAAACCCTTTAAACTGGAAAGCCCTTGGTTAGGTTGGAGACCAAGCGCCAACATTACCCAGGTGAAATCATCGGAATACTCTCATCTGTTCCGCCAGGCCACAAGGGCCGCCCAGATCTTATCTTGGCTGGAGCCATCACAAGCTATATCAGACTCACTAGTGTATATAATATATTTCAAGCAATCAGAGAAAGTAGTGGCATTTTCGTACTTCCAAGCCTTGCATATTTCCCGCCTAGCTAAGATCATTACGTAGAAAATGAATTTGGTCCTCATATCTTTGAGATGATACTCTACGTCTAAGCCAAAGAGAATCATTCTCGGTGTAATCACAAAATGTATGCCCAAAACTTCTACTATAAATTCTTCAATTTTAGACCAAAAAGGTATAAGTCTAGGGCACTCTACACACATGTGCAGATCATCTGCGGCGGGAAATTTGCACCGTGGACAGCAATATTCAAGGCTCGTGATCTTTACCAGTTTTTTAGGAGATATATATGCTCTATACAGAGTGAATAGGTGGTTCCATTTTAGGGGAGCGGACTTCAACACTGTATTTAGCATATTAAAGGAATCCCCCCACAGAACCAGTAAGTTATTGCAATCTAGACCTTCTGCTCCCCCCCACGGCTTATTGAGTTCTAGTTCTGTGACTTCATCTTTCTCAATCAAGGCCTCATACCAAAAGGAAATCTCTTTTTTCCATCTCCCCTTTCTATTTACCAAGTCAAACCTAGGGTTAGATGTGAAATCCCATGATGTAGTAGCCCACCAGCCAGATAGCTGGTAGTATTTAAACTTGGTAAGAGTTCCACCTGTCAGCCTAGAAAGGGAGTCCCACCCCAAGAGGGGAAGCAACAGTTGGTCCTTGAGGCATTCTGGTGTCCCCGGGGAGGCATTCTGGTGTCCCCGGGGAGATTCCTCTCCCCTCTTGTGTCTGTGTCTTCTCTGGTAGTTTAGTGCCAGGACGCTCCTCTCTGGACAGCATAGCGCTTCGTAAATGCACATAACATCTTGTCTTTATCCTAACTTGTCATAATAAACTGATTAGGGCTAACGCTTTTGACACAACCAACTCTGGCCGACTTTAACAAATATTAGCTTTTCTACAAGGGAACTGTCAGCCATAAAGTATTTCAAACCAAGAGAGCCCAAAAGTGATATTTTCTTGCCTACTAATCTGTCATAAAAAAAATATCTGTTTACATGCCTTAACACAGTGTAATACCAATCTATCCCTAATGGCCTATTTTCTTTACCATATGTTTTCACAATATAGTCTGTCTTTCCAACAAACCAATTATGCCTATAGCCTCTAAAATTAACCTGTCACCATAACCAACACAGGTGTGTTATATTGAGCATATGTTTTCTCAGAATACAACTATCAGGTATGGGCATAAAATTATAGATGTGTTTAAAATATAATAATCTGTGCAATTTTGTAGACTGGAGTACTTTTTATTTTTTACAGATTTTAGCATAATGTAACAAGCATTTGCAATGCAATAGGTCTCGCATTAGGAAAGTTTGAGCTATTGGTATTGTAAATGACGCATTTTTTATTTATGTGTTGGTTTTGAAAATAGCAAAATAGCTTTGTCATTTACAATGCCAATAGTTATAACTTTCGCAAATGTGACCCCTATAGCATTTGTAATACAATATGTATTGTATTTATGTGACTTTCATGAATTGATATTACAAATAACAATGGCTTTTAATTAAAAAAAAATATTTAATACTTAAATAAAAGTTATTGTAATTTATAATGGCAATAGCTTAAACATTTGTAAATAACTTTTGTGAAGATTATGTTCAGTGTATTTTATTGTGACGAAAATCCAAGAACAGAAGTGAAATATTAACATGTTTTTGTGACATTTGTAATAAAGCTTGAAACATTGAGAGAACATATTTGAACCAGTTGTTGTTGAATGGTTGCACAGATTGATGCTGTGGTGGCACTGAGTGATGTTGTGGTGGCAAACGAGTGATGCTGTGGCATTCAGTGATGGTGTGGTAGCGCATAGTGATGTTGTGGTGCCCCTGAGTGATGATGTGGTGGTGCTGAGTGATGCTGTATGCTACGCTATGTTTTGTTTTGCTATCCTATGTTTTGTTTTGTTATGCTATGCTATGTTTTGCTATCCTATGCTTTTCTTATGCTATGCTGTGTATTGTTGTGTTTGGTATGCTATGCTATGTTTTGCTATGCTATGATATGTTTTGTTTTGTTATGCTATGTTTTGTGTTTTGTTAAGCTATGCTATGTTTTGTTGTGTTTTGCTATGTTTTGTTATGCTATGTGTTGTTATGTTTTGTTATGCTATGTTTTGTTATGTTGTGCTATGTTTTGTTATGCTATGCTATGTTTTGCTATCCTATGCTTTGTTTTGTTATGCTATGCTATGTTTAGTTTTGCTTTCCTATGCTTTGTTTTATGCTATGCTATGTTTTGTTGTATTTTGTTATGCTATACTTTGTCATGCTATGCTATGTTCTGTTGTGTTTTGCTATGCTATGCTTTGTTAGGCTATGCTATGTTTTGTTATGCTATGCTATGTTTTTGTGTGTTTTATTATGCTATACTTTGTTTTGCTCTGCTATGTTTTGTTATGCTATGTTTTGTTATGCTATGCTATGCTTTGTTATGCTATGTTTTGTTATGCTTTGCTAAGCTTTCATTTGTTATGCTATGCTATGTTTTGTTATGCTATGCTATGTTTTGCTTTGCTTTGATATGTTTTGTTTTGTTATACTATGCTTTGCTATGCTTTGTTTTGTTATGCTATGTTTTGTTTTGTTATGCTATGCTATGTTTTGTTGTGTTTTGTTATGCTATGCTATGTTTTGTTGTGTTTTGTTATGCTATACTTTGTTATGCTATGCTATGTTTTGTTGTGTTTTGCTATGCTATGCTTTGTTAGGCTATGCTATGTTTTGTTATGCTGCGCTATGTTTTGTTGTGTTTTATTATGCTATGCTTTTTTTGCTCTGCTATGTTTTGTTATGCTATGTTTTGTTATGCTATGCTATGCGTTGTTATGCTATGTTTTGTTATGCTATGCTAAGCTTTGTTTTGTTATGCTATGCTATGTTTTGTTATGCTATGCTCTGTTTTGCTATGCTTTGATATGTTTTGATTTTTATACTATGCTTTGATATGCTATGTTTTGTTATGCTATGCTATGCTATGTTTTGTTATGCTATGCTATGTTTTGTTATGCTATGTTTTGTTTTGTTATGCTATGCTATGTTTTGTTGTTTTGTTATGCTATGCTATGTATTATGTTATGCTATGTTTTGTTTTGCTGTGCTTTGTTATGCTATGCTATGTTTTGTTTTGCTGTGTTTCATTATGCTATGCTATGTTTTGTTATGCTATGCTATGTTTTGTTATGCTATGCTATGCTTTGTTATGCTATGCTATGTTTTGTTATGATATGCCATGCTATGCTTTGTTATGCTAGGTTTTGTTGTGTTTTGTTATGCTATGCTATGTTTTGTTATGCTATGCTTTGTTATGCTATGCTAAGTTTTGTTGTGCTATGCTTTATTATGCTATGCTAAGTTTTGTTGTGCTATTTTTTGTTGTGCTATGCTACGCTGTTTTGTTGCGATATGCTATTCTTTGTTATGCTATGCTATGTTTTGTTATGCTATGTTTTGTTGTGTTTTGTTAGGATATGCTATGTTTCGTTTTGTTATGCTGTTCTTTGTTATGCTACGCTATTTTGCTATTCTATGTTTTGTTATGCTATGTTTAGTTGTGTCTTGTTATGCTATGCTATGTTTTGTTATGCTATGCTATGTTTTGTTATGCTATGCTATGTTTTGTTATGCTATGCTGTTTTGTTATGCTATGTTGTGTTTTGTTATGCTATGTTTTATGTTATGCTATGTTTTGTTTTGTTATGTGTGTGGGGTTGTGTGTGTGGGGTTGTGTAATTGTGTGTGTGTGTGTGTGTGTGTGTGTGTGTAGTTGTGGGTTTGTATGTGTGGGGGGTTGTGTGTGTGGGTGTGTGTGTGTGTGGGCATTGTGTGTGGGGGGGTTGTGTGGGGGGTTGTGAGTGGGGTTCTGTGTGTGGGGGGTTGTGTGTGTGGGAAGGGTGTGTGTGTCTTGTTACATATGCGGTTTTGAAGAATGAGCGGGGCATCATATTCTGTCTTCATACTTATATAGTTGCCACTTTTGTTCCTTTTTATAGCATTTAGATTAAGAATATTTGTGTTGAACAAGTGGCAATTGTCGGGTTACTCATCATAAGTGCAAATTAGCTTCATAAACTTGATGGAATGTGAACAGCAAAGATGGAGAAAAACTGGGAAAGAGGACAGATGCTGGCAGGATGTGTGAGATGTGAAGAGCGGTAAATACTTTAGGGAGTGGGAGAGATTGTGAGAGAGTAGAAAAGATGATCTGAGAGTTAAATAGGTAGTGGAAGAAAGGAAAAGTCAATGTGAGAGTGGAAGATATAGAAGGAAAGAGTAACAAACAACAGAGTAGCGAAAGAGACAGTGGGAGAACAGACGAAGAAACAACAGAATGGAAGACACACAGGGGGAGTAAAATAGAGACCAGTGAAAGAGGTGACAGGAGAGGACTGAAACCACAGGAGAGTGGAAGAGATGGTGGGAGGAATATGAAGGCAATAAACAGAGGAAGACAATGATAATGGATAAAGTGGTGGAGGATTTGGTGGGATCTGGATGATACAACAGGATGAAGGAAGTGAAATGGGAGAGTAAAAGAAGAAATAGTGAAATAAAAGACTTTGTGGGAGAGTGGAAGATGGTTTAAGAGAATGAAAAACAGCACGAGAAGAACGAGTCTAATAGGGGCAGAAAGGCACAAAAAATGGGTCTAACAGTGGCAGAAATGCACAAAAAAGCGAGTCTAACAGAGGGCAGAAAGGCAGAAAAACGGGAAAAAAACGAGTCTAATAGGGGCAGAAAGGCACAAAAAACGAGCCTAACAGGGGCAGAAAAAACGCGGCCACGAAATGAAAGTAAATAAACTGCGGCCACGAAACGAAAGCCTTTGATGCAGCAGGGGGCGGAGCGGATCCCTTTGAAGTGAAGCTGCTGGCGGTACCACGCTGGGGAAGCAACAGATGGCTGACTTTGATGTGGTGATGCGAAGCAGGCAGGCAGGCGGATAGAAGCGCGTGCACGGGACACATGCACTTCTGGAAATCCGCATTTTTGAGAGCTTAGTTTAGCTCTTAGTTTAGCCCCAATAGTCTCGTCCTATTCATTCCTTGCGGAATGGAATAGGACGAGACCTAAAAACTATCCACCATTAAATGCCTATTGTCTTTAAAACATGCTTTTCCTAAATATGCCATGGCTACTACCTTTGTTGTAACTGTTTTTTAACAGATCAGGCCTATAGCTTTGATCATTGGCTTGTCACCATAACCAGTGCACGCATTCTGTAAGGAGCATGAATAAGCTTTCCCTCGACGCAATAAGTGCAATAAAAGTACTCTTTTGCTCACTCAAATGCTATGCTTATGGGAATCAACAGGTGAGTGGAGACAAAGCCCACATCAGTAGGGCTTCTTAAAACTCTTTTTCTGTTGAGCACTTAAGGCCTCATGATAGCTTTGCTGTCAAGTTTACCTTAAAAAAGGTGCAAATATTATTAAGAGATGTGCTAGGGTTAAGAAGCATGTCTCTTCAAAGGAGGACTTTATAGATTATTCAAAAAGAAAGAAATTAAATGGTATGAGTTTAGATGATAACTGTGACCAGGAAGAATATTTCGACGCAGTAACATACTGAGAAGACATTGTGTTTGAGAATTAGCTTGACTTACCTCTTTGGTAGTAAAATAAGTCTTCTAAAGATCAAATTGGGGTGATGTGTAATATTGTCGGTGGTACTATGCTCGAGGCCAGGCACATTCACCAGGCCTGCTCCAAAGGCCATATTATGTTGCCGAATATATGAGGTCCAAATTGAGAAATCCTTGGAGTGAAAGGAAATGATGTTTTTATACCTTGAATTTTACACCCATATATTGTAGACAAAGTCTGTGTAACTTGTAATTCGAGACAAATACAATTAAAAATCTATAAAACATGCGAAAGACGCAAAAATAGGCTTGATAATTTAATAAAGTGTGGCAAGATAAAATTGTAGATGTTTTTGTTTGAATAGCCATGATATTAGCTATGAATGTTTAGGCAGTGGGGAAAGGAATGTAAATATAGATTATCATCAAGAGTGAACACAGAGATCATGTTGTTTGGTAAGAGTTGCAAATTCAACCTTCACGGCTCAAAAGATGAAGCCAAGCATCATGTGTATCAGCCCGAGCTTGTTTCCATGACAATAACCATGGACAGTATACATCTATTTCAAAATAACCTTTGGAAAGGTTGGAACAAGTGTATACTACATTTTCTAAATTACACGTGTTAACAGCCTTCACGATATGAGTCTAGCCAGTGATGTTTGAAAGGATTGTGAGATAAAAAGGTTGGTTTCCCATTTGCGATCAAGTTAAGATTTCAGTAGATTCACTACTTAACCTATGGCAGGTTTTAAGACTCCACCCCAGATGTTCAACCTTAAACAGGCTTTTTAGGTCTCGCCTACGCAGCACGCATGCGCTGCATAGGAGAGAGACCTTTAGCCATCGGCACAGCTTTCCCTGCAAAAACGTGCACGCATTGTCATTGGAAGCAATGCAACGCTGGTGATTCACTCGCGGGAGCGAGCAGATGGCACCATATGTATTCAATTATCGCGTTGCTGCTTGTTCCCGCAAGGGAATCGCCCAGGCCCCCTCCTCTCTCTCCTCCCCTGCTGCAGTGTGAGCACCACCTTTCCCGAGAAGTCTACTCGTGAGTACTTTCATCGGTGAACCGGAGTAAACTGAGACACGGCTCGCTCGTTTCATCTAGACTGCGCTAGCTTTCTCTCACTTGGGAACCAACGTGCATTTCCCTTTAAGAGAGTATCTTTAATCGGCGTTAGCAAAGTACTTATGAGCTACTTTCTATGTCCGAAAAAAGTATTTCTGAGAGAGAAGCCGCCGGTCCTAACTTACGCATCCTACCCAGAGACACTGGAGCTTTTTGCCGCCCAATACATTGTGAGATTTACTGCCACCATACTTGGTGTAGTGGTAATGGAGGTATGAGGTAAAGTATTGTAGGTGATTCAGTTAAGGTGCTTCAACATGCTACCCAGTTTTGCCATGTTGTTGCAATCCTTACACTCCGTTCAACTGTCCTCCAAAGCACACACTGTGTTGCCTCTCCGGTTTCAGCCAGTGCTCCTGCAGCTGCCCAACACCCGGCTTCACCACTTTTATGTTGAGGGGGAGGGGGAAGAATCGGTGCACCTCCCTGAGGTGCGGTCATATCGTGATCACACTAAAAAGTACACACTGAAGACTTTTGCATGCATAGCAGGTATTTTTTATTTATATTGAATTAACTTTGTTCAAAAATATTTGGTTACTTTGAGCCTGTCACATGTTAAGGAAAAACACCTACTACACAACAGACTTACACCTAGATTAACTGTAAGTAAATACATCTCTTGTTATGTTACATACATCTGTATAGCGCACTTCTACCAGGTGCGGCCCTGAGGCACTTTCAGAACCTCTGCTGCACCCGTTTCAGTTCTGGAGATGACTGAAGGAGGAGGGGTTTCAAAGACTTCATATCTTCCAAGGGGGAAAAATCGCTTCCTCTGGTATAATTTCATATCAACCTTGTGGGCGTGACCTGATGAGATTTGTCCCCGAACACCCGAGGGCTCCGGCTACCCTCTCCTCTCGCCTCCCTCCCCCTCTGGTTGGCCGCCAGGCACAGATCTTGCCTGGGCCCGGATCCAACATGGACACAAAGCAGAGGCATAACGATGGGGCTGGGGGAGTGAGGTGTGAAGTTCTTCATCTCTTTTCCCCACTGGGGTCAATATTTAGGAATGTAGGTGCCCCCCTTTTGTAGGAAGTTACCCCACAGAACACAAACTCTGATAACAGGGCATGTCGGATAACACCACATGTCACAGGACACAAAGAAACAACATGTGAGCCAGGGAGGCTATCTGTAATCGAATAGTGGTAAAACACCAAATGACAGAGTGAGGGACTGAATAAAACAATCAAATTCCAACTTCAGACGATACAGGAATTGGCACCCCGTGTAGCCCCAGGCAGCTTTAAACTGGATATCAATGCACTATAGAAAAAAGAACCGCATACATCTTGCAACATAAACAAAACAATGGGCAAATGTACTGCTATGAAGTAACGGCAATGCCACACACAGCGCTTTACAAAACTACCAAATAATTGCTTCAGTAAATACGAGACCCTGCTAAAAACTACAGCAAAACTTTATTTTAACAGTCGTTAGAGAAATATGTCCAGAAATCCTCATCTACAACTATTCAAGAACTGGTTAATTGTGGACATTGGGTACCGAACATACCTAGCGAGGATAGTACTTAAGGATGTGTTACTTTGAGCTTTGCTATAGCACCAACATATTCTGGATGAACGTCAGAGCGCTTTACATAGAAAGAGATTGAGCCAGATATGGTGGTAACACAGAGCATTACAATTATAGAAATAAAATTTTTTCATTTTAAATAAGTTTTGTTTCAAGAAGTATGCTAGGATAGTAGTACCAGGTGAGTAATAGTCCAAGATAAGTAAGTATTTATTAAAAAATAGTTACTTTGGTGCAAGAAATAACAAAATGCGCCCACAGCTGTATCTTTCCTAATGGTAAATGAAACCTTTTGGTGAAACACGTAAAACTCCCCTGCAGAGGAAATTCTGCATGCAGACCGATTTATAACTTTTTTGCAGATTTTCTCCAGAGCCTCAGAATTTGGGGGTTTTCCTCCCTCCCTTCCTCCACATGAACTGGTGAACCACTAAAACCACTGTGAAACAACACAAACTCTCATAATTTTGCAGATGTGGGAAAAAACATGGTTTGTTGCGTTTTCTCAATTCTGCACTTTACGGTAAAGAAGAGAGAAAAAACAAGCATTGACATAGCCAATAGGTCTCGCCTTTGGGACCTTAGAAGTGTTTAGCCATGCAACAGTTGATGTTGTTGCACCAAGGGTATTGTGCTGTATAACTAAACCCTTATACGGTCCCAAAGGCGAGACCTATTGGCTATGCCAATGCTTGTTTCCTAATGAGGTGGAGTAGTCACAGGAAGAAACGGTTGTGAATCCCATACATTTCTCAATGTGGACGAAAGGTGCGCCAACACATGTATTCTGGAACTTTCTGCTTTCCTGAGGCTTCTTGTGGCTCCAGCTGTTAGGTGTCGCTCCAGCTCTTGAATATGGCTATGTATAAAAGCCATACTGAACCTCTCTGCTTGCCTTTGAGATTTCTGAAAAGGAGGCAGCAGCATATCCACTGGCTCAAACTCTTTAGAATAAAGGCAAGCGGATACCATCGCATCACTTGCATTTCTGTAGCAGTTAATTGTGTACTCCAGTGTCAAGACACTATGACTCATCGGTTCCAGACATGGCCGTAGATTCACCAAATTTCCAAGGCTAGTGGAAGTGACACCATATACCCTTTGACCATAATGATACCACAAAAAGTGACCTCATGTGACCTTTGACCTTGCATCAGCTCAACAAGTGAAGTCACATAACCTTAATTCTGATGACATCATTAAAATAAAAATTGCTGAAGTTACATAATTGCATAATTAATATTATATATTATTCCAGGGGAGAGCAAAGGTGGCCGATTTCTCTTCCCTGAGAAACCTTTGAAAAAAATGGGATTAACTAGTGCATTTTAATGCACAATTTTTCACATAAGTTTGCTAAACAGCTATAGCTCTAAGAATACTCACTGAATATTCAGGTCCTTTCGTGGCGTGCCAAGCTGACAGTCCCCATGAGTTCACCCAATTATGTTTTTAAAATTTCCTATAGGTGGCCCCTTGTGTGACAAATTACCTCCATTGCTAGGGCTAGCATTTTTCCATGGTGGCCCCTTTTGCCCAAACATTACATGCAATATACCAGTGCCAGAATTTTCTTAATACTGCTTCTCTTGAATTACGGAGGTCCCTTATGTCAAAGGGTATGTCTAATATGTCAAGAACCACATATTATCATGGATGGCCCCATGACCTTGCCACAGTTGTCTTCCCATATACCAAGAAGTTCCTCCAATGTGCCATCACAAGCAATTTGCCACAGGTGCTGACTATGCCAAACATTTCTTACAGGAAGCCAGTGCTGGCATTTTTTCATGCGTGCTCCATGCCAAGAATTACCTACACAGTGCCAGCAGTAACATTTAGCCGAGGGTATCCCATATGCAAGTATTGTCTCCAGTATTCCAGTACTAACATTCTGTCAAAGGTGCTTTTATAAGCCAAGAAGCATGCCAGGTCCAACAGCAGATCTACAAGCATAACAACACATGCTGACTTATATTCACTTATACACACTCATTCTCATCATTAGCATCGACTTGCACTCATTAATTTTTACCTACTCTTGTGCACTCACTCTCGCCCGGAATTACTCATTCACACTCTCTCTCTCACTCTTACTCTGACTCACTTATAAGTACTCACTCATTCTGACACACACACACAAATACTTCCACGATCCCATATATAAACATACATTCTCACGCATACTAGCTCTCTCACCCAAACTCACTGTCACCCACATGCACGCACACAACATACATTAAAACCATTTTTTTATAGAGTCTAGGCAGAGCATGTGCTGCCTGAAGACATGCTGTATTCACTCTGTGGGGCGTAGAACCTGACACTAGCTTTCTCCAACTTTTAATTGGATAATTGTTCCTGCTTGTCACTCCTTTCTGCAACTCGTTGACTCCCCTGGAGTATTGTACCAGGACTTGTTGGCTTCCTCTTTTTTCTATTGTACGATCTGTTCAGGAACTTCTTTTATAAATTCTGAATAGCTCTTCAGACATTTGATTATGTTTACATGCTTGCGTGCCTTTATTTTGTTGTTTTTGTTTGTTTCTGCCTCACCACACGTACAGTACAAAAGACATTCATTGACGTGAGCTTTTTATAAAAGTATTTCAATTTTTTTTGTTTGCAGTCACACTCCATTGCAGCTACCTCCTCCTTACTCCTGCTTGTTTCTGAATAATTGGCTATCTCACTCCCCTGCCCTCATGTCTGTTTTTTCCCTTACTCCCTACACAAACCCGTCCGTACTGGCCGTTAGGGGTAGGAGGTGGACTGCAGACACTCAAAACCAACCCACGACTGGGCTGGGGCCAGCAGTGTAACAAAGAGCAGTGTTTTCAACATCATGTATGAACCCCTGCTGTCACAAATGGCTCTTTGGGGTTTTATCTGAATTTTTCTGATCTACATCGCTTTCGCAATCTCTCTAGCACAACAGGGATTTCCTGGAAGTCCGGGACCAGTCACATCACAGAACATACTTGCTTTCCATTACGCATCCTCTGTGTCACGTGACATTGCCAAGACCTATCAGAGCCTGTCTTTTTTCGTTGCAGGCAGTTGAAACCAGCTGGGATTACTCCATGTTGATTAAGAAGCCTGCAGCGCTGATACCACTCCCTGGCATGAAGACTTCACTCCCCCACCCTCTGAGAGAAGCCCCTTTCCCTCACCCCTACCGCTATAAAGTGCTGTGAGGCATTTTCATGGTAGAGGTAAATAAATTGTGAATTTTAAAATTACTCTTTCAGTGCTTTGGGATAGCAGTGCTTCGATGTTTATGGATAGGTGGTATTTTAGCCCGCTTAATCTTTGTGCGTCTTCGCCCTCCTGTGCACAAGTGTCACTTAATTCCCAAAAAGAAAATATGCCTACACTGATAAGTCATCCTCATGCAGTGTAAAGTTTTCTGGGTGTTTACATGTTGGTGTGCAGCGTGAAGTGTTAAAATGAGTGTTGAAGGGGGGCATTTGCCTCCCACTCCTCCATATTACTGTTCCCATGACAATGAACCTCCCCCCAGAGGGAGCAGATGAAGTAGATGTAGATGGAAAATATCTTGAAGCAACAGGGTCGATACTAACAGACTTTTAGTTAGTATTGCCATTCACTACTGGAGCACTACTAATAGCAGGTGGCCTAGCAGCAAAATATCCTCCATCCCTATCCTGTCCTGCTCTTCCCCCTTCCATAGAAGCTGAAACTATAGGCGTGGTCGAAGTTGCCCTTAAATTCATTGGGGGGACAGACACCACCATCTTCTCTAGACTACACAACCTGTTCTCAACAGAGCTTATTTTCTGCATGATGGGATCTATTATAGTATGTAACATAGATTATAACTTGCCCCAAAAATCACCCCCTGATCTAGTTCCCAATGCTGACCCATCCTTATCTTGATGTGTAATGGGATTATTACTGTTGTAGTCTTACTCTACTTGTTGCACTCTGTGTTGTAGTCTTACTCTACTTGTTGCACTCTCCCTATGGTGTCTCTCTGCTTTGCTGCTCAGCGTGTGATGAGGTCATGCGGAATGTTGGAGTCTGTTTGTATGTGGTGAGGGTCAGTTGGTCTTGATGGGCTGAGCAGCCAGGAGGCTGCTCCTGGTGGGGCTATGATTAAGGCAACTTAAGGGACATCTAAAGGACTTACCATCTTCTTGTACTTATGAATAAATATACTTAATGAACTACAAGACCCTGACTACGCATCATCTTTCATTACAATAATTACCCTTGAGACTAATGCTTAATGAAGGCTCTACATCCTTACTTATCTTTGTAGGTTTTGTCACAGGTTTCTTTATTTTCGATGCACCACGAGTTTTCC
Source organism: Lissotriton vulgaris (assembly GCF_964263255.1). Classification (NCBI taxonomy): domain Eukaryota; kingdom Metazoa; phylum Chordata; class Amphibia; order Caudata; family Salamandridae; genus Lissotriton; species Lissotriton vulgaris. The sequence goes on along the minus strand of NC_141689.1, from coordinate 883,365,129 downwards.
TTACCACCCAGGAGAATTATTTGGGCGATTAGTTTTCCTGGTAGCTTTCTGCCCTTTAGTTTTCACTGTATTTTTATTTGGACTAAAATTCTGCTCTACAAGCACGGGTGAAACAGAAATTCCAACGGAGGATTGGCTTCGCTGATCTTGCTCCAAAGCCTGATTTAAGGTTGGAGAGACTGCTGGAAATGCAGGGGTAAGAGAGAGCCTCCCTTGAGCTACTAGAGGCTCCAAGGATAACCTACGTTCTGTCAACAGAATTTCACTGTTGAGAACTGATTCAGTCCTTGTTAAAAAGGCATCTAACGTTCCCACCATGCTTTTTCCTGGAATAATTTTGCACCTGCTCATTCTTAACCAAGTAAATTGCTTTCAATAATTCCTCCCTGCAGTTTTAGCAATGGCAATTACAATATGATCAACAAGGGCATTAAAAAGGTATTGTTACTGTCCATGAACCCACAAATCAATGCCGTTGTTTCCTCCTGTTTCTTCCACCTCCGTAGAATCCGCAAAATCTCTAGGTTTCTAACCGTCGAGGCCCTTACTTTGGTCATACTAGCATTAGTCACGTCCCGCCTCGATTACGCAAATGCTCTTTATGCTGGCATCCCAGCTTACCAGCTTCATCACCTACAACTTGTTCAAAACCAAGCAGCCAGGCTCATCTTTCGCCAACCTAAACATCACCATGTCACTCACTTAATGAAGAGCCTTCATTGGCTCCCTGTGGCAAAATGCTGTGCTTTTAAGCTGGGCTGTACCATCTTCAAGGCCCTCGCCAGCCTTGGCCCTGCTTTCATTTCCTCTAAAATTCAACGCTACACCCCATCCAAAGAACTCCGGTCCTCCCACCTTCATCTCCTCACCACTCCCACTTTCCAATGGAAAAAACCCGGCGGCCTTATCTTTTCTTCCCTAGCCCCCCGCTTCTGGAACTTCCTCCCTAACTACCTTAGATCTGTGCCCTGCTACACCCAGTTCAGAACCCTTCTCAAAACCTTCCTCTTCTCACAAGCTTATGACTAGCCTCCTGTTGTCCTCCTTGCCCGCAGTTCCCTGTCCGCAGTGCCATGAAACCGCTTGTTGTAAGTGCGCTTTAAAAGTCCTTTTAACATAACATAACATAACAATGCGTAAATCTGTATACACTGCAATAATATGAAATTTCTCCTGACTACAATTTATGCTATAAACAAATTATTTAGCATCCAGCACTTCTTCAAGACAGTCAAGCACATTAAAATTCTCTAATGCCTATAACTAGCAAAAGTACATACTAACTTCAACCTCAAAGACAGTTCTTCAGGGATTGTAATTAATCAACCACTGCCAGGAGCATATCCTAGAATGTCAAGATAGAACCTATTTGTTGCATATATACTGTTATGCATTTATCTTCCACGTGCACACTGTGCTCGTGGAAGATAGTGTTCTCTTTAAGAATTGTTATGTTTTGCAAGGGGAGTTGAATCACGGGGAGAATGTTCATTATTAACTGATAACCTATGACTTGAGAAGCTGCATTAAATCTCTTCTCTATAAACACAGTTGTTATTGTGTTTCATTTAACCGATTTGACTTCCCTACACTGGCGACGAGGGTTACGATCCTGCACAAGGAGTATAACCACGTGAGATTATTTATTTCATTTTTGCTCTCGACCGCAGTTATCGAGCGGTGGCGTCATACATTTGGAAATTTATTCGACCGCGTAAATCGAGCGGTGGTGTATGTTTTTTTATTATTCAACTGTGTTTGTTCAACTATATTTTGTATTTCTCTTCCGGAGTTGGAATTACTTTTATTTATTTTTTGAGCCCTGATTGCTCCTGCGGCAGTCTACAGTTGCGCTTTACATTTGTGCATTTGATAGCACCTGCGGCTGTCTCTGAGTACTCATGGACTATTTTTTTTTTCGTTCCCGACATCTTGTGTATCCTGTTTGTTTATAATTGAACTTACTTTGTTGGAGCATTGAAGACACGTATCAACGGCATCTTTAAGAATTTTCTTCACGAACGCCCACGTTGTTGCCTAGCTGCGTCTTCTTACTGTATTCGGAATTGACACGCTAAGGATTGTGGGAAGGCGATGCATTGTGGGTCCTACCTCATCACGTTGTGCACGTCGGCGACCATTTCCGTTTGAGCGTTTCCATGGTTACGTGTCATCGTTTCATCTGTGAAGTTACAGCGATGCTCGTTCTATGATACACATGAAAGTGGGTTTTGGCATTGTTATTGCCTCATCTACAACAGCAATACGGATAATTCGACTTTACACACGGTTTTTGGAATATTAATTTGTTTTATGCTTTATGAGTAAGCTGCATGAACTTTCTGATTAGTTTGTTATTTCAATTCTTGTAATACATCACGATTATTATTTTTTTTGTTTCTCTTGGTAAAATGTCTAGTATATTACTTCCTCCCTCATGCCTAACAGCTTCTGGTGAACCTCCCATGTCTTGGGAAGTTTGGGAACCCATGTTTTTAGCCTATGTGGAGGTCATGGAAGGTGAGGATTGTGAAGCAGAGAGGAAACTTTCTCTTTTAAAACACTGCTTGGGTGGTTTTGGTCTTAAAGAATTTAAAACTCTTCCTGTTTTAATTAACCCGGGTAGAATTAATGTGTATCAGTATGCATCTACCCATCTACATTCGTTTTGGAAAAAAGAAAAATGTCGTGATGGAAAGGTTTATTTTCTACTCTCGTAAACAGCGTGACGAGGAATCCATTGAAGATTATGTATCTTCTCTAAGATCACTCGCAGCTACTTGCGCATTTGAACATATCTCTTATGACCAGGTGTTAAGAGACCAGATTTTGTTGCGTACGAATAGTAAGAAAGTTCAAAAGAAACGATGGTCTACTCCTGATTTATCCCTGAATGCAGCGATTGATTTTGCTAAGTCAACTGAGCATTCAGAAAAGTTTGTTAAGGAGATTAGGGGTAAGGATAAAAGTGATGTTTTTAATGTAAATAAGGAACTGAAAGAACAGAATAAACAAAAGATGACTTCCAGTCAAAGGAGTAACACTTCCAACAAATATAATACTAATCATAAGAGTATAGTGAGAAACGCAGTCACACACTGTTGTGTTTTAGATGTGGAAGTAATTCGCACTTAGCCAATTACAAGAATTGTCCTGGCATTGATAAAGTGTGTGCTAAATGTAATAGAAAATGGCATTTTACTAAATTCTGTAAATCACCACAAAAAAAAATAATTACATGCATTATTCAAGTGACGATGATCTTAGTACGGGTAATGATGAGAATGACATCAACACTGTTATTAACGTATGTTGCGTTGAAGGTGTTTCCAAATTTCCATCTTGCATCGTCAAAGTAGATGGTATCGAGTTAGACTTCTATGTTGACTCTTGTGCTTGGTTTACTAATATTTCCCGCAAGATTTTTGAGGATAATTGGCCTGGGAGGTGTTTAACATCACTGGATGTATCCCCTGGTGGATATACGGGCCATAACATTGATTTAGTGGGATATTTTTCAGCTGAGTTAGTATTTGGCAAAAACCATGCATCAAGCAAAGTTTATGTGACAAAAAGTGGGAAGTCATTACTTGGATGGCCACAACAATTTGATTTAGGAGTTAAGCTTGACCCTAGGGCAAATCCTCCTGTATTTGCTATTGAACTATCAACGCAAAATAGTGATGTTTTGGTTGAGAAGCTAAGAAGAGAATTTCCTGAAGTATTCAGTGGGAAATTAGGCAAGTATATTGGGTTTGAGCACACTATCAAGCTACACGAAAATTCTGTTCCCATACGACATAGGGTAAGAAATGTTCCAATTTCTTATTGTGGTAAATTAAAGGATATGTTGAAAAATTTATGTAATGATGGTATAATAGAGCCTATTGAATCCTCACCGTGGGTTTCTCCGATAGTGATTTCGGTGAAACCTTCTGGTGAGCTCAGATTGTGTGTCGATTTACGCAGTTTGAATCGCTCTATTTGGGTGGATGCTCATCCCTTACCTAATTTACATGAGAGGGTTTCGACTTTAGCGGATGCAAACGTTTTTTCTTGCATTGACTTGACTAGTGCGTACCACCAAGTAGTCTTGTCGGAAGAATCTAAAAATATGACTGCTTTTATCACTCCTGAGGGTCTCTACAGGTATTGCCGAAAGCCTTTTGGTCTTGCGAGTGCAGCCTCTGTCTTTCAGAGATTAATGAAGGATACCTTGGATGGGTTGGACGGGGCTGTCGCTTTCCAAGATGACATCTTGGTATATGGGAAATGTGATGAGGATCATGATCGCAACTTGTACTGTGTTAATTCTGCATTAGCCAAGAAGGGTCTCACGCTCAGGTTAGAAAAATGCAACATCCATGCGAAGGAAGTTGAGTACCTAGGTCATACCATCAGTGGGGACGGTATTAGGTCTAAAGGAAAGCATGTTAAAAGCATTGTGAATGCGCCTTTTCCATCTTCTAAGGAACAATTAGTGGCGTTATTCTGTGATCGAGAGGGAATTACTTGCTTGTGTGTGGGGGGCCGAGCATTTTAGAAGTTTCCTTTAGGGAACTGAGTTCGTAATTAAAACGGACCATAAGCCCCTTGTGTTTCTGATGTCCCCGGGTGGAGGTAGGTCTATGTCGGCGCGGTTGGCAAGATTTTCCTCAAGATTACACTCCTTTCGATTCAGTATTGAGTATGTCCAGGGTAAGGCCAATATCCACGCTGATTGTATGTCCAGGTTGCCCATAGTTGAAGAAGGTGTTTTTCAGGAAGATGATTGTGAGGTAGCGTTTACCGTTCGGGATGTGAACTTGATTGGTAGAGGTAAGCATGTTTTGAAGGAAGAAATTTGGATTTCTGAGATGGAGAAAGATGTTGTGATAAGTGAAGTAAAGAAGTTATTGTTCAAGGTTGGCCTGAGACGAGGAAATTGTCTGCGGAGTTAATGAGTTTCGCTAAGGTTAATGGTGAGTTAGCTATTGAAAATGGCATTGTTCTAAGGGAGGATAAAATAATTCCTCCTTTTAATCTGAGGCGCACCATCATGGAGATTGGCCACGAGGGACATTTGGGTATCTCTTTAACTCGGAGACGCATTAGGGAAATGTTTTGGTGGCCTGGATTGACTCCTCTATTGAACAATTTGTACGACTTTGTGGTAGTTGTGCGAACAGTGACAAGCCTGCTTTTACTCTGCGTGCTGAATCCATTCCTGTGGAATTCCCAGGCGGGCCGTGGAGGAAGTTGGGCATTGACATTGTCGGGCCATTTCATGTGTTGCCTAAGGAAGAAAGCTTTGGTATTGTTTTGATCAATTACTTTTCTAAGTGGCCGGAAATAAAAATGGTCAGAGAGGTCACATCTCAGAGAATTATTGAGTTTTTAGATAGCGTTTTTTGCAGAGAGGGTATTCCGCAAGTAATCGTCACAGACAATGGTCTGCAATTTATTAGTAAGGACATGGAGTTTTTTTTCAATAAGTGTGGAATAACTCACAAGATGATTGCTGTTTTCCATCCTGAAGCAAATGGACAGGTGGAGCGCTTTAATCGGGTGGTGAAAGAGGCTATTCAGCTTTCTATTAAGAGTGGTCTGAATTGGAAGAATGCTTTAGGTTCCCTGCTCCTGTCTTACAGGACTTCTCCTAATTTGTCACTTTAGTCAGCCCGTTTGAACTTTGGAGGGGGAGGAAGCCTAGTACTACTTTGGTTCCATGGTGGTTAAAAGGGAAAGTTTCAAGTGGTAAATGGAACAACATTGATTATGATGTGGTAAAGGAAAGAGTTGAGAAGTACAAAGGTAAAATGAAAGTGGACATGGACAACAAAAGAGGTCATCCGAGCAAGCAAAAGGTAGTTACTGGTGATTTTGTTAGAGTAAAAAGAAATACCAATGTCTCTAAAGGATCTCAATGTTGGTCGGATCCTAAGGAGGTTATTGAGGTCTTTAATAATGCGGTCAGGATAGAAGGGGAAAGTGTGTGGAATTTCAATAGGATTTCATTATATAAAGGATTTGATCGTTCTTTAAAAACTGCAAGAGAGTCTGAGTTGGGGGAAAATGTACGACCTGGTGCTCCTCTTAGATTTAATCCAGGTTGTTCTAATGAAAATGTGGAAAAACAAAGGGAGAAAAGGGAACATCATGTGCCGGGTAGGTTCAAAGATTTTGTTATGGCTATAGAGGAGTAAAAAAAAAAAAAAAGGAGGGGGAAGATGTGTTGCACATATACTGTTATGCATTTATCTTCCACGTGCACTCCGTGCTCGTGGAAGATAGTGTTCTCTTTAAGAATTGTTATGTTTTGCATGGGGAGTTGAATCACGGGGAGAATGTTCATCATTAACTAATAACCTATGACTTGAGAAGCTGCATTAAATCTCTTCTCTATAAACACAGTTGTTATTGTGTTTTATTTAACCGATTTGACTCCCCTGCACTATTCACACTGAGCCGATACAGGGTACGTTCCAAAGATGCCAGTGCCTCCACTAGAGTTCTTCCTACTGCAGGTAACTCCCAGGAGCTGGCTTCAGTCACGCCTCTCTGGATAATAACAGCCTAATTCCACATCTGTACCCGAAAGATTCCCGGGTCATGGCACAAACTCTTATTGAATTGAAGGAGTTAGAGGGAGGGCCCAGATTGCTTTAAATTGTATTACTGTTGTGCACTTTTATGGTTTTACTTAAAACCGAATAAAGTTTATTATGATGATGATGATGAGCAGATGAAGTGCGACTGGAGGAGTTGCAGGGTCCACACTGCACCACTGGCATTTAATTTTTTGCTGGCAAGCCACTTTCCAGTTGGTTCTCCTCAGCCCTCGTACCGCTGCCTTTCCTGTCACCAGGCTCCAGCCTTACCAAGCATAAGTCCTTTATTTCCATAACTGGGTCACTTGCCCCAGCAATCTTCAGTCATGGCCCGCCCCAGAAAAAACGAGGCCAGATATTAGTTCTATAAGTGGTTAACTTGTGTGCTTTGTAGAGTCCTGTTTGTATTCTGACTGTGAATGAAGCCGATTCTGCCTTTACCGAGTCTAAATAAATGGCTCTATGTCCGTGTTTTGGACCCTCCGCGGAAACACACGCTTGTCTACTTTCAGTCAAATGTTGGTGGACACTAAAGAAAGTCTCCACAGGGTGAGTGACCCTCCTTCACGGAGACGCTACGTGTCTGTGCCCCTTATGAACCTAGTCTGCAACTCTGTGAGTGGTGCTTCAGTCAGGACACGTCGTGCTGGTAGATGACATCACTGTCCCGCCTGCACCAGGTCATTCCTTCTCACTTTATTAGGTCTCGCCTATGTGACTGATTACCTTTTTACGTAATTAGTAGATAAGCATTTGTTTCCCTGCACAGTCCTCCCTCATACAGCTTTAAGCCATGTACAAGGATTTACTACTTGCTGGCTAATGTCGACATGTAAAGTGGATTTCTGTTTGTATATGTGATTTACCTCATACCTTTTTTGGAAGTGTTTTATAAGATCTTGCTACTTTGTGGACATTCACACATTTAAGCCAATGTGCCCCCATTTCCAGTGGAGAAGCTGCATTCAGTGAAATCGTGCCATTATCTAATCCTAAACTCTCATCTCTTGCTAATAAATCTACCTGTAATTCATAACGGTAGAAGTCTGCCAAATAACGGGAGAGGTCTTACAGACATAGGACTGTTGCCATGGCGACCGCTAACAACCTTTAAATTATGTATTGTTTTTTATAACGTAACTTAAACACATTGACAGAGCCAGTAGCTCTGGCTAAACACGTATAAAGTCCCAAAGGCGAGGCCAATTGCATTACAAATGCTTGTCTTATCTAAGATGTCACTTAAAGTACAGATCTTGCTGCTCCACTTTTGATCACACTAATAGTGAATGATAAACTATTATTCACTATTAATGTAATAAAAACGAGGTGAGAGCCTGACTCTGATAATGCAAGGCACCCCTGTGTTCTTGGCACTGATTTTGCCCCGTCTGACGACAGGGGTAGCAAAGTCAGTGCCAAGGGTAGCAAAGGGCAATGGAGGGGTCGCATCTGCGACCCCTGGCGACCCCTTAATGACATCCATGGTTCGAGACCTGGAGCCCATTAACTTGTCTCAAGGTTCATTCTTCAAGAACTGCTGGAAAATGAGGAGAGTAAAGGAAAGCAAGTATACTTTGCCATTCACTAAAACACATTCGTAAGCAAAGAAATGCTGACTGAAACCCGATACGTTGGCTCTCGTTAAGTATCTATGGATCCAGTCAACCAAACGAAATGTGTGGCAGATGCGTTGACGCGTTTTGATGGCGTTGTAACTTTATACCATCTATCACAAGACTTAATTTTTACTCTCGATGTAAGTCATAAAAATTATCCTAAAAGGGATCCTGTATATGAAACAAATACAAATGTATATCAGTACTAACATAACTACATAATTTAAAAGCGATGAATAAAAGAAAACTCAAAAATTAAAATCGCTCCGAAGCAACACTATTGTTCATATCATTTCTATACATAAAGAACCATTACATAAATATTCCAAGGAGCAATAATTTCATACTAAGAACACATATGGAACTACTGAATAGGCTAGGAAGAGGGCTAGAAACATTCACCTTCACACCCCCCAACTTCTATTGATAATCTTGTTGTTTAATATCCCTATTGTATTTTTTTTATGTATATTTTTTATATATATATTTATTTTCCACTGTCACCTCTTAACATTATTAATCAAACAGACTTAACTGCAGGTGGAATCTGCTGAATAACGCATAGCGCCAGCAGGGTCACATGGTAGGACAGGCCTCACCTGTTTGTTCAATACAAACTTTATTGCACTATCTGGCGTAAAAAGCAAGTTGTCACAGGATTCCACATATAGTTGGTGCCCAAGTCACCTAATCTAATACACATATGGAGAGGAGGAAACCGAAGTATCCTCTGTTCTCGTTACTATGGGCTGCTAATAGGCATGAGCGAATTTTGCGAATCTCGCGTTCGCGAATTTTGCGGATTTGCGAACTCGCAATCCGCAAAATCCGCGCATTCTCGCGAATTTGCGTATTTTTTTTTTTTATGTTCGCACGGGTTTCTGCAAGTTCGCGAGGGTTTTGTACAATTTCGCAAATTGCGAAATTGTACAAAACACGTGCGAACTTGCAGCAACCCGTGCGAACACAATTATATGAAGAGAAAGAAGCTCCTGGCCACAGGAACAGCACGGGGATTGCGCTCATGAAAGTCAAGGATGCAAAGGCCTCTACCCAGCATCACAGCTGATTTTCCACAGTAGATTTGGGAAGAGGCACACCTGTCCCGCCTCGAAGACGCTCATGATTGTTTTTGGGCTAATGAATGAGTCACTGATTTTGAGCAACTAGTTCGAGTGACCATGTGTGTGTTACTATGCAATCGCCCTGAAGGGCGCAGGGGTCTCTTGAGTGACCTGTGTGAGGCTGTGCCTGTAACTATTTTACAATGGCGCCAGCAAGCTGCCAGCGCCGTTGTAAAATAGTTACAAAGTTAGCTTGCACAGGAAGCACTTAGATAAAATAAAGCAGCACCTGCTTCGTTTTATCTAGTGGTTCCTGTGCAAGCTAACTTTGTAACTATTTTACAACGGCGCTGGCAGCTTGCTGGCGCCATTGTAAAATAGTTGCATGAGTGGGGGTTCAACTTTTGAACCCGTTACGCTCACGGATTTTTTTTGCGGATTTTGCGGGAAATCCGCAAAATTCGCGGATTGCGGATTTCCCAAAAATCCGCAAAATCCGCTAGCGTAACGGATTTCCCGCTCATGCTTAGCTGCTAATTATTTTATAAGAGGAAAGACCTTACCTTATTGTCAAGATGGACAGTGATAGCAGTAAGTCTATCCTCTAAATACGATTGTACCTACAAATGGCAACCCCACATCATGGAAAAACCTCCTGACAGGATCTGTAAGGTAAAACAATCAGTTTTCAATCTTTTCTAATGATTTTGTATACCACCCATATCATTCCATAAAAGCACCTCTCCTACCTCAATATAGCTCAATGGAGGAAACTATTTGATTGTCCACTAATTACAATCTTTTAGGATCTATAGGAGCCTATTTATTTGTCAACGGTTTCTGTTGCTGCCCTTCATCAATTAGGCCTGTTAAAAAATGGGACAATCAAATGTCTTCCTCCATTTAATCTAGCTAAAAGGATTAGCAAAGCGAAATCGCAAAGCAAAGCTCAGTGGATGGTTAATGTGTATTTTGTGGTTTAGGGTGTGTGGATATTCGAATGCCATTCTGCAGTTGAGAGTTACTCTAGCGACAATGGGTGTATCTATCTCTTTTGAGATTTTTGTTTAGCTGTCTGTTCAATTTTCAAGCTGTGGCTTCCTAGATTTCGGTGTTGTACTTTTCCATACTTTGTAAAATGAGATTAGCTGTCATCCAAACTTTTTGCAGGCTTGTTCAGTGTCTTCAGTTTTAGGTTTTTTGTCTATGGTGTCAGTCATTGGCAGTGGATATTCTGTGTTTCTGGGAAGAGATGCTCTAGGGATACCAATTTGTCAGTTATGGTTTATTACATTTTTTAGTTAGCAAACATAAATGAGTCATTAGGCCTTCAAACAATAATATCTGTCAAGTATTAGGTATGTAGATATATAAAAGGTTCAGGAGTATCTTCCATCAATCCAAATTGCAACATTCCTATGTATGTATTTGAGATTCAATTTAGCATTGAAGTCCCAACGGCCGTCGTACAATATGTGGGAGTTTGTTCAGTATCTTTAGGACAATGGGTATCATTACGATGGCAGAGGGACTGCCACCGACCATATTATGATGGCGGGGCAAGCATTGGGGAAGTGTGGCGGTCGGAAAGACTGAGCGCCATGGTCCAGACGGACTTTTCAAATCCGACCACCCGTCGGACCAAATGCACAGACCTGAATTGCTGCGGTGCCTGCCAGGCACTACTATAAGGATTATGATATCACTATCCTCCCTTCGTACTGCGGCTGTCAACACGCCGTAAAACGGCTGGCAGGCACGGATTAGGGAGCCCGTAGCGGGCCCCCCTTTGTCCCAGGTGCAGGGACATGTACCCTGGGGGGCACCTATGGTGTCCCTCTACATATCCCTGCACCATGTGGCAGGCACCGCATGGTGCCTGCCACGTAGTGCAGGGATGTTTCTGAACCCTATATTTTGTATTGCGGCGGGCTGCTAACCTCATCCCCTCCACAATGCTAAATGTAGGTGATGCAACAGCCGTGGTGGCAGTCGCATCGTAATTCAGATTGTGGGGAGGCCGCCTCATAGTCGTTCGGTCCCAATTCTGAACTGATGGAGGACGGACTGAAGTCCGTCCCCCATCGTAATGAAGCCCGTTATTCCAATGTCTTATATTTGAACATATTAAGTAATAGTTACTTATAGAAACCAGTAACAATGAGAGCACCCAGGGGTTTCGGTAAGGATAGTTAGGCCTTTATCTATTTATCTTGATGACCGGTGGTTTATGGATGTATTAGGGATAATCTAATATTACAGGTAGGGCAGTGTGGGGGTCGTAAGACCGGGATGATTATCTTCACCCTTGGCCAGATCGTAAGTGAGAGGAGTTATTTTATGTATTAGATCAGTGGGCTATAAGACTTCAGGGGAACTATCCTCTTCACCTAAGTCCCTTGCTTCCCATTCCTGCAACACTTTCCACCAGAGGTCTGCTATGGGGTGGCTTTTCTTACCTCTATTATCTTCTTCTTTTAGTGGTCTCTTTTCTAACAGTGCCCAAACCGTAAAGTCCTTTTCCTAATTTGAAATTTTAGGACATGTGGAGGATTTCCATCTTGGCGCTATTCATCTTTTTGCCAATATTAAGGCTAGATCTATAAATTGATTGCCCACTTGTTTGGACTTGGGTCTAAGGAAAAGGCCTAATAGACATACCTCAATCGTGGAGAGGACGGTGCGTGCGAGGAGCCTATGTGCCCGCCCGGTAACCTGGCACCAATAATCAAGCAGGGCCGAAGAGTCCCTCATCATGTGACTAAGTTTGTGTCTAGGGTTGCGCATCGCAGGCATTGCTGGTCAATACTATCTAGCATTATATTGAGTCTATGTGGCGGAAGGTAAGTCATGTGCAGAATGTTGAATTGCACCCTCTATATAGCAGTCCCTGGTTGTCTGTAAGCCCGAATTAATCCACTCTCTCAACTTGGTCTCGGTGAAGGACAAGGAGATGCCACTATGTGGTAGTCCTACTAGGGGGAGGTCCGGAGCATATAATAGGGCTTTTGACGCTCGTAGGATTCTTCTACATCAGCATTTCAGGACTACTGTGAGCAAGGTACCCTGTTGGTGGTCCTGTCTCCGGGGTAGCAGTAGTATTGCTAATAATCTCCCCTTAAGGCCTGTGTGTGGTACCGTGTCTAAGGTTTCCATTCCTATCTACTCCAGCCACTGGGCCAGCCCCTGTAGCTGTGTATCCAAATAGTGCGCTTCAAAGTCCGGCAACCCCAATCCCCCTCCCTCCGGAGGTCACTGAATGGTAGACAACAACACTCTGTTTCGTCCCTCATCTCATTTTAGGTCTCTCAGTAATGTATCTAGGGGCAGATTTACGAGAAACTGACACATCTGTATAAATGTGTCGGTTTCCCCTGTGGCTGCATGAAAAACCCTTGCGCCACCATTGATGCGCCGTATTTATAATACCTATTTTGAACAACAAGGGGACCCCAATTGGTATCAGCGAGGGACCTCGGGGAGCTTAATCATATAAACACAACAATGGTCCCTGGCAGGGAGATGAATGAATGAAAATAAATATAGACTCAGTCAGTTCTATATTAATGAAGACATACCCAGCCGGGCAGGGGTCTTCAAAGTATATATTTCAATCAAAACATACAAGACAAAATAACACCTTCAGCAAATCACGTGCGTGGGGCACAAGCCTGTACCCAACCACGACCATATACAGACAAAAACATACACAAAAGGGCTTACAAGGCAAGAATCAACAGTCTCTGTAAAGTTCCAATTTTTGGACAGAGAATTACTTATGGGTACCATTACACAGTTTTCTATTCAGAGTTCCACAGGTATATGGTACACAGTGGGTCGACGACGTTTCGGACCCCCTTGCTAAATAATGGGGTCCATCATCAGGACAAAGCAACGGTTGCCTTTTTGGTTATTAGCCTCTTTAGCCAGGCCAGCGGTACGCAGACTCATATAAGAGCGCGCAAGCGGTTGACTGAATCAGGACCGGCTGAGTAATTAAGTCCAGGAAATTACAATATTTCAAATAGAACTTATGAAGGTCCAGAGGCGGGAGAGGATTTGTATCTCGAGTCCGCTTGTACCTTGAAAACCGGGTGATACCGGGGGCGCCGTATCGCGCTGGGGTCCTGGAACCAGGGGGCCGGATCAGTCGGCAAAACTAGAGTTCCTGGTTCCAAATAACCAAAAAGGCAACCATTGCTTTGTCCTGATGATGGACCCCATTATTTAGCAAGGGGGTCCGAAACGTCGTCGACCCACTGTGTACCATATACCTGTGGAACTCTGAATAGAAAACTGTGTAATGGTACCCATAAGTAATTCTCTGTCCAAAAATTGGAACTTTACAGAGACTGTTGATTCTTGCCTTGTAAGCCCTTTTGTGTATGTTTTTGTCTGTATATGGTCGTGGTTGGGTACAGGCTTGTGCCCCACGCACGTGATTTGCTGAAGGTGTTATTTTGTCTTGTATGTTTTGATTGAAATATATACTTTGAAGACCCCTGCCCGGCTGGGTATGTCTTCATTAATATAGAACTGACTGAGTCTATATTTATTTTCATTCATTCATCTCCCTGCCAGGGACCATTGTTGTGTTTATATGTATTTATAATACGGCGCAATATGGCGCAAGGATTGACAGATGCGTCAGAAATTCTGAGCATCTGTAGGCGATAAAGTCACGCATTTTTGGAGTTGTGTTGCAAGCACGACGCAACTCCAGCAATGCGTATTACGGCCTATTTCCAATCCACTGTGTCAGTACTTATGCCTGCTTCAAGCAGGCATAAGGTTTTGATGCAGTGGCGTCCTAAAAGACACGCAGTGAAATCTTGTAGATTTCACTGCGTCACTTTTACGAAGCTTTCCTGCGTGGAATGCCTACCCTGCATACATTATACCTGACACAGGTATAATGTCACGCAGGGCTTTACAACTTGACTCATCTCCCAAGATGCGTCACGGTGTAAATTTGCCACATTTTTTAACCCCCGTTGCGTCACAAAAGTGACGCAATGGCAGCGTAAAAGTGATGCAAGAAGCTTGCAAATCTGCCCCCTAGTTCCTTGAACCAGCTCTTTGAAATGACCACTGGTAAGTTCGCAAAATAATATAATAGTCGTGGCAACATTACCATTTTGGATAGTGCCACCCGAGACATAGTGGTATGCTTGAGAGATCACCAGAATAAAATGTTCGATTTAAGGGATAGTAGTGTTTGCCCCAGGTTACCCTGCATCATGTAACAATTGTAATCCCAGGTATGTGAAGGAGCGGGGGCCCAATTAGTGTCATTTGGGAATGACATGGGCAGGGGGTTGAGTGGTTAATCGGGGAGATGTGCGTTTTGAAATTGTTCACCTTCAAGCCTGTCAGATTAGCATATTCTTTCAAGATACACAGTACACTCTTGACTCCTTAATCTCTATTCCGTAAATAAAGGAGGATATCATCTGCATATAGGGAGATCATAAATTCACTTCTATCCAGCTTCAGACCCAGTCGCCCACCCTCTCCCCTAAACTGCTCAGCCAACGGCTCCATGGCTAAAGCAAACAGGAGCGGGACAAGGGGCAGCCCTGTCTGGCTCCCCTATACACTTCAAACAAGCTTGAGATTATTCCTCCTGTCCTAACCCTGGCTGTGGGATGTGTGTAAGGCCACTTGACCCAGTTGACACATTTCTCTCCTAGCTTCCTTGTTTGCATTACTTGCATCAGGAAATCCCACCTCAGGGAGTCAAAGGCTGTCTCAAAATCTACTGTCATTACCACAGCTTCAGGGTGAGTTGAGAGGTCGCAGTGGAACATTGCATAGTATAATCGTTGGAGGTTTCCAGAACTGGATCTGGTGGGAGTTAACCCATTCTGGTCAGCATGGATCAGTGTGCGCATGTGTGGGAGTAGTCTTATAGCTAAGATTTTAAAGTCCATATTCAGCATGGACAGCGGTCTGAATTCAGTGACAGAGGGAGTACCGGATTTGGTTTTAGGAAGGGGCACCACCATGGCCTCCCTGGTCATTGTTTGTAGTTGGCTAGTTCTGAGTGAGTCGGCATATAGTTTCCAAAGTTGGGCTGCCAATAGACAGCTATTGCCTGCATAAAACTCTGCTGGATGTCCATCCGGGCCTGGAGTCTTCCCTTTAGCCAGGTCTTTAATCAGTGCTCGGATCTCATAATCACTCACGGATTTCTCTACTTCCTCCTGTGCCTCAGGGTCTATTTTCTTCAGGTGGAGTCTATCCAGGTATCTATGTATGTGGTCCTCCGACAGCTCAGGTAGGGGCTCATAAAGTGTAGTGTAGTAGTCTAAGAATGAAGTGCTGATGATCTTAGTGGAATGCATCATGGACCCATCTCTGGCCCGCAAGCTGGTAATGGGAGAGCCTCTGCTTTGAGACTGATTCAGCCATGCGAGCAAATCCTCAGATTTTCCACCCTCAGTATGTAGTTTTTCCTGATATGATTTAAGGTTGAGTGCACATAGTCTGTCTAATGTTCTATTATACTTACTCCTGGCTGTGGACAGCTGTTTATGGCTGTCAATTTGTGCCCCCAGCCTAATGTCTAAAGCCTGTATCTCAGTTTCGTGTTTCCTTAGTTAACTTTCTATCTCCCTCCTAGCTCCTATGGTCTGCCCCATGCAATGGCCCTAATAACTGAATTAAAAACATCCCATTCTATGAGGGAGGAGCTTGCAGAGCCTTGGTTCATTAAAAAATAGTCAGTAAAGGCAGTGTTTAACCCCTTCGCTGCGGCGGCTATTCCGCCGCAGCGCTAAAGGGGTGGGGCGGCCGCATGCTGGTGACAGAATAGCTCTGTCACCAGCCGCGGTTGAGCTATGCTGGTGACGGAGCGGTTCCGTCATGACCCGCCCTGCTCATTAGAACGCCCGCGCAGGTGCGAAATCAGCGCCACTCAGGCGCGGCGGCTGGGCCATGACGGAACCGCTCCGTCATCAGCACAGCCCAACTGTAGCTGATGACGGAGCGGTTCCGTCATCAGCAGGGGAGGGGTTAATGATTGTTGGAAGCAAGCATCTTCTAGAATGGCAGCATCTAGACGCCAGATTTGGATGGCCGTCATTTCGGGCACTGAGGAGAAGGACAGGAGTAATGGGGCTATGATCCAATACAGTACGTCGTAAGTATTTGGAATCTGTTATTAGTGGGCTTAGGTGTGTTGAGCAGAGGAGCATGTTTAGTGTGGTGAGTAGGTTGTACAGAGGCGAGTACAATGAGTAATTTCTGGTTTGTTCATGGTGCAGTTGCCAAATATCAACTAGCTCCCAATATTCCATCCTGTCTCGGAGTGCTTTTGCATTTGTGTTGGCTATTGGGCCATGCAGTGGTGGGGTGGATATATCTATGCTAACGTCTATGACACAATTGTAGTCACCCCCCAGTATTATGTCTTGTGTGGCGATTCCCACTAGTGGGCCTGGGAGCTTGCGTAGAAACTGTGGCTGGTCCTTACTGGGGGCGTAGATACTGTCCACTGTTACCTCTTTACATGGAAGCCTCCTTTTAACCAGTATGCATTGACCCTCGGGTCCACCAGAGTCAAAAGGGGTTCCAGGACGTATCCACACCAACGCCCCTCGGGAAAAGGCAGAGTACGTTATTGCAAATAATTGGCCTCTCCACCGTCTATGTAGACACTGACCTTCTTCTAGTGTTAGATGGATTTCCTGGAGCATAACTATCTGTGCTCCCCTACGCTTATTATAGCGTTTTGCAGGGGATCCCAGGCCTCTAACATTCCATGATAGCATTTTTATCCCTTTAAGATTAACGTTTTGTGGCTGCCATGTGTGTTAGGTACCTTAACCTACCTGCCACGTCTGAGTGGGCCTATATCTGGGCCCCTGGGTGCTGACTTGTACATTTAGAACCCTAACTCCCTGACCCGAGAGCAGTAGCGCAACCGCTACTCGCTCAAACCTGTATTCAAAACAACATGTTCAAATAGAACGCTGCCTCTGGACCATCAGGCAGAACACTCTGGTGGTGGGTGGGATCAGCGAGGTGACGGAGCAGGTGGGCTTCGTCCCAGACCCGTCCCATGTTCTTCTTCAAAGCGTCAGCCCTCGCACCCCAATCTGCAGGCCCCCAAGTTCAATCCCATGTTGCTTCCTCCCCATTCAGGATTTCTTAAAGGCTGCTGTCTGTGTTCCAGTCTAGGTGGTGCTATGAGTTCTGCTTGATTTACACAATATCGTCCGGATTCAGAAGTAGCGTCATTGGATCTAGCAGATACTTCTGAGCCTCGTTCTTGGTTGTGGGGTGAAATGAGTTGTACTACGGCTTGTAGTGCTGCTTGTCTATCCTGTTGTGTTTCCCAAGCCATGAGTTTAAGGAGTCAAAATCTCCTCTGGGGTCGCCTCAGTCTCTTTCTGACTGGATGCTGGACCAACTCTGCATTCCGCTTTTTCAGGGGCAGTGGCGTGCCCGCGTTTTAGGCCTCCAACCAAGACCAAACTTCCTCTGGAGAGTCACAGAAATGTGTGGCCCCATCCAGCATAATCTTAAACCTTGCAGGGAATATTAGGGAGTACTGTAGTCCTGCATCCTGGAGGGCTCTTATTGCTTCTGGGAACGATGCTCGCTGGGCCTGAACCTTGGTGGTAATGTTAGGAAATATTTGTACTTTACTGTTTTCGATTAGGTAAGGGCCATGTAATCGAAATTGCTGCAAGATTGTGTCCTGATCCCTATAGTGTAGGAGCTTGGCCTTCACAGGGTTGGGAGATCTCCCTGGGGCCGGCAAGCGAGCTGGTATCAGTGTGCCCTTGCCAGTGTGAATAATTGGGAGAGATGTTCCGAAGCCACTACAGAACGCATCTGATTTTCCAGGTATTCCACCATGTTTGGCACCTCTGCATTTCTGGTATTCCAATAATTCTGACGTTGTTTCTATAACTGCGGCCCTTGTGTTTTGGCCCTGTGCTCAAGGATTGTCACTCTGGGGGAGAGCTCATCTAGTTGGGGGTGTGCGCCTTTTGTTCCGGTTGTATCTCGGTTAAAGCAGATTTCACTTCTCGTACTCTGTCGGCAAGTTTGCGGTGTTCCGCCTGCAAGATGCTCAGGCCCACAGAGACCGCCCCAATGTTCTGCTGTAGAGCAGTCTTGGTATCAGCGATGGCAGCCAGTCCTCTGTCTAAGTGCGAGTGTAGGGAGTCATCTGCTCTGATATGCTCCCCTCGTCTCCAGTGGTGCTGGTGTGGGCTCTCTAGCTGGGTGCTGTTGTGCTTCTGCTTTGGTTTAGGCATGCCAGGTCAGTGCGGGGTCGATGGGACTCTCTTTGAACCAGAGTTGTGCAGCCGGGGCAGTGATGGGAGGAAGCTCTCATACCTCTTTCCTGGCCTTCAGGCATGTATAGACGATGTCGTTTGGTTAGAATCAGAGAGGAGTTTGGTGGGTTGAATTGTTAGCCTCCAGCTTAAGACTCCATGAAATTGGTGTGACTGAGGAGTTCCCAATGGTGTATGCGGGACACTAAGGCCTTCCTTCTGCGACTGCCTGATTTTGGACCCCTGCATATGTTTGTGGCGCTGTATGAGCTGTGCTGCTCCCTGAGTTTGCTATGAGGACACCTGGATAAGGCCAAAATCCGCTCTGGAGTTCAAAGCTCAGCCCTTTCTCTCCAATCCAGGGGGTCATCAGAGAATGCAGTGGGATGCCCGGGCCTGCAATGGAAGTTTAGTGCGAGGAGGGTTTCTTGACAGGCATACAGAGGGGTTAGGGCTCCTCAATCGCCACCTTATTCAGTGCCAGGGCCCCTCGGTGCACTGCGTAGTCTCTGCGCCCCCTACCATCACCAGGTCGGGCGTGTGCATCTTCAAGAAGCTTGGAAGGTTATCAGGGGATAGAGCCAGTCCCTCAGGAGTCTTTCTCATTTGACGGTAGGCTACCAATGCCCGTTCACTCTCTCAGGGATGGCTATTCAGGCCCACCATCCTCAGTGCTGGTACTAAGGAAAGGAAGACAGTCCGGTCTCCTCCGCCCCATGGACCGTAGCGTGTCTACACCACTGTACTTCCCCGCTGCCGTTCCTGAGTCTCTGCCTTCTTTCTCATGGATTACAGCCCAACCCAAGTATGTTATGTTCTCTGTTAGGGGCCCGTCGGTGGAGACCCAATATTACACCGTGTCCCGATATTCAGGACCTGCTTTCAATGGATCGCATGTCAGCCTCAGGGAGGCACCAATTGCCGGTGCTGCCTCAGTGTTACATGCTCATCCGGGAGTCAAGCGTGATGCCGACAAAATAACTCAGGGCCCCCAGTGTCTCACTAAGTCGCTTCCTGGCCAATCTGTGAACGGAGCCTCCCGCTCAGCCTAGCACACTCATCAGGCATTGTACTTGATATGGAATGGTGCACCGGTAAGCAATCGTGATGATAGGTGTTCCTTTTTATTTTATTTTCTAATATTTTATTCTCATATAAAACATCCAGCCAACGCACTTTGTTCAAATAAATTACTTGAACTTCATCAGGGCTGTAAACAATACATATATATATATACATATAAATATACATAAATAACACCAGATGACATAAAAAAAAACACAACATAGATAATTACTAGTTAAAAAAATAGTATACACGGGTACAAACACATAACTGGCTCAGACTCTCATTTCATAGTGACACATGTGTTACAAGACGTGAATGGTATTCAGAGAGACGTAATAGATTAACATTCAGCATAGACAATCACCATCCCCCATTTCTTTAAACAACAGTAATACATGAAACACATAAAAAGCAAACCACTAATTGTAAAAAATAAAAATAAAACCAAGGAGACAAAAAATTATGATAAGATTAACAACAGTGAAATTATAAATATGGCTGGGGCACTCTCTCGACACTAAACTATTTCTCCACCTGACACTGAATTTCTCCTTATAACTAAAGTGAATGAATAACACTGTAGAGCAAAACAATGTCCCAAATATTGTATGAAGGATAATTGAACATACTGTCCAAATATAAATTAATTGTTGGAATATTTCCGCTACTTCGTACATCCATGCGGCCAAGTCAGGCACTGCTGCGGTGTTATATGGCACGTCCTTCTGCTGATTGCATTTATGGGACCATTCTAGGCCTCTGCTGTTGTAGGAGCAGGTCGCAGTCAACATCGGCTCATCCTGCTACTCCTCTGGACCTCGTCATCTGCGCCACAGCTACCAGGTAGTGTGTGGCCCGCCCCGATGGGCTGATTCTTTACATCGCCTGCTGGTTTCTGCCCAGGGGGCTCCGCAAGTCCGGGGCCCGTTAGCCTTGTTGATGCCCCTCCCTTGGAGGCAAAAGACACACAATTGATGACGGAATGCAGAACAAATCAAAACATTCAACCCCAGTCAAGAGATCTGGGTAAAATCCATCATTCTTTTGCTCACCATGCCACCCCAGTTTAGACCTGGCCATATTCAAATCAGTCTTGGCCCTGTGCCTCATGGGAACAGTCAAGCCCGAACTGCCAAGCCAGGTCCTTCCTGGACCAGAAACAAGCATCCTAGGACAGGTTTCGGGGTGTCACCCCTCATCAGCCAATATAGCTTGAATCCAGTGGCACAGTGAACCCGGGACCCACGTCTGGGCATACCCAGTGCACTTAGGGCGAGGAAGCAAAAGACACACTATTGTGTGTCTTTTGCTTCCTCGCTTGGAAGCGACAGGTGAACTTGGGCGGTGTGCACACTCTCCATCCTTTGTTAACCCCGAGCTGCGCCCAGGTCGATCGTGCCCTTTGCTCTGGCCGCCTCGCGTTTCTGCTCCGGTTTTGCTTTTCAGGGTTACCCGCAGCAAGCAGGGACCCCCGTTGTCTTCCCCATGATGTAAAGTGGCTGGGGGACCTTTCTAGTGTCTCTATGCCGGTGGATGCCACTGTAAAATGCAGGATTTTTTGTGGGCCGGGATGGAGCTCCGAACTCACACGTCTGCCATGCTTGGTGTCTTGGCCACGCCCCTATTCATCAGTAATTGTTGAGAGCATATTGGCTGTGACAGTACAGGTTCTGCCTCTTAACCTTCAGTATGCTTTCAGCAAGACACAGGGCAAGAGGAATGGCTTGTTAGAAGGCAGTACTAAGGAAGCCTTTAACAATCCTGGGCAATAAGGCAAGGCACAGTGAAAGGTACACCATCTTTCGTGGTGCTCAGTGGTGTGTTTGGGATGGAAGATAGCTAAATCACCAGTGGAAGGTTTGCATCCCTGAAGAACACGATTCCACCAGACTTGCTGTTGACATATTTTTGCTATAGTAATCACTGTGTGCTTCGTCATCCTATAGCAAATTCCTATAGCTTACATTCCTACTCAATCACGACCTCGGTTTTACTGTGCCACATGAGAAAAGAGGTGAAATGAAAGAAGATGAAAATGAGACGGAAATGGAGCAAAGCGATTGATGAGCTTGTAAGAATGGGATAATGCTGCGGGCTCTCGTGAGTGATTGCTGAACAAGAATGAAAAAATGCTGAGCAGGTGATGCTCCAGTTTGGGGATTCCCTGACTGATCCTTCTCTTGTCAGCTTTTA
The DNA here is from genome assembly GCF_964263255.1 of Lissotriton vulgaris. NCBI lineage: Eukaryota > Metazoa > Chordata > Amphibia > Caudata > Salamandridae > Lissotriton > Lissotriton vulgaris. The sequence continues at coordinate 883,343,302 of NC_141689.1, read as the reverse complement.
CCGTTTGATCCACCCATGCCTTTTGTTGACAAATGTAAGTGTTCCCACTAAAAAAGGTGTTAGAATAATTCATGTCATTTTTGTCATTCACCACTCATATAACCCTCTTCAACACCTCCAGGATCCCAGTGTCCTTCAAATGTACTACAAATGTACCTATGCTATTTAGTCTGTGACTATGACTGACTGCACTTAAATGAATGTTGAGATCAGCAGGGGTGCCCAGACCTCCATCGGAATTTATGAGAGTGACAGGAATGGTTATTTATCTATTCTAGAGGCCCGCAATGGAAAAAGACCTCAAGTAACTATGCTTGTAAGTAGAGTATTTGTAAAGTGCAAGACTAAATGTTAATCAATGTAGGTCTGCAAATCATATGGTGATAGTCATTTCCAATGGGGAACCAGACGGGGTCACATTTTAGGTAGATTCCTTCTTACGGATGAAGTATAGCCTCTAGAGGAAAGACTTTAGGGCCAGATGTACGACCCGTTTTTGCGTCAGCAAACGGGAGAACCTCCCATTTGTGGCAGCAGAAAAGGTTAACAGTATTTGCGACTCTCGCTATTAGGAAGGGGCGTCCCAGACATAGTGGTCTGCTGAGCCCAGTAGGCCACCATCTCTGGGGAGGGCGGTCATTCCCAATGGGCTTGCAAATTGCGAGAGGCTCATTAATATTAATAAGCCTCGCAATTTGCGACGCTATTGGGAAAAGCAAACAGTGTGAAATACATTGTTGTACATCGAAAATCGCGCCTCGCTTATTGCGACTCACCAAAGAGTCGCAATTTGCTATGGGCAATTTTCTTGGTTGTACATTTGGCGCTATGTTCCTTGCTGAAGTGGAGTGATGGTGCAAGCCTGGTCTTTATGTTCAGACTATTCAATATTCTTGATGCATAGCAAGAGAAGGTATGTCTGTTTACAGCTGCTTGAAACCTTCTTGTGGTCTACTTGTTACCAAATGGGTTTAAAATCCACTTTCATTCATTTCCTATATCAAGGTAAGGTGGCCCATGTATTAAAGATAAAGTTACAGGAACATTTATTTCAGGGCCTGGTGTCCCTGACCAGTTCCTTAAACCTCTGGTCCAAAAAACACCAACGTATCTAAAAGATACCCGGGATCTTCTGAACCAACTCACCAACCTTTTGACGAAAATGAGATGTATTTGGTAGGCTTGGACGTAGAGAGTCTCTTTTTTTTCAATACATTTTCAACGAGACCTTTATTGATTTTTGCAAATCTGACACAGCAGGGTGCCTACCGGCACAGCGCCACATTTTAGTTCACATCAGAGGGGGTAGGGGAAGAAGCACATCAAGCCGCTTACAACCCCATCGGGCCGGCCGCATCAGGAGGGCATGCAAACTAATCAGCCAACTATCCAGGTCAACAAACATAAATATCCCAGAAACTTAATAAAGCCACAGTTCTCTTACCACTGGTCTCTCTCTGGGTCAACTACCACTAGCTCATTCCTCCGCCATGTGCCACCTTCCCATCCCTTCGCCGTCCCCCAAACCTCCGGGTCGCACAGTTCAGAACAGTCCTCCTCCTTCAACATCTCATGAACTTGATACTTCCCGATGTCCCTCCCCTTCCTGCCCATTCGCCCCCTCCGGTAAATGATCTGGGTTTATGTTGTCAGTGTCAATGTGTTTCAAGAGGTAGATTTGGAGAGGGGCCCAAATGACGCGTGAGCGAGCTGTCGGTAGTATAAGTTCAGCATAAGTATGAAGTTGTTCCTGAAAATGTATAAGATCGTTACGCCAGTCCTTAAATTTGGGAGCACTTCCTCTCCCCCAATGGCATGCAATCCGTCTTTTTGCTAACAGGAGGGCCAGGGAGGTGTATTTCCGGATCTTAACAGGTAGCTGCTCAGAGTACCCCAAGAGCACCACAAGGGGGGTGTCAGGCATGTGCACCCCGGTCATCTTATCCAATGCGCTAAGGGCCTCCCTCCAATATTCCTGGATCAGTGGGCAATCCCAGGCCTGGTGTCCGAACCTCGCACTCTCTGCTCCGCACCTGTCACAGCGATCAGTATCATGCAGCGGAGACGGTGCAGTCGGGCAGGTGTATAGTAAAGTTGGTGTAGATATCATTAGTGTATGAGTTGTAATCTGGTGTTAACCGAGATTTCGCCAGTCTAACGGCAGCAGAAGGACCACTGTTCTTCCATGAGGGGGTGTCCCATATCTTCCTTCCACCTGGTCCTGGCTGGGGCGGGGTCCCTCTCCCATTCCCTCTGTGTGGTGCAGTATAGTCATGATACTACATGCTCTGGGGAAGCTTGCTGTTGTAAGGCTTGCAGGGGGCCATGATGGGTGGTTCGAGTGGAAAGCAAGGTGTGAGAGCCCGCATGTCCTGCCTGAGTCGTACATAGTAAAAATGTTCCAGCGGAGTGGGGGAGGAGGTGCCAAAGAATTCTACACTAGTGCAAAATGTACCTTGTGTTTACAGTTGACCCCAAGTGAGCCGGGAGAGCTTCCGAAACATCCGGCAGCATCCCCCTTCCTATGTAATAGGTAAGTCGTACCACCCCAGCAGAGGCGCCAAAGGTGAGTACAGTAAAGGGCTCTGGAGCCTCTGCGCCAGGTCCCTCCAAGCGCGAGTGGTGCATTGAACAGTATTGGACGTCAAGTGTCTAGGAACCGTAGGGGTACTCAAATATGTTGAGTAGGGCGTGGGAGCCATGTGCCCATCTTCCACTGCCAGGTGAGCCACGTGGGGTGGGGGGGGGTGCATACAGTAGGCCAGTAGAGCACAGATAAAGTATAATTCAATGTCAGGGACCTCAAAACCTCCGGCGTCACAGGGACGCCTGAGGATCTCCCACGCCAATCTGGGCTGCTTTCCGCCCCATGTCAATCTGATCATTTGTGATTTGATACTGTTAAAAAAATGGCAGCTTGTGGCATAAGGTATGTTAATGAACAGGTAGAGAAGCTTAGGTAAGATCACCATCTTGATCAAAGACACTCTAGCGGCCTTGGAGAGGGGCATTGCAATCCACCTGGTTATTTTGTCCTTCAATTGGTCCAGTACATGGCCATAGTTGTCCCTTATCAATTCCTCCCGGCAGCGGGAGATGTTGATGACCACATACCTGACCGAGTCTGCGCACCAGGCGAGTGGATAGTCGGGCTCGAAACACAGGGTAGAGTCAGTGAGGGGGAATATTTGGGATTTACCCCAATTCACCTTTATTCCTGACAGTCTACTGAACAATATAAGTATTCAGAGGATTAAATTGAGACTTACGTCGAGGTCTCTCAGATATAAGGTCAGGTCATCTGCATATAATGATATTAAAATTTGTCTTTCTGGCTAGACCAGGGCATACTCTCGATGGTGTTGTCTAACTTTGGCCGCTAATGGTTTAATGGCAAAAGCAAATAGAAGGGGTGACAGAGGGCATCCCTGTCAGGTGCCTCTGGTTATCGCACAGGGGACCGATTGTATCCCATTAATGAGGATCCGTGCCTGCAGACTCAAGTACAGCAGGTTGATCCAGGCCAGAAAGAGGGGTGGGAAACCCCATTTACTGCAGGACGAAGGCAAGGTAGTCCCATTACAGGGAGTCAAACGCCTTAGTGGTGTCTAGGAATATGGCTGCGGCGTTTGTCTCCGGATCTATGTCTTGCAGTAGCGCGAACAGTGTACGCAGATTGTGGGAGGTGCCTCCAGTGGGTACAAAGCCTGACCGGTCCAGGAGGACCAATGCGGTCACCAGGGGGTTGATGCGGTTGGCAATTAATTTAGCTAGGATTTTCGCATTCACGTTTATTAGGGAGAGGGGCCTGTACGAGTCACAATACATAGCAGCTTTACCTGGCTTGGGTATGGAGATGATGTGTGCATCTCGCATAGAGAGGAGAAGAATTCCGGACTCCCTAGCCTCCTCGAACACGTGTCGCAAGAGCGGGATGAGCAGGTGATGAAAAGTTTTATAGAATTCCGCCGGGAGGCCATCCGGCCCGGCGCTTTCCCAGATGACAACTGCATTATAGCGGTCACCATCTACTCATCCTAGTGATGCCGTAGAAGAAATTTCCGTTGGCCATCCCCCAACCACGCAATCGCTGTGTCCTCAAAAAAGGAGTCAAACTCAGTAGAGTGGTCCCTCTGAGTCTTATACAGACATTTGTAAAATCTTTGGAAGGTTGCCACAATATCCGCCATGTCCCTGTGTGTCTGGCCATCCACATCCTCAATTTCGAGAACCGTGTTAGAGAACCGCGGGGACGGATTAGGGATGCCAACGCCTTACCCGGCCTGTCTCCTTCCCCATATTGGCTCGCCCTGCAGTACTTTCCTCTGAACTTACACTCGCTTTCAGCTGTGTCTTGGTACTCATCTAGTGTGCTCCTAAACTGCGCCTGTAGATCAGGCGTCGGGGCTGTCTGCAGTTGAGCCTCGAGATGTTTGAGGTCAGCCTCAAGCCTACACAGCCTGGTCCTGATGTCTCTCAAGATTCCCCCTCTCTTGGCAATGCACAGGCCACGAATGGTTACTTTAAATGCCTCCCAAATCGTGGCGTAGTGCATCACAGAGTTTTCATTGCCGGGAAGAAGTCCGTGATCTCCTGTTCAAGCTCTTGTTTAAAGACTTAGTCAAGCAGGGAAAGTGGATTAGACGCCAGTTCAGGAATGGAGAGCTTTCATGCGGAAGGGTAAGAGTGATAAGCAATGGGGAGTGATCGGAGTAGGTGCGAGGGAGATGGAGGGCATGTGTCAGCTACGGGATGAGTCCTTTAGTTAGAAGCCATGCATCTATTCTTGACCAAGAGGCCTGGGCAATGGTGAAGCAGGTACCTTCCCTCTGTATCGGGTGCATGTGTCGCCACGCATCCCAAGCTCATGGTCAGCAGAGATCCACTTTAATGTGTGGTTGTGGGTGTGAGTGTTCCAGTGCAGGTTCAATGGTGACATTTAGGTCCCCTCCCCATAGCAAATGTGTGGAACCTATTTCCAGGATTTTACCCCAGAGTATCCGGAAAAATTCAGGGTTGTCGGAGTTGGGGCCATAGCAGGAGACAAATGTGAAAGTCTGTCTACCCCAGATGATAGAGTATCATCCCTGCTTGTCTACCCTAGACCCTATAGGAGTGTAGGGGAGAGATTTCCTCACTAGAATACATGTGCCAAGAGCATAGGATGAGTAGGAAGAGGAACTGGTAGAGCTGGCCCAGCGAGAGGCGAATGTAGGGGTATTCCAGAAGAGCCCGATCCACAGAGAGCTCCTCCGTGTCAAAGCTCAGGTCCAGATTGCAGCAGCAGCTATGTGCCCCCAGCAGCAGCGTTTTTCAGATCAGCCCGCAGCAAACTTCCAGCATAGAGGGAAGGGGGCTGACTTCAGAGAGCCCCTAGCCTCACAGCGGCTATTATGCAGACCTGGGCTGCGCCTCCTGTCGGTGGGGAGAGAATCCTTTAGGCGGGCCCCCCCCAGGCAATTATTGGCCCTGCACGGCCCAAGAGCCAGCCAGAGGATGGGCTGTCCACGGGGGTGGCAGCGGGGGCCCTGTTACCTCAATGCCTCCCTGCAGGACCCCGCGGCCAGCACGCCTCAGGGGAGCACAACCTCGGTGTAGCCACAGTGAAGCAGGTGGGTGTCTTCAGTCAGCCAGTTAGTTGGCGGGGAGCGGGTACTCCCCGGAGGAGTCCAGCCACCCTGCGCTCTCCACCTCTCTAGGGTCCAGCAGCAGCTCACAGGCAGTCTATGCAGCTCCCAAGGCCGCAGCGGGGGAGGGGGTGCCGCAGCGCTTCTCGTCGTGTGCTGCCCCTAAGCCGCAGCACCGTCCTCTCCCCTCCTCGCATCCAGTTTTCCTTCGGGCAGGCTCCGGCTCGGTCCTTCCAGTCAATGCTGGGCAGCCCACAGGGTCTCCACCCTCTCTGGTTCCGCGCCCGGCACCAGCGCGCGTCTTACCGGCGTCTCCTGCACAGCGCCCTCTGCTCACCCGGCGGTGTCTCAGGCCACAGGCAGGCATCTTCAACCGAGCAGGGGCTGCGGCCAGCAGCGTCACCCGCCGACTGCTGCACCTGGCGCCTTCACTACTTCAATCGGAGATCGGTCGAGGCTCACCTCAACTGTCAATCGGCCACGGCCGCCTCCATCTTGCAGCCCGCGGCTCCAGATTCAGGTGGTGGATCTCCGGGTTACTGTTGCAGATTCGCAGCCCTATCAGCCCCAGCACAATGCTGCACCGTCTACCAAGCCATCCCAGTATTCTGTGGCCGTTTTCCGCAAGAGATTACACTGATTCCAGGCAGATGGTGGCCCGAACAGCAAGAGCCTCACGCAAGTGCGGGCATCTTGCTTGGTGCCCTCTAGCGCCCCCGAAGTACAGAGTCTCTACACAAGCCTCCTGCAACAAAATACTTTGGAAACTCTAGAGACCATTTTATTCTCTGAACAATGGCAATACAAAACACTAAAGCACTTCGTCCTGGAATGCTGTAGACTACCCCTAACGGATTTGTTTTCCGAGTATAATAGATCACTGTATGCACAATACCACGGAACATCCATGGGCAGCGCCTTTGTGCCATCAGTAGCAGGACTTTACGTGAGCAGTTTTGAGAACCAACACATACTGAATGACCAAATTCCATTCTTTCCCAAGATACTATACTGAAAACGATATATAGATGATAATATCATTATCTGGAATGAGACCAGTGACAATCTCCAGAGCTTTATCCATTGGATCAACACCAGAGACGAATGCCTAAAATTCCCCTTTACATCTGAGAGAAGCAGATTGGACTTCTTGGATATTACCCTATACAAAGAGAATAATAGCATTCAGACAAAAATGTACTACAAACCCACTGCAAAGAACAGCCTATTATCTTACAAGAGCTTCCCCCCGAGACCTTTAAGGGACAACCTATCTTATAGCAAATTTTTACATCTCAGATGTAATTGTAGTAAATTGAAGGACTATAAACAGCAAGCTGATGATATAACAAAGAAACCGGTACGAAGAGATTACCTAATGAAAACCATACACAAATGCCTAAAAAGAGCCAGACACCTACCAGGAGATTGTCTCCTCAAGACTGTACCGAAAGAACCTACTGATAACCTAATCACATGTGTAACAACTTCTAACACGGCTACCAATGCAGTAAAAAAGATTATCAACAAAAACTGGAAGATTATCACTTCTGGGAGTCTGAAATGGCCGAAACCAAGGTTTGCAAATAGAAGGACGAGAAACTTAAAGGACCTTTTGGTACATACACAACCTGCACCCAGAACTAAAATAGAAAGTATCACCACCTCCTGGAATATGAACCCCACCACAGGACATTATCCATGCGGATCCTGTGTAGTTTGTAAACTGACCACTGCAACAAGAACCTTGCCTCTTTATGAGAACCTGGTATGGACACAACGACAACATACTAATTGTAACTCTACACACGTGATCTACATGATCACGTGCCCTTGCGGTCTCAGATACATTGGGATGACCTGTCGTAAAGTCAAGTTGTGGATTGGAGAACACAAAAGCAACATCAAGTGCAAAAAAGCTGCAACAAAAATGAGGAAACACTATATGGATTCAAATCACACAACTAACCAACTGAACTGAACCATCATTGACATGTTAACCACGAGGAACACAATGCTGAATGCATATTGTTCGAAAAAGAACAATGTTGGGTTCATCACCTACAGACTAATGGCCAAAGACTAAATGATGATGTGCCATAGAACCAGTTGAATTGACCTCCTGGCCACCCAACCTTCCCAAAGATTCATTCTTAGATTAGTCAAAATGAGAACATGTACTGAACACTTGTCTTATGGAATCCCCACATAACATTGGCGAACAAACCATTAATTCTACAAACAAACACCCTCTTCACAATTTGTTTGGGTACTAATATACAAAAAAAAATATATTTACAAAATTTTTATTAGGAGATTTCTTTACTAACGTTTCATTAATAGTACACTGCATATCACTGAAAAACCAAAGTTCTCGACTAATTCTCACTGAACTATTCACCAATAGAATACTATATATCACCGGAAATAAGGATCACAATTAATCCTCACTAAAACATTGCACATTTTCACTGAGTCTTTCTTCCATGTTTACCAACATGAAGAAACAAATGATTGCTCCAAACAGACCCGGGTAACTGAGGGTAGAGCAAGCACAAGCAGGAAATTCCCGCAACTGTAGGTGAGGAAGACACGCTGAAAGACCGCATTTGCCAGATTCAAGTAAGGCCTCCACTAACTATTGTTTCTTTACCACAGCAAGCCAGGAAACACTTGCTGGCCCCCGAAGACGCCCTAAAATGTGTTTCCCCAGGTAATTGAGCACTCGTCTGGGGGATTTATTAGCGAGTCTTCGCCGTCACTAATGGCGGCCTAGATACGCGACAATGTAATTCACAAATGTTTGTAGTTAAGCACACCTCTCTTCAAGCAGTCACAATTGTATCTACACAGAGACATAACAATACCCAGTTCATTTCCACATTTTCCGGGCCCTTACAGATGCATGCAAAAAGTGCATGTTCTGCCCATCAGAGTTATTTTAACATACCCCTTAATCAATGATGTAGATTTTAAATTGACAAATGCTCCATATACCTGACAATGTCCATTTGTAACGCAAGACCACTTGCGCCTCCTATATCCTATGCGCCACAAACTCAAGTAATGCCATAATTCATGTAGTGTTATATTAATGTTTATCTTAGCAAAATGTGCAATATGGTGGGATCAAGAATCTTGACCTCACAAACTTTCTCTAATGCTTTAGAAATGTTTAGATAATGCTTGACTAGCATCAAGAAATGAAATAGGAATTCATACATATTGCTTTTTCTTGCTGTTCTTACAATAACAGGTACTATTAACCTTATTTCCAAAGTGGATAAACAGTAAACCACTCATAACTGCGGCACAAATAGTGCCAGAATACTTTCACTGGTCCTGAAGAATGCCCCCTAGACCCGGCTGGGCAAAATGGGGCTGCAAAATGTCGACCTCACATATGGACTTTATTAGTGTGTTAGATCTGGTAACATGATCTAAATACACAAACCCACTATTTTAACTTACTTAACACCCATTTACCAAGAAATATTTGCACTCAAATGAGGATGTTTAAATAATTTTAATTTCACTTCACCCCGAGCACTACATTTTTAGAATATTTGGTCTCTTGACACAACTGCAATACTAGTGGTTTACCTCCAGGTGGAGGTCAGCATACCGAAAAATAAACCCTATGATGATGCTGTCACGTTACGAGTAGGCGTAGAACCGAGATATACCGCCTCTCCATCTACGTATGTGTATGAGGGTTTTTATGAAGGCACCAATAACTAACAACCCTGGTAACATAGGTACAAGTGATCCATTCCCCCCTCCTATTGATCTTTGTCCTAGGGACACCCTTTGTTGCACCCAACCAGAAGCATGAAGACAGCAACTCATCCAATTCTCTAATGAACTCATTCAACAGGCTCAGGTGCTAAGCTCACTACTAACATTTTACATACATTGCACAGGCTCGGCAGACTGACAGTGCTTGGTCAGGCACAGATGCATGAGGAAGGGGAAGATGACTTAAATCTACAGTTACTGGATGCAATAACATTGACATATTCTTTGAGCAGGATTGAAACCTGCACATGCTTCACACATAAACCATATTTCTTTATTTGTGTGCAGGGTTATGGTTCATTTAAAATGAGTTACCTATATCCCATCATAGCACTGGATGATTTTGTCCTTGAAATGCAAGGGATTGCAGAAATGTCAGCTTGCAGTATGTTCTATATGTTCAGAAATATCCCACAATACATCCCACTCTCCATGAGTATTCAGCTTCCCCGTCAGCATGAGTTGTCATTGTTCCCAGCAGCACGCTCCTTAAGTGCTCTGCACAGTAAGAATCTCTACAAGTGTATATTATATTGATTTTCTAATTATGTGTCACAAAACAGTCAGTAGCTAGCCATAAAGATTTATACAAGAATTAAAAATCTGTAAAATATGTACATCATTATATACATTTCATAGCGCGGTGTACATTGATGATAAACACCTCAAACGCTTCCTAAAAACAACAATACAGTGTATACATTACCAAACGGTTACCTCTTTGAAACTTCAAGTTCACATCCAGTAAATCTCAATTCAATTAATCTGTTCCTCGATACCAGACACCAAAAATATATCAAATCAGCAATTGCAATGGTACATGTGGGGAGATAGAATCTTTACACATATGTAACCTCATCCTCTCTGATCCTTTGCCCCAAACTGCCCAAGGGTAGCAACTGTGGTCTGTTAGAAAAAAGGGCATAAAAAAGCACAATGACATCATCAAGTAGCGTCAGTGGCGTAGGAAGGGGGTTGCGGTGGGGGTGGACAGCCCGGGTGTCATCACTGAGGGGGGGTGACAAAATGGCAAAAATATGTGTTTTAAACACCTATTTTTGCCATTTTGTCAAGCCGGGGGTGACAATAAATTTTCCGCACCGGGTACCATCTGACCTTGCTACGCCACTGAGTAGCATGTCTGTGATGGTACGGTCTCCCATTGATAAGTAAATGTATTCAGCTGGAGAGTCCCCAGTCAAACCCTTATATAGAGGTATAGAGCAAGTGTAGGTATTTGGGCTTAACCCATTCAGCCTACTAGCCACTATCTGGGAGGGAGTTTTACTTCAAGTATCTTTGTCCAGACGTCAATTCAGTTAGCATATTAAAAGAAAGTATCTCTGGAATACTGCCAGTGTGGAAATCTCTCAAATATTTCCACAAATGATACTATTTTAACTTTAACAAGGAGAACCTGGAAGTTCTGTGCCTTTTTCGGCCGATGAATCTTTACCACCATTTTCGGATGGAGCTTTACACATTAAAAGACATCAATAATGACATTTGATGTTCAGTCAATAAATAGAGAGTTGGTGAAGTTTTAAAAGTTTATTCTTTCATTTAGTAGATTAGTCAATATTTTTGTTCTTTTATTCAAATTAGTGGCAAATTGATTACAGAAATAATAACAGATAAATTGGTTAGAACAAGCATAGACAAATAAAACAGTGTGTTTCATTTAGAGTATCATCCTTATTCTAAACTAAAGCACCTATTCTACCCTAACAAGAACGCAGAAAGAGTTCTTTCTGGAAAAGAGCATGTAGATTTTGGAGCAGATTCAGATAGCTGAGAGGAAGAACAAACTCCTCATAAAAGGTTGTTTTGGAGACTCAGTCGAGTTCACCTGACAATTGCAGTAGCAACCATCTATAAAGAGAGAGAAGAAAGGAATCACAGCAGTGGCTATGATCTGCATGAAACAGAAAATCTCACAAAATGTAATGAAAACAAAGAAATCACCATAAGCAGTAGCTGAATGTCACCATCATCGTCCAGGGGTCTTCCGATGGTCCGTCGTCCCTGGTCACAATTCCCATGGTAAGCGTCCACGCCAGTTTGAAATTGGTTAGAAATGGCTGCAATGTATTACAAAAAGTTACATCTATGAAGGGACTCATGAGAGCCTTTTACAAGCCTACCCTGTTAGCTGTCTGGTGTCTCACCGTATAGAAATGAGCTGTTCTATGAAATGAAACATTCAAATTCTGGTCTGTCCTGGTTGGATCACAAAATGTAAGCCACTGCAAGCTTTCTCTTTTCATTAACACTCTTATTCATTATGGGTATGTGGCAAAGAAATAATCTTACAGTACAGTGAAGTCATATGGTGTGAGGTAAAGAAAGTATACATTGTCTCAAGACACAGCACATTTCACAAAAAAGTCAAACCCTGGTGTTTGATTCTAAGTTTAAATTACTATTTTATTGAAAGCATTTATTTTCTTAAAGGGACCATTTGAATAAAGGAGCAGTGAGGCCTAGTAAGTGGAGAATGAAAGAAATGAAAGCTTTCTGCAGGAATAAACAGCATAATCTCATTTGCACGTTAAAATAAAGGCATATTTTCTCACTTTTAACAAATGTTTCATTTTCCTGTTAATATTTAGCATGTTTCTATATGAGTATTTGCATAAAAATGTAAAGACTCCTAACTTCAGCTTTATAACACCTCCGGGTTATACGAGTTTTGACCCATAACAGTCTCGCTCTAGATCGATAAGTTTGGATCTAATGGATATCGGTTCTGGCAAATTCAATCAGTGATCTAGTCTCATTAGGGCTTTCTACCAATCCTGATACAGTTCTGTTTTTGATTACGACCACTAATTGACCAGCACATCAGTGACTTTGTGAAAATCAAATGGTCAACAAACATAAGTACCCTTGACTCTTTTCTTAGAGAAATCGTGCACTGATTCCAGGACGTTTAAAAGCTTCCGCAAAAAGTCACCCTATGGTGCTATTAGGAGTGCTACATGTTCAGCCCCCCAGAATTCAAATGTGTATTGCATACTTGATTCTATTATTGCCTGGAATGTTATGACCAGGGCAGATAGACCTCCACCTCTAACTCCAAAAGTATAAGTTGACTGGAACAAACATGTGCTTTGAGAGTGTTCATGTTAAGTGTAAACGAGAAATAACCAGACTTTACTATCAGTGCAAGCGTTATGTTGGATGTCCTCCAATCAAGCTCACCTACCCTGTTTAAGCAAAATCTACAGCACCCATCAGCAATACACCCTTCATTTATCATTACCACTGAAACTGCTGGTCTCTATCAGTCCCTAGACCCTATCAGTCTGCCCCTATCATTCTCTATCAGTTCCTTTGGCTTTGCAATTTCTTACACATTTACACATTACAGGTTTCTTAATTTATGCCCTATTTTCCATATCTATGTATTTATTCTGAGCTTGCACCTATGGCTCGAAAGCTACAAATGACCATTTTATATAAGCATTTAATAGCTGCTATGGTAATTCTGTTTTGATAACATTGGTTAGAATAAGCATAGACAAATAAAACAGTGTGTTCCATTTAGAGTATCATCCTTATTCGGAGGTCTTCAATAAAGACATATCAGTTCCTAGCGAGCGGCGAGGATCCTAAAGATTGCACTCCCTGATTATTCTCATGTACAGAAAAAAGGAGGAGATTAAGTTGACTCCTTTCCAAAGATAAGGTGATTACAGCATTTGTTTTGTGGGGCTAGTATTGATATTGATCACTTAGTAGCATGTTTTGGTGATGTGGGTAGCATTTTAGATTAAATACACATATGAGTATAAAAACTTGGTTAATCTATGTGTTACAAGCACAAGACTTATTATGTCAACACTGGGTGTTTAGCTTAGTTTTCCTCTTTTCTCCGTCTCTTTTTTAATTGTGACATTCTCTTATAGTGCAAAGCGTGTGCACGGTCTCTATTATTATTTTTGCAAGATATATCAATATTCCATGGGCACTATTGAGTATCACTTATTGGTGGTGGGGTACTACGTACGACATACATCCCACCCAAACAGCAGTTTTCATCTAACATATAGAATGTACACATTTTTTTGACAACAGCCTTGAAAAAGTCCTAGATACGACGAAACATGTTGCTTTAATATTGACCTGTGTGTCAACATGCTTGAATGTCAGTGTTTTCTTACCTATGGGCTTATGTATCATCAACTTTTGTAGCTGTATTTTGAAAACAATTAAATTGGATCTGCAGTATTGGTGGACCTCAATTACGGTATTTTGTGTAGTACTCTGCAGATATGCCTGTATTGTTATAAAGGGATTTCATTGAGTGGCAGAGTTTGGGCCACAGTTTATACCATGCAGAAAAGATTTTAAATGTAACCATTCAATTTTGAACAATTTTTAGAATTAAAATTAACCACTACACTTATTACATAACTATTATTACCCACTACTGTTTATACTGTATTTGAGTAAAAGTCCAGGCATAGTCTCGACAATGTAAAAAAATACCTCGTGAAATATAAATTGCCTCAATAAACCCATAAAGTAGAGAAAATGATGAAAGCACTAATTCCAGCAATAATATAATAATCTTCAAGAAGCTAATTTCACTGAAAATGAACCGCTTAAACTAAGGAAAGGGTGGATAGACCTGAAAAGTCACAATAATATGAGATGTAAGTCCAGGGGAGTCAGAATATACGTTCATAAAAAAAGTTGTATTGCAATATTTTAGAAGAAGAAAATAAGAATTAATGTTGTTGGTCTTCTTATCTGGCCAAGTGGACCCCGCAAATTAAACAGCACACTTTTCCCAGAAACTGCAATGCCATGCATCATAATGTGCCGTTCTTTGCTTGACACACATCAGCTTATACAAGGAATCCATTTGTGTCCTCCTTAGACACTCCAACATCTATTTTTATGATGATACTTAACTGTCTATGTAAGTTTCCTATCCGGAGGTCATTACTAACCATGCACTGACCATTGTGGACCTTCAGTCTTGGATGTTGTTTTATCATTTCAATCTGAACCCACTCAATGGAACTCCTTCTTATCCCCTCTTTCTGAGGGTGTTCCATACCAGTGCAAGCCTCGCTTAATACTATAATGTTGCTAGACTGCAAAACAATCATTGTCAGCAGGACCAAATCACTCGGCTTAATCCTTAACAAGAACTGTGTGATCACATACATTTCTTAAATTGAGAAGCCCAATTCCAGATTAGACTCTTCAGAGAAATACAATTGTTAACCTCAACAGAACGTTTTACAGCTGTTGTACTGTGCAACACTCAGTCCAGTCTGATCTGGATTATGGCAGGTCCCTACTGATTGGATTCCCCAGAATCCACCTATATCCACTAAAAACAGGTTGGCTATGTTTCAGTACCAGATGCTCTAAACATAATACCCCAATTCTAGTTTCCTTAAACTGGCTTCTGATTGAAGAAAGATGCTCAGTAAAGCTGGTTTGCACAGTGTATAAGGCTTTTCATGCAGGAGAGCAAAATACCCGGCATGCAAATTATTAACTCTGAAGTGCATACAATAAGTGTCTAGAAACCCCCACATTCAGAAAAGCAAGTACTTTAAAGCAAGGTTTCTCAGAAAGTATACCAGAGTCTGGAACTCAATACCTCCTGTGTATTGATGAACAATTCATATGCCATCTTTAAGAGTGATGTAATATGTGACGTCATCAGCAGTGCATTGCAGGTGCGCAAGTTATAGTGAGTCCAACTAACTATAATGTGGAATTTCAATGGTTTTATGTCAGTAAAATTTCCAGCTAACTATAACTGGTGTGAAACCTATGGTTTTTTCAGTGAATTTCAAAGGTTTTTTAAATGCTATTTCCTAACTATAACGATTGTGAAACCTCTGGTTTTTTCACTGAATTTCAAAGGTTTTTTAAAAGCTAATTCCTTTCTATATCGAGTTTCTAACCTACGATTTTTTTTAATTTGCTGTTTTGTGTAAGTATTAATTATTATTTTTTAATTTTTGATAATAATATTTTTAATATGTAAAAAAATTTTAAATCATTTTTTCCTGGGGCGCTCTGGGTGCGCGCACCGGTAAGCTCTCCGGAAAGCGCACCCAGAGCACTACTTCCGTTCGTGAAAAAAATATGAATGAAAAGTAAATAATAACGCAAGACATTTAGTACCATACATATAAAAGCAATATTTTTGAATAAGGGAATGAAAATGATTTTGCATTTCCGTGAAACTATCAAAACGTCACTTAGGCGTGGCGCGTAAGCGCCCCCGGAAGCGCCTTCGATCGCGCCGCATATGCGCCCCCGGAAGCGCCTATGTTCGCAAAGCGTTAGCGCCCCCGGAAGCGCTTCGGTGCACGCAGCGTAAGCGCGTCAAGTCATGTGACCTTAAAATAACACTTTTCATTGTTGCTAACAGTTTTTTTTACAAAGAATGAAATCCCCACCCATTTCCTTCACTTCTTCTTTCACTTTTGTGACTGAAAGACCTGCCTTTTTGCTCTCGTTTCTTTGTTGGATATCTTGGATTATCATGGCTGCCAGACCATCCAGCAGTGAAGATGACTCCAATGAATTCATCGATGAAGAGCCTCCTCAGCCAAAAGTCAAAGAACATTTCATCTGGAATTTTTTTTCCATACCTGATGACCAGAAGAAGGTAAATGCTCCAAAAGTGGAGTGCAAGATCTGTCACACAGTCCTGTCACGGGGTGACCCCACTAAAAAATATTCTTTTGGGAACTCCACAATGATTCGCCAAGTGGAGAGGAGGCACCCCCAGAATTTTCCCCGGAAAGTGTCAGGGCTCTGGCACAAGAGGTTCCCAGTGATGGGGCCTCTACATCAACCGGAGGACCAACAACATCGGTGAGGGGAGATCACAAGAGCTGGTTCCGAACATTCAACCTGCTTTTAACCATGGTGCCCTCAGATGCAGATACTGCAATCAACTGCTTACCTTTGGAGAACAAAGTGTACAGCTCATGGTTCGAGCATTAGAAAACCATCGCTGCTCTTCCCACCCCTAATTTTTTTTTGTTTTTTTGCTCCTGTTGAGCCGTTTCCATTCCTTGTTTTTGTTCCAGCTGCGTGAAAACAGCGATGCGTCACTTTTCTGTGCGCACTCCTTACAACATTCCAGATGTGTCATATTTAATGTATGACGAATCATGTCGCAAGGAGTTACAGATACGTCAGTATTTCTTACGTATCTGTAAACACAAAAGTGACGCATTTGTGAATTGCGTCACAAAAGTAACGCAACTCCAGTAATGCGTCCTTTCACATAGGGAAAGCACCATGTTAAAGGTCTTGCGTCAGTCTTACACCTGCTGTGAGGCAGGCGCAAGATTTTGACGCAACAGCATCCTAAAAGTGACGCAGAGAAATCTCATAGATTTCACTGCGTCGCTATTACGAAGCTTTTTGCGGGGGAACGCCCCCTCTGCATACATTATACCTGACGCAGGTATAATGTGGCGCAGGGTTTTAAAAAGTGACCCATCTACCTAGATGCGTCACTTTTTAAATATAATGCAACAAGGCGCTTTTATTTACACCGCTGGTGCGATGCGTCACTTTTCTGTGCGCACTCCTTACGACATTCCAGATGTGTCATATTTAATGTATGACGAATCATGTCGCAAGGAGTTAAAGATACGTCAGTATTTCTGACATATCTGTAAACTCAAAAGTGACGTATTTGTGAATTGCGTCACAAAAGTAATGCAACTCCAGTAATGCGTCCTTTCACATAGGGGAAAGCACCATGTGAAAGGTCTTGCGTCAGTCTTACACCTGCTGTGAGGCAGGCGCAAGATTTTGACGCAACAGCATCCTAAAAGTGACGCAGTCAAATCTCATAGATTTCACTGCGTCGCTATTACGAAGCTTTTTGCGGGGGAACGCCCCCTCTGCATACATTATACCTGACGTAGGTATAATGTGGCGCAGGGTTTAAAAAAGTGACCCATCTACCTAGATGCGTCACTTTTTAAATATAGTGCCACGAGGCGCTTTTATTTACACCGATGGTGCGATGCGTCACTTTTCTGTGCGCACTCCTTACGACATTCCAGATGTGTCATATTTAATGTATGACGAATCATGTCGCAAGGAGTTACAGAAATGTATAAACAGTAATGTTGTGGTTATCATTTAAATTGCATAATGTATTTTGCGTGTAATTTTCAAAAACAAATCTTGAAGTAATTCAAAGAGAATTCAAAGAGAAAGGAAGGGGGGAAAAAATAGACTCCAAGAACATGTGAATACCTCTTCTATGTCTATTTATGGCACTTGCACTTTAAAAGGATATGTGCTTCACGACTATGATGTCATGTGATCAAGGCAGGGATTTGCCGAAACGCGTCGTGAGGGCTGGTGGCGTTTGAATAAGAAAATAAACTAAAACTGCACCAAGTTGGGTCTGCCTCGTCTTCTTTGCGAACCCAGCTGGAGTTGGTGGCTGGAGCGAGTAACATTGAAAAAAAAACCATATATATATATATATGTATGTATATATATGTATGTATATATATATATATATATATATATATATATATATATATATATATATATATATATATATATATATATATATATATATATATATATATATATATATATATATATATATATATATATATATATATATATATATATATATATATGTATATTACCTACTGGCGATAGCCAGTAGGTATATATAGTTAGGATTAGCTACCATAGGAAATCTGCAACATTCTATTGGGAATACCTTTGGCGCCGCTTGAGGAATTTGCGTGTAATTTTCCAAAATTTTGGCCATCTCCGCTCCGCTCCTTCCCTGAAAGTTTCGGGGGGATTCGTGAAGTGGGGGCTGAGAAAAAAGGGGGGTCCCAAAACATGTTTTTCCCATGTTAATTTCCATAGGACGGTCTGACAAGTCTACAGCCCGAACCGCTGAACGGAATAATGCCAAACTTTGCAAAATTGTAGGGACTGGTACGCAGATGTGCCTTTGCTATGTTTGGTGAAAATTGCTCCAGTGGCTTTTATGAAAATTAGGTGAAAAAACACATATATCTGGGCGGAGCCTAACCACACATCTCATCGTGAGATCTGATTGGCTGTCAGCACTTCATCCAAGAAGGGTTGGCAACCATCTTGGGACCAATATACATGATAGCACCTCATTAAAAAGCATTGTAGTTAATAGAGGGTTTTAGGACTTTAGTTACATTATAAATCATTTGTTGATGGTACCATACTCATTTTAGGAATTGTGGTGTGTTCTAAGGTGATTTTACCATGTGAAAAAGCCTTCTGCTGGGATATCATGAATCATGTTTGAAAGAAAACTATTATCTCATGCTTTTCCCACAGTGGTTTGGAAGGGGATCTATAAGCTAAACTGAAAGCATATTTTCTGTAAATTCACATTATCTTTCTCAGTCATGTGAGAATGAAGTCTGACATTCTCAGTAAAACACGTACATCCAACAAGGACAGAGACTGTCAGTTGATTCCTTTGTGTTCTACTGCAGCCTCCTAGAGTGTTCTAAAGAACAACTAGAGCGCTAACAGTCCTACTTATTACAAAGGTATGGCACACCTAAAGCCATCTTGATTGGAATAAAGTGGTAATTCTTAAAATATTTAATTTAAAAAGGAACAAAAGGAGGGGGTATATTTTGCCATAGAAAGTATGATTAGTGCTGCAGAAAGAAAAAATTAGGACACATTTTGAGTGACTTCTCAAATCCTCTTCTATTTCATTAAAACATTCTGACATGCAGTCTCCCAAGATGGCCACCAGAGACAAAAGAGCCCAAATGTAACCCAAATATCACCCAGATGTAGCACAAGTATAGCCCAATGACAGAATGTCCCAGAGTGTTCTAAAGAACAACTAGAGCGCTAACAGTCTTACTTATGACAAAAGTATGGCACACCAGAAGCCATCTTGATTGGAATGAAGTGGTAAGTCTGAAAACATTTAATTTAAAAAGGAACAAAATGAGGGGGTTCATTTTGCCATAGAAAGTATGATTAGTGCTTCAGAAAGAAAAATTAGGGCACATTTTGAGTGACTTCTCAAATCCTCTTCTATTTCATTAAAAAATTCTGAAATGCAGTCTCCCAAGATGGCCACCAGAGGCAAAAGAGCCCAAATGTAGCCCAAATATCACCCAGATGTAGCACAAGTATAGCCCAATGACAGAATGTCCCAGAGTGTTCTAAAGAACAACTAGAGCGCTAACAGTCTTACTTATGACAAAAGTATGGCACACCAGAAGCCATCTTGATTGGAATGAAGTGGTAAGTCTGAAAACATTTAATTTAAAAAGGAACAAAATGAGGGGGTTCATTTTGCCATAGAAAGTATGATTAGTGCTTCAGAAAGAAAAATTAGGGCACATTTTGAGTGACTTCTCAAATCCTCTTCTATTTCATTAAAAAATTCTGACATGCAGTCTCCCAAGATGGCCACCAGAGGCAAAAGAGCCCAAATGTAGCCCAAATATCACCCAGATGTAGCACAAGTATAGCCCAATGACAGAATGTCCCAGAGTGTTCTAAAGAACAACTAGAGCGCTAATAGTCTTACTTATGACAAAAGTATGGCACACCAGAAGCCATCTTGATTGGAATAAAGTGGTAACTCTTAAAACATTTAATTTAAAAAGGAACAACATGAGGGGGTATATTTTGCCATAGAAAGTATGATTAGTGCTGCAGAAAGAAAAATTAGGGCACATTTTGAGTGACTTCTCAAGTCCTCTTCTATTTCATTAAAAAATTCTGACACGCAGTCTCCCAAGATGGCCACCAGAGACACAAGATCCCAAATATAGCCCAAATATCACCCAGATGTAGCCCAAGTATAGCCCAATGACAGAATGTCCCAGAGTGTTCTAAAGAACAACGAGAGCGCTAACAGTCCTACTTATTAAAAAGGTATGGCACACCTGAAGCCATCTTGATTGGAATAAAGTGGTAACTCTTAAAACATTTAATTTAAAAAGGAACAAAATGAGGGGGTATATTTTGCCATAGAAAGTATGATTAGTGCTGCAGAAAGATTCATTAGGGTACATTTTGAGTGACTTCTCAAATCCTCTTCAATTTCATTAAAAAATTCTGACATGCAGTCTCCCAAGATGGCCACCAGAGACAAAAGAGCCCAAATGTAGCCCAAATATCACCCAGATGTAGCCCACGTATAGCCCAATGACAGAATGTCCCAGAGTGTTCTAAAGAACAACTAGAGCGCTAACAGTCTTACTTATGACAAACGTATGGCACACCAGAAGCCATCTTGATTGGAATGAAGTGGTAAGTCTGAAAACATTTAATTTAAAAAGGAACACAATGAGGGGGTTCATTTTGCCATAGAAAGTATGATTAGTGCTTCAGAAAGAAAAATTAGGGCACATTTTGAGTGACTTCTCAAATCCTCTTCTATTTCATTAAAAAAATTCTGACATGCACACTGAAACATGCACTTTGAATACCAGCAGCAGACTTCCCTGGTGAGCAGTAGCTTTACTACAGTGATCTAATGAGCAACTAGAGTACTAACATTCAGAATTCATGGCAAATGTGTGACACATCTGAATGCCTTCTTGATGGAACCAATGTAAACAAGCATTGAAAATGCAAAAGATCTCGCCCTCGTTTAAGTTAAAGCCATTCTGTTTGTAATGAGGTGGCTTTTTAGCTTTGCTTTTATTAGTGTTTTTAAAACATTCATGTAAATAACATGCATTTGTATGCATATATGTATATGTATGCATGCATTTATATTTGTATTTATATAGATATGCAGATTATATATGTTTATATATGTATGTATATATACATACACATACATATATATAAATGCATATGCATATATATGCATGTATATATGTGTATATGTGTGTGTGTAGAGAGAGGTAGAGCGGTAGAGCGGTAGAGGTAGAGCGGTAGAGGTAGAGAGGTAGAGGTAGAGAGGTAGAGAATAGTAGAGAGAAGTAGAGAGTAGAGAGTGAGTAATATAGTAGAGAGTATCAGAGAGCAGTAGAGAGAGTAGCAGAGAGTGAGTAGTAGAGAGTAGTAGAGTGAATAGTAGAGTGAGTAGTAGAGAGTAGTAGAGAGTGAGTAGTAGAAAGTGAGTAGTAGAGAGTAGTTGAGAGTAAGTAGTAGAGTGAGTAGTAGAGAGCAGTAGAGAGTGAGTAGTAGAGAGCAGTAGAGAGTGAGTAGTAGAGAGTAGTAAAGAGTGAGTAGTAGAGAGTATTAGAGAGTGAGTAGCAGAGAGGGAGTAGAAGAGAGTGAGCAGCAGAGAGTGAGTAGCAGAGAGTGTGTAGCAGAGATAGAGAGTAGTAGAGAGTAAGTAGTAGAGAGTAGTAGAGAGAGTAGTAGAGAGTGAGTAGTAGAGAGTGAGTAGTAGAGAGTAGTAGAGAGTGAGTAGTAGAGAGCGAGTAGTAGAGAGTAGTAGAGAGTGAGTAGTAGAGAGTGAGTAGTAGAGAGTAGTAGAGAGTGAGTAGTAGAGAGTGAGTAGTAGAGAGCAGTAGAGAGTGAGTAGTAGAGAGTAGTAGAGAGTGAGTAGTAGAGAGAAGTAGAAAGTGAGTAGTAGAGAGTAGTAGAGAGTAAGTAGTAGAGTGAGTAGTAGAGAGTAAGTAGTAGAGTGAGTAGTAGAGAGCAGTAGAGAGTGAGTAGCAGAGATAGAGAGTAGTAGCTAGTAAGTAGTAGAGAGTAGTAGTGAGAGTAGTAGAGAGTGAGTAGTAGAGAGTGAGTAGTAGAGAGTAGTAGAGAGTTAGTAGTAGAGAGTGAGTAGTAGAGAGTGAGTAGTAGAGAGTGAGTAGTAGCGAGAGTAGTAGAGAGTAGTATTTATTTATTTATTTATTTTTTAAACTTGTAGGGCGCAAACAGCTACCCAAAAAGGGTTTCCCGGCGCCTAAGAACACAGCACAGAAGATGGAGAACGATCAGCTTAGGTCGTTCAGGATTATTGATCGAACAACCAGGTTTTTATCTGTTTCCTGAACCTGGAGTAATTCCCCTCTTTGCGTATATGGAGAGGTAGTGCGTTCCAGATGGATGGACCCTGATGGGCAAAGGATCTACCTCCCATCCTGGAGAGCTTGATTCTGGGCACACAAAAAGTTGCTGCTGAGAGTGACCGTAGGTTTCTTTTTGGGATGTAAGGATGAACTAATGCCTGCAGGTATTTGGGAGCAGTGCCTGCTTTTATTTTAAACATATAGTTTAGGGTCTTAAATCTAATGCGATTTTCCACCCTGAGCCAGTGAAGTTCACGCAAGTAGGGGGACACGCGGGTATTTCTTGGTATGTGACAAAAATCCGGGCAGGCGAATTCTGTATCATCTGTAGTCTCTTTATAACTGCTTTGTTAGCACCTAGGTACAAGATGTTCCCGTAGTCAAGCCGAGATGTAACTAAGGCGTTGACTACTGTTTTCTGCGTGGAGATGGGCAGTATCCATAGGATCTTTCTGAGCCATTTTAGGATGGTGAAACAGAGGCCAACTACTTTGCTGACCTGTTGCTTCATTGACAGCGAGTTGTCCAAAACTACCCCCAGATTCCTTGCATGGGTGACTGTTGTAGGAAGATTTCCCATCTGGGAAGGCCAGTGTGAGGCGTTCCATAGATTTGGCTGCTTACCCATAAGGAGAATCTCCGTCTTGTCTCTGTAGTAGAGAGTGAGTAGTAGAGAGTAGTAGAGGGAGTAGTAGAAAGTGAGTAGTAGAGAGTAGTAGAGAGTAAGTAGTAGAGTGAGTTGTAGAGAGCAGTAGAGAGTGAGTAGTAGAGAGTAGTAAAGAGTGAGTAGTAGAGAGTAGTAGAGAGTGAGTAGTAGAGTGAGTAGTAGAGCGTGAGTAGTAGAGAGTGAGTAGCAGAGAGTGAGTAGCAGAGATAGAGCGTAGTAGAGAGTAAGTAGTAGAGAGTAGTAAAGAGAGTAGTAGAGAGTGAGTAGTAGAGAGTGAGTAGTAGAGAGTGAGTAGTAGAGAGAGAGTAGTAGAGAGAGAGTAGTAGAGTGAGTAGTAGAGAGTAGTAGAGAGAGTAGTAGAGAGTGAGTAGTAGAGAGTAGTAGAGAGAGAGTAGTAGAGAGAGAGAAGTTGAGAGTGAGAGTTAGAGAGTGAGTAGTAGAGAGTGAGTAGTAGAGAGTGAGTAGTAGAGAGTAGAGAGTAGTAGAGAGTGAGTAGTACAGAGTAGTAGATAGTGAGTAGTAGGGAGTGAGTAGTAGAGAGTGAGTAGTAGAGAGTAGAGAGTAGTAGAGAGAGAGTAGTAGAGAGTAGTAGAGTGGTAGAGAATGAGTAGTAGAGAGTGAGAATTAGAGAAAAGTGGAGTAGTAGAGAGTAAGTAGTAGAGAGTAGTGGAGAATATTCCAAAGTTTGGCACAGCACCACTTTCACAATAAGTCCAATCAAATCATATCACTCAGAGTCCTTATTGAAGCGCTGAATCTTGGTGTATATTCAAATGCTTTTATTTTCCTTAAGTTTATGTACCACAGCCAGCCGGCGCGTTTCGTTCTGTACAACAGAACTTCTTCAGGGCGTTCTTATTTCCTTCAAGTTATGTTGGTATCCTGTTGTCATATAACTAGATATTTCTTCCAAATGTTAGACGAGACATAAGTACATTCTTATTCAAAGTGACTAGGTATCAATTTTACCCACACAATTCGGGCAGACTTGAGTAATTTATAGCATCCTCAAAGTCAGTCTTTCAAAAATTCCAAAGTATAGGACATGATAATCCAAATCCAAATGTTTCTCAAGAAAAGTCATTTTCAATCATTCGGAATATCGTTGTTGGGCAGATATGACCCAGGGACCCCCAGATTGCAAGGGGAATTAGTCCCCCCTCCGCAAACGCGCCAGTGGCCTGCGTTGCAGAGAGGTGTAAAAAGGGGCATAGCTCATTACACCTCTGTGAAATGCAGCCCCCTAGCGCATACTGGAGGTTCCAGGTGCGCTAGTTGGCCCCCAGGGACCCCTAGTATGAAAGGGGAATTAGTTCCCCCTCTTAAACATGCACGGGGGCTGCGTTGCAGAGAGGTGTAAAAAAGGGTATGGCCTCATTACACCTCTCTGCATTGCAGCCCCCTGGCGCATACTGGAGGCTCCTGGTGGGCTAGTTGGCCCCCAGGGACCCCCAGTATGCAACGGGAATTAGTTCCCCCTCTGCAAACAGACAAGGGGGCTGCATTGCAGAGAGGCGTAACAAGAGGCATAGCCTCATTACACCTCTGCAATGCAGCCCCCTGGCACATACTGGAGGTTCCAGGTGGGCTAGTTGGCTCCCAGGGGCCCCCGGTATGCAAGGGGAATTAGTTCCCCCTCTTCAAACATGCACGGGGCTGCGTTGCAGAGAGGTGTAAAAAGGGGCATGGCTTCATTACACCTCTCTGCAATTCAGTCCCCTGGCGCATACTGGAGATTCCTGGTGGGCTTTCAGGTCTTATATAGTTAGGAATTTGCATTAAAAAAAACTTTGAAATTCACTGAAAAAAACATAGGTTTCAGGCCTTATATAGTTAGGAATTAGCATTTAAAAAACCTTGCAAATTCACTAAAAAAACATAGGTTTCAGGCCTTATTTAGTTAGAAATTAGCATTTGAAAGTAGGGGGATTAAAAAAACCTTTGAAATTCACTGAAAAAACCATAGGTTTCAGGCCTTATATAGTTAGGAATTAGCATTTAAAAAACCTTTAAAATTCACTCAAAAAACTATAAGTTTTAGGGGTGTTAGAGTTAGCTGGACATTTCACTCATTCAAAACCATTGAAATTGCTCCTATATAGTTATAGTTGTACTAACTATATTTCGCACACCCACAATCCACTGCTGATGATGTCACATATTACATCATTCATGACATGGTCAGTGACATCACTGATGACATCTCAAATGACGTCAGTCGAACGTGCAAGGATCATTCCGAATAACAGACACAGTATCCAAGATAACCTTGATGTTCCATGCTCTCACTATACACACTAAACTAGCGAGGCAGTCTAGAAATGTAGCATAACAAATTATTCTCATGTGAAACAAAATACTCAGCCTTCTCATATCAAAATTGCGTGTTGTGTGCAAAGCAGAGCAGGAAAGCAAAAATGGTGTTTAAGCTTCTAATGAACCCATGCTAACTTAACACGTTGTGAGTGCAAGGCTCAGCCCATGACACCCTCTCTCGATAGAACCACGTGATATAAACATGAGCGAACTAGGAACGCAGAGTTCAAGCCTGAGAAGCAGAGTCAAGTTCAAATTTGCATAAAAAATTATTTGCTGTTTGATAGAAAACAGTAACTAAATAATAAAGAATAGGTAGAAAAATCGAAGAGTCTTTATCCAACAGCGTATAAGCACAGTATGTAGCAACAGCCTCCAAGAGGAAGTCATTGTTCTCATCTGAAAACATTTCAGCCATCCAATTCAATCCTGAGAATGAACATACATGTTCCTCAACGACCGGAGCCTCTATCACCATCGGAGGAAAACTCGGGTCATCTTCAATGTAACTGCGTGCCAAGAAGTCATGCGCCGCTGCAAAAACATTTCAATGTCCCATTATTCCATGTATCGCTGCTAAGGCCAGAACAAAGCAAGTCATGAACCACTAAGGGGCTCATCAGCTGGTCATAATCCGCGTTGGGAGACACCGTACTGCAGAGACACAAATCCAGGGCCCAGTCAAAATCACAGCTCAGGCAATGGAAGACAGGTTGAACGCATGTGAAAAAGGAGAATCAAAACGATAATCCATAAGCTGCACTCAATGTAGCCAGGGGCAGCGCTCCGTAATAACTAAGCATTCAGTTGCGGAGCAGCAACAGCCGAGAAATATTGTCGTGTGCTGGAGGATGTGCATCCATATTTAAGTAAACAAATTAATAGAAGCACGGCGGCAACTAATGCGACTATTAAGAGGAATCCACCAAAGATGATGGAAAAAATCGAATAAAAAGATGCTGAAAAGACACCAAATATAGGTTCAAAAGAAATCACAAGACCACTGCTTCTAACTTTAAAAAAGTAAGGTAACCCCGTAGTCAAGGACGCATTAAAGATACTCTGAATTAACTCCCCAAAATACAAAGGCACGTCTGTATTTAATAAATCATACACTTCTGTGCGGGTGTTTACTACATGAAGGACAAATGTTTCTCTAGCAGATGTAAGAGCGACCTCTTTTTGAGACAATAGCGCTCTTATACGGCTCACTTGGTTGACTCTTCTTTCAAGGTCGGAACCGACGGCCAGATGGAAACATCCCGCTTCCCATGTAAACACAACTATTTTTTTAGCGAACCACACGCTCAGTTACCGCAATCATGTAACCGATGCCTGGTAACATTGCACTACAATCTGCATTATTTCAAATTAAATACCTCACATTTCCAGTAAACTGAACAATGGTGTGATAGCAGGTGTCGCAGTGCCTTTGAAAACTCACACCAATTTAGGCGCATCTTGATTACAAGAGCCATGCAATTGTATGTGTCTACAAATTAAGGAGTAATGTGGTGCTATTATGCAATCCTCGCCATTCACATAGACTTCTTTTCCCTCCCTCAGACACCTATATGTAAATGGTAATAACCAAGCTTAATGGAGATAAGCGCTGCCTAAACATCCATATCTGCCTATAGAATAGTATTACATGCAAACCTCAAACTTAAACAGGCTAAAAAGTAACGTTATGATACCGTGGATAAGCCACACCGCTGAATCTGATTTCCAATGAGTGACCACTTCTAACCATTCTCATAGCGAGCCCTGTGCTCTGATTTGACAGTGAGAGAGTGATCGTACCATAGTTTGTACTGCTAATCATTCTCAGCATACGCTACAAATACGCTTTCACGTTACACGTCGCATCAAAGCTTCCGTGTGACGTCATATACGGCGCTCCGTACGCAAAGACGCAAATGTTTTTAATTGTTTAAAAACATATATTTATGTATTTATTGAACATACTAACAGAACACATTATCTAGGATAATTATGAATTTTTTTTTTTAAAGTTCCAATAATCCTATATTACTTTTAAAAGTAATTACACCAATCGCGGTGAAAATTCATGCGTACTCGCATCCTAAGAACACCGTAATAACAGCGTAACAGTACGCAAAGCCATGTGACTTTAAAAGAAGACATTTAATTGGTTCATAACACTTCCTATTACAACTGTTGAAACTTCCGTCCCATTTTTAAAATTCTACTTTGACTTTCTAAAAAGAAACATCTCTTCTGAGAATCATGTCAAATAGAACGAAGTTTACCATATTAACAGCAATGGACTCATCTTCCAGCCCCTCTTCAGAAGAATATTTCATTCCTAAAGAAACTTCAAAGAAGAGGAAAGAAGATCTAATTTGGCAGTTTTTTATTTTTCCAGAAGGGCAAAAAAAGGGTTATGCTCCAAAAGTAACCTGTAAAATTTTCCAAACTCTTTCAAGGGGTGATCCATCTCTAAAATACTCCTTTAGCACAGCAAATATGGAGCGACACGTAAAGAACTTACACCCCAACAACTTTGCTCGAGCTGCAACACAGAGGTTGAAGGACAACCCACCTGCTAGTGCACGAAGCACATCAACTGCTGCACCAGCATTTTCAGCAAACAGTCCACGCACACAAATTCATCCTGATCTTGCTCAAGTTAAACTTCTATACATTTATTGCTATACATTTTTGTGTCATGGGAAACAGTCTATTGACCTGATAAAACACAGGAAGCAGGAGCATCACTGTCCTAGACATTACTTTTTTTTCCATTCTTTTCTTCCTGTTGGACACTACTAAGCCCCCCATTATAGAAAAAAATTGCCCCCGGGATTTGGCCCCCCCGGGAGCTAATTAGGAATAAAACGAACTTCTAGGTTTTTTTCCTTTTCCACTGCGTACTAGTACAATACGCGTACAACACGTTTTTTTTATTTAAAAAAATAATAATAATTTGCGCCTAAACATCCATGTGAGACCCCCTGAGCAGGCCTAGAGGGTCAAGATGTTTCTACTCTACCCCTTTTCCTTATTTTTCAACTTTGTTTTACTGTTTTCTTGTGACTCGGTGCTAGACACAAGATGGCTGCCAACACTTCCTGGTTTGGAGTGTTGACAGACAGTTGACATCCAATCAGCATGCAGCTCGTGCTTGTGCTCGAAATTGTACGGATTTCCGTACACGTGCTGTACTTCATCTCTAGATATTGCTATGATTTTCTTTTGATTTTCTCAGGAACTACTGAACGGATTTACACCATTTAACAAAAAGCCCAATCTGTGAACCGAACACTACCTCTCAGCCAAATTTGGTGTCATTCTTTTCAGCCGTCTCAGCCCCCGCTTGATGAATCACCCCCAAACTTTCAAGGAGGCAGCGGAGCGGAGCAGGCCATTTTCTTGGAGAAATTCACGAAGATTCATCCACCGGCGCCAAAGTTATTCCAAATACAATGTTGTGGATTTCCTATGGAAACTAGGTCCTAACTATAACTACCTACTTGCGACCGCCAGTAGCTAGTGTGTGTATATATGTATATATATATATGTTTTCTGCAAGAAGGGTCCTTCCGGGATCCTGCTCCCTTCGTCAGGTGGCACGTATTTCGGCGAACCCAAGTGCCGAACGATTAATTAAATCCACAGTTTGCTCGGAAGCACCACGTGCACTCAGTAGTATGGATGCTTAAAGTTTATTCTCAGAAAACGTTACGCGTTTCGACCAACATATATATATGTATATATATATATATATATATATATATATATATATATATATATATATATATATATATATATATATGTATATATATAGATATATATATATATGTGTGTGTGTGTATATATATATATTACCTGCTGGCGGTCGCCAGTAGGTAGTTATAGTTAGAACCTAGTTTCCCTAGGAAAAGCATTTTTTTATTTGCTAATAACTTTGTCGTTGTTTGGCCAATCTTCCTGACATCTCCCCCCAAAAAGTCTATCCACTCAACTCCTATCCTGAAAGTTTGGGGGTGATTCGTCAAGCGGGGGAAAAGAGAAAAGGGGGGGACCAAAACACGTTTTCCCCATGTTAATTTCCATAGGAAATTTTGCAACTAGCTACAGCCCGAACTGCTGAACAGAATTACTCCAAATATGGCAGAAAGGTAGAGCATGGTTCAGAAAGTGACATTTTTTCCAAATGGTGTGAATCCGTTCAGTAGTTTTTGAGAAATTCAAAAATTAGGAGTGAAAAAATAATTTTCCCATAGGAAACGGAATTACCCCAAATTTGGCACGAAGGTAGTCTGTGAATCAGAAGGTGACCTTTTTTTAAATGGTGTAAATTGGTTCAGTAGTTGCTGAGAAATTAGAAAAACAAAAGTTTTGATGTCTGGGCGCAGCCTAAGTAGCTTAACTGTGATTGGCTGTCAACACTCCAAACCAGGAAGTGTTGGCTGCCATCTTGAAGCTCGGTAGAAGCGAGTCACCCAAAAACGGAGAATGAAAGGTATAAAACAAGGGAAGGGGCAGGGTAGAAACCCTCTGACCCCCTAGGCCTGCTGAGAGGGTCCCAGAAGGACCCAGAGGGCCCAAAAAAGTATTAAAAAAAAAATAACATTTATGCAATTCGAGCTGGGGTTGTGAGTTCCTTCGTTTTATTTTAATGAGGTTCCTGGGTAAGCTAGGTTACGGGGCATTTCTTTAAAAAAAATAGTGTGGGATCGCGGGGGCCCGCTGGGGTCCCAGCAGTCTCAGGGCTTCAGTCATGTTGGGAGAGGGTTGCATGGCCCCTTTCCAGGAGCTCTCCATCTGTTTATAACTTTGGCGCCATTTGACAATTCTTTATGAAATTTTCCAAAAAGTTTCTCATTTTTAATCAGCTCCTATCTTGAAAGTTTAGGGGTGAATGGTCAGGGGGGCTGAGAAAAAGGGGGTGCGAACACTTGTTTTCTCAATGAATTTTTCATAGGAAACTTTAGACAAGGCTACATGTCAAACTGCTGAACGCAATTACGCCAAATTTGGCAGGGAGAAAGGTCTTGTTCTAGAAAGCGCAGTTTTGTTGAAATGGTGTAAATCCGTATGGTGGTTTTTGAGATAATAAAGGGAAAAAATATATATATATCCGGTTGGTGCCTTATTCCTGAGCACAAGATTGCCTCTGATTAGCTGCTAACTCTTCAAAGCAGGAAGTGTCCTGTGATTGGCTGCTAACACTTGAAACCAGGAAGTGTTAGCAGCCATCTTGTGCCTCACATTGATTGAAAAATATAAAAGAAAGGTTCCGGGGGAAATTTGATATAGCGTAGCTCTGTGTAATGATGATTTGGACGCAGTGAAGGTTTAAGATTTATTAACAATAAAGGAGAAACAGGTGAGCACAAGGCAGCACGACGTCCACTCCAGGACACTACTAGGAAGATAATCCTTTCACTCTCCCTCTGCCCAACATCACTACTTTGGAGGTATGTCTTTAGAAGCCAGTCCATTGGCTCGCACCTCCCTACCTTTGCGAGCTAGTACGGTGCTGTGCCTGTATCTTTGCGAGCTACTACGCTGCTGTTCCTTTGGGAGCGGACGGCTCAAAGTTCTGACTCTGTGAGTTGAGGGGATGGCCCGCAGTTGTCCCTCTGCGAGCCTGGGTGCGAACTGTTCATAAGTCTTACTATATGAGCATTGAAAAGTCATTTTGTGATTCAGTCCGTCAGCTGGCATCTGTCTGAGGCATTTCTGAACACATACCAGAGCTCTGTCTGTGAGAGATACCCCTTTCACGCTGCCTCTCCCCACATCAGTAGGTAAAGCACCTTCTTCCCACATCACTAGCATACTGTCAACAACATTCTTGGGCCCGTAAGTCTCCCTCTGCGAACCGCTGGTGGGCTAGCAGCTCATCCGGTGCGACCTCTCGGGCCCGCACTTTTATGAGCCAGGCTGCTGGTTTGCAGGTCTCCGAGAAGAGATGCAATGGAGGCAACAATGATGCAGGTCGGACACCCAAGAGTACTCCGACATCCCCCAGCAGCAGCAGCTGCTTGTCTGCCATCCCGCTTACCCCCCACAAACAAATGTGACAGGAACATTTTTAAAAGTGGAGCCTTACAAATTGGCTGGTATTACAGTTTTAATAAAAAAGATGCTTCTGAGGTTGGACAAATAAGAATCTTAGTCATGTATGGATTTACATATAAGTGTGAGTAAAATATTTTATTAAAAGAAAACAACAACAAATAAAACTATGATCAGCCATGGCGTGTCATCCCTCGACAATTTGTGAATCAGAGCCTGCAAGATAAAAAGAAATATAAGATGGTGCGTTTTGCGTCCAGCAAAGGAGAGAGAAAGAGAGGAAGAGTGAGATACAAGGAAGATAGAGAGAAACAGTGTGACAGAGAGGAAGAGAGAGAAAGAGTGACAGAGAGGAAGAGAGACCGAAAGAGAAAGAGAGAGGAAGACAGAGAAAGAGTGAGAGAGAAAGCGAGAGATACAAGGAAGAGAGAAAGAGAGAAACAGTGTGAGACAGAAGCAAAAGAGAAAGAGAGAGATAGAGGAAGACAGAGAGATAGAGAGGAAGAGAGAGTGAGTGAGAGACAAAGGAAGAGATGGAGAGGGAGTGTTGACACTGGAGAAAATCTTTGCAGCTCACCTTTGTGTCACCGCTGTGTCTCCAACCACATGCTGGGACATACTGCACCCTCAAGTTTAGTTATCTGAACGATAGTATAGAATTAGTAATTGCAGACTATATACAACTGCACACTTGTAATTCTCTGTTTCGGTTCTGAGCACCCAGGCTTCTGCATCCCATCCACTTGCACTGCCCAGAGGGGTCTAACAGCCGCTGCACACCCAGGGCCATATTATCAAGAACTTCAATAACATTATCGCCGCTTTAGCGACAGAAAACTGCTGAAAAAGCGGCAAAAAGGGGCTTGATAATGTGCCCTTTTGAATTCCCATAGAAGTCCAGGTCTGATATCCTTCACACCAGAACCTGGGCTTCTATGGATATTCTCAAGGGCATATGGTGGAGGAGTGTGGCTCACTGATTAGAGCGGCAGACCCTGATGCAGAGGTCTGGCCCGGTACCAGGGTTCAATTCCCGACGCGGCAGGGTCCTGATCCCAAAAATGTCCACGGACTCGATAATTCTCGCCTCGGTGCCTACTCTAATCATGGGGTCCCACGCTGCAACTCTGGGCAATAGCTTGCTTAATCTCCACTACGGCGGCCCACCCGCTGCGGGAGGCCTGGCTTTCACCTTGGGGATGCCCAGTAGGGGTTATCGCACAGGGGAAAAAGCCAGGACGGGTTCCCAAGGCAAGCGCCTTGATGCCTTCGGGTGATACATGCGCTATATAAGTCGCAATACATACATACATATTATCAAGCCACTTATCTCCGCTTTAGCAGCAGTTTCCTGCCGCTAAAGCGGTGATAATGTTATCGACGTTCTTGATATTATGGTCCCCAGTCTGCTGTAGCCCATACACTTGCACTGCCTAGAGGTGTATAACAGTTGCTGCGCACCCAGGCTGCTGCACACCATGCACTCCCACTATACGGAGAAGATTGCCTGCCGCTGTGCATCCAGGCTGCTGCACCCCATCCACTCTCACTGGCCGGAGGTGAGTGCCCGCTGCTGCGCAAACAAGCCTCTCTGCTCACCTTCCGCCTCTGGCATGTGTCTAAGAGAGTCGACCACATGCCAAAGGAACCTCTTCAGCCACAGTACATGCGGTCAACAGAGCTCACAATTTAAACTGGGTGTTGATAGCCAAGATGGCCACTTATCATCGCAGGTTCTATGCGTGTTCAGCTATGGTGGTGTGGGGGGGTGGACTCCAATTTGTGAATCAGAGCCTGTTAAATAAAAAGCAAGATAAGATTGTGCATCATGCATCCATTAAAGGAGAGAGGAAGAGAGAGAGAGAAAGAGAGAGAAAGAAAGAGTGAGAGAGTGACACTGGAGAAAATCTTTTCAGCTCACCTCTGTGTCATTGGCGTGTCTCCAACCACGTGCCGGGACATAGTGCACCCTCAAGCTCCCACATCTGAAAGATAGTACAGAAATAGTAATTGTAGGAAAGACCAGTATGCAGGAATGAAAAGACAGAGACAGTAATTCTCTTGATGTGGTTGATACTTGATGTGGTTTAATCCTAATAACATGTAAGCAGCAAGTATAAAACAAGAATGACTGAGCCCCCATTAACTTCTACCTTCCAACCTTTTCACATTCAACACATAACATTCCCAAAGCAAGGCAAAGCAGCCACGAGCTGTGAGAGCCCATAGTTGGAAGTCAGCACCGGCTCCTCGGGCATTGCACCAGTGCTCACTTTACCAATCCGACGCTGTGCAGAGTATATACGAGTGCGTATGCCTAAATCGCTCTGTCATCTTTCTGCATTTAGGGTTCTGTACCCCATCTACTCCCGCCGCCCAGAGTTATCTGCCCGACGCTGTGCACCAAGGCCTCACTGCTCACCTTTTCACAGTCATGTCACCCTCCACATCATGCAGCTCCGTTATGCGAGTATTGATATGGCCATGGCAGAGGACATACTAGTCCACTTTTCATCATCGCAGGTTGTACACCCGCTCAGTGGTTGCGGGGCTACTAACTCAGAAATAAGTGAGGCCACATACTCTAAACTCTAAAATGGCGCAGAGCACATGCACACAGTCTTTTATATTAGCAGGGTCACGTGTCCTGTGATGCCTGAGCTGGATGGGTGTGGTTTGGGTGTATACCAGGCGTGAGGGTGTGGCTGTGGCATCAGCGTTGCCAGATTGGGCTAGATCACACACAATTGGGCTATATTTTTTCGGATGTGTTGTGAAATTTTGGTTTGTGCTAGTTGCCAGATTATAAATATATATAGAATGCTCAAGCAAAGTAGTATGTTAAAGCGCTTTATTAGACAAATATTTACTTGGCATATTGCTGCTACATCCATTCCAATCCATTCACCACCTGCTTGACGCTGTCCCTGCCCCTCCTTCCCTATAGTACCAATATTGGGCTACTTTGGGCTACTGTTTAGTTGGCTTTGGGTTATAGAAGGGTTTAAAAATCTGACAACACTGGATGCCTGTGTCCGTGTTGGAGTGCTATCCAAAGTGTCACTCTGTGAGCCAAGTCCCACAATATGGCCAAGATGGAAGGTACAGGGAATTACTGACCCTATATTCATCCGTAGTTGCACACAAGAAAGATGGTGGACATGAGATATCTGTGTGGATATGAATGTTTATTGCACATTCAGTGGAGCGTTGCAGCTGTAGCAATACAGGGCCATGGAAAGTTGAAGTTTCTGTTTTTGGCACATGGAGGGAAGCCAATTAGAGACAAGGTTGTTGTCGCAGTTAGGTTGCGCCAACATATGTACTTATACAATCACTCCGACGATCCTCACGCAATTTAGTATATACTCTCCTTGCAGTACTCTAATGATGCAGTCTCTACATACGTACTTGTACAATGACCGAGACAAAGTTACATAACTAGTTTCGTCCCAGTGTGAAAGGTAAGATGGTTGCATACGCTGTCCAGAGCACTATGTAATGTGGTAGGGCCTAGGGGCAGAATGTTGCATACATAATCAAGAAAGTAAAACCCAGCAATTCGGGTGGTGTCAGTGTTGATCACGTGAATCTTACACCAACCAATCACCATATTTGTATTGCAACATTGAATCAACATGAACATGGGACTTAAGCATTGATATTCGAGCAGCAGTAATATCGTGCATACATTGCTGTTCATCATATACTCATCATGCCAGACTGTAATGTGCACCCAACACTTTTACAATTTGTAAAATTAAACTGAATAACACAAGAACACATAAAATAAATATTTATGTTCTAACCATTCCTACTAGGTTCTAATTGGTACTAATGTGCAAAGGTCATGCTGTACTCATGAAAAACGTCAAACATAATGTTCACAGAGAGTACCTGCAGTGATACGTAGAAGAGGTTGGTGTCTCAATGCAGAATACGCTACAACCGACACGAGGATCACGTGATCCCCGAGTATCCAATCACAGCACACCTTTGATGCCCTACGCATAATGCGTGAGTGTTATTGAAGTCACGCAATAAAGTTATATCTTAAAAGACTGTGGAACTCCTAAAATGCCTGGACTTATACTCATCTAAGCTCAACATGCTCTGTATCAAGTGTGCAAAATACCAAATTAATTACATGGGATCTGCTCCCAAGTAAAAGACTCAATGATATACACAAGACAAAAAACAAGTATGTCGGTATTGGCAAGTGCCTGGTATACCTTGTGTTACCATCACATATATAGTGCGTGTCACATTATGTGAGGCATGATGAGAAACCTCATTCAGTCAGTCAGTCAGTCAATCAGCTTTATTTCGATAATAAAAAGTATCATAAAAGCATTACATAAAAACAACAAAGTAAAACCATGTTACTTAAAATCCAATAACTATCAGATAAGAATGATGCACTTTTCAATAAATTAGATAAGAAGGTCCAGTACATGACCGCAATTAAACAATACATTTTAACCTTTTACATCTGATTGACCAAGCCCAGCCTAGGTATTTGGCCATACCACAAACATACAGTGGCCGGGTGTCCGACCTTAAAATTCGCAATGCGACAGTGTGGTGTCTGGTACCCAGCTCCCTGCATACAGGTTTTAGCCACAAAGACCTAGGAGATTTGTAGGCCGGGCATTCAAATAAAAAGTGGGCCACAGACTCCACTCTAAGAGTACAAAATATACAAAAGGAAGAAGTTTGTGCAGGAATGTTCCAGCGGGCAGTCAATTTACTCAGAGGTAGTAGGCCCACCCTGAATTTAAAATACAACGCTCGGTCGAAGGATTAGGAAATCAAGTCCATGTAGGGTTCGCATAAAGGGACATCCTTGATCCTTAGGAACTCAGTGGATGTACTGCTGAGCTTGGATTTTGAGTTTAGTTTATTACCTACCCACTGCCAGTACATGGATTTGAGAAGTTGTTTAGGAGGAGCACTCCTGGATACCCAAGCCTCTCCAAGACCCAAGTTGTCAAGCAGTGTTTTAACATTGGTAAGCCACCCAATTTTTGACCAGCTGGGCGTTGACAACCTCATTAAACGGGAACGATCTACAATGATAAGTACAACCTAAAACACAAGTCCAAACTTCACGTTGTTAACCGTGATGGTTACATGGTTAAGGTGCAGGAACGTCCTGGTGCTCGTGAATAAGAAGAAGAAGAAAAGAAAAGGGAGAGACTCTTGTGACAAGTGAGTGTAGGTGACTTGGGCCCCTCTCTTTCCTCAGAAAAAAAAGAAAAACAAAAATAAAACACAGAATTAAAAGTAGGCTAACACTAACCTGTCATGCAGTTACATTAATGTGCATAGCATATTTTTGAAAATTACAAGGGCACAGGACTGTAAACTATTTACACAAGGAAATATGTGGTAATGAGGAACATAGTACAAAACAGACCTTATTCTTTGAGGTGAAGTGATAATTCCACTTCTTGATTCAGACCCCCCGGAGACCTGGTTTGAAAGTCTATGATCATACTCGACTCTCTCTGTCTCAATCTGAGGACCCTATTACCTCCCCTGGAATTTTTGGCAACATGTTCAAGGATGATGTTACTAAGATCCTTAGTATTTGAGAAATGATTCTCCCTAAAATGGCGTGCCATCGGGTATTTGGGGTCGAAATTCGTAATGGCCCGGGTATGCTCCAGAATGCGCTTCTTTGCCATACAAATGGTATATATTACACACACATCAGTGAACAAGGCTGCGAGTCAGCCAAAACATGATTGATGTTAGCGGGACAAAACATTACCTTCTCAAGCCTACACATTGCGTTGTTGTCCTTGGGATTCAAGGTGCTGGTGAAAAAATAAAATAAATATAGGCTTCTAATTTTCCAGTTTTTCTGATTTTTACAGATAAATACAGACAGACATTAATGTGTTTCCTTTCTGTATTCTTTTTTAAAGCAGAAGAATACAGAACATTGGGCTGCTCTTGAGCAACTCTATTCTCTCATTCATGAATTTCAAGCCTATGGCTGAGCAGATGAACAGCATGGGGATGTAAGAAACTGGTTGAGGTTTTTTTAAGTCAATGCATATCACAACATGTATTTGTTGAATAATGCTAATGTTTTCATAAGGGTGTATTGTTTTTTTATATTTGGCTATTTATGTCTTAAAACATGACAGTTTTCAAAGTATGAGATCATATTTATCAGTTAAATAAATATGGAAATGTGAAAATTCTGACTTATTGAGAAACACAAAAAATAATATGGATGAATTCTAATTAGATGGCCACAAAATAAATATACATAAAAACAGACGGAAATGTTAAAAGAATAAATGCCTGGTTTTTTTTACATCCAAAACCTTTCTATTTGTTTGAAAATGGAACGGTACTCCTCGTAGTGCTGGAATTGTTATTTATTTATTTTCAGTTAATTGGCAGACATAAAATCTTGTAGCATCAGACGCGTTTCGGCTTCTGAAAGCCTTTTTCACGTTGCCTGCATTCCAAAAACACTGTGGTAGTTGAAATATCAGAGTCATGCATAAATGGTCAAATAATGATAACTACATTATCCATAATTCAGATTAGCGAGGTAATGTAGTCATTTGTTCAAAAGAAATGTATATGCAGGAAGTATACACACAACTAAATGATAAAGTCTGTTATAGCAGCATATCAAGACAGGAATGTGACAACTTGAGACAAGATTTTTTCAAGATTTGAATATTGTGGCACGATGCCTGTCTACTCAGTTTAGATGAATACATTTTCTTGAGAGTTGTCCGTCCAAAGGTACAGATCTTGTATTTGCTACTAAAAATACAAAAGAATAAAGATCTTCCTCAAGGTAGGCCAAATATTTCTGCTATGGGCAGCCTATTTGAGAATGATTCTAAATATATAGATTATTTTTTACAATCATTGGTTCTTGATTTTCCATCTTATATCAGGGGCACAACTGATTCTTTTTAAAAGGATTTTTGATATACACTAGGAAGAAGATTACTTAATGGTTTGCCTTGACTCATTATGTATCAGCATAAGACATTCAGACCGCCAAAAAACAGTAGGTAATTTTTTGAAGTTTAGACCTATACAGTTCCATAAACACAATGAGATGCTACTGAGTATGATTTCTTGGTGTCTCATGAGTAATATTTTCCTGTTCAAAATGACATGTACAAACAGATGCAAGGGAAAGCGCTGGGCCCCTGCTTCGTCCCCAGTTATGGGAATTTGCATATGGGCTAGTGGGAGGAGCAGGTCGTAAACAATACAGAGCTTCAAGATTGGCCCCTGTATAGTAATGAGGCTCAGATATATTGACAATTTCTTTTTTCTTTGGAAATCAGTAGAAATGTTTGTTAGCGAAATAAACAAAAATGACCTTAATCATCCCTTTACGAGCTGTATCAGTAACATCAACATTGAATTTCTTGATGTTAAACTGGAGGTAAGGGAAACACATCTTAGACAGTCTTTAGAAAAATGAGTGTAGAGAATACAACACTACATGCTACTAGTTCACACCCTACAGTAATAAAGAACAGTATACCTAATAGAGAAATACTATGAGCTAAAATAATCTGTAGCTCTAAACCTATGCATGACAAAGCAGAAGGAGATATGATCACAAGATTAAGGGACAGGGGATATAAAGCTGAGACCGTGACAAGAGCAGAGAACAAAGTAGCCAAAGCCATTTGGGTGGATCAGAGTTAGGTGAACTTTTATACAGATCAAAACAACCATTAAACTGCAAACCAGAATTTGCCGTTTACCTGCTTGAATGTCCGTGCCCAAAAAAATACATAAGCAGTACAGTACTGCAAGTCCAGAATTGCATTGTGCCACATATTCTAGCTGTGAAGAACACAGACTAAACCTATCCTGTAGTCAGGCATTTCAAGGAACATCATGAGAGTAATTCTTATTTCTTAACATACAGTGTAGTACATCATATGAAGAAATCCTCCTGAGGAAGAGTTAGGGAGAAGACGCTGAGACAACTTGAGTGCAGATACATTCTAAGAATAGTAAGTAAAGAACCTAGAGGATTCAATACATATGAAGAGATGTTTACATACCTATGAAAGATAATTTAACGTTATTCATTGGCTCAGAAAGTTAAACGTTTTTTAACACTATCAGTGCTACAGCAATTCCTCCTCCCACGCTGATGATCTATGAATCCCATTGTTCATGACGAGCTCAGCTCGTCATGAGCACACGACCAGTGTACTGCATGACGAGCTGAGCTCGTCATGAGCATGGAAGGGGTTAATATTGTACATATTGGATGCCTTATGATATATTTTTGCAGAAACGTAAATACTGATCACTATGTTTTTTGTGTTTGTTTATAGGGCCCTATACTGACATGCACTGTACCATCGAATTGAGAATGCAGGAGAGCTAAGATATCTTTTCCTTTTTCTATGATTTTGCACTTATTATATATTCCAATAGTGAACTCTCTTTACCTTATTTTTGAGTGTTAAAGAAGGCAATGGGGCTTGATATGTGAGGAGTGCTGCCTTATCAAAATATTCCATTTTGACAGATACATGTAGAAAATGAAAAATGTATTCATTTTTGATTTTGGCAAGTCTGAGATATATAGATGGAATATTTGGTTCTTGCCCAATGGGGCTCTTTTTTATTAGCCAAATAGTGCTCTATTACATTGAAATTACAGCCTGACATAATGATTTATTTCAATGATTTATTTCAATGCAGAAGATACCGATATCTGTTAAAATATTTCTGAGTTGCAGTTATGTCATGAGAGCACCAACAATGTTTAATTATTGGACTGTCAATGATTATATAATGTAGAGATACATTAACTAATTTTCCTGAAATAGTTTGCAATGCGCAATGGGACTAAACTGTTGTTGTTTAGTAAGTTTATATTGTCACTGCAGCATGTTTTGTGGGACTAGCAAAAGGCAACTTGCATATTATAATATGACAATAACGATTATCTAAAAACATTGTCCATCATCTATGTTTACGATTGTGATGCAATGTAGGAATTTTTAGCACGTAGGCATCTTGAAAAAGCCTTTCCGTAGCCGAAATGCCTCTCACCCTATAAGTTTTAGGCAAGTCAAAAAATGCTTTTCCTATGGAACCTGAATCCTAACTATAACTACCTACTTGTGCCCGCCAGCAGGTAGTTAAAGTTAGGACCTAGTTTCCATAGGAAACCATTTTTTGACTTGCCTATATCTTTGGCCTCGTTTGACCAATATGCATGAAATTTCCTGAAAAAGTGTCAAAGTATGTTTTGCCTGTCATGGAAAGTTTGTGGGTGATCCATGCAGTGGGGCTCGAGGAATAGGGGTACAAAATAAGGGTGTGTTTGCGATCTTAATTCCCTTAGTAACGCATTGTCGAACCTACAGACCGAACCGCTGGACGGACCTACACCAAGTTTGGCAGAAAAGTAGATGTAGTTATGCAGATTGTGCTTTTTGTTATTTGGTTCATATCGGTTCAGAAGTTTTTGTGAAATCAAAAACTATCAATATTGTGGTATCTCTAACAGCGGATATTTTTCAGCAGTTTGGTTGTGGTCGCCGTGAAATCGTGACGTGTTCATGGTAAATCGTGAAAGTGCGCACCAGTGGAGATGCTCTGGTTGGCTGAACACAATGTTAACAATAAATTGCATCGGTTTTACTATGATCATTGTGACATTGCGGAAAGTTCGAGGAAAACCACAAAAGCGCACCAGCGGGAATGCTGTGATTGGCTGGACGCAACCTGAAAACAAAGTTGTGGCTGCCATTTTATTGATCGGGAACGGTTCCCAGGCTGAAAGGTTCTGTGAAAACTAAGATAAAGGGTCAGGGTGGAGATACTCTGGCCTCAAGTCTGAGAAATGGTGGTATAAGTGGCACAGGTTATTGATTTTCTGATTGCGCGTGATATTCGCAGCGATGCCGCGATTGCCAGTGCAGTCCCCTATGTACCATTGCAGGGACATCGCGAATTTCGTGGCGACACCGCAAATATTGGTGAAAATATAAAAAAAAATATATATGTTTGTACACACTCACTGGTCACTATCACAGAGTCATATATGCACTCACAAACTCACTCAGACACTTGTGTACCCAGTCACATACCTACTCACACACTTATAAATCCAGTCACATACCCACTCAGATACTCATGCACCCACTCACATATGCATTCTGGTACTCATGCACACACTTACAGACTCACTCAGCGAGTGACGCACCCATGTACAGACCCACTCAGAGACCCACGGACATACTTAGAGACCCACTCATGGATTCATGCACATAGTCTCATACCCACTTAGAGACTCTTACACCCACACACAGACTCAAGCCGAGGGCCAAAATAGCATTTTTTTATTTTATTTTTGTTGGGATTCACATAGGGTCTGTGAATTTTGGCAAATTCTTTTTTGTTATAATGAAGGGCGGTCTCCCGCGCTTAATTTGATTATTCCCCTGGATGAGCCAGGTCCCAGGGGCAATTGTATAATACGATGAGGTGGTTCTGCGGGGCCCCGCACCCGGGGAATGCCACCTCCATGGGGCAAATGTAATGATATATGGGGGCATGCGGCCCCCCACAGCCCCAGGGACTGCCACTTCCCTGGGGCGTTTTGTAAATAACATGTGTGGGAGAGCTCCTGCCTTCCCCCACACTGCCCCAGGGACTACCGCCTCCACAGGGCTTTACATTTTAAATGCGGGGTGCTCGTGCCCACTACAGCCCCAGGGACCACCACCTCACTGGTGCTTTTTTAAAAATTAAAAGAAAAGGTGTGAGGGGGCTCCTGCCCCTCAGACTCCCCCAGGGACCACCACCTCCCTGGGGCTATCTACAAGATAGGAGGAGGTCCATGCGGCCTCTCCAGGAGCCCTCATGGCCCTCTGGACCGGCACACCCCAGGGCCGGCTCCTGCAATGTCCCGGGGTGCCCACCCCAGGACATTGCAGTTTGCTATGGGAGGGTGAGAGCACTGCTGCCACCATGCCATAGCAAACATCTGCTTTGCATCATGGAAGCGAGAGCAGAAAAAATGCTCTTGATTCTGTGAGGCAAAGCAGAATTGCTTTTGAGCAAAGGGTACTGCGTGTCAGCAGCTCCCTTTGCCCAAAAGTAATGCCAGCTCCCACAGAAGGCGGGGAGCTGGCAGGGACCATGGGGGCTCTCTCCCTTTTCTTAATTAAAAAAAATAGGCTGGGGGATGGGGTCCCCGGGGCCGTAATCGGCCTGGGGAAGGGGGTCGCGCGGCCGCTTCCTTTAAATTATTTTTTTTTTAAATGGCCAAGCCCTTGGTTTGGGGTCCCAGGGGCCAAAAATGGCCCAGGAGGGGGGCCGCAGGGCCCCTGCCCCTATCAAAAAAAATAAAAGGAATGTCTAAGCCCCAGGGGTTGGGGTCCCCATGGCAAAATCGGCATGGGGAGAGGGGCTGCACGCCCCCTCCCGTTTTAAAATGAAGAAAAAGACCTAGCCCGAGGATGGGGTCCCGGGACATAATTGGCCTCAGGTAGGTGGCTGCATTGCCCCCTTCCATTTCATTTTTTTTAATGTCTCAGAGCCTGGGAGATGGGGTCCCTCAGGTCCTAAAGGCTCAAGGGAAGGGGGGCCACAAAGCCCCCTTCTTAAAATACAAAAAGAAAATAGCAACTCACTGGAGATCCGTCCCCTTCCTGCACACCTCTGTAAACGCACCTCCTGGAGTGCTCTGGGTTTGTGGTACCCCCTCCCCTTTAAAAACAAAAAAAGAAAGGCCTAGCCCCGGGGGATGGGGTCCCCGGACCTTAATCAGCCTCAGGAGGGTGGCCGCACTGCTCCCTCCCTTTTCATAATTATTTTTTGGGATGTGGTCCCTGGGGCCCAAACGGCTCAAGGGAAGAGGGGCCACAAAGCCCCCTTCTTAAAATAAAAAAAAGGAACCAGCAACTCACCGGAGGCCCCGCCCCCTCCCTGCACGACTCTTTAAATGTGCCTCCGGGAGAGCTCTGGGTTGGGGGATTAAGTCCCTTTTAATCCTAAGGTCCTTAGGGGCCAACTAGCCCACCAGGTACCTTCAGTAAGCCCACACAGTGGGATCGCTGAGCGGTGGTCCGCCGCCGCGCCCCTTTTTACAACACTTTGCAAAC
This sequence comes from Lissotriton vulgaris, assembly GCF_964263255.1. Lineage (NCBI taxonomy): Eukaryota > Metazoa > Chordata > Amphibia > Caudata > Salamandridae > Lissotriton > Lissotriton vulgaris. The sequence goes on along the minus strand of NC_141689.1, from coordinate 883,299,687 downwards.
ACACCTCATAACGCACTGCTGGTGGGGCCATTGAGGCCCCCTTGTGTCCTGAGGACTTCATGACTAAAGTGGACTTCATCACCCAAACGGCAGTGCACCAGGAGGTGCATTTGCAGAGTGCTGTCAAAAGGGGGCGTGGCCTCATAATACTCTCAGCAATCCAGCTGTGTGTGGATTACTGGAGGTAACAGAAGGGCTAGGCAGCCCCCTGGGACCCTCAGGAGGCAAGGGGACTTTATCCCCAACCAGGAGCACACCGGGAGGTGTGTTCGCAGAGTGGTGGAAAAGGGGGCATGGCCTGTGTCCACTTCTCAGCAATCATACTGTGAGGGGCTTACTGGAGGTAACAGGTAGGTAACAAGTAGGCTAGTTGGCCCCTAAGGATCCCCAGCACTGAAGGGGACTTCAATCTCCATCCAAGAGCATGCCAGGGAGCGGGTTTGCAGAGTGGTGGGCAATGAGAATTTAGCAATCCTGCTGTGTGGGACTTACTGGATGTATTAGGAGGGGTACTTGGCCCCCAAGGATGTTCTTTGGGGCTAACTACCCCTTCTGTTACCTCCATCAAGTCCCACACAGTGGGATTGCTAAGAGGTCTTCAGAGGCCATGCCCTCTTTTCTCCATCACTCTGCAAATGCCTCTCCTGACACACTACTGGTTTTGGGATGAATTCCAATTTACTCCTGAGGGACTTTTGGGGCCAAGAAGCCCTCCTGGTACCTCCTGTAAGTCCTACGCAGCGGAATTCCTGAGCACTGGTTGTAGGCCCAGCCCCCTTTCTCCACCACTCTGCAAATGCGACTACTAGTTAAAGAAGCATTTGCACTGCAATAGGTCTCGCATTTGTGAGAGTTACAGTTATTGGAGTTATAAAAGTAAAAGTTTTTTACTAATGTTTTTGGTATTTAGTGTTTAGGTATTATGTGAAGTGGGATTATGTGTTATGGAAAGTAATTATGTGGTGTGGTAGTCTATGTTGTGGAGTGGTAACCTCAGGTTTAGTCTTCCTCGTTTCCAAAGAAGCTAAACTATAAACTCAACGAGGTGCAAAAAAAGAAGCAACCACAGAGGAGCACTAGTCAGAGGTATGAGCAGTGAAACTGGAATTATGCAACTGTTCAGCTGTACCAATTTTTGCATAATTATACATGTTCCGCATTTGCCACATAATCCATCCTCTGCTGCATAATCTGCAGATTGGAACAAAAAAAAATCAGTTTCTAGCTCAAACGGCTCAAATGTTACAAAGAATGCAGCGAAAAGTGTCAAAGCTGGAATGGTCATCTGATACTTATTACTAAATGTGGGTGTTAAATTACTACTATCGGTGCATAAACCACTCTTGCTTCTTTCTGCACCTCTCTTGTTTCTTTCTTCAACTCCCTTGTCTCTTTCATCACTACTGTTGCTTCTTTCTGCACCTCTGTTGCTTCTTTCAGCACTTCTTGTTGCCTCTTTCTGCATCTTTCTTCCTTCTTTCCTTTGTGTGCATCTCCCTTGCCTCCTTCTGCATCCATTTCCCCTCTTTCTGCACCTCTCATGCCTGTTTCTGCACCTCTTTTGCCTCTTTCTGCACCTCTTGCCTCTTTCTGCACCTCTATTCCTTCCTTCTGCACTGTTCTTGCCTGATGGCTCTTTCTGAAATACTGTTGCTTCTTTCTGCACTTCTCTAGACTCTTTCTGTATCCCACTTGCCTATGTCTGTACTTCTCTTGCCTCCTTCTGCACCTCTCTTGCCTCTTTCTGTAGTTATGTTGCCTCATTCTGCATCTCTGTTGCTTGTTTCTACACTTCTCTTGTCTCTTTATGCACCCCTCTTGCCTCTTTCTGCACCTTTATTGGTTCATTCTGCACCCCTCCTGCCTTTTTATGTACCCCTCACCTTCTTTCTGCACCTCTCTTGCATTTTTCTGCACCCCTCTTCCCCCTTTTTGTACCTCTCTTGCCTGTTTCTGTACCTCTCTTGCCTATTTCTACACTTCTGTTGCCTCTTCCTGTACCTCTGTGGCTTCTTTCTGTACTTCTCTTGCCTCTTTCTGCACGTGTGTGGCTTCTTTCTGCACTTCTCTTGCCTCTTTCTACATTTCTGTTGCTTCTTTCCACACTTCTCTTGCCTCTATCTACATTTCTTTTGCTTCTTTCTGTACTTCTCTTGCCTCTTTCTGTAACCCTCTTGCCTCTTTCTGCACCTCTTCTGCTTCTTTCTGTACTTCTCTCACTTCTTTCCATACTTCTCCTGCTTCTTTCTGTACCCCTCTTGCCTCTTTCTACACCCCTTCCCTCTTTCTAGACCTCTCTTGCCTCTTTCTGTTCTTCTCTTGCCTCTTTCTGCATGTCTCTTGCTACTTTCTGCCCATTTGTTACTCATTCTGCACTTTTCTTGGTACTACCTACATTTCTCTTTCTTTTTTCTGTACTTCTCTTTCCTCTTTTTGCTTCTTTATGTACGTCTCTGGCCTCTTTTGCATTCCTCGTGCCGGTTTCTGCACCCCACTTGCATCTTTCTGTACCACTCTTTAATTTCTCTGCACTCCTCTTGCTTTGTTTTGCACCCTTCATGTTTCTTTCTTTCTTTCTTTCTGAAACTCTATTGTCTCTTTCATCACTTTTCTTGCTTAGTTCTGCACCTCTGTTGCTTCTTTCATCACTTCTCTTGCCTCTTCCTGCAGCCCTCTTACCCTCTTTCTGCACCTCTCTTGCCTCTTTCTGTATTTCTGTTGCTTCTTTCTGTACTTCTCAAGCCTCTTTCTGCATTTCTGTTGCTGCTTTTTGCACCCCACTTGCCTATTTCTGTACTTCTGTTGCCTCTTTCTGAACGTCTCTTGTCTCCTTATGCAGTTCTTTTGCCTCTTTCTGCACCCCTGTTGCCTCTTTCTGTATCTTTATTGGTTCCTCTGCACCCCTCCAGCCTCTTTCTGCACCCCTCTTCTCTCTTTCTTCATCTCTCTTGCTTTTTTACAACCCTGTTCCTTTCTTTGCACCTCTCTTACCTGTTTCTGCATCTCTCTTGCCTATTTCTGCACTTCTGTTGCCTCTTTCTGCACATCTGTTGCTTCTTTCTGCCCTTCACTTGCTTTTTTCTATACCTCTCTTGCTTCTGTCTGCAACCGTCTTGCCTCTTTCTGCCCCTCATTTGATTCCCTCTGTACTTCTCTGTTTCTTTCTGTACTTCTCTTGCTTCTTTCTGTATTTCTCCTGCTAATTTTTGCACATCTCTTGACTCCTTCTGCACCCCTCTTCCCTCTTTCTGCACCTCTCTTGCCTCTTTCAGTTTCTCTCTTGTCTCTTTCTGCACTTCTCTTGCTTCTTTCTCACTTGTGTTATGCATCCAAAGATGGTAGCCTAAAAAGTGGTTAGCTTTTCGTATAGGTGGTTAAATCTTCTCAGTTCTGCACTGTCATTCGGTTGCACAGGCAGACATGTCTTATGTATATAGGTGTTATAGAGCCCTCAAATATACTATTGAATACATATGTGCCCTGTATTGTGAGCAGAAAGAAATACATACACCTTTTTGTACACAAATCTACAGAGTATGCTGTTTGAAACACAGGTATTTAAATATTTATATGTTTATTTTTATGTAACATGTCACTAGGTAAAAGCATAGACACACACATGCATACCTTCAGAAACTTGGTGAGACTTACAACAGTGATATGGTTAGGATAGCTGTTTTACACTTGGTAGGCCGAACATTCTAAGCAGTCGATGAATAGTGAACCTTCAAGAGATAAGTGAGGTTTTTAACATCTTCTTGGAAGAAGGATTAGTGATTAAGCTGCTTTGTATGAGTCTGTGGAAAGGTAAAGTCGAAGTAGACCTCTTTCTGTACCTCTGTTGGTTCTTTCTGCACTTCTCTTGGTTCTTTCTGTACCTTTCTTCCTTTTTTCTGGACTTCTGTTGCTTCATTATGCACCTTTGTTGCTTCTTTCTGTGCCTTGCTTCCCCTTTCTGCACTTCTCGTGCTTTGTTCTGCACCCTTCATGTTTCTTTCTACAATTCTTTTGTCTCTTTCATCACTTCTCTTGCCTCTTTCTGCAGCCATCTACCCTCTTTCTGTACCTCGCTTACCTCTTTCTGTACCTCGCTTGCCTCTTTCTCTTTTGCTTCTTTCTGTACTTCTCTTGCTTCTTTTTCCACTTAGCCTGCTTCTTTCTGTACCCGTCTTGCCTCTTTCTGTACCCCTCTTCTGTCTTTCTGTATCTCTCTTGCCTCTTTCTGTTCCTCTCTTGCATCTTTCTGTACTTCTCTTGCCTCTTTCTTCACATTTGTTACTATTTCTGCACCTCTGTTGTTTTGTTCTGCACTTCTCTTGTTTCTTACTGTACTGCTCTTGCCTAGGTCTGGGTGGTAAATTGCGTCCCACTTGCGGAATTTGGGTAGGTTTCCGTTCCGCGGAGAATGCAAAATTGCCCAAAATTCTGCATTCCACGACTTTGCGAAATTGTTTGCTTGTTCGCGTTCACAAAATGCGTGTTCGCAAGATATTTTCCCCTGATCACGCTAACAGCGATTGCGAACAGTGAAAAAGCATCGCGAACAAGCAATTCCACGTGTTCGCTGAATTTCTGCGTGTTCGCGGAGAGTTTTTTACCGTTTCGCAGAGATTTGCGTAAAGCGAAATTCTGCCCACCCCTACTCTTGCCTCTTTATGTATTTCTGTTGCTTCTTTCTGCACTTCTCTAGCATCTTTCTGCATTTCTGTTCCTGCTTTCTGTACTCCTATTGCCTCTTTCTGTACCCCACTTGCCTATTTCTGTTCTTTTCTTGCCTCTTTTTGCACCTCTCTTGCCTCTTTCTGTTTCTCTCTTGCCTCTTTCTGCACTTCTCTTGCCTCTTTCTGCACATTTGTTACTCTTTCTGCACCTCTCTTGTGTTTTTCTGCACTTCTCTTGCTTCTTTCTGTACTTCTCCCTCCTCTTTCTGTACTAAAATGGGAAGTGCAAGCTGTCAAGTCTAAAGGTCTGCATGCTCTCGTGACTGAGATATGTGTCTACTTGTACATTTATTCTCACATTTATTATGCATCTGAAGATGGTAAAAAGCAGTTAGTTTTTCCTATAGGTGGTCAAATCTTCTCAGTTCTGCTCTGTCATTCGGTTGCACAGGCAGACATGTCTTATGTATATAGGTGTTGTAGAGTCCCTCAAATATACTATTGAATACCCATGTGCCCGGTATTGTGAGCAGAAAGAAATACATATACCTTTTGGTACACACATTTACAGAGTATGCTGTTTGAAACACAGGTATTCAAGTATTTATATGTTTATTTGTATGTAACATGTCACTAGGTAAAAGCAGAGACACACAAATGCATACCTTCACAAGCTTGGTAAGACTTACAACAGTGATATGGTTAGGATTGCTGTCTTACATTTGTAGGCCTAACTTTCTGAGCAGTCGATGAATAGTGAACCTTCAAGAGAAAAGTGAGATTTAAGACATCTTGGGAGAAGGATTAGTGATTTAACTACTTTGTCTGAGCCTGTGGAAAGGTTAAGTCGGAGTAGGCCTCTTTCTGCACCTCTGTTGCTTCTTTCTGCAATTCTCTTACTTCTTTCTGTACCTTTATTCTTTTTTCAGGACTTCTGTTGCTTCTTTCTGCACCTTGGTTGCTTCTTTCTGTACGTTTCTTCCTCTTTCTGCACCTCTCTTGCATCTTTCTTCACTTCTCTTGCTTCTGTCTGCCCTTTCTTCCTCTTTCTGTACATGTCCTACCTATGTAGACATAGTTAGTAATTAGCATTTAAAAAACCTTAGAAATTCACTGAAAAGGCGAGTATTTGGGTATGTTATAGTTAGTATTAGCATTTAAAAAACCTTAGAAATGCACCTAACAAAATCACAGGTTTCAGTGACGTTATAGTTAGGAATTAGCATTTAAAAAACCTTAGATATTCACTGAAAAAAACACAGGATTCAGGCACGTTATAGTTACCCTGACATTGTACTCCTACAAAACCAGAGAAATTCAGCTGTTATAGTTAGCTGAGCTAACTAAAACCTGTGCCCCCGCAATGTACTGCTGATGACGTCACATATTACATCACTCATGAAATGGTCAATGACATCCATGCTGACATCACTCGAAGGCATCTCAATGACATCACTGATGCCAGTAGTTAGTTATAGTTAGGATCTAGTTTTCGTAGGGAAAGCAATTTTTTTACTTGGCTATAACTTTGGTGCTGTTTGACCAATCTGCATGAAATGTGCCCAAAAAGTATCACAGTGGGTACTATTGTTATGCAAAGTTTGGGGGTGGTCCATGCAGTAGGGACCAAGAATTTGGGGTGCTAAATGAGAGCGTGTTTGTAATGTTAATTTCGATAGGACCCTTTAGCTACCTCTAAAGCCCAAACCACTGAACTGACTTACACTAAATCTGCAGGGAGTTAGATCATTGTTGGTTTAAGGAGGTGCCTTTTGCTTATTTGGTGTAAATTCGTTCAGTAGGTTTTGAGAAATTTAAGTAAGAAATCATAGTCATATCTCTGGCCTTAGATATTTCGCAGTGGTTTTGTGATTAATCGCAAATGCAGGCACCAACGGGAATGCTCTGATTGGCTGGACACAACCTGAACAGAAAGTTGCAGCTCCCATTTTATCGCTCTGCAAATGGTTTCCAGGCTGAAAATCTGTGTGAAAAACCACATAAGGGGTCAGGGTGGAGATACTCTGACCGCATGGTTGAGAAATGGGGCACAAGATTCGTGATGACGGCGCGACTGCCTTTGCGTCACCTGTGTGTCATCGCGTGGACATCGCTAAGATTGGTGAAAATATAAAAAATTATATCAATGAATCATTATTATGAATTGTTATTGACATATTGATGAATGTTTTTATAGAGCTATTTATATAGTGAGTTATGTACTGTGGTTGTTAGAATTAATTATATTGTTATAATTTTTTATGTTGTGGGGGTTATTTAATTCCTGCTTTTGCTGTCAGCTTCGCGATGTAACCGTAGGGAAAGCGATTACCAAGTTCATTGCGGTCTCCGGCGTCACCGTGAAAACAGAAAATAGGTTTTAGAGATGGATGTTCTAGAAATACACTAGAAAAACATGAGTTTGAAGTATAGCGTAATAAACCTCTAGTGTGTAAAATACTGTAATGTGTGTGCATATATGTGTTTTCACTTTATGTAAAATGTGTGATTGTCGCAGTTAACAACGTCATTGCAATGTCTCCAACAACCGCAAAAAATGGAAAATAGGCCTGAAAGATGTTTTTGAAGAAAACTTAGTTAAAAAAATATGAGCTTAAGCATGCTTTGAAAGAAGTATGTAGTATGTATATAGTAATATGTTTTGGGTAATGTTCAGAATGGATTTTTTTCATAATATTTTTGGATGTGTTGGTGGCCATTGATCGTCTGCTTTTGTTTTCCATTTCTGCAACGTTTCCACGTGGATGATGATTACCGACATCATCATGGTCTCCAGAGTCACATTGAAAAAATAAAAAATAGGTTTAACAGATGGTTTTTATAGAAACTCTGACTTTAGAGAATACTGTAAGAGAGACCTAGTGTGTAAAATACTGTAGTATGTGTGGATATGTGTGTTTCAGACTTTATGGAAAAGGCGCGATCATCGCTGAATAACCATGAAAATGGGAAATAAGTCTGAAAGAAGGTTTTTAAAGAAACTTAGGGCCTGATTACCATGGCAGTGGGACCACCACCATCAGGCCATCTGTGGCGGTCACGGTGAGCTGACGGAGAGACCAGCTGTCATGAATCTGTTGGGTCAAGGAGCCCATCAGACCATCAAAGGGACTGCAATCTCTACAATAGTAGCGGTGCTTGCTCAGGCACAGCTGTAGGGATTACAATGTCCCTTTCCATTGGCCGTTTCATGGTGTTTAACCCGCCATGAAATGGCAGGAGGAAAGTTACTTTGGGGGCCCATAGAGGACCCCTCCTCACCCCTGGGCCTTCGCTATGGGCCTGGGAAACACCTACAGTGCCCCCTAAACATCTCTGCACCATGTGACAGGCACCATAGCGCAAGAATGTTTAAAATGTTTTTCTTTTGTATTGCTTTGTGTACTGCAGCCCGCAGCACAGGCCGCAATACAAAATACACACATTGTGACCGCCGTGAAGGCGGCCACATCGTAATGTGCAGTGGGACCTCTGACTCCTAGTCGGGCAGTCCTGCTTCCTCGTCAGTCCTCCCGACATCATAATCAGGCTCTTAGTACCAAAATATGAGTTTAAACATGCTTTGAAAAAAGTATGTATATAGTAATATGTGTAGGACAATGTGCGGAATGGATTTTTTCCATATTATTTTTGGGTGTGTTAGGGGTCACTGAATGTCTGGTTTGTGCAACGTGTCCACGGGGATCGCAACGTCATTGTATAGATCTTCAAAAACTAAAGGAAGAAAACCCTTTAAAAAAATTAACAATATTTCAGGTACTAGGGTGGCTCTGACGAGAGCCGTTGTATTGGGTGTGTGCATATGGCTGCTACACATGAGACCGGATGCAAAGTTTTAAGTTACTTAAAAATACCCCATTGCTTTCCTCTGTAAAGTCCTCTCCATCATTTCTATGAATTCCATGCATGTCAAAACGCAGATTGTAGATCTAGTTTTAGTCCATGCGATGGTCTCTGAGGAATACAGAAACTGTTTTATTAGCATGACTCCCAGCTTTGTCGACCTGTGGACAGAATTGATTTGACCACTTCCATTTCTGTCTTTGGCATATATTAGAATACACCAAAACAGTATGAGGGAAAAGCAACATCAGTTCTGCAAATGTTTCTTTCATTAGGATTTCCAGCCCTACCCCAGTCAAAGTGCCTAGGTCATTGCCATCACAGTGCACAATCATGAGGTGAAGAGCATGGGAACAGTTTAAATGGAGGTGTTAAAAAAAAAGATACATTTCATTGGATGCTGTTAGCATGAAGGTGAAAAAAATTAGCTAGTGTGTTGGATGCCTTAGCAAGAAGTCTTATTACTAACTGTTGTTTAAGAAAAGAAATGTAAGACCAACTTGGATATGCTTTTGAATCTGTGGAATAAAGCATAACTGCTGTATCCTATTTGGAAGTAGCATGTTCCTTATACAATGTGCTGTGAACTTGTGCCCTCCTGGTTCCACTGGGATGCTAGGTAAACTGAGCTAGAAGCATACTGAGGGGAAGGGTGTTAAAGAGAAAGACGTTTTTTTAAAGTTGAGGAGTGATGACAATGTAAGTAATGCAAATTTTAATTTCTAATGGTACTCTACAACATAAATAGATGAGTGCATGAGGAGAGCCTGAGTGTTTCATCAGTGTATGTGTGTGCCTCAGTATTTCATTGACTGCATGCGTTGTAAGTGGGTGTTTAGATGGCTGCATTGGTTCTGCGCAAATGTTCTAATGATTGCATAGTTACAGCCTTGTAAATTTAGTGATACATCAAAAAAAGTGTAAAAGAAGGAGAGATGCAATGAAAATGAAAGAATGAGTTGAGAGAGTTGTTGATGAGGGATTTGCTTTGAAAAGGGAAACTTTTTATTTTGATTCTAAATAGAATGAAGGCTCTTGAAAAAATAGTGTTGTGCATGAGGAGGCAAAAACAGAAGAAAATATTACTTAACAGATGTAACTGTTGTACAGATTTTAGTGGAGAATGGATACACACTTCTTGTACAGAGGCTTTCTTTAATGAAGAAAATTATCCTCAGGATAACAGATTAGTTCATGCTATTGATTAAAGAGAATAATGTAATGAAATAAAGAATGGTAGTCCTACAGCAAAAGAGGTGATGGTACCTATAAATGTAAAAGAAGTTATTGCAGAAGAGGTACAAGGAAGGTGTAGTCAGGGTATTGTATACAAATAGAATTCTAGTAGTGTTTCTAGTATTATAGACAGCAATCCATTGATATATTAAGAAAATGTCTACGTTTCTTTCCAAGGCGAAGTTTAAAACACAAAGGTGCATATTAGCAAGAACCTCGTTAAAACTATCACCGTTTTAGCAGCAGGCAACTGCCGCTAAAATGGCGATAATGGGCTTGCTAATATGTGTTATAGAATTCCAATAGAAGCCCAGGTTAGATGTGCAGGACATCTAACCTGGGCTTCTATTAGAATTCTATAACGCATATAGCAAGCCCATTATCGCCGTTTTAGCAGCAGTTTCCTGCCGCTAAAACAGCGATAATTTTAACGAGGTTCTTGCTAATATGCCCCTCAGTAAGCTATACCACTCAACAATGCGGACTTTAGGTAGGAGACTGTCTTATGTGAATACTCCTGCTTTATGTTTAGGAAAAATGAATAAAGCACTGTGCATGGTAGTTTGGCAGATGTAGGAAAGGTTTGTGGTATGTGCAGTTTCGTTTCTTTGGTCCTGAGCAGGATTCTATGGAAAATGAAGAGTTGTTAAGAGGAGGGGTTGCAGAACAAGACACATACATTACAGTTGATAGTTTTAAAGAAGAGATTACAAAATGTAACAGTGCTGTCTAAAAAACCAGAGTAAGGTTGTAATTGTTGTTGATGCGCTTATCAGAAGATTTAAACACCGACTGTTGACTTAATTTTAAAACGTGAAAAAGTAAATAATGATAACTGACAAAGGTTACCTGTGTATTTATTTGTAGAGGAATAGTTGACCTCATCTATACGGCAAGTCATATATAAGTAATGTTACAATAAATTAGAAGATTATAGAATTGAAAACACATAGATATTTGATTCCCATTTTGTAAAATAATAAAATGCATACTAATGTAGAAAATCTATGAAGGTCAAAAAATGAATAAACATTAATTATTCTTTACAGCATTGCGAAGGGCAGTTATGAACTGCTCTCCATCACTCACTACGACTCCACAATCCATGCAGTATGATGCCATCGGGGGAACACGTGGAGCCTAATCTTGAAATTGAAATTGGACTTTTGAATGGACTCTCTGTTTTAGGGTTGTTGTGCTGCTATGGAAGTCGAGGGTCCTTCAGCTTTGCGTTGCCTTCTTGCTGCTCACAATGAACTTGTCATATGAAATGTGCAAAAAATATAAAAGGAGGAAAAGTTTGCCATGTATGATTTTTGGAAGCATTTTAAATAGCTGTAACACACTGCTCACCAGCTGAAATAACAACACTACAGTCCATGCAATACGTGACCATTTCTTATAAACTTTGGAGCCATTTCTGTTGTAGAAGTCTGTAGCTCTCAAGTAGGGGTGGGCGTAATTTGCTAAATCGCGTTACGCAAATCTCTGCGAAACTGTAAAAAATCTCTGCGAAAAAGCAGAAATTCTGTGAACACGCGGAATTGCTTGTTCGCAATGCTTTTTTACTGTTCGCAATTGCTGCTCGCTTGCTCGGGGGGAAATATCTTGTGAACACGCATTTGAGAACGCGAACAAGCAAAAAATTTCACAAAGTTGCGGAGCGCAGAACTTTGGGCAATTTCGCGTTCTCCAGGGAACGCGAAATTACCCAGATTCTGCAAATTCCGTGAACGGAACGGAATTTACCACCCAGGCCTACTCTCAAGGGACTTTCTGGATGGGAATTGTTGCTGCTTCTACTGATGTAGATTGTCCTTCAGCTTCCTTATGCTTCTTCAGCAGTTGGATATGTTTCAGATGATAAGTTTTAAGATGATATAACATGAACATAGTCCCACATGAGTCCAAAAAAAGTCTCTACACAAAATCTACCATCTACTTATAATAAACTTCTGGAAACGAAGATTCAAGAAGGAGGAGTGGGTGTATGGTTCCTATTCATTTTACTGAACAATATATTATCCAGTGTTATTCCTTACTTTCACGGTCATGTGATGTTTTCAGATTATACATTGCACTAGTTTGGCAACAGTTTTTAATCCCCCATGAGTTTGGCTAAGAATGGATAATTTGTTGGGTGTTTGGTAGTTATGTTCTATTTGTGAGTTCAGATGTTGTTATTTTTTTAAACTATTATTATTTAGAAATGTGTTGTTAAACTAAATTCAAACCAATATGTTACTAAACAGCTAGACTCAACCTTTGTGTAAAATATGTCTATATATCTGTTTTTCACTTTGTCATTTGTATTGTTGACTACTGATGGCATTGTGAATTTCGGTGTTGCTGTGTAGAAGGATAATGCAATTTTGATTTAGTTATTTTGACAAATGAATACAAAGGGGAAAGTTAAATTAGTATCTTACTAAATAGCTACACTGAAACCTTATGTAAAATATGTCTTTATATGTGTTTTATACTTTGTTAAAAACACCCGGGGGAAATATTTACAAGCCACTTGCGCCATCCATACGTCACTTTTACCATGTTAAAAGTGACGCAAAAGTGGTGCAAGGGGCTTGTAAATAATCATACAGGCCCTATCTGTGCAATCATCAAGGACGTCCTTCCCCACCCCTCTGCAAATGCCCCTCCTGGAATAGTACTGGTTGGGAGATGAAGTCCCCATGGCTATTGAGGATATTTGAGGGACAACTATCCCTCGTGTTACTTCCAGCAAGTCCCACACAGTCAGTTTGCTAATAGGTCTTTGGAGGTTATGTGTCCTTTCTGCACCATTCTGCAAACGCATCTCCTGGCACAATACTGGTTAGGGAATAAAGTTATCTTGGATGCTAAAGGACCGTGGGGACCAAGAAGCCCTCCTGGTACTTTCTGTAAATCCTACACAGCAAGATTTCTGAGAGCTGGTCGGAGGCCCGCCCCCATTTCCGCACCGTTCTGCAAATACCATTGATACTTAAAAAAACATGGATATTCACTGAAAAAAACAAAGGTTACAAGTAAGCTATAGTTAGGAATTCACATTTTTAAAAAAACGTAGAAATTCACCCAAAAAAACAAAGGTTACAGGGTTGTTAGGGTTCGGAAATAGGATTTAAAAACCTTAGACACTCACTAAAAAAACAAAGGTTACAGGGATGTTACTGTTAGGCTGATATTACAATCGCACAAAACCAGATAAATTAGCAGTTAAAGTTAGCTGAGCTAACCACAATTTGTGCCCCCGCGATGCACTATTTATGAGATCACATATTACTCATGACATGGTCAGTGACATCACTAATGATATCTCACTTGCAGAGTGGTAGAGAAAGTGGGTGTGGCCTTCTATGACCTCTCAGCAATGCAGTCGTGTGAGTCTTCCTGGAGGTAGCAGGAGAGCTAGTTGGCCCCTAAGGACCTTCAAGAGCCAAGGGGACTTCCTCCCCTAACTAGTAGTGTGCCGGGAGGCACATTTACAGGGTGATGGAGAAATGGAGGTGACTTCAACAACTTCTCAGCAATCCTGCTGTGTGGAACTTACTGGAGGTAACAGGAGGGGTAGTTGCCCTCAAGGACATCCTTGGGGCCAACTACCCCTCCTGTTATCTCTAGTAAGTTCCACACAGCGGGATTGCTAAGAGGCGTTCAGAGGCCATGCTCCCTTTCTCCACCATTCTTTAAATGCAGCCCTTGGTACTGGTTGGGGGATGTAGTCCACTTTACTCCAGAGGGACCTTGAGGGCCAGAAGCCCTCCTGGTACCTCCTGTAAGTCGTACAATATGGAATTCATGAGAGGTGGTCTGAGGCCCGCCTACTTTCTCCACCACTTTGCAAACATGACTACTACTTAAAAAAACATAGAAATTCACTGAAACATCTAAAGATTACAGGGACCTTATAGTTAAGAACTAGCATTTAAAAAACCTTAGAAATTCACTGAAAAAAATAAAGGTTACATGGACATTATAGTTAGGAAATTGAATTGAAAACACCTTAGAAATGTTGAAAAAACAAAGGCTACTGGGATGTTAGAGTTAGGCTGACATTTCACTCATACTAAACCAGAGAAATTCAGCAGTTATAGTTAGCTGAGCTATTTTTAACTCACACCCCACAATGCAATTCTTATGACCTCACATATTACATCACTAATTGACATCATCAGTGACATCACTTATGACATCACGGATGACATCTCAAATAAAATTACTGATGACTTCATTCACAGAGTCTCTGACACACACACACTCACATCCCAATATAACCTTTAGAACACCCACTCCAACTTCCACACTACCATCCTCAAAACCATTGACACACCCATATCATACTTACACACCCACTCACTGATTCATAGGTCTACACACATCCACTCAGTCAGCCACACAGCCACTCATACACCAACTTGCTCACTAATACAGCCACTGATATATCCACTCATATACCCATGCAGCCACTCACACACTGTCAGTCACCCAAAGAGATACTCACACACCTACTCACTCACCTGTAAAGTCAATGACACAGTCACTTACTAACTTATACAGTTATACACATACCCACTCACTTATTCATACAGATACTAAAAGGTACTCACTCATCTATGCAGTCAGTGACACAAGCACACACTGACCTATAGTGCCACTCATAACCAACTCACTTACCAATAGAATCACTGATATATCCACTCATACATCCATACAGCCATTCACACACTGCCAGTCGCCCATAGAGCTACTCACACACCTAGTCACTCACCCATAGAGTAAATTACACACCCACTTACCTATACAGTTAGACACACACCCACTGACTTATTCATAGAGAGACTATTACATGCTTGCTCACCCACACAGTCACTGACACAAGCACACACTCACCTGTATGACCACTCTCGCAATGACTCACTTACACATACAGTCTTTCATATACTCACTCATATATACTGCCTTTCACATATGCAATTACTCACCCATGTACCACTGGCACATCCATTTTCTCAAGCAACACCTCCAGACACCCATACAGCCCCTCACAGAGGCATTCATTAACCCATTCAGCCACTAACTCAGCCACTCACTCATCGATGTAGGCAGTCACACACCCCCTCATCCACCCACACAGACACTCACACAGGTACTGAGAGGACCAAACAATTACCCATATAGTCACTCACATACCCACTCTCCAAACCATACAGCCACTTACACAACAGCTGAAACAGACATTCACACAACCTAGTCACTCCCTCTTACATTTAGTGAGACACCTAATCACTCACCTATACTGTCGGTCACTGTCAGTCATGCACCCACTGATTCATTCATACAGGCACTTATACACCAACTGATTCACCATTACACCTTTATATATATATATATATATTTAACATTCACTATCTTTTTATAAAACACTCACAGTAACCGGATGATGTCATGAGTGATGTCATCAGTGACATCATTTGAGATGTCATCAGTAATGTCATCAGTGATGCCACTGATCATGTCATGAGTGATGTAATATGTGACGTCATAAGCAGTGCATTGCGGGAGTGTGAGTTATAGTTAGCTCAGCTAACTATAATTGCTGAATTTCTCTGGTTTTGTACGAGTGAGATGTCAGCCAAACTATAACGTCCTAGGAACCTTTTTTTCCCCCCAGTGAATATATATATTTATATATATATAACGTCTTTTTAAAAGTTATCAGCTGCAGGTAATATTAACGTTTTATATGGTCGCTGGAAGTGTATGAAAAAGGGGTAATGATCTTACACATTACCCAGAAAAAATGAAAAGCGAAATAATTTTCATCCTCGTAAGAGAGCTTGTCAGTCTTGGAAAATAAATGCACAGTGCTAAGTTTTCCCATCTGTGCAGGAAAGTAGAAATACATAAATACAAAATAAACACTAACAAAGCAGTATATGTTCAGTTTCTGGGAAAGCAAAAATGTTGGGAAGGAAGTGAGACGATTGGCAGATGATTAGCTCTAACCTTCTTAGTTGTTCCATTAAAAAAGAAAAGCAAAGTTGTTCTGGTCAAGGGGAACATGGTAGGAATAATACTCTTAGACATCCTGTCTCTGTTCGGCATGGTTAACTATACAATCTTCCTCCAACGAGTGAAAGAGGTTGGTAAAGGATGTGAAGTGAAAATCTGGTTTTATTCCTTCATGGCAAATTGATCCCATGTGGTCTCCATTACCCCCAATAAAATCAGCGATGTTAATTATAACTTGAGGGATTCCACAGTGCTCATCCCTTAAGCGCATATTGTTTATTATGTAAAGTTGGAAAATGGCCCTCCCTGAAGGGCTACCCCAAATGTTTTGCCTTCCTCTGCCCCTTTTTATGACCTTATTTTTGTGGGCTTCAGGACTCTGAGCACTTTGCCACTGCTGACCAGTGCGTAAGTGCATGTGCTCTCTCCTCTGAACATGGTATAATTGGTTTCAACCTGTTTGGCATATTTAGTTTACTTGTAAGTCCCATGTGAAGGGGTATACCATATATGCCCAGGGCTTGTAAATAAATTGCTACTAATGGGCCTGTAGCACTGATTGTGACACCCACACAAGTAGCTTTTCAAACCAGTCTCAGGTCTGCCTTTGTAAGGCCTGTGTGTGCCGTTTACTGCCAATTCGACTTGCCACTTTGAACCACTTTCCAAGCCTTAAACTCCTCATTTATTACACATAAATCACCCCTAAGATAGTCCCTAGGTAATACTAAAGGCAGGGTGCTGTGCAAGTACAAGGTAGGACATGGACTGTTAAGTTTTAAAGATCCTGGTAGTGACAAACAGCTAAATTTGTTTTACACTACTGTATGGCCTACTCCTCCCATAGGCTAGCGTTGGGTATTCCTGAAATCACCTTTAAGCTGTAATTTCCCAAGAATTCACTTTTAAGCTGTAATTTCCCAAGAATATGGGACCCCTCCTAGCCCTGTGACAAGGCTCACCTCTCCCTGGCAGTGGAAGTAGCTTTCAACTGCTTTGCCTTGCTATGACTCCTAGGGAAAATATGCTGTTCTTTATCGAGGATAAGATAGATCTGGTGCCTTGTGTTTTGTCAAAGATTGAATATTGTGATAACCTGTGCCTTTGCCTTCCAGGTGTTCACTGCCAGTGATTTAAAGGACTCAGAAGTTTGCAGTGAGTGGGTCCTGCAACCAGTGAAAGTACTATAGTGTTTCAGCACTTGAGGAGGCTTACAATGGCTGCCCACGGAAACACTCATCCAGTTTAAGTGTCCGTGAATAGTCCTCGGACAACACCAACAACTCTGAACTTTCTAGGCTATTATACAAGTAAGTCCATATACATAAACTGCTCTATGCATTTCATCTTGCTATCAAAGTTTTAGGGATATATTAATTATGCATTGGAGGGCATCTAGCTGATACCGAGAGTTTGAAAAAAGCAAACTGAAATCATCCAAAAGATAGCAAGCCAACCTTCATCTATCAAACCTCCCAAAACTTTTCTTGTCTGTTCACTTTCTGTCTACCATGTCAGTTTTTCTTTTTTTATAAATTTCCTTGCTCTACTTCGTGACCTGGGACCATTTGTTGTAGCAGTGTGATTCATGGTGGCAGCACAATCTCTCACAAAGCAGTCAACTTCCTTATGAAGTGCTGGTAACAAGAAATTCTTAGAGCTGGACCTCTTCATGCCCCTCATTCTGGTATGGCCTTCTTAAGAACATTCCATACAACCCCACATGCTTAACCAATCTACCATCCAAGCTCACTTCATTCACCACATGCATAAAAGCTTCCTCTTCCGCACTCAACTAATGTTTATAAAAACAGATCTATTTCAATATAAATCTCTATTTTTGACAGCAAAACCATATTTTAAGCCCCATCTCCATACTTACTCAGCAACATCTTTAGCTTCCACTCATTTACTACTAGAAAAAGTAGGATGTGGAAACCAGGACAAACTATGAAAAACAGTTTTTAGACAAGAAACAGAGTCCATATTATAGTAGTACTCCATAAGTTTCTTCTGCAATTTGTATATTCTCAGGGTTGAGCACACTGCTTTCCTAGTACTAACTAGATCTATCTGGAGCTTGGGGTGTGCTCAGACATTCATTACTTAGCAACTTGCTACCACTTCTCATTTAATTGCCGAATATCTAATGTTGCTGTCTCTCAGTGGCCTGTAGGTGAATGCAGCAATTTCTCCATTTCCTCTTTTTTTGCCACAACACCGCGCCTAGACAGCACCACTTGCATCTGTAATTATGTTACGTACATCCTGCATATTAAAAGTCTTTAGCATTATGGCATTAACGACCACTTTCTTAACATGTTCAAAGACCAACTCCCACTTCATACAGATATCTACAGCCATCTAATTGTTCTGAAGCAAAAAACGTAAGATGAGGTACAATTCTAGCATAAAAATCATCAAAGCCCAAAAATGACTTCAATTGTTTTGCAGGTACAGATGACAGGAAACAGTTGTAATCTTGAAGTTTATTTGTAGGACAAAAACCCTAAGATGTCACTGGCAGGAAAGCTAGCACCAACTGCCCCTACATTCCTATGTGAACACATTGGAGTCACCAACATTCCACAAGAATTAAAGACACAGTAATACACTGGAGCAGGAGAGAATGTAACACATCCTTCTTCTTGAACAGCAAAAAAAAATAAAAAAAAATAAAAAAAAAAACTATATACATTGCAATGGGTATAGGGTCATTATGCATATATACAGAGTCACATCTTATGCATATATTCTGAGTCACATCAAATAATCCTTAAGCTTGACAGGTTTCACAATAATACGTCCTGACAATCTTCTAGGCTTCGGAACATCCTCCTTTGGAAGTTCAGATGATGCGGATTGAACATGGGAAGACTGGACAGAACTAGAGGGAGAAATGGGACCAGACCCCTTTTTCAACCAAAGTTCACGTTCCAGATCATTGCACCTGGCTACATTGCATAAATTCCATTTTTGTCCATCATCAAGTAGTACATAATTACCCAAAACTTTTAACACTGTTTTAGGATGAGACCATCTGGAAGAACCATCCTTGGATAACCCAAAGCGAGAAGACCTGACTAAATCTCCTACATGAAAACTATTTACACGTTTTATAACCTTGTTATTATGCCTGTCCACATACTTCTTCTGATAAGAACTCATTCTACTGTCGAGACCTTTTTTATAATTACGACCAGCAGAAATCTTGAGCATCCATGCAGGAGTCACCTTATTACCAGCAGAACGCCCCTTTAAAAGATGGAATGGAGATACCATGGTAGCAGAATGTGGAGTATTTCTATAACTCCAAACCAAATTTTTGACAGCAACCTTGCAATCATTGCCACCAGACACAGCTAATTGTATACAATCCTTTAAAACACGGTTGAACCTTTCTACCATTCCGTTCTCCCTTGGGCAATAAACAGCCGTGGTAATATGTTTTATACCACATTGGTGTAAGTAACTTTGGAACTCAGAAGCAATGAACTGGGGGCCATTGTCAGTCGTAATGCTCTCAGGAAAACCTTCCCTATGAAAAACCTCCTCACAAAAATTAACAATGCTGGAAGCTTTAACTTCTTTAACGAATGCAACCTCTGGCCATTTGCTATAATAATCCATTAATACAATGGCGAACTTCCCGGTAATGTTACCAACACTGAACGGACCACAAATGTCCATAGCTAACTTCTGCCATGGTCCGTCAGGAAACGTAACAGCAGAGATTGTAGTTTCTTGGGAGACATGAGATTTATCACTGCATGTGCAAGCAGCACAATTCCTTACACACCTTTCAACATCCTTGTCCATACCTGGCCACCAGAAATCACACCTACATCTTCTTTTCATGCCAGACATGCCTGAGTGCCCTTCATGCATAAGATCCAGTAATTTACTTCGTAACGAAGACGGTACCACAAGTTTATCAGCTCTTCTAACTATACCAACCACCAGGTCATAAGAAAGTTCAGCCCAAACAGTTTTGTATTCAGACAAGTCAGAATCGCTCCAAGAGAAATTCTTGCATGGTGATGTTAAGCGTGCAATTACTTCCTTCAATACCATATCATCCTGAACAGCTTGTCTCCATACTTCCAAACTTATGGCACCACCACATGCTTCATCCACAGAAGCTATTGACCAGTCTTCATCTTGTTCACCCACAACATCTTCACCTCCCACAGGAAGTCGAGATAGGCAATCAGCATTGACATTTTTGATTCCCGGTACATACTCCATTGAAAAATCATATTCTTGTAACTTATAAATCCACTTGGCAATTCTAGGTGTAGCCTTCCCTGCACCCTTAGTGGAAAAAATATCAACAAGGGGTTTATGATCTGTTCTCAACTCAAAGTTAGTGCCCCAGACATAGTTCCTGAAATAATTCACACCCCAAAAGCAAGCTAAAGCCTCTTTCTCGATGACAGAGTAAGAAGGTTCAGCACCTTTCAATGTACGTGAGGCAAAGGCTACCACCCACTCAAATTTGTCTTTCCCTTGCATCAAAACAGCTCCAAGCCCATATGCACTTGCATCCACAACTATGATCGACCTCTTGCTGGGATCATAAGGTTTAAGTGCAACAGCATTTGCAATTTCCTTTTTTACATCATCAAACACAGCTTGACACTCTGTGGACCATAAAAACTTGGCACCTTTTTTCATCAACAATCTCAAGCAAAAGACTTTAGAAGCAAAATTTGGTACAAATTTCGAGTAGTACTCAGCAAGACCTAAAAAAGAACGGAGCTGGTCTTTATCAGATGGTGCCGGAGCGTTCTTGATGGCATCTAACAGATTTTTTTTTGGTTTAACACCATCTGCGGATAAAGTGTGCCCAAGATATTCTATTTCATTTGTCGCAAATTTGCATTTTTCAGCAGCTACAGTTAACCCAGCCTTTTGAAGTTTACCCAATACATCATGTAGAATTATATCATGGTCACTTTTATCTGCACCCCATACAAGTACATCATCTTGAAACACTAACATATTGGGTGTGCCTTCAAGGACTTTGCACATGACTCTTTGGAAAACAGCCGAGGCAGAAGATAACCCAAAAGGCATTCTCAAGAATTGAAATGCACCCTCAGGAGTGATGAAAGATGTAAGGTGACGGGATTCTGGATGTAACTTTATCTGATGGTATGCATTAGATAGATCAATGGACGAGAAAAATTTTGCATCTTTAACCGAAGCAACCATTTCGTTAATTTTGGGCAAGGGGTAGCG
This sequence comes from Lissotriton vulgaris, assembly GCF_964263255.1. NCBI lineage: Eukaryota > Metazoa > Chordata > Amphibia > Caudata > Salamandridae > Lissotriton > Lissotriton vulgaris. The sequence continues at coordinate 883,278,670 of NC_141689.1, read as the reverse complement.
ATCTACCCAAATATTTTTGTTCAAATCTCTTAAATCAACACACATGCGTAATTTTCCGTTGGGTTTTCGTGCCAAAACCACTGGACTAAGCCAATCAGATGCTTCAATTGGTTCAATAATGTTTTGATGACAAAGGCGATCTAATTCTAGTTTGAGTTGAGATCTTAACACTAACGGCACGTTCCGTACTTTATGGACAATAGGAACACAATCTGGTTTAAGAACAATTCTATGTTCAAATTTTTTGAGACAACCTAATTTAGGATTAAACAAATCAGGGAACTTATTATGCAATTCCAAAACAGCATTGTCATCCTGAGTTACTAAAACTTCTTCAGAAGTTTTTTTATGCCAATTGGGAGATAGCAAAACTTGGTCTGGATGATTTGGATCAAGGGTCAATCCTAAATTCCAAACTTCCTTCCACCCTAATAATGCTCTCCCTTTTTCCACCACATAAACAGTTCCAAGAGTGCTCCTATCCCTAAAAATGATTTCAGATGTGAAACATCCAATCACAGGTAGTCTAATACATAGATAACCTACAGGAGATCTTTGTGAATGAACTAAGACGGGTTTACCACATGTTTCCCACATGGTCTTATCAATAATGGTGTACAACGAGCAAGAATCAGCCCAAAGAAATAACTTGTGGTTGTTGATAGTGACTTCACATCTAGGTGGTTGAATCTCTTCAGAGATTTGATTTACCTCATCATCATTCCAAATGGTCATAACTTCAATGTCGCTATCACTATTAGAGTAAACAGATTCATCAATGACATTTACAGAGCTTTTCCAAGCATTAGGATTCCCTGACCTGCACATTTTTGAAAAATGGCCAGATTTGTTACACTTGAAACATGTGACATTCGACGCCGGACACCAAGAATTTTCAGTGGTATGCTTGGCATTTCCACATCTGAAACAAAATTGCTTATTGCTAGGAATCATAGTCTTATTAAAAGGCGCTTTGTTATATGATACTGTGCTTTTGTTGACACCAGAAAAATTGCGAGGTCTAACTCTACTATCACGTTTAACATTATATCTAGCATCAAATGTTTTTGGCTTACTGGACACAGTACATACTTCACCAGAATCTTTGTTTTCAGATAACTTTCGATCTGTATTATGTGTATTGTTTAACTCTTTGACATAACGTGAATTATTTTCAACTCTCCTGGCAACAGAAATAGTTTTCTGAAGAGATGGATCTTTCAAGTCCAGTAATTTCTCCTGGATTTTAACATTGTTAGTTCTATTGATGAACTGATCTCTTATGATTTCCTCATGTAATTCTTTAAACTTACAAGTAACCGCTAACCTTCTTAAGGCAGTAACATACTGTTCTACAGTTTCACCAACCATTTGTGCTCTAGAAAAGAATTTATGTCTTTCTACAACAATACTGGTTTTCTTACCAAAATTTTCTTCTAGTGCATTAAGTGCATCTAGATACTCATCAGATAAAGCTGGTTCAAGTTTTGAACAATCAAATACAATTTCTTCTTCACTGAGATCTTCATCTCCGCCTACACATACCTTTGAATTAACAGAAGATACAATTGGTAATGTTTTCAGTACTTTCCTACCTTCAACACCAAGACTATGCTTGAGTAAAGCTAATTTTCGTGAAGCAAGAAACACTTCTCCTCCAATTGCTTCCAAATAGGTTTCAAATGATTCACGCCAATCCTCCCAGTTCATAGGAGGTACACCAGGATCTTGCAAAAATTTGGGAGGAGCTAAAATATTATTAGTTTCCATGCTAAGTGAAAGTTAGTTATACTATATTATATACAATAAGTCTAATATGACAATAATACAATTAAAGTGAAGAAAAAAAATAAACTAACATATGAAAAGTAGTCACCGATGTCTGCGCTGATTTCAATGAAGAAATACTGAAAGAAAAATAAGTAGATTTATTTCTGGTAGAAAAATACAGGAAGACTGTTTGTTGTGAGGATTAATAAAGATGATCTCTTCTCTTTTTTTTTTAAAATTTCCCAGCATGCATTGTCATTTCCCAAGGTGCATTGCGAAGAAGAAGAAAAAAAACGAAGGAAATAGCAGGTGAGTGTGTCGTGTCAATTGTCTAATTGTTGAGATAAACAAGAAATAGGGCGATAAAATGTAGGTTGCACGTTTGATAAATGATGACAGAGTCACATGTTGCAGTCGATCGTTGTTTGTTGGTGATCTTTTTAAGGCGAAGCGCCGCTTAATTAAAGTGAAATGAACGGAAAACCGGCAAAAGTATGTTGCCAAGCAACCAGAACACACAAAATGGCTGTTACGCGACGTAACTGCCTGACGTTGTCTGCAACTTCCGCCTGATGTGGCTGGAGCGCCTGACGTCGCTGCCGATCAGCTGCAGATCTGTTGACAATATTCTATGCGCGCATACACGCTCGCGCGTTGGCAACAGCTGGATACTTATTTCAAAAGATGCAAGCCACTGAAAACGCTGGTTTCCAATGTAACATAATTTGCAAAACAAGGCAAAAATGAAACGTAGTTTTCCCTTTTGGTGCCGGCGAGCGTGATCAACAAGGCAAAATGAAATGTAGTTTCCCGCTTTAGTGTTTGCGAGCGCGTTCAACAGGACAAAAAGGAAAAGTCAAAGTTAATGCCGTTTTGAGGAATAGCAAGTGCTCTTAGGGAAAATTGAACAAGGAAAATGACAATACGGAGATACACAACTCACTGTGTTGTTATTTCATGTTGAAGATCTTTCCTTTTGTGAAGATATTTCCAGGATTATTTTTCATCTGTAGAAACGATTTCTTTTCTTGATATGTAGAAAAAAATTTTGGTTTGAGGACATCAAAGGGTTATATGGGTTGTTTTTTTCACCTCGTCGCCACTTTTGCAGGTACAGATGACAGGAAACAGTTGTAATCTTGAAGTTTATTTGTAGGACAAAAACCCTAAGATGTCACTGGCAGGAAAGCTAGCACCAACTGCCCCTACATTCCTATGTGAACACATTGGAGTCACCAACATTCCACAAGAATTAAAGACACAGTAATACACTGGAGCAGGAGAGAATGTAACAAATTGGTCTTTGTCGTTTGAGCTGGGAGCTTCTTTAAGGGCTAAAATAAGATAATTTTTGCGCTCAACACCTTTGTCCCCAAACCTGATGCCCAAAATACTCCACTCTATCCACGGAGAATCTGAACTTCTTTTTCCTCCAGTTCACTCCATTTTTATGCAAAACATTAACTACATCCTGTAAAGTTGAATCTTGCTGTTTTTAATGAGATCAAAATATACTGATTTTATCCTGAAAATACTACATCCTTTCATTTATTTAAATACGATTTGCATAGCCCTGTATAAAAACAGCAGAGGCTGGTACTAATCTGCCAGGAATATGTTTGAAACTAGTGGCTACCTTTGTGGTCTCAAATAATGTCAACTGACCTGGTTCTCTGTGGAGCTCTATTTAATAGGGCAGCAAAGACATCTTCATTGTTGGGAGCACTGCACTCCAGTAGTTTCCAACTTCTCTTTAATGTTCAAGAGTAGATAACAGTGCATACCGATGTTTCTGTTAAGGTCACAAACGTCCACACACACTTGTAGCATACCAATGGATTTGGGTTTTAATGCCATAGGCAATTGCCACTCCAAACTCTTAATCTTGTTTGTGAGGTCCAAGTAACAACGTTTCTTTAGTTTATTTTTAAGTTCCTTACTTAATACCACTGTAATTCTATGAACCTTGTGAATGGAAATCCTGACTGCCTGACCTTTCCCTCCACAGTCCACAGAATACTGTACTGATAATGTGACATGTGCTGGTATCTACCATGGGTTAGCAGGAGGGATGATCTCACCGCTTGATTTATGCCACCTTAAAGCCAAACATATTACTCACATGTTTATGTCAGGAATACAGCTGAACTGTTCCATACCACTAGAGCTTGATAGCTGCCTGCTCTGGTAAAAAGACGGCAGGGGCTTTACTGGGGTTGCTTATGGGCTGACTCTTCACCAATAAAGACGAGGAGCCAGTAAATACAAGATAGTGTTTATTGTAGATATAGCCAAGTGGTCCACAATCTTTCCCCAGAGGACAGTACTAGCCGCACTTATACCCCTTGTCCCCACAGCCACCGGCCAGGATTCCATATGAAATTATAATACAGACACATTCTACAGATCTGGTCCTAACACTAATACCTGAGAAGGGGGGACAGGAGCTGGATGTAGGTCCAGTGGCTTGTGCTCGCAAGTCGTAGATAAGTTACTAAAGGGAGTCACTGTTCCTTAGATAGGAATTTAGAAGAAAGGGTCAGTCGTTTTTGCAAAGGGGAGAAGAGTCGGAGCGACTCTTACTTGATGCCCTCACACATCCTGAAGGATGTCATGCTTCCAAGGTGTCGCATGGCGGGCGTCCTGAAAATTGCTGCATCACTGTTTTAACTCAGCAATGCGTCACTGTTCATAAATGAGGTCATTGATTTCGTTTGAAAGACTGAAAAGTCCCAACGTTTTAAGGGGCTTTAAGCTTTCTAGACCTCAAGTCATATCACAATGCCTGCATCTTATATCAAGCATGCCACTCGCTTTCATAAGTAATTCTGAACTCCCTAGATGGTTTACTGAACAACAATCAACAAAGATTGATCGATCATAAAATATTATATTTTAAAAAAAAAATAAAGCTTCATGAAACCATTAGAGCTGTTGGATTGTCTCTTTAACATGCAATAGATTCTTAAGGGACAATAACTGAAGTGAGGGGAGTGTTGGTGTCTTAAAGTTCAAGGGGATTGAGAAAAAGTGGCCAGAAGGGTCTGAATTTAGACATTTGTGTGCTAAACCTAAGATGTTAAGTTTTTTGTCAGAGAGGTTAGCAGAGTATAAAGGGCCACAGTGTTTAAGGCAGCCAGTAGGGCTAGAGGTGTAAGGATTGATGAAGTGGATTGTGATGAGCAGTGATGATAAAATTGGACACATTTGAAAGTGTGATTACCATGGAGCTCCAGGTACGGAATCCCTATGGTAGCAGTTTAATAGGTTATTAGAGTATAGGAACTAATGTCCTTATCCCCCCTTATGAAGGGCCTACTCTTGCATATTAGGTAATGAGGCAGAAATATCATGGTCAAAAAATTCAAACTACATGAATATCGATTTGGAAATATCGTGGAGTGGAAATATCGAGTGCAAGAATATCGTTGTCAAGTATATCGATTTGAAGGTAAGTAATATTGAATTAAAACATATAGAAGTCATTAATATAGTTTGCAAAAATATAGATCTTTAAAATATCGATTTTTTAATTAGTGTAATGTATTTTACTATATATTTCAAATGTATGTGATGTATTTTTTTGTATAACAATTGTTTGTTTTTTAATATATGTGTTTTAGTTTTGATCGTTTTCAATTTTATTTTAATAAAAATTTGCATTTTTTGTTCCATAGCAGGCTGTGGGTTTATGGGGGATTAGGGTAGGAAGTAATTTAATTATAATAAATTCACGATTATTTTGTATTTATTAATATTTCATTAATTGAGATTTTATAATGTTAATTGTGGGAAGCAACTTATTATTAATTAATTAATAATTAATTCGTTGTTAATTAATATCAATTAAATATTTTGTAAGTTATTATGGTAATTGTGTTATTTATTTAGGTGCGGGTTGTAGGGTTTATAGGGGTAAAGGGAGGGAAGTAATTTATTTTTAATTAATTACTAATACATTGTTAATTAATTTAAAATAAATATGGAAATGTGTGATTAATTTTAGGTTTGGGTTGTGGGATTTATAGGGGTAAAGGGTGGGACAAATGTATTTTTGATTAATTAATAATTATTTGTTAATTGATATTAATTAATTTATTGGAAATCAATTATGGGAATTGTGTAATTTATTTTAGGTGCCGGTTGTGGGAGTTATAGTGATAAGTAAGTTATGTTTAAATAATTATTAATTAGTTGATCATTAATATTAATTAGCGCAAAAGGGTGGGGAGTAAATTAATTTTATTAACTTTATAATTAATTGTTAAATACTATTAGTTTTTTATTGAAAATAAGTTTTAATTGTGAAATTCATAATTTTACAGTTTAATTTTACCTGTGGGTTGTGGGTATTATAGGGGTAAAGTGTGGGAAGTTAATTATTTTTTTATATTTAATTTGTTTTTATGTCCATAATATTTTTTTAATTTGTCAATAATTATGGTAATTATGGAAGTATTTTTATTTTTTAGTTTAGATGTGGGTTGTGAATTGTGTAGTGTTATAGGGTAGGAAATAATAAAAAAACTTAACTTATGTAACAATTCATGGTTTTGCTTCTAAATAGTAATATTTGTAGGTAGTTGTCATATGTATTTAACATTATAATATGTTTTAATTAAAAAAAAATTATATTACATTTTTTGCACTTACTGTATAAGTATAGGGAGTCGATATTTTGCATTCTAGATTTTAACCTCGATATTTTTTAATCTATGTTTTTGTAGTCAATATTCTGTCAGTGAACCTCACAATGTAACAATGTTGCTATTTTATGACTTAGCATCTCATTATCAGTGGCCCAATAAATTCCAACATATGTGGTAAACTGCTGTTGAGTATTGTGATAAATATTGCCAGGTTAAGGAAAATTGCCCCTTATTTACTGGAAAATGCATATTTTGGTGCAGTAAACCACAAAATAATCTTGTTATAGCTTAAAAACTAGCAATAGGTGACAATTACCACACCCAATAAATACCGAAAACCTCAATGTTGTTTTTTATTAGATGCGATAGCTATTGTTTACAATACTGGTCAACTCGTAATGAAGGCCCTTGTGGCAATGTTCCTACAAACGTTCCCATTCCTAGAAAATTGAGAGCATTGCATTCTTAATGTAGGCATGTTCCCCTGTTCAACTGCTTTCTGATCCTCTCTGTCAAATGTTGTTAACTGCACTACTCAGAACCAGAATCAGTGCTCTTGGATGATGTGTGGTCTCGTGTAAAATTGAGTCCTTCTCAGTCTTTAGTACAGCACAGCTCTCCTGCTCCCAGTGCATTTATTTTTGTTTGATTTTCCTAAGGCTTCTGTGGATCATATCATATTCCCTTGCTGTTCAGAATTGTCACTAACCAATGTTGAGCCTTAGCCCAGAACAAAAATGCCCACTTAAGGGGGTTGTAAATACCATAGCCAAATTAAAAACGTATGTACAGGGGATAATATATAGAAATTGCATTTTGTCCTAGCAGAACGGATGCACAGACAGTTTTACCTTGTCCATGCTATTTTAATTCAATTGTATCGCCCACAAAGCAGAAATAGCAGCACTGGGCAACAGAGAGCAGAGTGGTGACATGCTCAGAGGGGGTTTCAGGACAACAGGAGCTGTTGGAATTCGGCCTTTACCAACCCCTCTGAAAAATTCACCTTTGTACCATGGTAACATGATTTGGAGTAATTCAGGTCAGGGCGGCCCCTTTCTTGGTCAGCATTGTAAGATCAAACGGCATCACCCTGCAGTTGACATTGGACGAGGGGTGGACCTCATGTGTATAGGATACAATTACTTCCTAGGTAAATGATGTGCGACAGGGCAAGTGGACACCGAGGCGTTCACTTCCAGGGGAGAATGACGTAATGTGAACTACTCCCCTAGTTTTTGTAATTGTCATAAGTTATTCCCAGCCAGAATCTGAGAATTATACGTATGATAGGAAAGTGCACTTTACGTAATCAGAGTCCACATGTTTTCCTTTTGAAGTCACGATGTGACCCTTAATTCTCTATATATTTATTCCAATCATCAAAATCTCTGTGCTTCATGTGGTCGACATTTTTTTCTTCCTTTGTATCTAACATATTTGAAGATTAAAGGATACAAACTTTTCATTCTGAATTTCCAAACTGCTAAATTAAATATTTTCAGTGTTTCTTTTTATTTGTTTTTTTTGTTTCTTCTGCATCTGCTTTTGATTTAACTGTCAATATTAACTTGGTAGCTCTAAAAATCACTGCAAAACAATTCACCACATCTGTTACATTTTTAGGAGGGTAAGCTATAAAATTCTACGCTAGTAATTTTGGTAGACATTCTATATATTTTTTTTTGGGTTAAATCTGTTTATTCATTTTCCAACATTTTCTGAAGCCAAGTTACACAAGACAATTGGACAGTATACACTCATTTACAGTATGTATCTCCTACATGAATGTACCATTCGCAAAATAACATGACTCCAGTTCAGTAATCATTCCTTTTCCTCAGTCACGTGGGTAGAGTTCCTTTCTGGACTGCCGTCTGAATGATCACACAGATATTAAACTTTAGATTCAACCAAACCAAAGGGGGAAATTCCCCCCCTAACAGTAACATTTGACCAGTGATGGTATATCCGTTCCTGCGTAACGGGCACGCCGTTCCTCCCCCCTTAACAAACCACTCATCCCACTGTGTTTAAACCCCCCCCCAAGCATATGCGCCCTGTGACCGTGCCTGATGATCATGTCAATTGCTGATGGCTTGTTTATATGGAACATCCCGGGCCTCCCCCTCTTGGTCTGCACTGGTTTCTTCGGATGTACTTGCCTCACCTGCGCTCTGTCCAGTCTGAGTACCACCCTCTAATTGTTGTAGGGTAAGGAGTAGTCCCTCCCAGTGGGCTGCTATGGGCTCTTTCCGCAGGCCTAGTGCTTCCTCCCGCTGAATGGCAATTCCCTCCGCTTTGGCCCATGCAGAGAGCGAGCGCCTCTACGCCTGCGCGTGTGGTGGATCCCGGGCCTTCCAGTGCTTAGTGAGGATATGCTTGGCCACCACTATACCCAGGTCCAAAAACCGAGACATCACCTTCGTGGCTGGGGTTCTGTGATAATGGTGTAAAATGTATGTGGGTCAGTCAAAGGGTATGTCACGGCCTGTACACCTACGCAGCTGCACGCTGACGTCATGCCAGTAGGCATGGAGTCTACAGCAGTCCCAGAGCATGTGCACTAGCCCACCCCCTGCTCGGCACATCAAGGGCAGTATGCCTCTTCCCGGTGGAAGTATCTATTAATGAGGTCAGGCGTAATGTATGCCCTGTGTATAATGAATAATTGTATTTGTTGAAACCTCATGTTGCTGGGTATGCGTATGGGAGTCTGCAGTATTCGGTCCCATTCTTTGTCCCGCAATTGGCGCCCCAGATCTACCTCCCACTTCTGTTAGAGGGATGCCAGGCTGACCGCCGTATGCACCCGGAGTGCCGCTGCAAGCCAACGGGCAAGGTGACGGCCTCTACCCATGACATGCAGGTATTGTATAACAAGGTGCTGTTTGGGTTCAACCGCCAGGTCCCCCCATTTGGCCGTGAGCGCGGCAATCAGTGATCTATGCATGAGGAATTGCCCTGGTGGCAGGCTCTTCTCCCTGATTAGGGTATTGTACGGTAGTAGCGCCCCATCATGGTAAAGGTCCCCCAAAGTCTGTACTCCTGCTTCATTCCAGTCCGCGAGCCTCGGTTTCGTAAGCGTTCCTGTCCCACTAGAGGAACCCACAAGTGATTGCGCTTGTGTGTAGGGTATCAGCGCCTTGGTAAGGTATAAACTCCTATGGTAGCATTTGTACGCCACCACCAGGAGGAGAGGCATTGGCGTCGCTGTTTTATTGGCCAGGTGGAATAGGCTAGTTATGCGTTCTAGGGTGTATGGGGGTTGCACAGACGCCGTATCACCACGTCCCCTGTCTGCAAGCCACCAAGCTATCCACTGCAACTGCGCTGCCAGGTAGTAGTGCTCCAGGCAGGGTACTGCGAGTTCCCCTTGATCAGTGGGTAAGTGCAATTTCGGCAGGGATAGCCTATGTCGCAATTTTGCCAGATGAAGTCCCTAAGCAGTCTGGTGAGTGGGGTAAAAAATGCCACCGGGATTAATAGGGGTAAGTTGGTGAAGTAAAAAGGAGCCTAGGGAGAATCACCATCTAAGAAAACGCCACCCTGCCTGTAATTGTCAGCGGTAACGTGGACCAAAATTTCACCTGCGATCTGATCGCGGTTAGCGCCCTCCCCAGATTCCCATCGATCAGGTCTGATGGTTGGTAATATATTTGAACTCCTAGATAACGAAAGGTGTCTGCCTGCCATTGCACCCTAGTACCTGTTGAGGGAGTATCCTGGGTCCTGGTTCCCTTCCCCAAACGCATAAATGCAGGACTTGCCTGCATTCACACAAAGTCCCGAGACGGCAGCAAAGTCTCCGAGGACACGTTCCAATTGATCCGGTATATGCGCAATGTCTTGCACAAAAGCCAATAGGTCATCAGCATACAGAGAAACTTTATGGGTTGCATCTCCAAATGTAATGCCACTACTTAGGGACGCCCGCAGGGCCGCCGCAAGGGGCTCAATGGCAAGCACAAATAATAGGGGCGATAACGGGCAACCCTGCCTGGTGCCCCTACATATCGGCACCGCACTCAAAACGTATGGCCCCAATCGTACCCGGACTGTAGGTCCCCGGTACAGGAGATTAACCATCTCCAGAAAACCTTGGTCCAGACTGTATCTCTGCAGCACTGTTGCTAGGTAGTTCCATTCCAGGCAGTCAAATGCTTTTTCTAGAGGTTCAGTATATGACATCCCGACCTGGGCCATATCTGCGTGCTGACGGACGCCACCCTGAAGAATCTCCGTAAGTTCAGGGATGTCCTCCTTTTGGGCACGAATCCGTTTTGGTCGGTGTGTACCAGGTCGGGGACTACTAAAGCCAGGCACTCTGCTAAGATCTTAGCGAGGATTTTATAATCTAAATTAGGTAGCGCCAAGGGCCTGTAGGACCCCATAGTGGTGGGATCTCTGCCCGGCTTCTGCAAGGACACCAGATACGCCTCAGACATTGAGGGGGGCAGTCTGCCTTCCTCTACTGCCATCATATATAGCTTATGCAAGTGCTGCAGCAGATACTCTCTGTTGACCTTGTAGTATTCAGCTGGCAGGCCGTCAGGCCCTGGCGTTTTGCCGGACGTCAATGACCCAATCGCCTTCCCAATTTCCTCTAGAGTGAGGGGGTCCCCCAAGGACTCTGTGTATTCTCCGACAGCTGTGGGCATTTTAACCTGCTCCAAGAATCCCTCAATGTCCTGTTCAGTGCAGTGGAACATGGATCGGTATAGCTGAGTGTAGTGATCTATGAAGGCCTTATGGATTTCGTGTTGGGTGTGCTCTAGGATGTCATCTGAAGTGCGAATGGCCGCAATAGGAGAATGAGCATTCTCCTGCTGCAGCAGCCACACCAGTAAACGGCCTGGTCTATCTGCCACAGCATGTGTACGATCCGTATGGGCTGTGTAGTTAAGGCACCGGAGATGCTCAAGTAAGTCCGCATGTTGCGCCCTAAGTCTCCCCAGTCTGTCACCGTGCACGCCTTCCTTCTCTCCCTCGCGTTCGTACTGTAGCAGTTGGGACTCTAACTTGGCTAGTGAAGTGGATAATTGTTTCCGTATATTCCTCGTGGCTCCCAGGCAATGGCCCTGGATCACGACCTTCAGCACATCCCATTCTATCAATGGGCTGCTGGCCGTATCCTTATTTTGGTCAAAATATGCCAGTATGGCTGTTTCTAGAGACGAGCGGAACTCGGGGTCTTCCAGTACCATAGGCTGTAAGCGCCACGTGGGCACCGGGGGACGGCCTGCGTCCCAACTAAAATGAATCTGCAGGGGGTTATGGTCGGAGTGCATCCTGCCCAGGTATTCCGACCCTTGTATGAGGGGGAGCAGCGACTGGGAGCCGAACACCCTGTCAAGCCTTACATGTAGATTGTGTACCACCGAGTAGTATGAGTAAACACGGTCAGTAGGGTGATGCATGTGCCATATATCTATCAGTGCCCAATGTGCGAGCCAATCTCTTTATGCCTGTGCATTGGGCACTGCTGCTGTCCGGTTAGGTGGGGGGAAGGATCTGTCTATGTGCACGTCTAACACCGAGTTAAAGTCCCCGCCTAGTAACCAAGGGAGTCCCGTATGTGGAGTCAACGTGAGTGAGAGCTGTGTCAGGAAGGAAGCCTGGTGTACATTCGGGGCATAGATCGAGCCAAGTAGTACCGCCTGACCTTTTAGTGTCCCATGTGCTAATGTGTACCTTGCATTAGGGTCTACGTCCGTTTTAGTGCATCTAAACGGTATACCAGCCTTCACCCAAATAGGTGTGCCCCTCGCGTGTGCCAAATATGCAGTGCCGTAAATTTGACCACTCCACCGACAGTGCAACTGGTCCAATTCCTTCTGTGTCATGTGGGTCTCCTGTAGGAGCGCTATTCCAATGCAGTGTCGTTGCAGGTATGCGAAGACAGAGTAGCGCTTCGCCGGTGTTTGCATGCCGCGGATGTTCCACGTCAGTATGTTAATGCGCAACATTACGCGGGTTAGGGGTCAAGGAATGTGTTTTTAGGGGGTTCTGGCAGTGCATATGGATCACATGGTTTCCCTGTGTTGTACCGGTCTGGTGCAAGAGGAACCAAAACTGAACTGTGAACAGCATAACCGTATGGGCAAACCCAGGCAAGGGTCCCTCCAAACTTTTAAAAGAGAACATCAAAATATATTTGGTCAATGTTTTTCCTACGAGGTGTGTGCCTGGATGGTATTTGGTTGCAACTATCCCCCCCTATAGCACCGTATGTGGCGTGCCTCTAGCAGATCCTGCTTGGTGTGATCTGGAGGGAGCGGGCTTTTGTATATGTAGGCGTCACAACCAGGCATTTCAGTGTGCGGGCGTGTGAATCTGTATCTGGGACAGAGGTGTCATGATCTCCCACCCAATGTTTAAAGAGCCTGCATTGCTGTCTGAGGGGTGACCACCGGTAGGTAAGTGTCCTCTGACATGTCAATAGACGGTGAGGATGGCCCACTGACCATTATCGTGTCCTGTTCATGCGAGGCTGACACCCTTGACGAGGGAGAGTACTTAGGGTCAAGACTGCAGCCACCACATTCTGGCGCTCCATTCTCATGTTGTCTGGACTGGGAGCCACTGTGGTTGATTTTGTTTTCTGTTGTTGTCGACGCCTCCTTCGTCTTCTGCTTTACCGGTATCCTGACTCTTACCCCTCTGTATCCAATGGTCTGACGCCCGACCATTGTCCAGTTTCCTCAAGCCAGTCCCATGCTTCCGCCGGTGTCTCGAAAAAACGCGCCCTGTCCTTCGTGACCACCCTCAGTGTGGCGGGGTAAAGCAAGGAATATGGAAATTCCAGTTGCCTGAGTTGCCGCTTCACAGCCATGTAGTTGCTTCTGCGCTTCTGTGTTAAAGCCGTATAATCTGGGAAGAACATGACTTGCGCTCCATCGACCTGTATCGTTCCCAACTTCCTTGTTTCGCGTAGAATGTCGTCCCTATCCCTTTAGTTGAGGAGCTTGAACAGGAAGGGTCGTGGACATGCTCCTGGATTGGGCCTCTGCATCGGTGTGCTCTTTCCACTACAAATTGTTCCGCTAGGGCACCCTGAGGTAGGAGGCTCCGGAGCCAGGTTTCCGTGTGTGGTTCTGGATTCTTCTCTTCTTTTCCCTCTGGCAGACCCACCACGCGAATGTTGCTGTGCCGGGAGCGTCCCTCTGCATCCTCCGCCCTGTCTTCAAGGGCGTGTATACGGTCGATCATATCCTGCAGTACCGCAGCATGACTATTTGTGATTGGTTGGAGTTCTTGAATGGCCTGGCCTTGTGTTGCTACCTTGTCCGCCAATTTTCTGTGGTCCGCGTGTAGGAGCGTAAAATCTGACGTGACTTTGTCAAACCGGCTCTCCAAGGAGGTTCTAGTTTGGTCTAGGGTGGCATTAATCTTCTCCACATCCGCAAGCATCAGGTCCATTTTAGTCTCAAGGGCGGCAGATCTAGAGTCCAACTCCTCACCATTGCTCCTTTGCACGGGGTCCTGACTGTTCGCCCGCACTTGTTTTTGCTGCTGTTTGTCCCGTAGGCGACCCATTGCCAGCTGATGTGCTGTGAGCATTTGTTATACTCTGCTATGTTACGACGCACCCTATTGGTCTCCCACAACGTGCTGTTCACCATGGTCGCCGCTCCAGTTACTTCGTGGGTACAGAGCAATGAGGAGTTACTTTGTCGTGTCACCACTGCTCCCGAGTCTTCCTATAAGTGAGGCAGTCATATTCACTGTGCCATTTGAGTATCCGCAATCAAAGATCTAACGGGCTCCTCCCAGTCCACGTGTGCCCTCCTTGATGCTGCAGACTCTAACTCACACAGTACCGTGTGTGCGCTCCGACTATATCGCAGGATAAGGCCCCGCCACACACCTCTGAGTTGCCAGCGATTCCTATGGGTCTCTGCGTCGGGGATGGGGGGGAGAGGCGTTTCTGGAAAGAAGGAGGAAGGCCTTTTCAAGTTTCAGCGCCTTCAGGCATATGCACCACAGCAGCTCCACCGTGCCTCGGCAGTGAGTCCAGCTCTTCCCTTTGAGGGGTGATCGGGTGTACCCCCCCAGCTGCTCAACCGCGGTGGCTCCCGTGTGCACCTCCTGTCTGCTCAGCCCTCCTCAACAGCGTGTGTGTTCGCTGGGCTCCCTAATGTCTCTCAGGACCCCATGACTGTGTGGGTTCCCAAATCGCATTGCCCCTTGCCTCTCTATTCCGTAGTGTCCTGACAGTCATTACCCCATCCCAGCAGACATGCAAGGCGGCAGCGTGCTGCAACCTCGTTTCCTGGCTGCGGTACCTGTACTCTTGTATGCAGACGGTCCTCTCCTCCCGCTCCGCACCAACCCCTTCTGGCCACGGTCCAGCAAGCCAGGGCGTCCTGGGGACAACAGGTACGTGGTATGCTGCCGGCAGGATTACTCTCCGGTGGAAGCCTCCACCACCACGTGTATCAGCCTCACTGCCCGGGCTGCCCTCATGTAGGCTGTCCCCCAATCCAAGGGCGCATATCGACGGGGCCTATCTGCCCACCCCGCTCCAGTCGTGCACAGGGCCAAATGAGCGCTCCGGCTGCCCGCGCCGCTCGAAAGAGGCGGGGGGAGGGGAGGAAGGATGTCCACCTCACTACTGCCTTATAGCTTCCAAAGCCGGTCTCCCCGGTCCCCCCCCAGGGGTGCCAAACTCTTCTCCTGCCCCCAGGGGGTGGTGTGCCGCTCCTCCGTACCTCAGGACAGCTTGGGTGGAGGGGCCACCGCTGTGTCAATGACCAGCCCGGACTCCGGTGGGCACAATTTTATATGCCTGACACGCCAGCTTCACGTCCTCGCAGCCCCGGCAGTCCAGCTCCGAAGACACCCACAGCGCCTGTGTGTAAGCGCCTCTCCTCCTCTATACCCGCAGCGCCCGGTTTGTGCCTCACGGGAGGGGGGCGTAGTCAATGCGAGGCAGCCCCGACCCAAGCCGCGCCGTGACCCATCGTGGGACCGCCACTGAGCGCGTCCCGCAGCTTCCTCTCATCCTGGTCTCCTCCTCGCAGGGCACCGCAGTGCCGGAGACAGCGATTCCCGTCTCACCAGGGCATCACATCCACAGCTAAGTTGCCTCTGTTGGATGTGCACAGAGCACGCTTCAGGAGTATTTTACCGGATAATTGGGAGATAATGTGACGGAGCGTTACAATCTCGCGTCCGCCATATTGGCCGGCTAGCCACGCCCCCGTAGACATTCTATTTATTTGGAAGCTCAGATACAACTATGGTTGAAATTGGGTGGCTGGGCACAGTGCAGCATTTTGTTCGCGTTTTTCAGATAAACAGCGCTTTCTCCTGCAAACTCATGTCCCATTGCTCTACATATATTCCCGAAAAAACTGAATTAAGCACCAAATATGATCCCCTTGCTGACACAGGTGATTGTGTACAGTAGGCTACCTACCCACTGGCATTTTTATTGCGAAATATTCTCTGAGCTGTTAGAAGTTGGTTGAGGCATGCAGACAAAATACAAAAGGAGGATGGAGGAGTGGCAGTCATGTAGGAATTTGCACTGGGATGCAATATTCAAGAGAACCAGGTGAGCAACTGAGGTTGGAGTAGCATTGGTAGCTGCACACTGAACTCGAAGGAGATGGGGACCATGAGACTAGGATTCTGTCACACTGTAGAGATGTCTGCACGGCAGCACCGGGGGACATGGAGTGAGCAGAGGATTGGATTGTACAAGCTTAGTTTAGCTGCATCTTACTTCACCATCAGGTCTTAGCCTATCAGAGGGAGAGGGACCCCTTTGAAAGTGTCTTGCCCCAATTTTTCTGCTCGTGACTGGAGTACAGAAAAGGTTATTAGTTGGTAGCACAAATGTGAGGCCATCTGGGATTGGATTAATCAGCATTTGAATTGATTCATTCTCGAATCTTTAATACAACCTATGGAGGAAACGCATGCTAAGGCTCCCGCTGCTTTACCCTCATGTTATTTCTGAACTATTTATCACTGACAGCGTTAAAGGCGGATGTTCAACCAGCCGCCTCCACTGATTTGCCACAATGTTGGCTTCTAAACCTAATGCGTACTTGACCTTCAACATAAAAGCGCTCCTTTGAGTTTAGTGAGGGAGTGAGAGGTGAAAATACAGGTATGGAGTAAGAGGTGAAAGGACGGGAGTTTAGGAAAGAGGACAGTTGAGACTATAGCCTAAACCGCACATAATACATGGCATGCACTCCTTTGTCAACATGAGTCATCGACAGAAAGCAGAGCTCACACACTGCTCGCTAGGGTCCTTCCTGGAGTGACAAAGGACTCACCTGTAGCCTGTACTGGTGCCAGGCAGATAGGATAAATGCCACGTATAGTCTCCAGGAGCACTGGAGGCGCAGCACTTGGAGTACACTGGTTAACTTATAGCCAGCCAGATAAAGGCACAACAAGTCCACCCTGTAGCGACAGACATTTCTTCTGTGGCAATACACTGATTACAGGCATCTAGGATAAATGCCCAATAAAGTTTCCAGGAGCAATAGAAGGTCTACACTTGGCCTGCATGAGTTGCAGACTGCCAAATGGTTGCCCTGTTCATTCATCCACGAGCAGCAGACACGCCTGGGTAAAGGCAGCCATGATAAATGCTAATCAGTCCTCAACAGGAACAGAAGAGCAGCACATGGTGTGCGCTGGTTATAGTCAGCCAAAAAATGTCCATTGTGTACAGCAATGAGCAGCAACATCACATGGTGTGTACTGGCTTCAGGGAGTCAGATAAATGGCAATTAGATCCATCCAGGAGCAACAGATCAGTAACACATGGCATGCACATGGCATGCACTGGTTATTGGCAGCCATATAAATGCAGACCGAGTTCATCCAAGAGCAACACGGGCTTAGAAACAGATGTATACAAACATATTTTTTCTAGGTGTCATGTGAAGATTGTTTGTTTTTGTTGTAGCAGACAGTGGTTCTTCTTGGTTCTTGCTGGGAGTAGTGTGACTTGCAACTCCCAGTACAGGGTTACTGCCCTAAGACCTTTGAGGCCCTGAAAGGCCCAAGTATGGGCGTCACTATAGGGAGTTAACTATCATTTCATATCCCCATATAGATACAGGATGCCTGTGTGATAGGTCGCCAGGGCCAATGTGAAGAAAAAGGCTACACAACTGTTACTTGATATACTCTGATAGGTCAGATTAGTCAATAATAAGTTTGCCAAGTGGCCATTTCAGGAAGCTGCAATGCCAAGGCCAGACACCTTTTTCCAGAAAGACATTTATTGAACAACAATGGGCATCTTTGAAGAAGCAAGTTAAAGACGCATCACTCAAAAGGAAATTATTTTTACCAGCAACACATTTGGCAACATTTGCACCTAAAAAAGATGTTAAACTTTCACACAACCCAACCTGCAGCATTTGCACCACAAATTTGAAAAAAATACACATTTCAAATGCAGATCTAAAAATATTCTACTTATAATTGATTTAACAATCAAACCAAAAGTATGATTGATCTGAAGTGAAGTCAAGAGAATCGCATCTATAGCTAGTAACTAGGGGGTGTGGATGCACTGTGAGAAGGGAACTTGTTTGTGAACAAACGCTTAAAATCTCCTACCTGGCAGCTAAAACCTGGAACTCACTTCCCACTCACCTTCGCCTTACTCAGAACCACCTAGCATTCAGAAAGCAACTTAAAACGTGGATATTCGACAAGTAATTCCCCACCCTTCTTCAAGCGCCTTGAGACCCTCTGGGTATGTAGCGCGCTATATAAATTTAATGACTTGACTTGACAGACACATTGAGTGAGGGTGTTGATTATCATGACCATACCGATGTTTGATAATAACTTTTTGTTAGAATGGCAAGAGATTTTCAGTTTGGTTTTAGTCTTGTTGATGTAGCGGAGGAGGACATGCTGATGAAGACGAAGATTTTGTGCTGGCACCAGATAACTGGGATCAAGGTGATTTTGAAGGCTGTGTTGTATACCAGTGTCTTGGTTGGCCTCATCATTGTGTGAAGAGCTTTTAAACAGCATGTCCATGTTGAGGGCACCACAAATATCCATTATATCTCCGGAAAGATGGATGAAGTCATTCTGTAGTCATGCGGGCCCTTATATACTGAGGATTAAGCGGGTTATCGCACAAATCAATTTAGCGCGGCACACACTGGCCTTTAAAATGGTTGGTAAATCAACATTGTGCTTTGCTTCATGTTGCATGGCATCCTGCAGAAAATTTCGTAGATAAGGGACACAGTTTTTAACCTTGCAGCACTCTAAGTTCAAAATAGTGTAGTCCTGTTTCTATCTGTATTGTGCAGTAATCACTGAAAATGTAGAGGGCCAGGATGATGATGTGCCTTTGGTGGTGTGTACTGGTTACCGAAAAGTGCCAATTGATCACCTTGAGTTATGCGAGCACATAAATATAATGAAGGCAGGTTTTAACAGGGCAGAGCTCCTGAAGATGGTTACTTAGATGCGACTTATGTGAACCTCTGTATCAATGAGTTTTCCCATTTGCCAGTCTTTCCCCTGTCAGTGGGTGGTAAGGTGCTAAGGTTCACCAGTAATTTAATCTAGGAGTAACTCTGCTGAGTCAAGCACCATACCTGTGCTCTCTTTCTGCCTTCACTACATGATATAAAATGGTGACCAATGCGGATTTCCTTATCACGAGATGAGTATTATGCCTTTGTTTACTTGATTTATTTTAACAGCAGCAAAGAGAAAATAAATAGACTGCATTTTCCAGGAATCATAGGGAACTGTTCAGCAAACAGAAACAAACAATAACTCACCAGGCAGCATACGTCTCTTGGTAACTCCTTTTATGCAAGCAGCGTGGCCTCTTTTCTTGCTGCTCACAGTCGAGATAAGTGTTCTATTCTCACTATCTTCACTAATGTTGACGTTTACTTGAGGTCATTTAATTTTTTTTATTAAATCCTTCTGTTGATTTTAAATTTAGCTAATCCTCCTTGCTGTGATATTTCCAGGCTACCATTCGTTTGCTATGGTACATACAAATACATACAGTGGTAGATAAGGCTATCCAAGCATTGTTGAGGCGGGGAGGGAAGTAACAGAAATAAGCAAAAAGTGAAAAAATAAAGTAACAATTGTTTTTTCTTGACATTCCATCTCCTTCTTCCTTAATTTCGATGATGCCTGCATACCAGCCTCTATTCTGACTTTCATCGATGGGGCAAGTATGTATGGCCTCCCAGAATTATTTTGAGAACTTTCAGGTAGTTGGGCAGGAGAGTTCCAGGAATATTTGGAGAGATATTTTAGTGCATATTTCCAATCTATTTCAACGTTTTAGTCTGGGTTAGTAATATTTTTGCTGTCTTTTCCATCCATAATAATTGCCATTAGCTGTGTTGTTTTTGCTGACCTCGGGAACCCCAGTTTACTCTCATAGTGTTGCAAATCATTGTTTTGCTGTGTTCAGTGCTAGGGTCTATGCTCCTCACACAACTGACTCCGCATTTTATTCTGAGTTAGCACCTGTTGGCTTCTTCAGCACACATCAAACAGAACGTACACCTCCCCTCGTGTTTTATTTGAAGTTTCTGCTGCTCTCCACCCTCATGCCTTCTCTTTCCTCCTGCGTCCGAGCTCAGACTGCAGCATTTCATTTTCCATAGGAAGGACTAGGCCGGAAGAGCTGAGAGAGGAGTTTTTAAATACCCACATACCTATATGGTTATGTGTGGTCAGATGATACAAAGGCATCTCCCCACTGAAATACACAATCCCCTCCCACAGGAGATCACTCAGACAGAAGCCTCCGTGTCCGTAAATACTTTTACGATTGCAACACCAGCCTTTGTGATTTGCAAAACTAGGTTTGCACTCGTAAGTTAAGCTATTCGCATGTGTAAGTCAATCTTTTATGTGAATTGCTTAGTGAATGGCACTTAATGTTTGTATTTGGATAAACTCAAGGAACCTGTTGATAGAGACTTGTTCTTTGCTGCATACACATTGCCATGCCTCATTTTGGGAGAAGGTTGCTGCTTAGGTTTTACTTTCAAGAAGTGTAGTAATTGCCTTGATGGAGGCATCAGCAACTTGCTATTTACTTTTAATAATGTTCCAGATAATTGTTGAAATTACCATTCTTATTTTAAGAATTTAGCAAAACCATTTTACTTGTAGTGGCAATTCTTATGCATGTCTGTATTGGTATTTACAGAATGCAAACCTAGCTAGGAAGCAATGGAGCGTTGAACCATATTTTGGGGGAATGGGAGACAATCTGTAAAATCATGTGGAGATAACAAATGCAATTCATACTTTACGGTTCACATTTTTAGGCTCAGGGAGACTAAGGGCCAGAGGTAGATCTTGGCGGACTGGTTACTCCGTCGCAATGGTGACAGATATCCCATCCACTGAAGTATAAATCCCATAATATCCTATGGGATTTATATTCGACACACAGGATATCCGTCATCGTAGTGACGAGTAACCCGTCCACCAAGATCTTAATCAGGCCCTAAGTTATTTGTCTAGAATCACACAATGTGCAGTCAAGCCCCAAGACTGGAATTCCAACTTGGGTCCTCAGGTTCCAGACTCGGCATATCAAGCTATTAGGCTACATCTGCTCCCTATTAGGCTCAGAGGCAGGTCTTAAGGGGTTATTTACACCCTGGTGGAGGGCCATCCAGTGGTGCTGGAAATATTTTAGGTGTGGAGGCGCTGACTTCATAGTTTGTCAATGAAGTCATAGGGGTTGTAAAAACTCCAAGTGTTGCACAGAGCTTTGTATAGGAGTCATATTAATTCAGCAGAATAATGATGGGCGAATAGTGGAGGGCATTTTGGACCAAAATGTCCTAACTAAATGAATTAAGCAGGAAATGTCAGGGCACTGCCTTTTATGTAAAGTACACTTTCCATTGAAATGGTTATTGCATTTGCATCACTCTTGCAGCTTTAAGTTTAAACCCATGTAGCGCACAAACAATAACGTGTAGAAATTAGATTTCTGCACATGTTTATCATTTGTGATTGAAAAAGTAAAGTATCTTGACATGTTTAGATCTTATTAAAATCTTTGTTTGCATCACACCTCATATTTAGAAAAAAACAGGCACATGCATCAAGCAAAAAATGCCTCGCAAAAATTGCGATTTGCAAAAAAGGCTGTTTGCGAACGCAATTTAGCCCTTTCCAATGCCTGAACCTAATTACCGAAAAACAAACAAGTTCGCAACAATAAGAACTCACATATATTACAAGAACCAATAATGTGAATCCTTATTTGCGAGGCCCTTAACCTCTTCCATGCTCATGACGAGCTGAGCTCGTCATGAGCCATGGTGCTCCGGTGCTCATGACGAGCTCAGCTCGTCATGGCCCGTGGAACGCTCACACGCGGGGATAATTCCCCTGCTGTGCTGAACATTCCACGGAGACAATGCACCTGTGACGAGCTGAGCTCGTCATGAGCCCAGGAGCACTGTAGCTCATGACGAGCTCAGCTCGTCATGAGCATGCTGGTGCTTTGCGCACCCCCCCTCTCCCCCCAGCACAGCGGGGGAATAACCCCCGCAGCGAAGGGGCTAACAGCGTCTGCGAATAGCGAATCGCTAATAAAAAGTCGCAAACCAATGCATGCAAACTTGCAAATAGCGATTCCCATGAAAATCACAATTTTACAAGTGCTGAATAAGGCGAATCACAATCAGGTGGTAAAGTGCACTGAAAAAACTGCAAAGTTTAACATTGTCACAAGACATTCCAAATAGCATGCGTGGAAATATGTGACTGTAGCAGCTTTCCAGGCACACTACTGCCAATATTTGTGAACAAACAAAGGGCAGAGCCAAGTGCGAACAAAGCCACAAAGAGCAGTAAATCTTAACCTGTTTATGAGAGTCCTTTTATGGGAGCAAGTATACTATTTATTTGTAAATTAGGACCCAAGTTCTCATTCAGGAATATTTAGGCACTTGTGAAAGAGAGCCCAAAGAAGGCACCACAATATCCAGCCTTCGAGTCAGCAAGCATGACAAAGAGAAGGACCTTGTTTATGATATAGTGAAGGGTTAGTGCCAAAGCAGTTTTAATAATAACCTAACAAAGGTGGCACAATATATATTTTTTAAGGAACCTTTTTTATTTTTGGAGAACAGAAGTGAAAAATACAGTTGCTCTGAGACGTATATAAAGTTCAAACGCATTGTTAAATATTTTCGACACCCTCTGCTCACTTCTGTCCCAAGCTTAATAATAGGTGAATAATTCAGTGCCAGTTATAGTTCTGGAGGCCGTAGTATGTCCACCATTTTTTCAATGCGGCCTCATATTTGCGGGGGCAACCCCTCGTCACATAGATTGGTTCCTCCAGTTTACCGCACCAGTCCATGGTTTCAATCCATTTCGCCACAGGCGGAGCCATTGGAGAGGTCATACTCCATTTAGCTACTACAGTTTCCAGCCCCACCAGGAGCCTGTCCCCTCTAGGCAAAAGAGCTATTCAAACATTCCATCCACTAAGGGTGGAATATTCTAAATTAAAAAGGGAGAAACATAAAAACAAACCTTCGAGCTTTAGAGCTCTGGGCTTAAATCAGCCAATACAAGTCAGGAGCCAATCCATTGTCTCCAATGGAGCTTCTAACATTCTAATGTTCTAATCAGCATTAAACATGACCCTTTGTGAGGAGAAGATCAAGGACTAAGTTAATACCAGTACTTTGGGGACATAGAGGCTGGCTCAAGAGAAGCAGAAGGTGAGTCAAAGTGTGATCAAAAACCCCATAGACCTTAGTCAATATTCTGAATGAATATTAACCCATTTTATGGGTGCAGCAGCAAACCTTGCTAACATCCTTGTGCTTTAAAAGATTGCACAATTGCAACATTCCCCAAAAGTAAATTGATAAGCAACATACCAGGGGGCTTATATAGAATTAGGCAGTTACCTTACGTTGCGGAGTACCCTCCCTGCTAAACTCCCAGTTCACCCTTTCTATTTAGAGTGGGGTTAAACGCCATGTTTCTGCCGGTAGAGCTTGCTCCAGTGGAAAGCTTTGAATGGTGGCTGACTTGTATTAGGCGGTTGGTCAAAGTACCTCTGAATGCCCACACTATGTAGAACAGAAAGTCTTACATACTATTTCAGTTGTTTAGGACCACCAGGAAAACCTTAGGGTCCCAACCAGGAAAACAAATAAATGACCCCAACCGCTGCGAGTAAACTCTGAGTATGTCGGGGACATTTTTTTTTTTTTTTTTTTTTAAAGCTCCTAATTTCAAAGTTTGTTTTTTGGAGAAAAAAAATCTTTGCTGTACAGCACACTGAGCAGGGCTCCTATTCAGCAAAGCTGTTCACTGGCCCTTCAGTCATGCTGCAGGGAAATTATAATTTGTTAGCCTACTACCGCAATTATTGTAAAAATTCTTGTCTAGAAGTAACCTGTAGTATAGGGGACTCCCAGTGTCAGGACTAATTATCTGTTATATGGTAAGAATGTTGGTCATCCTTTTTATGAATCTTTTTTATCTAACTTATTTATTTATTTATTTATTTGTACTATCCACTTTCTAAAAGTGAACCCTTGTTTCCAGCCTAGAATAACCCTCTGTGATGTTGTTTCTTTCGTCACTCCTCTGCTACTCAATTTAGGATTGTAGGCTTTTTTTTAATGGTGTATGGAACCCTTTTATTTTTCATGTGCGCCAACAATGTCCATATTGATTTCCCCATCTTTTTTAATTATATGTAATTGTCTTTTGATGCAAATTTTTTTAATGCACCTGCATGTATTGTAATTGCACTTTTGAGGTCACGTTGACCGAAATAAAGTTTATTAAACGAAAAACGAAACGCAAAGCTTCAGTGCTTTCAAAGGATCCGGCTCCTCTGAAGGACAAGCGATATCAGCCAGAGTCTGAACCTTGCGGGCTATAGTCCACCAGGGCAGTGGAGCTCCTCCCTTTGATGCCCTCTTGGAATGGAGTACAACCCACTGGAACTACATAACCTCCCATCTCTTTCATGCATCATTGAATACGGTACAATGCTTATCATCAGGGCCCATCAGAGCACTTCACCAGTAGCCACCAGTGACACCAAGTAGTCTAGTCACAATGTCCTTCAGTCTTATTATGCCACACATGACAGAAATGACCAAGGGGTGGGGCTGGCTTCAAGTGATTACTGCCAGAATTACCACACCTGATCTCAGATGTCACACGCCACAGATCTGGTGTACCAGAGTAAAAATACAAAGTGAAGAAGAAAGCGAACAATACACAATAAAAGGGGAATGATCATTTTAATCCCCATGTCCTTCTGGTTCATCTAACGCAGGTGGATTTTCCATAACTTGTCCACATGCTCCTTCTTCTATATGTCCTACTTCAGCAGTTGGGACCCTATTGTAAAGTAACCTATATTAATTCAAGTTCATTATCAAAACGAAAGCAGTATTTTAGGTTTGACTTTGTAAAAGACACTTGTGGCATTTCTGTGACAAAACATTTTGAAGACAACCTGTCTTGCCAGAGGGATTGCTGCATTGGAACTTCTAGTCTCACACTTCAGGAATGACGTGGCTTCGACACATTTTCCTGTGACAGCTTATATTTCCATGGCTACATGCACCAAAAAAACCTAAGAGAAATCTGGTGTTCACAGAATTCGATCAAGCAGCGCATATCCTGACCATGGTTCAGCAAGCTCTTTTTCCTTTTCCATTACAGCTATTTATTGCTAAGCATGTTAAGTGACTGGAATCAAATTTGAGCACTGGCTATGGAAATGTATAAGAGGAGTAGGTTTCATAAAAATAGGTGAACCTGTTACTTAAGAAACCTTATATTTTCAGAAAATGGGGCCTCGCGAAGATAAGGATCACTTAAACGCAGACAATCACAAAACAGTTCTGATTGTAAACATTATAAAAAGGAACTGTATTTTTGTTTATTTTCCATATATTTCCTGTGCGTTGCTGCCATTTGGCCCTTGTCAAATATGGCAACTTCAACCATTTTTGCATTTTTAGTTATATCATTGTGATTCTTGTTTTGTTTTTACCATTATAAAATGCTTAAAGATGTTGGACGTGCCATGTGCCCACCTACAACAATACAGGCGTGCATTTGTGCCTGTATGTGAGTTGCGCATGTGTTTACCTGGGCTTCTGTCTGCTATTTGTGAGCCTGGGTGTACATCACAGGCTGTTTTAGAGGTGATAGTTACTCGTAAATACCATCCTATTCTGTTAAACAAATCAGTTAAATGCATGAGAAAGAGGCTTAATAGACACTTGTCTTCCAAAATACCAGGATTAAGTAGCATATGTTGTTTCTGCATTTTTTCTATGGGATTCAGACCTTCTAGATCCACATTTATAACGGGGAAACTACTGCAAGTCATGCAACGTAGAGGGTCAAAAACAGGACTGGATGATATGTTTGTACATGACATGGGACAAATAAGGCCCTCTCACTGTACATCAGAGAGTGTCCCTTCTTATACTTCATGCTGAGGGCCCTGTTGTGCATAATTCTGTGCCTCCTTAGGGAACCCGGACAGTCGTATTGCCCCGTAATGTACACCGGACCTCTGTGCACAACACCCAATGCTTCTCTGAGAGACATTATCTTGTGCTACAGTGAGGTGAATCAACCAACAGTACCTGAGGAACATACCCCCACATGCATCAAGCACTTTTTCATTCGCAAACGGTGCGATTCCTTAAAATCGGCCGTTTGCGAATGCAAAAGTGCTTTTTGGGATGCATGAAGCAATTTTAGAAATTGCAACATTGTTGCGAGTTCTAAAATTGCGGGTGCTTTTAAGAAGTCGCAGATGTGCGACTTCTTAAAAGCAATGCATCATCACTTTTGACAAGTGAAAATTCGCACTTAGGGTTCCAAATTTACCGAGTGGTTGAACCACTCGGTAAATTTGGAAAAAGTGTTTAAAATGCTTTAAATGGTTTTTTTTCAACATTCATGTTACGGACACACATGTCCTTAGGACATGTGTGTGTGCAACATGATGCGAAAAATACATTTCAGGGTGACCCCCCCTGCACCCATGAAATTTTCTAAGTGCCACTCGCAATTTGCATTGACTCCTATGGGCCTTTTGGCCCATAGGAATCAATGGAAATTGCGAAAATTAACTTAAGAATTCGGTATTTCTTTGGGATTCGGTAAAAAATGCGATTTTTACCGAATCACAAAGAAATACCGAAAAAAATGATGCATAGCATTTTGCATTTCCTAAATAGCGATTCCTTAATTTTCGCTATTTGAGAAATGCAAAATCCTAGATTGATGCATGTGGGGGATAATCTAGTGTTCCCATCAGGTGGAGCACTAACTGCTCTTGATGTGTATTTAGGGCACAAGTCCTAAAAAAAGAAGTGGGGGGGATGCTGACATCACGACAGGAAGTGATGTCACGAAAGGTGGCTTGCACCATCAGACTCATTGCCTCCCCTCGCTCACCCCTTAGATGCGATTGCATCAGAGAAGCCAGCGCGTGAGCATCGTTCTGAATGGGCTCCGATCTTGCCCCAGAGAGGCCAAAGAGTGAATGTTTGGCTCCATTTGCTCCAGTTATCGAGCCCCCGGTAAAATAAGTGGGGGGACGCTGTCCACCGCATGGTACCCCGACTCGAGCCCTGGATGTATTACTAGAGTTCCCCGAGAGCCCATCATACTGTACCTCTGATGTTAATAAAACGGCGCTCCACTGATTCAAAGGTTGTGTATGATTTTTTAAATAATATTATTGACTTTTTTATAGCACGACCAATTGTCTGGTCTAGCAACATTTTGTTAGCCAAGGTAGATCAGTTGCTGGCTAGCCCTTGTGTTAAAGCTTTTTAAACATGTGTAATTTTGGGTAAAAAATAATGTGTGAGAATTAGTAATTATATAATTATAGTCGTAACAGATGAGTCAGGGAAGTTACATTTAATCCAAATATATTTTGCATCTCAGGATTTCTGTTGCTGAGGAAGGTAATGAAATATTTCGATTATTCTTAAAAGTGGGATAGTGCTATTGAAGTATTTATGATGATCCATTTTCTGATATGTCTAAAATGTACTGCCGATAAATCTGTAATGCGGATCTGCAGTTTCTCTCGTTTATATGTAAACATTGTGTAAAAACTTCTGGTTTTATGTGGATGGCGGGGCGATCTTTAATTTTTCATCTTAGAACTCTGTCTATATGGGGTTTCATTTCTGATAGAACTTTGTATACATGGACGACACTTTAAATCTTCTCACACCTTTGTCCTTAAAAATGATGTTAGCGTTCTTTATTTGAACCTGTCAAGTCTGAATTCTGACTTTGTAAGCGTGCCTTGATGGCAAGCATGGATTTATTTGTATTTGCCTACCTTAATTTTGTAACAAAGCTCATTAACTTTCCATTGAGCTAGAACAAGGTTCTCCAAAGTCGGTCCTGGAGGGCTGGATCCATGACAGATTTATAAAATAACTACATTTATCTAAATGGGGGTATGCAACAAATCTGGCTTGGATCCGGCTCTCCAGGACTGACTTTGGAGAACCCTGATTTAAAGCTCAGTTCTTGAGGGGACCCTGTTACTATTTTTGAGATTACTCTTCAACTTGTTGGACCGAATGTCGTGGACGAAGGTCTATCTTATCGCAAGATCGGGGGTGCTGGAACCGGACTGCCAAAGATCATTTTGTGTTGATTAAAATATTCGGATTCAGTAAATTATGGGGTTCAGGCTCCCGCACTTGCATGCATGGTTGGAAGTGTGTGTGGTGGAAGTTTTCAGTGTTATGTGTGTGGCTCTGAGGAGTGATCAAGGTCATGTACACAGACGCGTTCTTGTTTCAAGAATAGTGTAAAGCAGATTCTTAAAACATACCTGATGACAGTATAGGACACCAAACTTTATACCTGATAATGGCAGTCATTTTTTTCAGTGGTATATGTGCATTTAGGTGTTGTATATCAGTATGCCAATCACAAAAAATTGTAGTGTAATCATACTTTTGTCTATCAAAAGTTTTGAAGGTAAGAATGTATAGGTAACCATAGACTTACTATTCTTAGCACATCATCTATGCACCTTGAAAATGTATACACCATTATACCATTATGGTTCACATATGTTGATTTAGGTAGGGTAAATATACACTTACCTATTTATAATTACCTCCACTTACCTATAGATAATTACCTCCATGCTATTTTAGTAGTCAGTATTCTGGCGATGGTATTTTGGGAGCACCATATTTAAATCGCAAAATTCTGGTATGTTCCAGGTCTAACACTATTTTAGGACTTGATGGGAGCCTTCTCATTTGATTTGTGTGCTTTGATAGATGTATGCTTATTGGTCTGTGTGCATGGAGGCCTGTATATCTGTAGTGTTTTTGTTAAAATAAATGTCTGTCCTGATGATGCACTCTGTGAGTGTTCCAAAATATTGAACTTGTGGATGCGTATTCACAATCGCCATGGAGGTAAATACCATGCATTTATTTGCAAAAAATAATTAAATTGCATGATGAAAATCTCCTTTCACTAAGAACTTCAGTAAACATACTTACTGTCTTCTTATTCTTTTCAAGTGTGAATGCCTCCAATAATCTCCAGGTCCTAGAAAGAATTGAGTTGTAGGTCTTAGGGAGAATCCTTACCATGCTGCATTGCTGGTGAATCCTGGCCTGCAATCTTCCACATCCTAATTGATCCGTACAATGCTTCAACTTTTCACTTGTGATAGTGTGTGGTGATTGGCAGGCTAGCCTATTGAACTTTATTTTTAAAAAAGTCTCTGTTTTTCTGTTTCCATATATTATTCGCTACCAGTTCTTTGAAAAATGAAAGTACTGTCTAATTTCATGCAATACAATCTGTAAATCTTCCTACTTTCTCATTTGCAACAATCTATCCACATAGATCCATCTGTCCATTCACCGTTTTACTCACACTTATCTCCCATGAATTAATGTATTTATCCTTACATACACATATTCATCAATCCCTCCACATAGATTAACCCACACCTATTCATCAACCCATTCCAAAATGCCAATCATCCATCCTCATCCGAGCACATAGATACCTAACGACACTTAAAAAATGTATACATCACTCCACAACCAAACCTTCATCCATCTACCCACACTTCACTCTATGCAATAGTGCCCATCAATCTAACCAAACATCTTTGTATGCACCCGCAACCATTTAACTATCTGTTTAACTTAGTATAAACCCAGCCATCCAATTATTTCCCCAACATCTACCAGTATTTGGATGTGTCCTTGTGCGTATTGTCTGCCTGTGTTTATTTCTGTATGTGTGTTGTCTGTTGTGTTTTGTCTCTGCGTGTATATTTTCCTATGCGGGTGTTTTTTGTGTGCCTTAGAGACCACATGTGTGTATTTTCTATTGAAACACCAAAACACATCACAATAACGTACGCTTATTACAAGAAGGAGCACATACACCAAAAACAGCCAGGTACATTGGTTTTGCCAATGCTTGCTTTACTTAAAACTTCTATTTAGAGAGCTTGATATTGAATATCTTGGTCAGAGAAGTTCTGCTGGTGAGGTTCTACGACTACATCCACAGGACAATACCTGAATGATAACATATTTAATGTAAAATTATGTTTAGTAAATACTTAAAATAAAATTAAAAAGGGATTGTGCCCCAAATAATGTATAACTAAAATATACCTATGAAGTATAGACGCTATTTAATTTAATTAACGTTAAATAAAAAGAAAGTTAAATACAGTTCCAATGTTAAATGTAAAAAATATCGGCCTAAAAAATTTAAAACAATTAAAAAACAGGGCTTCGGATGTTAGGGTGAGGATAAATAGAAAATATAAAAGTAAAACTAATATGGTTAGTAATAGTGCAAGAAAAGGAAAGTAATTAAAATATTTTGAAACATTAAATATAAGAGAAATAAATATCAGTAAAATAAGGAAGATTTACATTTTAAAAAGTTATTCCTTAATAGATTAAAACATGAGTAATGTAGGAACGATTGATTTCTTAATCCAGATCAGGCAGCTAATAGTGGTGCTTGGCCCCATCGGAATGATAAATTCACAGTGTGAAACATCGGGTAAAAACATATGAGAATCGATGCGGAAAAACTCTTCCTGCTTGTTGGTCCCCAAAATATGAAGTCCCCGTTATTTCCCAATTTCCGAATTTACCGGAACCTCCGGTAACAATAATTTTGGTAATTCCCGAGGTGGGTGAAATAAGAGGGATGACTCTGGCGCACTCATAATAAGGGCTTTAATACCCCATGCCAATCTAGTGAACCACGTATACAGGCTACAGCAGGCAATTATATAGCGACGGTCGATTATATATATTTATATATTAGAGCGCGATATAATAATAAAAAACAACTACTGTTGCTATGTATATGGTTAAGAAAGCAAATTGTGTAACTCCCTCCTTCATTGAACGGGAAATTAAAACTCCTTAATGCTTGGGTTTGCGGACGGCGCACTATTTATTGCACGAAATACGTTTGTGAAAATCTGATCAGCATACTTGCTAGTTGGAAGAGTCATATTTTAAAGGGTAAGAGCGCCATCGAGTGGACATGTGTCAAACAGCTTAGCTGGCAGATAACTTGTGAGCACTGCATCCATGCCGTAAAGACATTAAAGCATACATCAAACTGTTTACTCTTGCTTTGTAGCAATATTTTCCTAACAT
Organism: Lissotriton vulgaris; assembly: GCF_964263255.1. Taxonomy (NCBI): domain Eukaryota; kingdom Metazoa; phylum Chordata; class Amphibia; order Caudata; family Salamandridae; genus Lissotriton; species Lissotriton vulgaris. Next base: position 883,247,529 of record NC_141689.1, on the reverse strand, counting down.
TTTTTTCATTTAATACCATTTCCCTTGCATAAAAACACATCTCCTCCTCGAGGTTTCACCGAATGCGACCGGGTTTCTTCCAAAAATAAATTATATTTGAATGAAACATACACACGTGTTAAAGTATCTTCCAAAACGAATTCTTGAAAATATATTGCATTACCTCAAAAATATCAAATTGGTGCAGGGGATGGCTTAGCACAATTATTGTTATGCCCTGATATTTTTAAATGTATTTTATCATGTCTATGTAGTGTCGTTCGCTTGCCACGTGGAGGGGATGGGTGGGGCCGTGGGCGGGGTTGAGATGGGGAAAGGGGGACACCACATATCACAAAGTGGGGCATATTCACAAGAACATGTGATAATTATTGCAAAATTAGCTTAACGCAACTCTTCACATCGCAGTCCATTGCGGAAAAATAACGCTGTGTTAACGTTGTATTCTCAACACGGCGGTACCACACGATAACGCGTCAAATGACCTCGTTAAAATTAACACGATGCGCAAAAATGCGAAACACGAACGGAAAAAAGTTGCGATTTGGCCAATCGCGATACAAAAATCACTGATAGCCAGCGACAGGCCTGCAATTCCCACACGTCATGCGGGAAAATGCACCATAAAAGCAGAACAAAAACAAAGGGAAAAAAATAAACTGCATAGCACCATGGATGCACCCGGACGAGTGCAGAGATCAGCGTGACCCCACAAGCTACACAGACTACCAGCAAGGAACCTCTGGGTCGGGGAAGGCCAAGGAGAAGAGGAAGAGAAGACGGGGTTCAGTCCGTAGGAAAACCGGATAGGCGTCACGGAGGTGACAGAACACTACTAACAATTGTTCGTCACCTCCACTGTGTCATTGGCAACACAAACGGAAATATTGCATTCCACATGAACAACATGAATGCAGTCCAGAGTGTTGAGGAGGTCAGTGGAGGAGGTCAATTGGCGCTGGCATGATTTGATAAGCCAAACCAAGCACAAACCTGCTGCCAATAGGAAGGCGGTACAAAAGGGGGTGGTGATGGACGTCCATCACCACCTCCTTTTGTACCGCTTTTGGCCGCCATAAGTGTGGTAGGGTGTGCTCAGACGTTAGTCCCTTGCTCACTTTGCCATGGATTCAAGCAAGCCGGGCAGAAGACGGCTGGAATGCCAGAAACCGGTCCTCGGAAGCTTGTTTCCGGTCCAGGGAAGACATGACTTGACAGTTCGGACTGGACTGTTCCCATGAGGCACAGGGTCAGACTGATTTGCATATAGCCATGTCTGAACTGGGGTGGCAGAGTGGGCTAAAGAACGGTGATGGATTAAACCCAGAACTTTTGACTGGGTGTGAGTGTTTGAATGATTCAGATGCTCCGTCCATCACCACCCCCTTTTGTACCGTCAACAGGAAAGCAGCAACTGCGACTGGTGGTGGGAGTCCTGCATCACAGGAGGAGCTGGAGGAAATGGTGGCCAGAGTCATCAGTGTGGCGATGGTGCAAAGAGTTGGGAGTCCGGACACAGCTCGATAGGACCTGACACTACATCAACAGCGTGAGTAACGACCAGGGACTGGGGGAACAGGGGGAGATGGGCTCAGTGGTACACATGCACAAAGATGTGTAGCACACTGCACACCCAGAATGACCCTGGATCATGTCCCTGATCCCCGTGGCACATTGCAGCACACATACAAACACCAAGTAGGCCCCCGTCCACCATGTGCATAAAGGGGTCCTACCCCACACAACAACAATCCCACAACCAACACATGCGCACGTGCGAAACTCCGCAAAGATGCATATTTGTGAGCCAC